>NW_024525489.1:2736373-3371543 GCF_017590135.1 Pyrgilauda ruficollis | reverse complement strand
GCCACGCAGGCGCCGCCGGGACCCCCGAGCCGCCCGGCCGGCCCTTCCCGTCCCCGGCCGGTGCCCGCCCCTTGCCGGGGCTGCCGGGAGGCGTAGTCCGGGCACGGCGCTGCGGGCCGGCTGCTCGGCACACGCCTGAGGGCTCCTGGGCAGGTCTGTAGGAACATCGCTCCTCCCGAGACTCCTGACGGGGAGATGAGACTCTTCTGCTTCACAAGTCAAACTCTGCTAACACAAGCATGAGCCAGACTTGGAAAACCGGCTCCCCCCAAGCTGCACAAAATACTACCTTTTTTTTTTTTTTAATTTTAATCTTAATTTTCTTTTGCTCAAGGCTGTTATCAGAACACCAGGCGTGCTTGACCAGCAGATAGAACTCCTGCAGGACTCCTGGGGTGACCCACCAACACTGCCCGGAGCAATGGGGCACTGCAGGAAAATAAAATCAAAACCACGTGGCCACAAATACCTACACAGCTGTTTATTTTTTTTCCTTCCCCGGCATGGAAGTAATTGTTAATGTTGCATCATCAAGAAAAAGCATGTGCAACTTTTTTTGCACATTTGAGATGTGTGAAAAATGTGTATTATATGATTGGCTCTTTGCAAATATTAAAATAAATACTATATGTGTTATGTTGGAAAGTTATGCTGTATTAATCTCTTCTACATGGCGTGGTAAATATAGTTTTTAGGCTACAGCATAATATTAAAATAGACACTATGTGATGTAAGATACTTTTTGTAACCAGCTCAAGGAATGGATAAGATAATCAAGAAATTATTCGCATAGAGATAACAGCAACAAGACAAAACATCCCAAGAGAAGAATTATTGGCTCCTTATCGGGAAGAACCAGACTTCTTCCAGACTCCTGGGAGCCAAAGGAATTGATTTATAAAATGGGGGGGGGGGGGGGGGGAGCACAAGTTAAGCAGAAGACACCTTTTGTTTGAAAAGAATGTTTGAATCATGTATGAGATATGTGAATATGCAACAGGCTATTGCTTTTAAGGGTTAATCCTTTGTTAGTGAGCCATGCTTTTTGGGGCTTAGTGCCCAAGGTCCGTAATTCTTTGCTTTTTACTGTCCTTTATTGTCCTAACTCTGATTGTCCTAATTCTTATTGCTCTAATTTTTATTACTAATTTTATAACTATTTTGTTACTATTAAACTTTTAAAATTTTAAAATAAGTGATTGGCGTTTTTCACAAGATGCAACACGGTAAGGGAGTCCCTGCTGAGTAGATCATTTCCCTGTGCCTAAGGCCCATGCCTAGTAAGTTAATAACCAAGATTTGAAGTCCTTTGACAGTAACAATCCTAGTATACATTTGAATTACAGAACTGTATTCAGGAAGAGTGGATGCTGCAGGATCAAATATTCAGGCTTTAAATCCTTCAGATCCTCACTTGTCAATGCTGCAGAGATGGATTTGATATATGTATCTGAACTGCAAAAAGTTTCTAATTTTCTTAATTCTATATAGAATTATAAACACCAAGCTTATTCTTCTGCCAGTCCTGAATGTTCCTCCGTGCAGTACTTATAGCATAGGGAAAACTGTAATCTGAAAATTTCCTATTTATTCAGTCTGCTCCTAGGCTAAAAATGTCTGGGTTTTTTGTCACAAAGATGAAGCCTGCACTGTGCGCACTGGTTTTGTGAATAACATTGAAAGCAGCTAGCAGAGAAACTTCAAGAGGGGAAGGAGGAAAATTGAGAAATCTTTTGTTTTTAGGTGTCTGTTCTGGTGCTGCCAAGTCCATCTGTAAACCACGTCCTTAGGTGCCACATCCATGGTTCTTTTAAATACCTCCAGCCATAGCGTCTCCACCGCTGCCCGGGGCAGCCTGTTGCAGTGCCTGACAACCCTTTCTGTGGAGAAGTTTTCCCTAATATCCAATCTAAACCTGAGGCTACTTCCCTTTGTCCTATCGACTGTTACCCGCGAGAAGCGGCAGACCCGCACTCGGCTGCAGCCGCCCTTCAGGCGGTCGTGCAGCGCCACAAGCTCTCCCCAAGCTTCCTTTTCCCCAGCCGAAGCCCTCCCGTGCCCCTCAGCGCTGGGCAGGCGTCCGCGGCTGTTCCTGCCGCTCTCTCCACGGTGCTCCTTTAACTCCGGTCCCACCCCGCTCCCTGCCCGTGCCGCAGGCCGGGGGCGGTGCGCGCTCCGCGGCATGGCGGGCGCTGCGGCCTGCGGCCCGCTGCCGCTGCCCTGCCTGCTGCTCCTGCCGCGGCCCTGCCTGCTGCTCCTGCTGCTCCTGCTGCTCCTGCTGCTGCCGGCCGCCAGCGCCGAGCCCGAGCTGCGCTTCAGGCCGCCGGCCGAGGCCCCCGTGCGGCTCTTCACCGAGCCCGAGCTGGCCAGATACGACGGGCACCAGGTAGGGCCGGGCCGCCGCTCTGCGCCGAGGCCGGGCCGGGCCCGCACATCCCGGCGCTGCCGCCTTCGCTGGCGCTCCGAGCCCTGCAGCCGCCGCCAAGCTCGGGTTTCTCGTGCTCTGCTGCGGTGCCGCCCTGCCATCCCCCGCGCCCCGTCATTTGGGGCATCCCTCGCTTGTCGGGCAGCAGTTTGCGGGAGGTTGGCAGGCAGCCGTGTGCTCCAGCCTCTGCGCCGCGGTCCGGCTGGCAGCTGCCCGGGCTGATGCTGCACACACACCGTTTGATAATTGGGTGCCATGTGCCCATTTTACTCGCTCCCTGCTCCTGCCAGAGAATTTCAGATTACCCTGAGTTGGAGCCAAAGTTAATTTTCTCCCGCTAATTCATTAAACCATGTACTTAGACTTTAAAAAAACAATACAAAAATAATAATTAAAAAAAAAAACCAAAAAAACCAAAAAACCACAACAACAAAACCCCACCAAGATTATCAAAATAACAAGACAGTTTTAACTTAGGAGTGTTTAGCTTGCTGTGATTCAGAAGCCTCAGCATAACGCCAGACTCAAAATGATACGGTCCTGTATTGATACACATCTGCTTCTCTTTGGAAACACTTGCTGTCTGACCTTCTCGGTGTCTTCTCTAGATACTTTGAAGAGACTAACCAATGTCTGACTAAAATTACATCTTAGGTGTAAAACACAAAGCAGAAGCACTGGCTTATTAAGTAAAACAGATGTCAGCAGATCAGATTTACGTGTGTTTATGTATTTATCTTTGTTTCTTAAATAATGCTGTTGGCCACACACCCTTTTATTTTGGGCAATATCCATCTGCATTAGGAATAGAAAGATGCAGTTGACAATCTTCGAGCAGACTAGTGTGCAGACAAGAGATGACTTGCAAAAGGGACATGTCTTCTATGGTTGTGCTGTTTAGATTACAAAGATTCTCATTGCTTATGGCTGAACCCTCAAAGAATATTAGGGGCAGTTTATTGCACAAGCAAGAAATGTCAAGAGAAGGAAAGCGTATGGTGGTATAACAAGAGTAAACATACAACAAAGAGTTTGTGTCCTAAGAGCTTGTGGATTTCACAGCTAAAACGAACTGCTTTTTGCCCGTGCTTAAGTGCTGAGGATGTATTGATGGCTTTCCCTCCAGGAAGGACAGCCCATCTACTTGGCGGTGAAGGGAGTAGTGTTTGATGTCACCTCTGGAAAAGGTTAGTGTGCTTCTCCTCTGCTGTCTACTTTGCTTTCATGATATTATTCAGACATTTGGTTCTAAATATTCCCAGTGTATTGGAAGCCTGCAGTTCAATTGCAACAAAAAGATACACTGTTTCCTCTTCTAAAAAATTTGATTTTCCTCCTCTGACAGCTCCCCCTACTAAGGTTTTGTCTAGAACTTAGACTGGTCTGAGATCACAACTTGTAGACAGACAAGCCAGCACTGTCAGCTAGCTTGGGCACTGCTGATGAAAACTGGAAGGACTTCCCAGATCCCTGAGTCCTTGCCAGACGTGGGGTCAAGCCACATGGAAGCTACAGCATTTTACTGCCCTGGTTATATGAGCTGAGCAGATCAAACCTAATGTGGACATACCCACTGTACAATATCAACACTGCTGCAGCTGCATCTTTTCCTTCTGTGCTGGTGTTCACACCCCTTGCTGTTTTTGCCTTCCCTGAGAACTACAAATGTTTTAATTGGAGCTCCTGCTACTTAATCCAGATTTGCTATAAAAAGTTTGAAGGGACCATGAGGGTTTTAGACACTTGCCTTATGATTCGTTTATCATAAGTAAACGAATGGCTTGTTACTGTGTTTGTACTAACGTTGTCTGGGCATACACATTGGGTTGGCCGATCTTCAAATCCTAAATGACACAAAGCTTGCAAATTCTGGGGTCTACAAACATCTCATGAGAATGTAAAGCACAACTCCTGAAATAATAGGTAAATTTTAAGAATGCAGTATAGGAAGTTCAACAGCTGTATAACCCCAAAAAGTAGGAAATCCAAAGTCAGTTCTGGAAAGAAGTCCTAGGCTTGAGTTGTTGCTTTCAGTTCACTGACATTCAGTTCACAGTCTGGTGAAGGGCAGAGGCTGAACATACCCTGTACATTGTCAGATCATCACTGGATTTATTTTTTTTTTAATCTGACAGAATTTTATGGAAAAGGAGCTCCATACAATGCTTTGGTGGGAAAAGACTCAACAAGAGGAGTTGCAAAGATGTCTCTGGATCCCGCAGATCTTACACATGATACAGTAAGAAAATGGGCTATCAGTTTAATTGCACTTTGTAAATTTATATTGTCATGCAAGATGATAAATGATTATTTTAAATTGTTTATATTTATATAAGTTGACACATATTTAAAATCAAAATGCATTAGTTCTCTTCAGATACATAAAATATATTTACTGGTCATGAAAGGTGCTAACAGCCTTCAAGAGGAAAGATTTTCATTTGTGAAATCAATACAACTTCTGTAAACATGTAAAAGGGAAATTGCCTGCTGTTTACAAAGATGCTCACAAAGACAGTAAATCCCTTTCTTTTGGTTTGGTGTATCCTGCCGTGGCAGTGAATGCTAGCTCTGGTGGTAGGTTGTTGCTTGTTTGACCTGAATACCTTAAAGTTTTGTCAAGGCTGAATTTGAATGGAAAGAATACAATTACAAGCTGTACTATCAGTTTTGTTCCTCATGCTCTGCAGTGTAAGCCCAAAAGCTGAGCCTAAGGTTTACAGTAATCATTAAAAAAAACCTCATGTAAATATCTCTATTTTTATTTCTTTGAGACAGGACTTTCATTTCCATGTTTCCTTTAGACAGGACTCACAGAGGAGGAACTGAAGTCCCTGGATGACATCTTCAATAATGTTTATAAAGCCAAATATCCAATTGTTGGCTATACTTCTCGGCGAATTCTAAATGAGGATGGCAGCCCCAATCTGGACTTTAAACCTGAAGATCAGCCACATTTCAGCATTAAAGATGAGTTTTGAGGAACATTTTTGTACCTAGAGAACTCCTGGGCAGAGGCACAGCAGAATATTAAATTAATTCCCTGTGTTGTGGAGTTCATTACTACAATTAGCTACCATGAGTCAGTTCTCTGCTCAGAAAATAAGTGTGTGTGTGTACACACATAGCACAGAGGAAACAAACAGATCTGTAGTAGTGTCATACACCTGGGCTGTTTGCTGAGAATTACAGGAAGTATTTAACCTGCAAGTTCTTTCTGCCAGGATTTCTTTGTTAAGAAGTGTATAATGTAAAATTACATTCCTTAGAAGAAAGAATTTTAATAATTGAAATATGACTGCTCTTTTTGTAAATCCCAAGTTGTTTCCCACTCCTTGGAAAAGTGTAAAAGAATTATTTGGACAAGCTAACATCAATTCTCTGTGTTTCATCTGAATGTAGGTATCACAAGTACAGACAGGTGCAATGCATTATATACAGGCTTACATTTTCAAAAGCATTATGGAGTTTAATATTTGATGGGTTTGAGAATACTGGATATAAAGCCACTCAGTCTCCTCAAATGCAGTTACTGTGGAGTATTTCTGCAAAGCCTACAGCTGTAAACTGAGAAAAATAAATCTTTTTTCCCCCATGAGGACTACTGTGACACGTTAAATAAGACTGTTATGTTAGGTTTGGATAAATGACACTTTACTTTTTAAAAATAATTATCAAAGTTGTCATCTATATTAGATTATGATGATTTCCTTCTATCTTTCTCTGACAAAAAGAGGAAATTATAACCCACTGTTTGCCACTTACTCTTACAGCACAGGTTTATTATAGCAGCTTAGTGTCCTATGAACATTGTTAGTATTTTTATATTAACAATTTCAGCTCTCATTTTTTTATGTCTCTTAGTTTTCCTTTGTTCTTATCCTGGCTTCATCACTGCTGTTTTAATGAAGTGTGCGGTGCCATGTTCCTCTTCCTCTTAACCTGATACAAAACTGCAGATACTGCAGTGTGAAAGCAAACCCCCTTGATGGCATTTCCCTGGCAGCCTTCCAGCAGCAACAGAGGACTGTAAAAGCCTGAGCTGTATAAATTGCTGCTAACCCCTGACTTTCACTCACGTAAGTAGAATGTGAATTGTCCCATATGTGGATTTATCTGTCATTGTCACCATTTTGATTGATATGGGGAAAACTAAGCAGCTGCTCCCAATTCTGTATTAATAATACAGATATAATAAAAATATGATTCTGTATTGTTCTTCTATTTCTTAAGCATTTTGGTAACTTTCTAGGAAGGGAAGTTTTTATTAGATGATTCTCCATCTTCTAGTTTGCCTGTCAGTTGAATAACTAGAAAAGCTGTTTCTATGTATTTGCCCATTCTTTCATAATGTTACAGATTTTATTCTAGATTTGTTTTGTTTCTCACCATTAGACCACCTCATTTGCAGGAGGGACTCCATGGGCCCTCCCACTGTTGGATGGTGCTCTGAGTAGAAAAAAATAAATCAGCATCTAAGAAATTACTATTGCTTCAGATTATTTATGATTATTTTGTGTCACTATTTATTACTATTATTACTGCTGCCCTTTTGATTAGAGACCAACAGCAGCTGGGAGTTTGCTCCTTGATGATACCTGTTGCCTTTGTGGGAATGCATGTGGGTTGGGTGGTTATGGTGGTTGGTTGATTGCCAACATTTCACAAATAATTTTTCAGTGCCTACTAGTTTTTTTACCCTTCTCCTCCTTACCTTGCATGCTTCCTGATGGGGCAGCTTCAGTAGTTGTGCTGCTGTGATTACTGTAGAAGTCCTTGCTTCATCTGGCATGATATCCAGCTGCATTTCAAAAAAAAACCCTTGTAGCTCAATTCCACTCATCACCACTGAGTGGCTCAGTGTTCCTGTTCTCTCCCTACTTTTCCTGTTCTCTCTATGAAATCACCTTTGCTGGTGTCAAAGCAGGTAACTCAGCTTCTGCTTGTACTAAATTTCAGGTTCTTTTCAATGAGGAAGTGCTCCTGTTGCAACAGGAAATGGTGATATAAAACTCCCTCCTGTATTGTAAGATACTCACAAATTCAACCTGCTCTCACCCTTGTCTGTGAGGGAGATGCTTTAGTCCTTCCTTTCTGTTATTAGAGACAAGGTTATCACAACTGAGTGCATTTTAGCTTTTATTGGTTTTATTTGTTATTAAAATTTATTTATTTATTTATTTATTTATTTATTAGAACTTTTTGGTTTTATTTCCACTTGGAAATGGAAGGTTTCACATTTAGTCACTTCTTAGGCTATTTCACTTGGGGTTTCCACTCAATAGAAGTGTTACAACAATAAGGCTTTAAGTGGACACATCCTTAACACGTTTTCACTGACTGCTTTTAAAAAATGCATTCAGAGTACCACAGTATTTCTTTTAGTGTTAATTCAACAACACTATTTTATGTCTAAGGTTGTTTTACTTGCCAATGGCCTGAAATTGATTTTGCTTAAAAGCGAACTGTCAGCTATGGCTGCTTTGTTCAGGCAGCTGCATTTCCCTGACCTCTGTATTATTCCAGTAAAACAGGTGCCCTCATGATCTATAAATTGCACCCAAAACAAGCAAGCTGTGCAGAGCTCTGTTGTAGCCCTCCTACTCCACACCTCCTTTGGAGAGTCTAGAATTTCTTTTCAATTTGCTTGCTGCTTCCAGATAGCATTGCAAATGTCATTATTTTTGCTGTGTGCTTCCAACATCCATCTTGCTAATTGAAGTCTGAGGTTTTACTGAATTGCTGCACCAAGAATTGCCTTCCTTTAGTATTTAATTATAGTTTACTCTTCAGAATGTCAAGAATTATCGGATGGGCTCACTTACCTAGATGATGCATAATCTGAGTTGGTGTTTCCCAGGTGTCACTCTTTTCAATAGTCCCTCACTTTGACCCTAACACATTTGTGACAGGATAAATTCTATCATCCCTGCTTCAAGAAGGACTTCTCTTATTAACAATTTAAGCATTAGGACTGCAAATGTAAGCAACAAAAACTCATTAAAGTGTTTATGAAATGCAAATCAAAGTATCCTCCTTATTTTTTTGTAGTTGTAGAGAGTGCAGTGAAGAGAAATCCTCCTAAGAACATGTTATGAGTTATTGCATCCTAATCTAACCCAGACCACCTGCTGGAATGGAGGGGCTCTGAATTCTGCAGACAGAGCAGCTGAGATTTTTCCAAGAATTTAGGGTAAGACCTTAGGATAAAGTCCTTTTCTATCCATAACATGTATATTGACACCAGTTTTGGGTTTTTTTTTTTTAGCCCTTTGCCAAACTATGAGTCTTTCATTGACTTAAATCAGGTTTTGTATTAGTTTTCTTCTGCAGAAAAGGTCTTGTGATCCTTTGAAAACTGCAGCTTAGACTACTGACCTTGTGGTCTGCTGATACCACTGGCTATGAATTCACATCAGTGTAGGAATCACAGTGGGATCACAGTTCAGACTGCACTTGTCAGACCTGCCAGACTTCCATGTTCCAGTAAAAATTAAAAGAGGATGCTTATGTGTTTAAGGATGGTGCTTTGGAACGGAAGAAGCCTCAAAACAGTTTGTAAATCACCTCCTTTTACTGTTGTTTCAAAACCACTATCAGGTAATACATTCAACAAATCATAGTTTGGAAAGGTATTAAATTGCTGTAGTCTTTCCTTGTAAGAATCCCAAGAACCTGTAGAACAAGACAAAATGGTTTAGATGACTTTCACATATGTATTCTGTCCCTTTTAGATGAATATATTTTTCTGAAATGGGCTCAATGTAATTTGCATTTGCTCAAGAGAAAATGGAAGAGATGTGGAAAGATCCACTTAGGAAGCCCAATGCTAATTTTTTAGCAAATCTGGTTGAACTGAAAGGAGAAAAAAAAGTGAAAAAAACCCATCTGCCTACTACAGTGAGTGAAAAAGCTGCCATTCAGAAGGATTCAGCTGCACATCAGGAAGATGTGCTGAGCAGCTCTGATTAGTGTTTGCATATTTTCAGATGAACACTGGATATCTTGAAATCCCAGACCTGATGTAAGCAATGACAATCACACACTTTGTTACCCATCATCCATTTATTCCTAATGTTTTCCTCTCCATACAGGAAAAAATATACAAACCATGCAATTTATATGACAAATCTGTGTCCCATAAGTAATATTCATATAAATGCACATGAATCTATAACCTGAAAGCTGTTTACATGGTATACAGAATGGCAGTTTTCAAACAAACTAGTACTTGTCTGTGAATGCTTTGAAACAAACAAAAAATCACTAAACTTTTAGATTTGTAGCACTTCACTCAGAGCTCTCTCTGTGAGTGCCAGTTCAGACAATTATAATGTTCAGTGTAGTTGTCTGCTTTGGTAGAAAACTCAGTGCTATATCAAAAGGTGATTTTTCCCCCTCTGTAGTCAGTCAGAGTGTCAAAGACCTGGGTGTATGATAGGTGGGCATCACTGCTAGAAGTACTCTAACAGGCATGATTTTGACCTTGGCATGTCCAAAATAACCCTAACGCAGAAAAGAAAATAGGTAGGAAATGAGAATTTATCTTAGTGTGCTACTGGGACAATTTATACTGGTAGATCTGGCAGAGCAGGTCTGATAGCAGTGCTTCCTATTTTTGCTTCTGTCAAATATGGCCAATGAGAACAATGTAAACTTGCACCCTTATCCATCTCTTGGGCTTCACATAACACCTTCTGGTTTAGCATTTTTCTTTCTGTTCAGTAGAAAGTATGAGTCCTGATTTACTTGTTTACAAAGCTTACACTTAAATCTTGGCTTGGTTAATCTGTTGATGAGAAATCCAAACTAAAAGAAACAGAGATGAATGTTCTGTGAAAAATAGAGCTTGTGCACCTGGATGAACTGCAGAGCCACAGGAAGTACTCTTGAATAAACAATTTCTTTGAATATTTCCTGTAAGTTATTTGTAGCTGTTGCCATCAGAAATTTTGTACTGTTGATGAATGTTCAGCTTACCATGTTCTGCAGTACTTCTTGACAAGAGTCTTTATCATTCTGACATGAGATATTATCCTTCTGAGAAGTGAAAAGTTTAGAAGAAACTGGGTGCAGGCCATCTTGGAGACAAGCCAGCCAAGAGAAATCAAAATATGACCTAATTTTCCCTCTACTTAAAGAAAGCTTTCTGAAAAAGGAAAAGAAATCACTATCCCAGGGTCTATATTTTACCTTCCAGATTTTGCTGAAAGTTTTCCCATACTGTGCAAAGGCAGCAGATAAAGCCTTGAAAAAGACTTGAATCTAAACTCTTGCATTGTGAAAAATTTAATCCACTTCTCCTGAGGCTTTAAAGATTACAACAACTCAGATAGTGGCGTACAAAGTGTCAAACACATGAACTGAATCAAGCCAGGCCTAAGCTATTAGGAATATCTGAAGGCAGAGCTGAAACTTAGAGCTTTCACCCTTCTTTTGTAGACAACAAGAGCTTCGAATGGAAAAAAAAAATCCTTGAAGGTAACACTTGTTTCAGCCAGTTTGGGCAGACAGAATTAGATGGTGTCTGAAAACTTCCTTGTGTTGTCTTGTTCTGTGCTACTGTGCAGGGATTCTAAAATCATTTGTGTTGGATACACAGAACTAGTTACCAAGCAATTCACTGCCTGGAGGGTAACTTTATAGATTAAACTGATAACTGGTTCAAAATAGCCAGGCCAGATCAGGAGTATCCCAGGAAGGTTATTTGCCTCATTGGGGGCTGTGGATCCATAGCCTTTATTTTACACTGCAGATAAAAGTCCAGGTAAACTCAAAATTATTAATTACATTTATCCATTTATTAATTTTTAAGTTTGAGCAAAACTCCTAAAAACTTTACTAATAAGAATAAATATCATTCCACAAAAAAGCAAAGTGTTCATTCCGAACTGTGCAGCACACCTAAGTACACTTAAGGCAAAAGTGGTAATCAAGGGAATTACCTGTTTAAATTGAGATTATATTCTTAGGTAACATGTCTTGGAAGTGTCTCAGGCATTTCAAAGATTTTCCCTTATTTATTGTTTCACCATGCGCTGTATTTTAAAATAGATGCAAGACTTTTTAAGAATAGGGCAGTAGGACTTTCAAGGCATTTCTGAAGTATTTTCATGTTACACAAAGACAAACATACATGTGCACCTGAGGTACACAACAGACAGACCCAGCAATTTGGACAAAGGTGGCAGCAGTCTTACAGTCTTTTAAAACATGTTGTATTCCATATATTTCTTAAACTGACCAAGTCACAAATAACACCCTGACACAACAAAAATGATAGGCAGAAATGAGCTTGTAGGGATAGCTGAAAAACTCTCAGTATTAATGTGTGTAAAGACCAATCTATCAATTTCAGTGAACTTGAAAGGATTTTAGGAACATGAGCTTAGCAGGGATGTTTGGTGTGTGCTGAGACTCTGATTCTACACACTAAATATTATTATTGTCCCTATATTCCTTCCCATTCCTCTGAGTGGTCTCCTTTGAGCTTAGCATGTCTTGCAGCTGGAAGAAAACAGGCTGCTGAAAGGTTCATATGTGAAGCAGCAGCGTACCAGTGCAATATAATGATGTGAGGCAGAGCAAAGGAAGGGGAGTGAAACTACTTACAAGAAGCAGCAGGAGACTATAAATAAATCACAGGAGAATGCTCTTTCAGAAGAGGTGAAACTTGCTGATGCTCTCAGAGATAAGGCTGACCTTGAGAACAGAAAAGTGTGACATCCTCTTGGACACAGTTCTGGGGAAATCAGCATGAATTAAACAGCTCATACTGCTGGCTCCTTGCTTGACAACCTCAGTCTCATTTTTCAAAAACATGATGCCTTTGGCTTTGATACTTTGCAGGTGCCTGGATTCATGGAAAATCACACTGCTGCTGTTCAGTCCATAACTTATCAATTTTTCCCATTTTGTCTTTAAATGATGCCCAGTTTAAGAAAGAAGTAAAAGAAGTGGAAGTGAAAGAAGGAAGTGAAAGAAGGCTTTAGCCAGTGAAGAGGTGACCTGGGACACAGAAATGAGCGTACAGTTCTCAGCTTCACTACAGCTTTGCCATCCTTAATGGCTTCCTAGCTGTTAAATAAGCTGGTGTTTTCCTTGAATTCCTTATGACTTTTATCCCTGCTGTAACTTCCAGCCTCTTGAGGAAGGTAATGTTGGCTGGACGTTTGGGCTGGTGGGACCCCAAGATGGCTATAGTATCAAGAATGCTGCTTTATGGAACTCTAACTTTACTTTCCTCACTCCAAAGAGGTATCGCTTTGTGGTGCTTCATCTTTCAGCTGGAGTGAGTGAGGTTTACCCCATGTTGATCCAAGTAATATGTATTTAGGGGAAGCTTTAATACAAAGGAAAATAGTTACAAACCATTATTTTACAATACTGTAGCTCATTTTATTGCAAGGCTTGTCAGAGGCAGTGTGTGTAAATTCCTCATGGTACTGTGAAAACATGAATATAAGCTAGTCTAAGTCTTTGACATGTATCTGGTTTATGTTACCATTAAAAAAACCCTGCACTAGGCTGTTTGATTCAAGAACAACAGAAATAAATCAGGGTTTTTCCTGGTACTAGCTGAAAAATCATCTTGCTGGATATGTTTTCTTCACAGCTGGGAATCTGCTGGCCACATGTATTTTTCATTGTGCACACTGCTGGTAGTCACATAATAATAATCACTGGAATACCTGCATTAATTATTTACAAAAATACTTTTAAAAATCTACTTTAAATATATATATAAGAATTATGTTTTCAATGGAATTGAACTAAAAGTAGACAGCTAGACCTGAGAGGTCTCCCTGAGCTACTGAAAAGCACTTCTTGATTTATAGACAGAGTTTGGAAAGCCAAATGAATTCTGTAGAATGTTTATATAAAAGCATTACTCTCCATAACTTCCTCTAACTGGACTGTCCTTTCATTTTTATCTTTTTCCATCTGACTCACTGCACCTAAAAATAGTTTATCCTCAGAATAACACCACAAAATGGATCATGCCTACATGCAGTTATCTGAGGAAACCTACTCTGTTATTTCAGCTCATTCCTTTTGGAGTATGGAAACCACTGAACCACATATTAAGTTGGTATAAATTTAAATAACCATGAAAGTCAAGGAAGGTATGTGCAAGGATCTGATCCCTTCTTAAAAATGTAACAAAGATTACTGTCTAGGCCCTGGAGAATGTCTCACCTTTAGATATCCTTTTAGAAACAGCATGACTGCCGTGCTTTTAATGGAATCATCCCAGACCTCTGTTGGTGTTACTTCAAATAAATCCAGGCTTCTTGAATTTTAATTATTTTGCAATTTTTTCCAAGTAGCTGGAGGTACAGGTAGCTTTACACCACAGGAGCCAAAGGAGGAACTCTGTGAATGGCAAGTTCTTACCCTGTCTGGGACAAATCGTAAAACAGAAACAAACTCAAGTTCATTATTCTGTGCCCTGCAATGTGGGGGTTTTTTGTTTGTTTGGGGTTTTTTTGGCTTTTTTTTTAAGAGAAAAAACCCAAGCCAAAACAAAAAAACCAAATCAACAACAACAACAAAAAAAAGGGATTAGAGGAATTTCAGAGGGAAAAGTGGGACTATACTTGCACACCAGAGAGCTGGTATGAACTTTAACAGTAAGGCTGGTACACATTTATTTACACATTTTCAGACAACACAAAACCCAAAAAATATTACAAAGCACTTAATCCAAAGAAGAACAGCAGAGACATAATTTACCTGTTATTTATCTGCTTCAGAAAACAGATTTTTGCCTGAAGCTGTAAATCATTAAGGCCTCTTAACTTTCAACCAGTGCATCACAAATTGGCTTTCTGGTTTATAAAATCATCCTAATACTCCTCAGCACTGTTCTCTTTCAAGAGAGCCTACAGGGAGGCAGCTGTCTGAGCTGTTTGTGTTGCTGTGTAAGATCTGTGCATAAGCGTCTCTCTGGGAGTTTTGTTTTGGTTCTGTCATTTAATATTCATGACAATCACCATTAACCTGCCAGCTGAGCTGCCTTAGCATCCTGCCTCCAGACAAAGCCAAAAGTTTACTCTTAGCCCACACAGCTCCTGGCAGCCTACATTTCCACATTACTGGATATTTTGGCTTGCATTTCTTATATTTAAACTATCAGGATAAATAAAAAAAACAAACCAGAAGAACTACTAGGGAAAAGATAAAGCAAGAGCATGTTCAGTACTCCCAGTTAGTGGGAGACATGGTTAAGCAATTATTCTGATCATTCCAGCCAATACACCATGGTTTTGGGAAAGCTGACATTTCAAATGTGTCCATTAATAATAAAATGTGATGGGGTAAAGGGGAGGGGGAAATCCTTGCTTTTAAGCAGCATGGAATAAACTGCACCACCTTAAAATTACTCACAGCCCACTGCATATCTGTCAAAACAATATATAAATATTGAGAGTAGTAAATAATTTCAGTGTCACTAAGAAGAAATATATTCATGCTAAAAGCAAACTCTGTAATTACAATATTGTTTTAATGTACATATTTTTGCATCAAGAATGTCAGAATAAACCAATGATGATTAACACTCTAAACAATTCAATTACACACAGCAACTTGGAGAAGTCCAAGGGTGCTAAGTTTCAGCTTCCCCGATCAGGCAGAACAAAATATACAGTAGGACTCCATCCTGCCAGTGTGGGGCAAACTAAAAGCTCTTGGAGAATCAAGAAAACAGAGTGACACAAGGAGAAGGGAGAAATCAGTGATAAAAAGAGAGTAAGAGGAGAGAAGGACTCCCACAACGAAGGGAGAGAGAGGTAACAGAAATTTTGATGTTGACAGCCACAGCAGAGTAAGAGAAGTCCAGAGCCAGCCTCACTGTGTGGCTGGTTCCTGCCAGAGCCAGCAGGAATTATTTCAGACTAGTGAAGTGGGGAAAGAAGAAACACATGCTGTAGAGCGAGCTGTTGGGAATGAAGTATTATTTTATATTGTACATATTGATTAGAAGAAATAGATATTGATTTATATTTCTCCACTCAAGTTCCTGTGATGTTTTTTGTTCAGCTGCAGCTGGATGGACAGAAGGAGGGAGGGAGAGGCTTACTTGTTGCCTGAAGGAGGAAAAGTTTTTTTCCTTATTTTATTCTACACCCTGCAAGAGAGACTCAGGGATGGATTTGCTAAAAAACAGTGGCTGAGGGAATCAAGAGCTCAGTCTTCAATCAAGACTACATCGTCATCTTTGCTAGGGAAGCATACATTTATTTTCTAGAGGGAGCCAGTCCCCCAGGGGTGCTAATATCAACAATGTACTTCCAGAGTTAGCTTTCAAAAATAAAGGTTTGTATAAAAGGTCCTACGTAAAACTTCTGATAACAGACTTCTGAAACTTGCCACAACTTATGAATGATTCTTCCCCACAAAGAATTTAGGAAAGGTGAGGAATGTGAAATACAAATATCTAATATGATGAACAGCTGTCTACACATAAAATGAAATTACCAGAACATGGAACAGTAAAGAAGAATACAGCAAGGCCCTCTTCATTTGTATCTAATGGGCATCCCAAGTGTGGTTGCAATATTGTGAACTAAATCACAATTCACCAGTCCTTCCTGGCTGGAACCAGCTCAGCCCTCGCAGGGCCAGCCCCAGCAGTTTTCACCAGTCTCTTCCCATGCAATAACCAGCACTGCTCAGCCTTGTTTCAGCCTCCTGCTGCCTTCTGTAAAACCAACTCTGCTGCCTTCAGGCTGCTTTAAGGCTTTGCCAGCAGCAAGCCCATCAGGACTCAAAGCCTGATGGAAGCCCAACAGGAAGAGCCAATTTCCAGCACGTCTTGTCATAGCGCACGTCCTTTCCAAGCATGGTTCTGTGAGCTGTGTAATGATGATGAGGTTTTCCTGCACCTTTAAGTAGAGGAAAGAGCTCTTATCCAAGTGAGAATGACCATTATGAAGCATATACATATTATCCTGTCCATGCAGAAAACAATGATTTTATACTTTTAGTAAAAGTTATCAATTAAGTGCCTTAACGTCAGGAGGTGCAAAAATTAAGAAGAAGCATCTCCAACTACATACCAAATAGCAAATCAATACATGAAAAAAAATATTTCTCAGACTTCTTTCTGGAAGCCGCTTTTTGAAAGACTTTCTCTTCTTCAAATCCAGCCCTAACTATGGCTTTATGACAATGTGGCATAGCTGTTTCATTTCCAGAAAGCCAGTGTGTTCCCATTAGACTGCTTCTGATCTGCCTATAGCCACAAGCTACACTTAACATTGTTTATTTTCTCTAATTTGTGAGATTGTGTTTCACCCTCAAGTACATTTCATATAAGTATTGCTCTACCCACTGTTGATTCAAAACAGCTAAAGGAAATAGGAACAGGACAGCACAGTAATAGACAACAGGCCTGGAGAGAAAGTTTAGAGAAGACTGCAGTTCAGAGAGGAGCTGTTTCTGTATAAGTAGAAATCACCTACAGGCAATTTTCCTTGTTTCTAGGAGCCTATTATCTTTGATATTTATGAAACTCTTAAGCTGCTCCTTTGGAAACAATCATAGCAAATGCTCCTCCAGATGGTTATGAAGCATTTCTTTTTTTCTTTTGAAGTAATGAAAAAAAAAATTAAGAAATTTATTCTTCTAAATATACCATCAAGGCAGCTAAAACAGCATTGACATTTTGCTTCACATTTCAGTCCACATTTTTCAGGAACTCCCTACTAGGAAACTTTACTAAATGCAATAGTAAATTTAATTTAGAAAGAGTGCTGTTTTCACTGTATTTTTCTCCCCCAAATGTTTTCCTAGATGGATGCTTTCATAGCAGTACTTTTTTGTTTGCTTTGTTTCCATGCAACTTGAAATCATGAACCAATTTTCAACTAGTGTACATCAATAGAAACACAGAGCTCCAACTGAACTATGCTGAATTTCACTATTTTAGAATCCAGTCCCCCCTCTTTTCTATAGACCACAGTAACCTCCTCTATTATCAACATTCGTGTTTTCTATGCTGCTCAAAAACCTACATATTTTACATTACTTAAAGCACCAAAAAAGTACCTCTCTGATTGTGAACACAATTACATATCCACTTTTCTCCCATACTTCTAGTCTTAAATGGACACTTGCTTTTGGTTAAAAAAAACCAAAAAAACTTTGGAACTTAAGAGCTCTGTACTTCTCTGTACATCTGTGTACATTATTATCCCTTTCCTTCATTTCCCCTTTCAAAGAATATTAAGACATTCACACTACTGGGAGTTTTGACAAATATTGTTGCAAGATGCAGATGAGATAACTACTTATGAACCTGAAGCAGTTGCTAAATCTAGCTAAAAGCTATAGAAACAAACCATATGTTTTGATGGTACTTATTCTTGGTTTTGCAGGGGAAAAAAAAAACAAACATCCCCCCAAATTAAAAGTAAACATAATTTTCTGATTTCATGCTAATTTACATAATTAAATAGCTCTCCAGGAGTTTCACTGCCAGTCTAAGATAACAACCATGCATTTTGGCTCTTGCACAGAATAACCACTTCTGATTATTGTTTTTATGCATAGTCAGGATTAGGCAAACGTCTTTCTCAATGCAACCCTGGAAAAGCTAAAATCCAGAAGGACTAAGGGCTTTTAAATACTCAGTATAGCAAAATGCAGATTTGTCTGCCCCAGACTTTAAGAACATGGTAATAAGCACCTCCCCTGTTTAATGCTTAGTTTAGACTGTTAAACAACAATTCTGATATTCCTTAAATTTCACTGGCTGAGATAAGAAAGACCAAAATGTCTTTTCCTGCCTGTTTTCCTGAATGGCCTCAGAGAAACCCAGCAGAAAATGGAGTGGAATGACACCAGTTTGTAGCCCTAGATTAGAAAACAGGTTTGAAATATAACTGAAGATGCAGACAAATAGGTATTTGCCGCCCAAGCACCAGCCACAAGACAAGCAAAAAAAAACCAAAAACCACCTGAGCCATGTGGATGCAAACACAGTGTGTGTGTATGTAATTTTAGCAAAATTGTGTGGCCCAGTCAGGAATGTTACAAGTGTAGGTAAGAAAACACCCCAAACCAGTGAAGCACTTTGTAAAATGATCCTGAATTACCACAAAGAGAGAAAAAAGGGAGCAAGGACTTTCTGAATGCAGCCCTGATTGAAGAGAGAGGCTTGGGCTACTGCCAAAAGAGCTGTTTCCTATTGTCTTTTTTCCTGCTACATTCAGGAAAACAGGACCTCAGTCTAATCCTACTTTGATTACAAAGAATGTACACAAAGATACATCACTTTGTATAAACATTTTTGACATAAATAAACTAGAGGAGATCAAATATTGGCTGACCACTAAAGTCAAAAGTTATGTAACTCCTTTCATATATACTGAGAAAAAATACACAGGAAAAAAAAAAACCAGCAAAATCCTGAAATATATCAGACTTTTAGCATTCATAATTTGTAATCTAAGTTGGTTTTTAACTTAAAGAATTGAAGATATAATATGAATATAAGGAAACATACTATTTCACAATATACAGATGAAACTTTCTGAAAACAGTGTGGAGACTTGAGGAATGCAAAAAAATTATCTAGTCAATACATTACCTTGAAACTTTGAGCTCTCTATTACATTCCAGCCTAACCCCAAATTCCCATATTAGCCTAGCTAGATCACTGAAACACAAATTCCCTGCACTCACCTTCATGGGTCCTTCTGAAAGCACTGCCTGAGGCACCACTCTGCTCTCCCCTGTGTTCCCCATCCCTGAGAACTCTGTGCTGGGCAGCAGTGCAGAACTCTTTGATTCTGCACAAGCCAGACTCCTTGAGGTTCTCAGCCTCCACAGAGCTTCTGAAGAGTTTTGCTGCATTCCTGTATTTTTGATGCCTCAAACAAACAAGGGCTGACAATGTGCCTGCAGAAAGATTTCCATTGCCTTTCCAACACAGCAGCTGAGCAAGGCAAAGAGCCTGGTCCTGTACCCTTGACTCACACAGGTAACCAAAATTCTCTCCTAATACCTACTTTTTCAGAGCAGGGTTTCATTGGAAGTTCTGAAGGTATGTCTCTCTCAATTCTATTTCAGAACAGAGAAAGCAGAGAGTGCAGACTCTTCCAGAAAGGGGAAATCTGGTTCTTGTTTATATGAAGGTGCTCCCAGTTTAACTGATCAGGGCCAGAAACCTCTGGCATGAAAAAAGAATATTTACCTGGTGCATTTCTTCTATCCAGCCTAACAGAGTACTTGTTACATATGGTAACTATTGAGAAAGGCATTATAAATTTTGTTTTTCAAATAATTTTCAGTTATTGGCAGTAGGTTTAGTACAGTGGCACAGAGCACAGCTGAGAAGAACTGAGCAGGAAAAAAAAGTGCTCTTGTAAGGGAAGAAAAACGCATTTCTCATCTGTCAGTCATGCTGATACCTCACCATCTCTTGTGTTGAGAGTTGTGTCACATCATCGCAGTCAGCTGGGCAGCAGCGAGCAGCTTGGCCTCTCACACTGACCCATTTGTCCTGCCCAGCTGTAGGTTCATCCCTCTGGAAGGCTGGTCCTTGTCCAGGAAAGCGGAGCAAGAGAGACATCCAGCGGCTGCAGCATCTCCATGCACTTCTAAACACAACTGGAGACAAACCCCGCTGCCTTCTTAGCTAGTCCTTGACCCTGCGTGCATGAGAAAACACTTATGAGCCAACTATCAGACATATAGAAACAGAAAAAAATATTCCAGTGGCTGAAGCGCTACTTTAATCTCTGCTGTGCATTTTTCATGCAACCTACAGACTTCCTCACTGCATTCCCCAAGTCCCACCCCTGGTTCTCCCTTTTTCTCTGAGGCTTAACTTCATTATTTTGTTTCTGAACTCTACATGTGAATTGGGATACGCCTATTAGCTTCCATGAAGCTACAATGTTCTGTGCCAACCCAGGATCTCATTTCAGTGCTTTGCCATTCAGACATGTATTTCTCACATCTACTATCTTCTATTCAAATATTTTCTTTAACCTTAACTCTATTTGTACTACTTATTTTTATCTGCATAGTAAATAGAGCTCCCAGTTAATACTGATAAAAATTCCAGAGAATCAGTTGTAAATCCTAGTATTAAGCGGTTTGATCTTCATGCAAGAGCAAGGAGAAACAAATTATTAACTTCATTAGTAGAAATTATAGTATCTACACTATTTGTCATTAAAAATTCCATGTCTTTCCTGCCATATCTAAACTATTTCTTGTCCATAAAAATATAGGTTATTTGGAAATATGAATCACCACAAAAGGGCTTATAAGCTCAAAAATCTGAAGACAAGATGAAGAAAAAGAAGGGAAACACAGGGTTAATTTTTTTTAGTAAGTATTAACAATATTAATTTAGAAGTAATTTATTTGGAAACATCAACTTTGTCACTGCTACATGTTAAGTAATTATTTATTAAAAGGCTTGACCCTTACAAACTTGAAAGATCTATATTAAAAGAGTAGGAAATGGGTTAGGTCTTCCATATTTAGATAAGAATTAAAGGCAGGCAATTGCTGACTTCACTGACAACAATGCAGGATGAGGAGTTAGGAATACAGTTAAGGGACATGTTTAAAGAGCTTTTAAAGGGAAAAGTGCATCAGTCAATGGGGTAAAACCAGATAATATGATGGAATGAGCCAAAATTATCATGATATGCTGCTTATGAATAAAGTGACATACTCAATAATTATTAGTAATTAATAGCAGAGAGGAGCCAATGCTGAAACCAGGACTGGTGATCTCTGTCTCCTTTTATCTCTTTAATTAATTCTTCCTTCCTGTCTTCCCTTTCACCCCAGCCCTTTATCCCAACCCCACACCATGTGCTGATACAGTAAGTCAGGGACCAACATGCCAATTTCCCTGCCAAGTGTGCAATTCACTATTGAAACTTTCTGGTTGTTTGCAGACCCTCTGACTTTCGTAGATCCTTTCGTCCAGGAGCATTTACGAATTTTGGGTGCTTCCTTACTCTCACGGGTGGTACACCACAACCAGTTGGGGCACCACATGTGTACTGAAGTCCAAGCAACTCTTCAGTGAGTGAAACCCCTGGATGTCAGGGGGCAGTCCCACCCCAAGCCAGCAGCTGTTTGCCGGGGGCACAGGCACAGACGGACGTGCTTTGTCTGAGCAGCCGCAGCCATTGCATTCCTGCCTTTTCCTCCACAGCAAATCCATCACGGATGAGTTTATAACAACACTTTGCAACACCCTGAGCTCCAGCCCATTTAGCATAAATCTGCCACCCCTTGATTGGCTTTGATCAGTGCCAAATTTGCTGCCCAGTCGTTACACCCAAACGACCTAAGGTTGTCCATCTGCTGAGTCCTGAACGGCCTCTGAAAAGAGAGACAAAACCAGAGACACCTCCTCATCTGTCTTTACTCATCAAAATCATTAAGTCTTCCCTAATTGCTGTACTCTGGAGATATAAGTCCCTCAGATTACTGCTCTGTTGCAGAAAAAAATTACACTGACTGGAAACAATACTTATGAAGTTCTTTATTTCTATACTTACTCCTTTGGAGGAGTACCAAAAAAAAGCATGTGAATTTTCTTCTATTAGAAAAGTTATTAATTATCAGGAGGGTACTTGGTAGAATTTTCACCTGTTCATTACTACAGGTGGATGGATACCAGACAGTAATGAAATTATTATTATTACTTTCTAGTTATTGCAAAAGATTTTTTTAATTTAAAAGTTAAATCAACAACTGATTAACAATCAATTATTTAATCACTTATGTAAACATATTGAAAAACATATTCTTATATGTCTACATGAAAAGTAAGTATTTTTCCTTAGTTTTCTTCTGCTTTGCAGTAAGAATTTACCAACAAACTTTAAAACAGTGATCTATATTTGGCATGAGGTCACCCTGATTTTGTACAAGCATTTTAAAAACACAACTTCTGAGACAGGATTCTCTGAAAGAACTTGGATCCTATTCTTTTAGGAAATGTCCTACTGGTTTTTACACCACATAATATTTGCACTGAGGACCGTGTTTCAATCAAACACTGTGATAAAGTACCTGTTATTGTCCCTCCATTCTCCATACAGAAAATGGCAGGAAAAAAACTACATCCAAGGTTTCATCAACACTTTACAGTTGAAACAGAGCAATAACTCAGATTCCTTGACCTAATGTTTTGTACTTTTCCAACAAATTTTCCTCATATGACTTCAAAGAACAACTAAATGATTGCTGAGATAGCCAACTAAACCTGAAACTGAATTATTTTAGCAAAGACCCAGTACTTGTTTATCACAAAAAAACCTGGAAGTGAATTATTTTAGCAAAGTCCCAGTTCAAATCAGCTTTGTTACAAAGTTCCTCTGTTAAGAACTTATCATAGAATCATAAAATGGTTTGGGATAGGACCTTTGAGATCATCTAGTGCCAAATCCCCTGTCACAGGTAGGGATGCCACCCACTATCCCAGGCTGCTCGGAGCCCCATCCAACCTGGTTTGAACACTTCCAGGGATGGAGCATCCCTTCTCTGGGCAGTCTGTGCCAATGTCTCACTAAAGAATTTTGTCCTAATATCTAAGTCCCTCCTCTCAGTATAAATTGTTCATCCTTGCCCTATCACTAGCTGCCCGAGTAAAACGTTGCTCTCCCTGTTTTGTGCCGGCTCCCTCTAAGCTCCGGAGGGCACAATGAAATTTCCCTGGAGCCTTCTCTTCTCCAGGCTGAACAGCCACATCTCTCCCAGCCCGTCTGCACGGGAAAGGCGCTCCAGCCCTCTGAGCATCTTTGCCGTTCTCCTCCAGACTTTCTTCCTAAATGTTTTTGTTACTTTTAGCAACATTTCCAGGGCCGGAACAGCAGCACGGCTCTCCAGGGACGGCGTTCGGAGGGCAGCGCCCGGCAGCGCCCACCTTGGAGCGAAGGATGCAAGCAGAACGCTGACCGCGAGAAGGCGGCAGAACACAACCTCGGGAATGCCGCCCTGCCGGCCGGGACACCCCGGCTGCAGCCCGGCCTAGGAATAACCTCCGGGAATGCTGCCCTGCCGGCCGGGACACCCCGGGACACCCGGATCTGGCAAGCTCCAGATAAAGGGCTTCCTGATGCCAAGTGCGGAGCAGAGAGCACGGCGCACTGCTGATTTACTGGGACGTGGACCGCCGCATCCACATGAAGCACATGAAGCACAGCCACCTTGGCAGGCAGAGCTGCTGCGGTGGATTGGCTGCTCGGTCAGCCTGGAGCTTACAGAGGAGTCCTAGAGGCTCCTGCCACTGCTGCATGGCACAGACTCCAAAGCGCTCTCTCCCGGTCCTTTCTCAGGCCAAATTGTATCAACTTAGATGGGAAAATTGCCTACCTGAGAACGGAATAAAATCTGGAGAAAGGCTTCTGACAATTGACCAGTTAACAGATCATACACAGAACTAAAGGGATCAATGAGTTTTTTAAAATAAAATTACAACAGCAGGGCATAATTATTGTTCTTTATTCTTTAATATTGTTAGCTTCTCATTGTGTCACATGACACAACCCTGATCCCACTTAGGTTTCTGAACCACATCACTGAACGGGCAGGTTCCTCTTGACTTCTGACTCTGAGATGAGCCTGTTTCCTAAGATCCTAGGTGAAGGGAGCTTCACAGCATCACAGGGCTTGAGCAGGATCAATCTACATTGCACAGGGACAGCACTGTGTGCTTGGGCAGCAACAGCACAGGAAGAACTTGGGACTGGAAAAATAGAAGCGATATGGGCGAGTGTGGTCTCAGGTATGCAATGCAAGATGCCTGCAGGCATACAGCAGGATTTGGTTGGATTCACATACCACACAAACATGACATATAAACAAAAAAAAAAATAAGCAAATCAAGCTGCCAAAAGGAATGGTTAAAATGCAGATTACTGGAGCAGTGGCCCGAAGCCGAACAGCTATTTTACTATTGCACACCCTGATGCAGAGTAGGCTGTGATTGTATTCCACTGCTACTGTCATCTATATCTACTTTTCTGTTTAAGAAATGAGGAGATGCACACTTAGTTGCAAGAACCCTAAGTAGAAAGCACTGGATAAAGAGCAAAATCTTACTATACTACACCTGAACCTCTGTACCAGAGGGAGCTAAAGTTTAGGGAAAGTTGTGAGATACCCAGGCAAGGAGTGCACAGGCTGTGCAGTGAGGAAGACAGTCCAGGAGGGCTACTTTACAGCACAAAAAAAAGCAGATTTGAGGCCAGTGCCTGGAAGGGACACACATCTGTACAGCACCACAAGCCACTGGCACCCTCTCCTGTGGCAGCAGTGCCCAGGGAAAGGGAGGAAAGGACATGAGATGACTGCACCGAAGAGCAACAGTACCATATAGAAAAATTCAGGTTGGTTAAGGTTTTTTTTCTTCTCTACTAGTGAAAAAAGTAACACCATTCCATTCCAGCACAGCCTGCTCTTCCAGAATGTAGAAGCAAGGTGATTTCTGTTCAGTCTGCTACAGAAAAAAAGAGATCTGAATGGGGATCCATAGGCACTCCGAGCTAAGTCTCTTTTCTGAGCAACATAACCACATGTAACCCAGAAATTCCCAGAAGAGTTGGTTACCTCTTCTTTCCTGCTGCTCTGCACGAAAACAAGGTGTATTTTCACAAACTTCTCAGTAACAGTGTTGACTTCAATAACTTGGTCCCTCCAATTTACTCTCACCTTACATCACAACCTTACCTGTGCCAGGACAACTGCTGGTACAGGCACATGTTGAACTGTATTGAGGAAAATTAACCTCTCTCCTCCCCCAAAAAACCACTCTTCTCCCCCCAAAAAAGGTTTTTAGAAAGACTTAATTAGCTTCCCCATCTAACTCACTGTGCAGTCCCACCAGCTGTTACACTGGCACAAGTGAATATGTAGGTGATGGTGGCAGCAGATAGGAATGAGCGACACGCAGAGGACATTACAGTGAGAAAGAAGGGCTTGTGAAACCACATTCTCATGGAGGCTGAGCCTGATCATTAATCACTGAGGAAATACATTTAACTTTGGCACCAGTCAAACTACTCAGCTGTTAACATTTTAACCTAAGCGCCTCGCCAAAACTCAGGCGGTTTTTCCAGCTAAAAGATACTGGTACAGAATTGAACTCTGAAATAGTGCTGCTTTAATTAAGTTCCCAAATAATAATTAGTTTGAACTGTTACTTCTAATAACTCGTATTAATTTTTAATTTCAAAAGCATTCCACTTCCACCTTGCTCACTGGGCTTTTCAGCCCATCACTCACAGCACAGCTGCAAGGGTTCCTGGATCAGCCTTTGCCACAGCAGAGGAATGGGAAGGAGTGGGACTTTCCTGTAGCAGCTCTGCTGCTGAAAGCACAGGGACTTTCCTCAGTGCCAGACTGCTCTCAGGAGGTGTCTGACACTGTTTCCAGGCTGCGCTCCGCACCACAGTTTCAGCCTCTTAGCTGTGCCAGCTCCAGGTACTGAGCCTCCTTGAGCACTTGCACTCCAGCTGAAGGGTGAGAAACCTCCCACACATTGAGAAAAGGCAATAGAAATAACAACTGATTTTACTCTTTGCTTTTACTCTTTGATTTTACTCTTTCCACCCCACCCCTCCCCCAATTTATTTATCAGCTCTACTTTCAAGATAAAACTAACAAGCCTTTTCACAGGGTCAGATCTTTCCCAGCTGTGCAAGAATCAAACAAATCAGACAGCTGAACGTGCCCCCAGTGGGTAAAGCAGGATGCTGCTCTGAGAGCTCTTGCTCAGCTTTTCTTTACTCTTACCCAAGATAAGCTTCCTACTCACTCTGTGGTTTTTCTGTTTAAGTTCCCAAACCCAGCTCCTTCTGCATACGTGCTTCCCTGGCAAGATGACTTAATATTGCCCATTAGTACAATTTGTTAATATATTCAAGTAGCCTCTGCTAATTTTTCCCAGAACTGATGACTTGCTCAAGTATCTTTTAAAACACAGTACCATTTCTTTAACATACAATTACAAGAAATAAAGGGCATCAGTAAAACCTCCTGATTTCAGGAAAGCATCTCACTAGGAGCTAGTTAATAATGGAATATTTAATCACACACAAACACATCTCTTTAGCCCAGCTGCTTCTTTCCCTTGCATACACATGAAACAGCTTAAAATGGTCATAGGAAAGGAGATTTTATACAAATAATTGAAAAAAAAAAAAAAAAAAAAAAAAAAAAAAAAAAAGAGGGAGAATCAGCAGTTCTAGTTTTCCCCCTTGCATGTTGTACATTTTGATCTCAAAAAGATATAAGCTCCATGGCTATCAAGAGGGGATAAAACATTTATGATCCTATACTGCATAATACCTGCACATTTGAAGGTAAGTAGTTACAGATATTTTACAGAGACATTCTCTCTCTTCACAGTTTTGTCAGTTCATATTTCAAATCAGGCTTTAAAGCCTTCATTTAGCTGCAGAAAACACAGTGGCTGCTAGAATGCAGCAATACCCAATACATGTTGTAAGGTAATTCCAAAGATGTGCGTTGTAAAACTTACAAAATTTGCTCAGTACCACATAAATTACTTCTATATCACCTGAAAAGTCTGAAAAAAACATTTATTTAGACTTATTTCTGTTAAAAAAAAGAAGTCAATCTTCAGGATGGCATTAGTCAAGTGAAGTTCTACTGAACCCTCATGTGCCACAGTGCTTCTGCTTGCTCTGCTCAGTGTTTATTTTCATTTCTGAGTGCATCAGACTGGCATTCCACTTGTAGGTGTAGTAAGAGAAAACCAAACTCGAAGTCCCTTTGTACAATGTACAACTTGCAAGCCTGGATGCCTACATAAAGCCAACTAAAGGTCAGAGCAGAGGAGCTGTACTTAAACTTGTCATTTAGAAGAAACTCAGGCCTCACTCCAGAAATGTATCAATGAAATTGCTTAGCTTTCAACTGCTTGAGTCCTATACAGAAGGTCAGCAGTACTTTCCTAGACAGGATCCTGAATTTTCCTTGGGATTCCAAGTAGTTTACAGCAGATTCACCTGCATTTCTAGCAGGGCTGTTTCTCCCTTTACTTCACTCCATGCAGCAGTACTCAGCCATGGATTGCTTAATGCCCATGCAGCCCCCTGCCCATATCTCAGCTGCACCTGCAGTCATATTAGGCAGTTTTAATGCTTTGGACTACATGATTTGTGAGAATTATAGTTGTTGCCTCAAGTAAAAGGTAGTACCTCCAGCAGACGGGCCTTCGCATTTCCATCAGTATCGACAAGATGGACTCTTGTCTGCTCTGGCTCAAATGATAGGGAATTCTCCAGTTTTCAAGTTTTGCCAGTCTTGGCAAGAAGGTGTAGTAACAAAGGCCAAACACCTGAGCTGGCCTGATGTACTTTTTCAGCCCTAAAGGTTGTTTTTTCCACGTGGCAATGAGGCTGCTGTCCATCAGGATGAGGGAAGCGTGCAGTGTCGCGACACGCACGGGATCAGCGTGCGGTGTGACCACGTGTGCGGTGCCTGCTCAGGGGACAGCGCATCACTTCCCAGAACTGCCAGCACAGCACCTTCCCACAAGCATGAAACTGTCTCTGTTGGAGGGGGAAAAAAGAAAGAAAGACAAGATACCCTGATTATCATATTATGTTCCTCATCCGGTCAAGTGACCCACCAGGCTGTGGCGAAGCACGTGAGGCTGCCTCCATCCCACCACGTTATATAATTTGGTGGTAACAGAAGTAGGCACATTTGCTAAATGACTGAGCAGATGTGGCATTTAAAAATGTGTCAACTTTGCCCCTGGACAATCTTAGAGAAAAAGCAAACAAAACTAACCCAGACCCTTCCATCATTCTGATTACAATCTTTGGTGATTATTTTTCTCTGAATTTTTGTCTGCAACGTGATTTTTCCTTCTCTGTCTTTGTCTGACCTCAGCTGTGGGAATTTCCCCATCTCCAGTGCCAGTGATGGGAAAGCAAGAGCAAAACTGCTGTTCTGGGTGACATGATCTGTCAGAGAGACCCTCACTCCAACCCCAGCTGGGGTTTTTAGTGTGAATCTGGGGAGGCAACACATGTTTAAGCTACAGCCCTTGCATATGATCACCAAAGTCTGAAGCGAACACATTCTCCACCTCATGACCAAAGCACTGGGCATGACTGTGCATCCTACTTCTGCCTAGGAGGTACCTGCTCATCTCACTTTTATCTCAAATATTCATGGGAGGATGCAGCCTAAATTTGCACTGAGCGTGCAATTTAAATGAACTATGCAATTTCCTGTCCAAGTCCATCAAGTTATATTGCAATACCATTTCTGTTTAAGTGATTTGCAGCCCTCTTCTTCTCTAGTAATTTAGGTTTCCACAGAACAGATGGCAAACTAATAGAGGAATGCACAGTCACAAATATATGGAGCATTCACTGCCTGTACACAGTGACTCAGTAAATGATTCACCCGCTTTCATAAAACAGTTGTGACCTTTCATCTGACTACTTCCTCAAACAAAATACAGAGGAATATTAATAACATATGGAAACCAGGAACCAACAAACTGGGGGGAATAATAATAGCTCATCTCATGATTTTTTTTGCTATTGTGCTAATCCTTACTCCATGCTCTGCAGTTCTTAAATGTTTCTGTCATCTCTTGCTACCCTTTGACTACTTAACCAGATCCACTAAAGCAGAGGTTGCTCTTTGTTATGAAAGAAGTGAAGGCAGAGAATACCTAAAGGCCTCGCAAAGGGATAAGTTTTTGGAAAAATATTATAAAAGAAACAATATCATATGAATAATATACCAGTCTGCAGATAATCTTGTTTTATATTTTAAAGGTAACAACACATATATGCACAACATTCCTTTCTGCCCCTTACAGTGTAAAGCTGGTAAAAAGCAACCCTGAACACCAAGATTGAACTTTGTCAACAAACACAACTTATGCTGAGAAACAGAGAAGGCAAAGTTAACGTGCTACAGTATTGCACCACAGATGTTTTTGCCACCACATATGAAAAATCTCAGGCATATAATTAAACACGAGCAAAATCCTTTCAGGAAACTACTGCCAATATCTCATTCTATTAGGCATTTTGAAATCATTCATATCAGAGAAAAAGCCCTGGTCTCTAGAAACATGAGGTGATACACACCAAGAGGAAAACGTATTTTAAATGTTATGTAAAGCTTTGGCAAAAAGATTAAAGTGGCACCATCCTCCAAACCCCAAACCAGCAGAGTTGAGATAGAGCAGAAATATCAGAGCTCCACTGGATTCTGCCTGGACATCACACATGTGAAAGAAGTATGTGGTAAATCTGAGAAGCAAAGGCTAAATATATTTTCAAGGGACACCATCCTGCAAATAGTCTGCAAACAGTGGAAAGTTTTTTTCTCACAGTATGTAGAGACCTGGTGCTTTGTTACCTGGTGCTTCATTGATTTTTTAAATTTTTTTTTCCTCCTAAATCAGATCAGTTATTTCTTAGTAGCTTCCTCTGGTCAGGGTCACAGTGTTCTAGGGACCACATAATTGATACCCCAAGCTCCAGAAGAGGTGGTTCCTTGCTGGTTGCTACCAGGTTATGCTATGAGTTCCTCTCTGGGAGAGACAGTGGAGCCCACGGAGTGTTAGGAAACCTCCAGGGAGTGGCAGAATTGTGGAAAAGGCTGACTACTTGTCAGGTGAAGTCACCACAGGAATGGTTTGCAGTGGTTAATGATCCAAATTTCCAAGGAAGTAGCTAGAACCCTGTCTTGCAGGCCTCTGAGGGGTCACTTCAGAGCCACAGTGCAGCATCTCTTTTCCCATGGGAATGTGGTGGCAGTTTGCACCACCCAGTGCCACAACACAGCAGGTCAAAACAAGTCAACCAGAGAACCAAGAGTGGATATTGGATTTGTATTTTTAAAAGTGTTCTGAAACCTATAAGGAATTTTGTCTCTTTATTCTTGGCACTGTACCATAAGTAACAAAGAGCTTCCATCACAAACAACACACCACATCCACTGCTGACAAGATGCCACAGGAGGATGAAACACAGGAACAAGATGGGCATGGATAAGCACAAAAATAGCTTGCAGAAAAGCAGAAGTCCAGAAGTTCTCCTTTTCCTAATGGTTGATTTGTATCTTCTGGCAGTGTGGCACAAATGCAGGTGACTGAAAGAGAATGTGCTCACCCTTAATGAGAAATCTGCCTTTGCCTCACTTGGGACTCTGTTTCCCCACTGCTTTACCAAAACAAGATTAGCACAGTTCTGGCAGCTCAGATGTTCAAACCCTGATGCAAATTCTGAAAGATAAGGAAAGTTTGGCAGTTATTGGAATGCTGCAACAGGCAGGTAGAAGATGCAGTGTGGTGAAATACTCAGGCCTGCAGTGAAGTTTAACCACACTATCAAACACAGCTGTACCAGTCACATGCTGGGGATTTCCCAGCTGCAGACTCCCAAAGCACACGAGTTTCAAACAATTCAGTCACTATGTAATCAGCAACCATGTGACAATTTCATTTTCCCTTTCAAAACATCCAAACAAGTCTGGATTCAGAAAGACTCTGTGGCTCAGCCACTGTGATTCTTAGGACTTTTTCTGCATTTATCATGTCAAACTTAACACTGCTACTACAGTAGGACTGTACTGGTTTGTCACAGAAACTCCTTCTGTGATCTTCATTCAGAAGGAAGTGTCCTTATGTACTGACAAGACCCTAAGGATTTCCTTAGCACCATGATCTGGACAAACGACATCAAGGTCACAGGTTAAACGTGTGACACTCAGGCATCATTAAGTTTTTTGTCTCTATCACTGGAGAACACAAGATTAAGTATGTGTAAGGTGATCACTTTAACAGAGTATAAAATAGACAAGATTTAGAAAAATAAAAGCCTGCATTTAAAAGCCTTTGTATATCCTAATTCTGCTTGGTTTTTGTTCCTCTCCTCCCTTAGCTAGAAACCAGATGGAAAGCCCATGAAAGAAGAGGTACAGTTCAATTTTGCCAAATGTCTTTTGCTCTGCTCATTATCTATGAGTATTCTGGATAAGAAAGCATACTGAAAGAAGTCATTATTTACTTCTAGTTTCCTCCTATTCTGTGCTAATTGGCAGGTTTAATCAGAAATATTCCTAAAATAATTATTACTAAGATGATGTTTAAGAGGTTTAATTGCAATGTATGTGCATTAAGGAAACAGTTTTTCCTGGGAGTACAGGAGAACCTGCAGTGATTATTATATTTCAGGAAGGAAAGAGAAAGTCAGAGGGGAGAACTCTGCTAAGGGCCGTGCTCTGGGAAAGATTTGATTTAAAATACTACAGTAAGGAGGCATGCCCAAGCCACATTTTTGCTTTATCACCTCTGAACAGCTATTGTTTCAGGATGCTGACTAAATTTGAATTCTCACTGTAAAACATGCAATGTGCTCTACTCCTGGGAGCAGCATTTAACATCACTTACAAACCAGCTGGATGCTATAGCTCCCTCAACACCCTTGATATCATCCCTTTTAATTTACAACACACTATTCTAAAAGAAGAAAAATATACACTGGTTTACAACAAAATGCTGACACATCCTCCAGATATGTGGGACTCTGAGCCACAGAAGCAAAATGCACTAAACTAAAATGAGGGTCTGCTGTACAAAACCATAAGAAAAAACCCCAACAATTAGTTTTGCCTTCTGCTGGTAGAACCAGAGATTCTACATTCATGGTATACTACTGTGGGAGACATGCTGGTGAAAATTTTGCATAGAGCACATAATGTTGTGATGAAATGTATCTGAAATCTCACTCTTGCAGCATCACTTCTGGAACAGATGACATTATCCTCAGAGTAAATATGATCATGTGGATAACAGACAAATAAGTGCATGACTTGGGAAGACCTCTTTAACAGGGCTTTGAGGAAAATACATTCCCTGTGGTAACCTTACCTCTCAGCAAAACTCGAAAAGTGGACAGTGCAAGTGTTTACCTCTGTTTGATTGGAGATAAGTTGGAGTAGGCAGGAGGATGTTACAGCAGCAACACCTGAGGAAGTTGGCAAGAAAGCAAACCCAGTACATGCTCAGTCTCTGACAAACTTGAACTAGCATGGCAGAGTGTTAAAATATGACTTTTTCAGTCCTTTACATACTGAGATTGGAAGAGGTAATGAACCAGAGATCATGAAATTACTACCAATGCAAGAGAATGTTGCCATTATTATCAATGAACACTGCACAACGATGTAAAATGTGACTTAAATGCTAAAATGTGATTTAAATGCTAAAAAACCCAACAAACTACACTAACAATGTATAATGAGTAGGTGAGATGAGAGAGACACTGTTGCATAAAGACATGAGTGTGACATATGTGCTGCAGTTGTCAGTAACCTGCAAGTTCAGAATCCTATCACAGTAATTAAAATTATGGTTGAAATTGAATTGAAAGTCAGAAGTGAGAAGTTTTTTAAAGAAATCTTAGGATGGTCATCAATTTGTAATTCCATGGTTGAGGGAAGGATGGTTTTGCCTAAAAATGCTGTTTTCTTTCACAATTCAAGCACAAACAGAAGTTCATAATACAAAGTGCTACATAATAATGAAGATAAACAGTAATAATCCCTATGAGTTAGAAGTTACAAAGGGAAAAATATCAATAAGTTAGAAACACCAGCAGAAAGTCCACAGCTGACATCACCAACGTAACATGAAGAATTAAAAAACCCTCAAACTTATCAAGACTACAATACCCTAGCAGCTATAGAAGCCCTTTGCCAGACGGAAATGATAAAACTTTTAAGAGTAGTGAAGAAGAGACAGACATATTTAGAAATATTTTTATTCCATATTTGGACAGCTGTTCTTATGTCACATGATGAAGTTGAACTATTTTCCAGTCCCCTGGTAACCAAGCAGGATGTTATACAACACGCATTAGAAATCAACATTTTAAAGTCAGCCAATTCATCTACCTCACACCTAAGAATTAAGACAGAGAAGACTTGAGAGCTAATCATGTTTATTTTACTAAATTAAGGCATTCCAGGGAAATCCCATTTGACTGAAAAAGTGCTAATGTTGTGCCAATAATAACAGAGGCCAGGAGGATGACTCAGAGCTAATGGACAGTGAGTCTGACCTTCCTTCCAGGTAATAAAGCTGCTACAAATCTAATGAAGAATGGAAGTGATGGAATATAATTAATATCATCCCAGTGAACCCAGTTTTGTGGCAAACAGATCTTGTAAAACAAGTCTTTGCATTGTTTGATGAGACAAGTATTTGGATGATGAAAGTAATTGTATATTTGCAATATATATGTGGAGAGCACCTGACTTAATAGTGTATGACATTCTCATTATGAACACTGGCACAATACTATCAGTAAAATGTATTAAATGAACTGAAAACTTAAAGATCAAACAAAGTAATAATGAATGGAGACTTGCAAACTTTAGGGCTTTTATGAGAAGAAAATAAATATATGCATCCATGATAACAAGATTTGTGAGATCAATAAGACTTTGGGGATGAAAGATGAAGATATTATTGGAGAACAATTTGAAGCACTTCATAAACAAAGCCAGTTCTAATTAAACATGTCTTAATACGGCAAACTGCAAGGGGAGAAAAATAGGAGCTCCACCAGTCTCTTGGATCAGGGCGTGTTCCTAGCCAAGTCTTTTCCTTGGAAAACCCATGGTCTGAAAAGTACCAAGAATTACAGGTGACAAACAGATGACACTGTAGCTAAAAAATCCAAACTAAAAACCAGTCTTAATACATTCCTCGTATGTATAGACAAAAAGCAATACCAGCTTTTTCACTGGTGAAGTGTGCTGTGAATCACCACACCAAGTTACACAGTTAAGAAAGAATGCTTTCAAAACAGAATTTAAACATAAAAAAACAGATAAAATTATTTGTATCTCTTACAGTGACATATTTGAAGAAAAGACTCATGTGTTAATATTATTAACTAGCTTGACTTAATAGAACAGAAAATGCTGGTTCCTAATGGTTACTTAGTGTAAACACAAAGTTCATGTAGAAACATGGCCTATTAAACAACAAGTTATTTATAGCTGAAATTACCATGGGAAATCTCAATGGCATCTTCAGTTCAAGGCTGGATACATTTTCGAGTGTTGTAGGTCAGCATGTATTTTCCTGCTTAGCACCACAGTTGAACATAAAATAATCTATACAGAGGTAACTGGGTAATAATGACCTGTGACACAGAGAGCAAACTAACTGACCTAGTAGTTTCTTCCAGCTTTTTTTCCCCATGCAGATACTGTAAATATATTTTTATCTCTTCATCTGAGTTGAGAATTGAGCTTACACTAACACACCACTTTACTGATTTTGGAATATTCTATGTTGAGCTCTGTCACAAGTCACTAAAGATTATCAGATCCTCAGGCTCCTTTCAGAACAGGTATTCCCTGGAACGGTAAAGGTTTTGTTAAAAGGGTGCAGGTAGAGGGAAGTGGAAATCCTAAGCCTGGTCCTGTTGATATGTGATTTGCCATTGATTTGCAGCAGCAAGATCTGGAGCAGAGTGTTCACAACCCTATGGAAATGGTTCTAATTTTGGGGTTCTTAATTCCACACACAAATTTCTTCAGGAGCAACTGCTTTGCTCTGTGCATGGTATAATAATAATAACAACAGTCAGACCTTCTGCTTTTCCAGAAATAACCATGTCACAGGCTGCTGCTTCCTTGTTTTATGTATTTACAGATATCAAGAAGCCTATATAAAGCCTCTCCACAATTTGTTCATATACAGTAGCCTTCCTTTTGGTATATTTTTAGACCAATTGCACTTAAACAACACTTCCTCAACCTACTGAACTTTGCTCTGAGATGACGATCAAGGGAAATGCAAACATTGTGCTGTTTAAAGGATGACAGCCAACGTTTTCCACAGCACTCGTTGAAAGCGCAGGGTACTACGAAGGACAAAGAGTTTAGCATGACTCCAAAGTGCTGCAGCACCTAATTCATGCTCACAAACCCTGAACTTTTCTTTGGGCAGCCTTCAGAGCAAGACAGTTGTGAATTTATCAACGTGCAAGAAGCAGCAGCTTACATGATCTCTCATGTAAGATGTACATATACGCGTACAGGACAATACATGATCTTTCAGTTTTCTAATAAACACTGCCACTTTGAAGAAAACAAGAGCTTCAAGCCTCTATGCAAATAATTTTATCAAAGGGAGAATTGTAATAAATAAGATGACTCATCAAGGAAAAGTTATGTCTTTGCACTCCTTTCCTTCCGTGCTACAAGGTTTGATAAGGCTGGAGAGGCAATTTTCCTATGGCTAGGTTGTGTGTGCTTTCAAGCGTATCACCTTAGAATCTCAGGAATGGCAAAACTACCCTTTTCTGAATTTTCCAGTGCAGAGGATATAAAAAGACCCAACTTCTGGTTACTCCAGCACAGAAACCTTTCTATCAGATTCTGCCATTTCCCCCAGAGTAAGAGGTGTGGGTAAGTACAGCCCTACCTGTGAGATTTTTCATGGTTTGTAAAGCTTAACCGCTAAAACAGCAGACTGGGCAAGAGTAAAAGAAAAAAATTGTGCAGATATCAGGACTTTTTTGTTGGTTAAAGTACAAACTAAATCAGTCCAAATTACAGTACTAAGCACTGTTGCATGAAGATTTCTCCTCACAAGGTGTAAAGTACACTAAGAAAAATTCATTGCAGTTTTGAAAAACAATTTTCAGCTCCCTCGTGTCCTGTGAAAACTCTCCTGTTCTGATTCTGTTCTGATCCCATGCAGCCAATGCACGTCTTTTACTGTGCAGAGCACTGGTGTAGGCAGAGGACCTTTTAGCATGTCCTAATCAATAATTCTTTATGAGCAAATATTGGTTTTAAATACAGATTAGTCACAAAACAAACAATCAGAATATTGATGAGAAAAGCACTTGGGGCAACTGCAGCTTGCAATGATTATACCTGACATGAAAATCCACTGTGCAATAGAATTTACACATGCACTTGTTGCTACACATCAGTAAGAAAAAAAAAAGCTACAATTTCATCAGACCCCACTAAACAAAATCTTTGCAATTTTGAAAAAATTTTACAGTGTTAATTTGTGTGCTTTCCAAGTGGAAATTGTTGAGATATTGCTATGGATCGAGTGAGAGCTTTAGACAATCCTTGCCTTAGGTTCAGATTTTTGGCAGCAGCTTTACAGATCCAGAATGCCCGTGTAGACAACAGAGAAAGCCAAATCCTGCACATCAGTGCAAGACATAATCAAGTTATGTCTGCTTTGTAGGAACAAGACATCCTTGTAGAACTGATTGTTTTGCAACTCTTGTCCTGCCGGCACAAGTAGATATACATGCAGGTGGAACGCTCTGCAGCTGGAAGTCCGAAGACACTGAGTGTGGAGACAAGACACATAAGGGCTTTGAGACAGCGAATGGTGCACAACGTGAAATGAGACAGAAAACAATGACACAGGACAGGGACCTAAACAGTACAACGGAAGGCATGGGAGCCTGAAAAGGGTAGAAGCACATGACTACATCACGTGTAACCAAAGTCAGGAAGAGCTGACTCAAACTGGCAAAAAGTGAAAGATATACATAGAGGTAAGAGCATGGTGATGCACAGGTTGTGTGTTGGTGCAGATTTGACAAGAATCTGAAGCTAAGAAAGTTGAGGCTTATAGTCTGAATTTGGAAGGTGAAATGTTGGTGCAGACAACCTTTTTCAGATGTTAAACCTGTGTTAAGTGAAATTCGCTCCCTTAGAATTGAAATAAATTCCTACTGAATGTGAATGCCTGAAGCCACCACAAATTGTCTTTCAGGATCCTGCAGAGCCCTGTCTTACGTGTGGTCTGGATCTTAAAAAAATAATTTGAAGAGTTATGTCCCATGAAAGTCCAGCAATTAACAGAAAAAAAAACCCCTCTGGGAGTTTCTGCAGGGAAAATGGCCATTTCCCAACTGTTCTTCGTTGTGACTGCCCCTTCAGAACCTTTGCAAATGGATAGGGCAGTTTTCCTAGTTACTCACAAAGAACAGGTCCCATCCCATGTCAGCCTGCTGGACACCAGTAACATGGCTAGCATGAGTTAGGATCATGGAATCAAGCCTACAGAGACCAACTACGCTGTTCCTATCCACAAACCTAAAACCATTTGCTGACCTCCAGACTAGTATTTTATGTTCTTTCCTGACTCAGGCTACCTTTCAGCCCTGGATCCTACTGAATCTCAATCCACCCCTCTGTGCTGTGGGTCACTGCTGAGCCTTCCTTCTCTCATCACAGTGCCATGCTTTAAGAAAAATGAAGAATGCTTTAAGAAAAATGAAGATGGCAGCACTGAGTGAACACCACTTGTAAGGAAAATATCCCAAATCTCATTAAAAAGAGATAAAGCCATCTGGATCCTAAGACAGTCAGTTTGAAAAAACTCCAACAAAACTATTCTGAAACCAATTTACGAAGAGGAAGAGATAGGAAAACAACTTTACTGCCAACAAATGTTGTAGCCCTTGTCATCTATTACCACATGAACAAAGCACTCAATGACTGCCTCCAGTATCATTGCCAATTATTATGACAACATACAGTATAACCATATTATGTTTACAATATAATACATGTGAGTATTCAATAGAGCCTGGCAGGACTTCAGTCACTGCCTCTTTTATGCTTTAAAAATCAATTTTTTAAACTGAGTTTGCTGTATAACATGTTCCCTAATTACATAGTTTACTGTATAGAGAACAAGAAAGGATATTGAAAGTGATTTCAGGCAAACCTCAGAACATTTAGTGAGATAAACCCTTTTTATTCATACACACTGTACCACTAACAGCCAACATAATGCCTTTATTCTATAAACATGCCCCATCTCATTCCCATAGACATCAGAGACAAATTTTCCAAAAGTTTCAGCTTCAACTGAAACTCAAGAACAAAATATTCAGGGCCTAGTTTTAAAGGGGTTCGTTCTTCACCTTTTATACCACAATTAAGGTAAACAGGATCATTTAAACATCTGTTTCATTTGTGAATGACATCAGAAAAACAGTTTGCCAAATGATTTGATTTATATTTCCCAAATCGCATGCCAAATAGAAGCAGGAGGTTGGCTTGGAAAATATGAACTGAAGTTTTGCTCAGACTCAAACATCCAGTCACTAAAAGGCCCCACTGTCAGTCCAGCCAGTAACTTGGTCAAATTTCTGGGTGGGCTACCCATTTTACATGCAAATCAGGACATGGGCACAGGTACTTAAAATAACAATGTGCATACTAGCTGAAGTACATCAGGCCCAAGCAACAACACACCAATACGATTATAATGATTCTCAGGCAAGCCTGAGTTCAGAATGAACATGGTTCACCAGCCAAGCTTTGGAGCAAGTTGTCCAGAGAGGTTGGATATGCTTCATCCTTGGCAGTACTCCAGACCTGACTAGATAAAGCTCAAATTGGATACGGACACCACAACCTGAACTTCAGCTAGTAACACTGGCTTGTTCAGCTACTGAAAGGTGCTTAAAAACACATGCCAGCCCTGGCAGCCCCAAATCACAGCCCTGGTTACACAGGGGGCAGACTGGAAGCAAGTAACAATTGCAGAGATGCTTTCTTAAATGTGATGCTTGGCTTGGAAATCTTTGTGCTGGCACAGTGGACTGAGTGGAGCTGTTTTACAAATACCTGAAGACCATCTAGAACATCTCAGAGACTTCTCTAATTACTGTAGGGCAATTAATTTTTATGTTTCAGTATGATTTATAAAATCTAAGACCCAGCATACACCTAACAGGAAAATTTGGAATATATGCACTTATATTTCTACATTGTGGTTAAAGAGAAAGCCATTCCAACAATTCCAATATCAGGCTAGAGAGAAACTGTAAGGGTAATTCCTCAAGTAGCTGCCTTGAGACATATTTAATATTTTCCCTTGTGATCTTGGCAGAGAAACTAGCTTTGTGATAAGCTCTTAGTACAAAGAAAGACTGTATTCCACAAAAAGGGGGAGCAGAGTACTCTGCAATAACAGAAACAGAAAGAAATTAGATGAACTGTATGGTCATCCATATAGGAGTAAGAATTCCTGTGACAAGCTGGAAATTACAAATGAGGAGAAAGAAGAGGGCGTATTTTGTGCATCAGAGGATGACTGTGAGCAATCACTGTGATGTGGCACAAAGAACAGTGGGATATTCTGGGTGAGATGTTGCCAGGAAAGGCAGTGTCAGGATACAAAGTGCTAATCAGAATGAAACAATGCAAGATCTTGCCACTCATATTCAAGAAAAAAGAAGTCAAAATAGTGCATTTACAGAGAAGTTAGACACAGTAATAAAAATAAGATAAACACTAAGGATATAGATAAATTGACTCTTAAGAAAGAAAAATCTGATCTAACTATTAACAAGCTGACAAAATTCAATACTTTGAATATTTCTTTTACAATATCCTTTATTTGGAAATGATTACAATTCAAAATTAACAGCATTATATACTATTTTGTTTCTCTAGACATCAGTTTTGGCATATTTTTCTTGTGGAAACTGTTTTTTTTCCATCTTCTGTTCCAGAACTATGGATAGCAACAAGTTTGAAATTAATTTCAATGTGAATCCTCACAAAGACAGACAGACTTGTATTTTTCTCTAAGACTGATCTGACAGGAAATTTTAGAAAAAATACCAGTTACCAAGGACAAACAGAAATGACAGTTTTTTCCCTGAAGTATATGCAATTATGAATTTGCATGGCTGGAGTCAAGAATCCTATTGTTATTCTATGGGCAAGATCACTCAAAAAACCCCAAACCTAACAATTTCACCCACTAACATCACAGACTTTAGGAGTGGCACTGAATGTACACTGATTGTTAAAGTCAGACAATGTTAAGCATTACACAGCACTTTGTCTGCTCAATTAATCCTCACAGCTCTCCTGGCAGGTATTTTAAAGACCTGCCTAAGGCCACAAAAGAAAATCAGCTGGAATAAAAACACAGCAATGTCCATCTCTCAGGTTGTTCACCATTAGACCGTGCTCCTCTTGCAAGAGGGGATCCTGGCAAATTCCAGGATTTATGGGAAAGAGGCTCTATTTAAACATTTAAAACTTTAAAGCACTTACTGGAACAGAAAAAAGGAAATGGGAATAGAAAATATGAGAAATCCAAGTTAATCCAAGAAACACAATGGCAATTGATCACAGTGCAGTCTGGAAAGAAAATGTAATCAATAGAGGGGAAGAAATCAAATAAAACAGCTACAGCTCCAGTGACTGAGGCACAGATGCTGAGATTGCAGCTAGGGGTGAATAATTTGAGCTCACTCCTGCTGTATGATGAAAACTAGAAAGGTAAACATTAAGATATGCCATCTAATATAAATATATATCTTTCTTACAACTGTGTAAGAGTGGCAAAATTCAAGTCTGAAATTGCTATTAGAATTGCTCTTCAGGTCTCAGGAAGTGCCTTACTCACCAAACACTGCTTAGTCACTGCAAGGGAGTGTTTCAGTGCATCTGTGCTCCTGGGAAATGATGTTAGCATGAAAATTCTATGTACATTTAATGTACTTTCTAGTACTGATATTTTGATGACAAATTGATATTTTTGGTGACAATTTCAATTTGTTCCAGGTATTAGGAATGTAACATTGTTAATTATAATAATGCTAACACTTACAAAGCTTATGATATTACCAATCTAGGATGAAAGTACCACACAGGCAAGTATCCTAAGTACTAAGCAAATACTATTTTCATCTAGAAAATAAATTACCATGATTTTTTAGAATATTGTTTTGTACCTAAGAAGTAACTGAAGCCAGGTCAGTATGGTTCTGTTCATACCTAAAGGACAGCAATTCTACTTTGCTATGAAAATCAGAATATTTCATTAAAGAATTTGAGCTTCAGTTCAGGGTTTTTTTGGAGTTTGGTTTGTATTTTTTTTTTAAAGACAGGCAGGGAGTTCCCATTCTGCAACTTGGAAAGCTGAAGTATCATAATCAAGAGCTCAAAAGTCAAGCTCCCTTGCTCATGCTTTACAGTATCTTACTGCTAGCACTTTCACAGCACATTATTATTTAGACAAAAGCAAGAATGCAAAGTCTCCTTCAAAAGGCTTAGAAAAAGGTTCAGAGGTCTTAGAAAGTCTTCAGAGGGCTCAGAAAAAGGCTCAGGAAAAAATCTTGAAAATCTTTTTGAAAAACTTTTTGAGCTTCCTCATTCTGCCTTCTAATTCTAAGACTGTTCAGCCTCTCACAGGATTGTCTTTGAGGGAATTACTTGAATACAGACCCTCCTCTGCATCCTAAACTTGCCTTCTGGAATTCATATAGCTGGTATGATCTTTAAAAAAGTATTCAATAGGTTACATCTGTATTTATCTGGCCCTGAAGAAGAATGATATTCCAATTTCTTTCCTCTTCTCCTCAGATGGGTCAATGTGACACAGAGGGGACTTGACCCCTGCCTTTCACAGGCAAATGAGTCACTCCAAGGATTAAGAACACACACATAAATGTACATCTGATCTTTAAACACCAAGGTCAAATCAAACTCTTTTCTCTTTTAGATACTGTTAACTTTGAGAATATGAGACATTTTTCTTTCTAACTTAGGTTTCACTGAGTTTTAATTCTGATTTATTTTTAATATCAAGGATTCCCTTCTTGAGTTCCATTTTTTAATAGAAGTTTTCTTTACATTTTCCCCCAGAATTTAAACTCTCCTTTCTTCTCAAGGTTTAGATGACATTATAAAAGGAATGCTGTTTCTTTAAAGCTGACACAGTGAGAAGGAGCAGGCTTATCTTAGATTGCAGGCCATTTCATTTCTCATAAGCATGCTATCATTAGCTACCTTTAGGAGAATGAACTGTATTGATTGGCTCAAATCAAACCTGTGACCTGGTGGCAGTATTAGATGTTTGTTACAGAGCATCATCTCATCATTAATCTTTCATTAGGCAGCAGGATCCGAGAAGCAGCAGCAGTCACACCACGCTTACTCTCTCGAGTGATGCCACCACAGAGCTCTCCCTTATTGGATCACAGCAATTACTGGCCTTACAACACAGATCCTGAAAGCCTTATCAAATTTCCTCCCAGGGATGGCAAGCTTACAAATAATCATGTGCTGTTTCTTGGGTGAGGACATCACAAAATTACACCAGAATGCAGTAAACCCAAGTCACTTGCAATTAAACATGTGACCCTCATTTCTGAGATGATACATCTTCATTTACAGCATATGAAGCTTTTTACAGAAAGCCCAAATACATCAAATTAAGGTGTCCTAAAAAGTTCCAGTCAAAGTATAGGTAGGTAACTGCCAAATTACATTTCTGCCTGGGAGAACCTCTGGTATCTGGATTGCTGGCATCTCAGTGCTGTGATTTAAAGACCTGGGAAACAACTGCAGGCAAACAGCAGGAGAAAGATGTGTCTGTTCCCAAGGACCTAAGCACTGCTGGAACTGAGCCCAAGAGGGAATATCAGTTCTTATTTTCAGCTCAACAGCACATCATAACAAAGTTGGGAGGGGAAAAAGTTGGAAATTGTGCACCTCTAACAATACACGCAAATATTGAAAAGATTAACATTTTAGTGCCTCTGAGTGAAGATCCTTTACATACTGCTACTGGCCTATAGATCCTTTACATTCTGCAACTGGCCTATAAATCCACAGATCCTGTACTTCCTCACGTTTACAAGTGTAAGGGTTGTGTGTCTAAGCTATTTTCTGCAGCCATATAAAAGCAGCATTAAAATCTGAACACAAGACCCATTAACCTCAGAAACCATTAAAATAAAAAGGCCTAGCAAAGGGCAAAATAACTCCCTATTTGAAGAGAACTTAAAAACCCATAAGGTCTTTAAAAATGTTCTTACTCATGCAGTTTAAAAATGATTCTGGCTAAATCACATTGATTTGATCAGAGATATGGAAAAGTGGCATGCACAGCACATCTGGACATAATGCAACCACGTCACTATTGCCTCAGGCAAGGTGGTGAATCCTTCTTGTCCCACAGATGTTACACCTCCTACAAACACCACATATGGCCACACCCCTGGCAAGCCCAAGAGCTGTCCACCATCAGTATGGCTGTGAAAGGACTGGCAGCCTACACAGAGTATCAAAATTAAGATTAACATCTTTTCCCACATGAAAAGACATCCAAATAGGTAGATTCAGGTAAAATACAGGACAGGTAAGTGTGGCCAAATGCTCTAAGCGGTGGGTTCATCTCATCGTGGGCAGTACAAAATGTCAGTGTCTCACTTACCACACAAATTCCAGTGGTTCAGAGTTTGGAATTTGCTCTTGAAAGGTAATTTGAGCTTTAGGAATCTGAAGTGCCTCCTTTTTTATTATGCTGTTGACTTGGGCACTTAGTTTTTATCTCCTCTTATGTTCAGCAGGGAACATCTATCATTGCTCTCTCAAGTCCCTCCAGCCAAGCACACAATTTGGAGAACGAAAATAACACTGCCCTAATTCATATTACATACTCATAAGATTTTGCATGATAAAAATCAGTCCCTAGTCTCACACACCTGGGTTGTGATAACAGCAAAAACTGGCAAAGTGAGCTGACACAGATTTTTGTAAGAGGCAGATTCACTGTACAAATCTGGACTTGGTATTTATCATCAAAAAATCAGCCTTCACTAACCTGAAATATTTCATCATGTTGAGGTTCTTCAGTGAGGAACATGAACCTTGGAAAGATTTGAACTGTAATGGGCTGTTTTAGTTCATGCACTCCTGCTCTCTGGAGCTACCAGACAAATTTTCATAAGATACAAGTACAATGGATAAAAAAAAAAAAAAAAAAAAAAAAAAAAGCACTGCTGAAAAACTTCTCAAAGGTGACCACGCCATTCCTATGGAAAAAACTGAGACTCCTACAAGAGGAGGAAAATACATGAGCACTTCCAAGAGAAAATGAAAAAAGACAATATACGATTATGTATCTTTAGCCGCATATAACATGTACTGATTTTTTAAAATACTGAAATCAGGTTTTTTCTAATAGAAAACTATGCATCTTTCATAGCCTTCCTCTGCATTTACATTACAGAATTGAACATTTTAGCAACAATAGTTGATTACAATAAATTTTCCAAATTCTAGCAATACAATTGTCAGGCTAACATGCCTTAGGCAAAACTGCAAGCCAACAAATAAGACTTCCCGGGTGACAGCCCTATGTCTTGACAAAATGCAGTAACCATAACGTTAATAAGCCTAAAAACCTAAATAATATTGAAACACACGAGTATGAAGAATTTTAAGCAGTGCAGCTATCTTAGAAGTTAGCCAGAGGTTACTTCAGCCCTAACTGAAAGGTGAGTATGCATGGGGCAAATGGTAACAGCTGTGTCACACAAGTGTTTTGGTCAGGGAAGATATTCCAATTGAAACTGCAGAATCCTTTAGGCAGCTATGTAAACACAATTCAGGGATACAGAGGTTAACAACCTTGAAAAGAATCTTTGCTCACCACAAATGGCTTCTTTCCAAAACACCTTTGTATCACAGCTTTCCACTGCACCTTCCCCAAATACTGAATTTCTAACACCAATTCCTAAAACACAGACAGAGTCAGTGGATGCTTCTAATCCAAGTTTTTATTGAATGTTTAGTGAATGTTGATCTTTAAACCCAGAAGCTTCCTGCACAAGGAGGCCTTGAAAATAAAGACATAATAGCTGCACTTTTGTAAATGAACTCACTGTGTACCTCCATACTGTCCTCAGGCTCTCGCTTGTTTGGCTGGAAAACAAAAATAAATGAAGCAGCTCATCTGGTTCGCAACAAGATGACACGAATTCTTTTCATTCTAAGAAAACATTTTACATTTGAAATATGACGTTTTCTGACATCCAAAAAATCCTGTCAGAATCCTCATTTCACCAATCCTAATTTCATCCATTTCACCAACTGTTACTTCTCTTGTCTTTCATTGTTCTTTACCCCAAATCACAAGTCCCTGTCTTTCTGTTTTATGTGGTGGCTTCTAACTTTCTTTGCTTGACCATCCTGAAATGCTCCAAGGAGTTAAAATTAAATAAACTTAACAGAAATAAAATATAAAATAAACATAAAATTAAATAAACTTAACAGAAACTAGATCTGTCATGCATAAAGACAGTTGAAAAATTCAAAATTATACTGAGGATATTCCTTGGAGTTTTGGAATAAACAGTGTGGCTTCATTAAAATATTAAGGCATTGCAGTCAGAAATGCTCCTGTCTTGAATGCTGGAATGATATCACTGATATCATTCTGTTGGATTAATAAATATAGCTGAATATATTTATTGAATTTTGTCAGAAGCCTGGCAGCAAGTTCATTGCAAAAAGGAAATCCTTTGGAAAGCCTGTGTAATGGTACCCTCCTCAATATATAATCAGGGCAGGAAACAAAAAGTGTGACAGAAAACCCACTGGATTTCAGCTCAGAGAAGGACATGATGTATGCTTATATATGGATGACAGATTCTTATATGAAAGAGACTGTAATTTATTTCTTATTTGATAGAGTGAATTTAGTCTCACAATTGTAACACAAAACCTCAAAAAGCAGTCCAATAAAATTTTTGGATCTGATTCTGTTCAGAATTCTTATTTACAGACTTTGGTCCTGACTTCTTCATGTTTATCAGAGAACAACCCATTTCCATTTCTTTTCAGAAAATTCCAAACTCTCAAAGGCTCTAACCAGAAATGAAACGAGGAGGGAAAATTAACTTATCTGAGAGAACTTCCATTAACTCACAGTTTTCATCAGATCAATACAGAAATTGGGTTCCTAGACTTATCCAGCCTGGCCACTGGCTTTTTAAATCTTATATGGGTGATGCAATACTTAAGTGTTGTAAAGGATTAAATTGTTAAGCACTGACAGAGCAGAGCATTTAAGCAAGTAAGCCTGATGAAATAAGCAACTAAATATGAGATGTGAAGAAAGTCACTCTAAGGGGAAGTTTAGCAGAGGTTTCTACAGCCAACTTTCAGACATACAGGATTAGAGGAGGAGGAATAACCCAGAGAAGGGAAAAATATATTTAATGTGTCATACAATTAGGTAAAGCAGGGTATAAAAACCTAAAAACCTATTTAGTACATTCACCTATGAGAAACTGAAAAAGTTCTGTCAAGAGCAGTGGCAACTTCATATGCTATTAATGGAGCAAGGCCTGATTTAAAATTCCCACATTGCATCTTAAATGGTGAAGTACTGGCTGCAGCCAGAGTTACTGAGGGTAACAGGAGCTGATCAATTCACAGACAGAACATTTTTCCACAAGCAGCCCAGAGCTGAACCGAGGAAATAATTCACCAATACTAAAGGATGATAAAGCAGATGTTTAGACTGTAGACATCAGCATTCATTTGGAATCTGGACTGTTTAGTTTAGAACACATGGTATAAGGATGACTGGTAGTGACAGGAAATACTGTGAACAAGGTTACATATATCTCATTCCAAAAGCAGACTTTCTGCTTCGTGAAATTTCAAGTTTAATGCCAAAACCCACCAAAATAATTCACAACCCTGCATCTGAATAACCACATTTATGCTAGCCTTGCCACAAAATCATGCAATTTCATTAACAGTACTATTTCAACATCAGAAATACATAGTCTGCTTGTTTGTATATGTTAGTTAGCACACATTTCCCAGACATCCTCATCAGCAATTACACTGACATCTTCTTAAAAGATTTGCAAGCATGGATGAGCATTGCTCACATAAAGAGTGCATAACAAAACATGAAACTAAATGTATTTTGTCGGGGTTTTGGATTTTACCAAGAGCTTCTGGCACAACATAACTCCATTCTATGCTGTCATTCCAGATCACAGATATGAGAAAAATAAAACATGCTCTCATTTACATTTCAGTCTGTGGTATACCATACCTCGGATGGAATCTCTCCATAAGAAACATTCGCTCAGGCAGAGCATTATTTACTAATCAAGAGTTTGGGAATGCATTAAGCAATTCCTATACAATCAACAGTGTACTTTCCAAGGACTGTAGAATGTATATTCTTCAGAGATTAAGGATCACCTACCACAGCGAGTCACACAAAATCCCAATACTTGTTCTCTTTCCAAACAGCCTTACTAGAACACAAGACCAAAAACTAAACTGTAAATGACTGTTGTTTTTGTAACATGCTTTGCCATTCTATAAATCAATCATTTATAAAAAATGTTTCATTTGCACGTGACAATATGGGGCAACACCAGCTACAAGGAAATAAATCCATTATCTGTGCCAGGTAGTTTTTAATAACTTCCCTGTATTCTTTTTCTTCATTATAGAACTTTTGATTAGAAAGTCATATAGAAAATATTAAACTGGGAAATAAATCTAATTTGCAACCAATAGGAAAATCAAATCCATTGGAATAGCAGTAAGTTATAGACAAAGTTAAGTTATATTTTTATATGTATTCATACATATGTATAAAATACTTGTTACTAAACTGTATGATTGGTACTTATCTAGAGCACCAGCATAGTAAAGAATGGATATCAATATAGTGGTTTTTAAAAAACCCAAATAACTTGCCAAGCAAAATACAGTGACTTTGACATTATTTTGTGAAAAACCTGGCAGAAGGTTTTAGATTAGCATAGGCACACAAGGTGCATTACTGGATGGTTACCCTGAGCAGTTCTGTACATATTTTGAGAGGTATTTGACTCAATAGCTAGACTTTATAATTAAGGTATAACGCATTGTGTTAAGAAAAATATTTAAATCCTGAACTGATATCATCAGAGGAACAGAACTGCCTAATTTAATGGGAAAAATTAACATTGTCAGCTAAAAGAGACGGCCATTTGAACAGTAAATAAAAGGAAAGGTTCAGAACTCTAGAAGGAAGATTTATCTGGGCGGGATTTATATTTGAAGAAAATGTCTGCTCAGCATTCAGAGGAATAAAAGAAGTGGCACTGTACATCCAGCACAGGGAACTATAAGAATCCATAAATCCTATTTTCCCAGGGCATAGTTACGCTCATGCCAACAGGACCTCAGAGTGCATGGAGCCAAGAGGTAAAATAAGATTCTTGAGGATGGCCATGGATATAGATACTCAGCAATGAAGAGAGAGACCACTTTCACATGGGAAACTCTGCACTCCATTACCTCCCAGAAGAGCATTCTCATGAAGCCAAACTGCTGTGTGCATTTGACTTTTTTTGAGCCATTGATAGGTATATTTAGATTAAATTATATCTACACTAGAAAACTTCAGGTCACTTCGTATTCTAACAAGCATCTCTTTTCTACTATAAATAGTGATGTCCAAATTCTTACCTGTTGAGAATGAGTGAATTTAAGAGTGTAACTAAATCCCTTATGAATTTAATTCAAACACTAAAAATTAATTCAATATGGCCCATTCTGTTTTACATCCTATACTGCTTGGTATATCACTTCCCTACCAAAAAACATCTACAGAGCTATCTATGGTTGAGCCATACATGACTAAATCTGGGTATGTGCAAAAATAATTATGTAATTAGAATGTCCAGAATTACACAAGATGTATGCATCATAAGGTCCTTTTTAAAGTTACTTTACAACCTCTTGTGTACATCATCATTTAGAATTTTAGAAGCGTAGATTGCAACTGACTTTCTGGTTTCATGCAAGATGTGCTCATACTGGCATACCTTTTTTTTTTTTCATAAGAAAAAGCTTTTATACTCCTTCAGCCTGAGTGGCTTTTATCTTACACCAACAGAAACAATAAAATCAAAGAGAAGCAGAAGTTTCTCCAAGAGCTGTCCTCATAAAGGAAAGAATTATGTTAACTCACAGTAATTATAAATGCAGTCATAACACTGGCTGCAATATAATCTAGACATGCCTGTTCTAGCTTTGGAATAATTTCCTGGGATACTTGCAGAGATCTAGGTGGGGCAGCACAGAGCTCAGAGATGACTGGCAAAATGGTCTATTTTAGGCAGTCGGAAGCTCAATGGAATTGAAAGCTTTATAACAACAGTACTTTACAACAAAAATACAATTTTAATCCTTACACAAGATTAACAAATCAAATGTACAACTACACTTCCTCTTAGTCTTCAACATGCTTGGATGATCAGTGCCCTCACTTCCCTAAATTTTGCCTTTATGTTTACTGGAATTAATACTTTCATTCTTCAAAAGGCCCATACATGGATGAGACTGGAATTTCCAATCAACCATTACTACTTGATCCAAGACACACAATCTCCTTCAGGCTCCTTTGAAATTCAGTATTAGATTTTATTTTGTTGTAATCTTAGCTCAAGTTGCAAGTTAAATATTGCCATTAATTAAAATCCTATCTATGCATTAAAAAACCCCCAAGAGCATAGTTTGATATGGCACTGGAAAATTTAAGGACAGGTAAAGATCAATTTACACAACTTCTGAGTTGCTCACACCATAAATTCCTGCTTACAACACTCACATGCTATTAAAGTTTCACAGATATTCACAATTACTTCCACCTCTCCAGAATAAACAATCCACTAAGAATAATTCTAAGAATCCACTAATAATAACTAAGACAGCAGCAAAATCCACTGTAATAAAAAGAACCAGGAAATGTGCACCTGAGTCCACCCTGCCACACAAAAATGAGTGAATTTCTTGTACAGACACATTATCTCACCACCACTTTGCGTTGTGGTGACTCTGTGGGCTAACAGGAGGACATGAGTTACACAGCAGAAAAAATCCCCAGTACCATGCTCTGGAGTCACAGTAGTTTTCCTTACTGTGTGATTTCTCTCAACACCTACAGACTGCCCACATCAACTCAGATCCACTGCTCTTCCATGCCAGCAGTGGTAGAACAATGTAAGGGAAGTGGCCTGTGCCTCCCTCAGTGAGGGTCAGGGTCATGTACAACCATCAGCACAACTCAGGGCAGCCCTCCAAATTCCCCAATGTTGCTCCTGATGCAGCCCTTATAAATTATTCCAGGAGAGCTGGCCATAAAGCCATTCCAGGCTGTCTGCACATAAAAGCATTCTGACTGCTCAAATGATTCCTGTGCTCAGGCCATGTACAGGGGCCAGGAATGCAGAGATGCTGTAGTGGCTATGAAAAAAGGAGGAACAGTGCACAGAGAGGAAGACAAAACCTTTTTGCTCTGTTGCCTCGTGTGCAGATATCAGGGGACAAAGCAGACAAAAAAAAACCACTCCTAAACATAGAATTGGTACAGCATTATGCTTCCATGTTAATAAAAACAAACAAAAAACCCAAACAAACCAAAACATTTTCCCCTCTATTATGGTTATTAGCTATTTCTTTTTTCCTCAGGTAGGAAATGAGACTTTAAGCAAGAAAAGCACTGATACTTAAGGTAAAAGAAGATCCATTAGAAAATTTTCCTTCTAGAAACTTAATCTGTGAGTAGAGACATCAATACAATATTCTAAGACATGCTTTGTTATCTAATTGCCTCTTGTAAAGAATTAAAGTGACATTACTGCACAGAACAAAAATGCACTCTACAATCTACTTTAATACTTTTCCTAGGCTTAAAGACAACAGCAACATTAATCAAAGAGATAGTAAGTAGTTCTGCTACAGAAAAAGTAGCTCATCTTCCCTAAGAGGTATAATGATTCCTTTTACTGATTTTTATCTGTACACTATTCTGACCTGTTGTCTATTCCATCATGTGAAATTACTGAGGGATGCACATAGCGAAATGTAAGAAAAGGCAGAAGACACCTCACAGAGAGAGAAACTCTAAAAAGGAAAAAAAATGGTACTCTGATCATGTTCATAATTCTTCTTTATACTACTTTCAAAACATTATCTATCCTGAGAATCACAGACTATTTAGGAGATACAAATATTACCAAACCTGCACCAACCCTCAAAGTGACAGTGCTTTGCAATGATAGAAGTGGGTGACCCAGTAATTAGTTGCAGAATTACAAAAAAGGGTGACTTCCTGACTATATTGTACATGTTATTCATAAATTTTAAGGTAAGTTAGGTAATGTATTGTTAGGTAATGTAGATAATGTAAGGTAGCCTAAAAACACATGACAAGCTGACACTTTATCTCCTCAGTAAGACAATACTGTTCAGCAAATATTTGTTAGACATTTTCAATTTTGTCCAATGTTATATGACATTTATATACAAGAAGTGACAGACATTTTGCTCCCAAAAAAAGAAGTAACACTGTAGCACGGGTACTTCCCCTAAATTTCACAACTAAGAAAGGAACACTACACGTTACTGATTCGCTTTGCTACAGTTCACCATTTCGAGTAGGTTTTGAAGGTGTTCTTTGAACAGGCAGTGCTCTCTTACAGCATGCTGTAGGGCACTTCCTGATAAGCAGGAGGAAGCAGAAGAAGCGAAATGAGTGCTACTTTCTGCAAAAACGCAGTCACAGTTACAAACCTTTAAGCAACAAAGGCCCCGCCCTTTGTGCCCTCCCACTGCAGCAACCTTCAGCAGGTTGCAAGTCGAAAGTCGTGTTGAGAAACCAAACAATGAAATCAGCAACTTTCGTAACATGGTCACACGAACCTGTGACCATGACTTTGAGAAAGTTCTAAGTTTAGCAAATGTTGCATCTACTATTCTAATAATATGACAAGGAGGTCTTGTTTACAGGGTTTATTTATAACACTGTGTAGGACTGGGAGGTTCAGCCTGAAAATAAAAATGGGGTATTATTGGGAACTGACTAACAGTGACAATGGCCACTAATGGTTCTCCATTATTATGTGTGGGCTCATAGTAGGAACAGCAGGGAATTAATCAACACAGGCTTGTTATGTCATACAGTGACCAACTAATCCAAGTCAATGGAGAGATTTGTGTTGCTTTCAATAGCACTTGGATCAAACAAGCCACAAAGCAAAAACAACCCAACCCCAAAACAATTGATATCAAACCCTTGAGTGCGTGCTAAATGAGTGTAACTGAAGCTGCCAAACTGACACATCATCTGCGAACTGCCAGATACCCAGACTTGTGAGCACTCACAAACAGAGTTAATTGCCAGTAAATCTGGCAGCTGCTTCAGCTTTGTATGTCAGAGTTTATAGAGCCGGGCTTTGCAAACAGTGCTAGAAACCCTTGTCATGGTTAGAGACCTGTTAGTGCATCTACTAACACCTATGGTCTATTGATGATGTTTAACACACTCTTGCCTTTCTACAAAGGGTTAACACCATCAAATAGAGGCAAAAAAAATGTATGAACAAACCTAAACAAGAAGCAGCCTGAACCCTCTGCTAAATGATCACACCCTCTGTGCAGCTGAACTGCGCTGACAAAGCTATACAAGCACCTAAATGCAAACTACATTTTGAATTACGTTATCTCTAGTTCAGTGTACAGAATCAAGCTGTAATTACATTTTCACGGTCAGTTTATATTCTTACCAAATTTTAGCTAAATGGAATAGGGTGAGACTATGGTACATGTTCAGAAAATGATGGAGGCAAAGAACCAGCACTTGCCATTTTCAAAAATGTTTACATTTATACAATGCAACATGAGCTTTTATATTGTCTGTATATTCCAATTGTGCCCCAAAGGCCCAAACCAGACATACTGTCATGGCACATGGCTACCATTAACTTCTTTATAACTTTGGGATCTTCCTATGCACACAATGAGATGGAATAGGCATCCACAGCACACTTCAGAAAAGGACTGATTGGATTTCCAGTGTCAGATGTAATAAGGGCTCTTCATAGACCACAAAGCTTTTTGAGAAAAACTATCTAAAGATACCCAAAAAGGGTACAGGTGGCTTTCAACATATTCTCTGTATGTTGTTTCATACAATGAAAACAAAGAAGACCTGAAGAAGGGGTAGAAAGTATTTCTTCCTCTGTGTGACTTCTCTCCTTTCATTTACTTCAATTCTGAAAGATATGCTCTTTGATGAATCGAAGTATTTAGCAAAACCAGGCAAAGACCATGCAAGTAATCTTCCCAATCCCGTAAACACCAAAACTCCTGTGACTGAATGATTCAAGAGTTAATGATACAACACATTAAAGGGACAGTTTACAGGAATGAACTGTCCAAATTGTAGGTCTTATTAAGAATATCATCATAATAAAATATTAGTTACAAAACACTAGAGAACACAATTAACCAGAAACTGCCAAGCTCATCTTTGAGAAACAATGACTCTGTGTGTATGTGTGTGTCTGTGCGTATGTGTGTGAAATAAAAAAGTAAAAACAACTCCAAATAACGTTCCTTGCTGCTGTTATTAGAAATTGTATAAATCTACACTTATGGCTTTTAACACATTCCAATACCATTATGTCCCACCTCTGCCCTGGCCTTGTGTAGCACGTTCACAAGGTGAGAAGAGACTAAGACTGGGGACACAGGTTCTCTCCACTTGGAGGGTTTGCAGGAAGAAATTAATGGGACAGTGAACATTTTATAACATGAAGGTACTCCTGAATCAATGCAACTAAGTGTGGAACACTTCCACAACACTAATGTGTTTTTCAGTCCTAGAATCATGGCTGGTTACACGTCACCACTACTTGCTGACAGCCTCTTGTGTGCTCAGTGAGAATGGATATGGAAATCAAGATTTAACCAAGCCTTTAAAACGATTGCTGAAAGTAATTTTAAAAGAGTCCTTATCTGTGTTAAAGAACTAAATAAAACATGATTTATTTACTTTTATACAGAGGGTCATTCTATTCTGTATCTAGATTTTCACTGCAGCACTTCATGCTGTATAAGATTGCAGATTCTTGTCCACTTAGAAATAGCAAAATGACACTTAGAACACACATTTCCTCACTGCACAATCAGGAACACTGATTAAAAAAATGTGTCACCTCAGTTTATGGTTCAAATGTACTATAAAAATGTTCCCAAGAAACATCTGGTTTGTATTGACACCAGTTTGGTTTAAATACGTATGTCAACAGATAATCCTCATATTCCACGTCAAGTGAAAACAGACTTTTTTAGCAAATTCAGCCTCACCCGAATTCATTTTGAAATAAGTGATAAGTTCTACTTTATTTGGTGCAGAAAATCATCCCCTAGTGCTAAAACTCTCAATGAACTTCCAAATTTCACCTTGAATATTCTATTCTTACCTCATCTTGCTATCACTGATCTCAGCGACACAGGAATATATTCTAAGAGATCATTAAGTAAACAAGCCTGTGCCTTTTTAGATTTGAAATTACATTTTTCAGAGAACAACAACAAGCATAAAAATTAATCATAATAACCCTTATTACAGATGCACTCTTACTTTCAACAGCTGAAAACTATTTCTTCTCAGTGCAAAATAACTTAGCATTTCAACAGAACAGCAATCATGAAACAACAAAACTCTGCAGCAGTTCTCAAGAAGCAAAATAATAAAATCTGGCTTTCTTCATCTGCATTTTCAAGCCCTTACAAAGACTGCAGCAAAGACAGCATAACTACCCAGGAGGTAGAAGAGTACTACACTGTAACCACAGCTATTAAAAACAATCTGAATCAGAGAAGTTAAAGCAAAATCAGGGTTAGTTTTAAGTATTCTGTTTAGTGTACTAGAAAGGTTAAAAAAAATCAGGTTTTTTTCCAGATTACAAAGAGTTTTTAGGACATAAGCTACCACAACAAATTATTGCAATTAATCTTTCTAAAATGCTAATAAAATGATAGATTATATGAAAATTAAATCAAAGGAAGTTCTTTGTAGCATTTTGAGTAACATTCAAGCAGTATGCAACTCAATCCTTAAAAATAATTTCATTTTTGTAACACAAATCTAATATAAAGCCTAAATAAATCAACTTATAATTAGGCATGTGGCAGCATAGAAATGCTTTTTCAAAAGTAATTTAGTGATGTTACTGGGAGGAACCAAGCTTTTGTAGGAAATCTCTCCGTTCCAGAAAGTATGCCACATTAGACAGAAGCTAATTAGAAAGCCTTAGAACACCTTGTTTTTACAACAACACAGACATAACAATCAATCTGTGTGAAGAAAGGAAACCAAGAAGGAGCAAACTCTGCCACCCAAAAACGTCCACACCCAGTCGTGCATCACTTCAGTTAGCAAGAAATGTCACTGAACTCCACAGGGACAGGGTCATGCCCCACTTGCAAAACAACTTTACCTTACCTTCATTGCTGCTAAATGTAGGGCAGAAAGAAGACACCATCTCAGAACTATTCAATTAAAAAATATTAAGATCTAAACATGCAGAAAAGTCAACAAAATTAAAGATTAAATTCTCCTAGGGCAAATTCTGATAACACTTAAGTTTATTTAAGTTCATGATGTGTTCATGCATTGGTTTTGCCTCTGCTGTACTTTCAACTGAATGAGCAACAGATTTAGGATTTCTGCTAAGCATTGTGTTCACTAGAGAAACGTTCCACAGTGCACAGTGCCCCGTTGTTTATGGAAGTTTCAAAATGGTAGTCATGATCTACTGAGTTCATTTTCAACATCTCACATTTATTTAGGCATTCCAAGGCAAAATACAAATTCCAAAGAATTTACTAACCTAAACAGTTACAAAAACAGGAGCCTTTGGGGAAAACAATGAGGTCTTCACTTGTTTTAAACTTCTTTACACAACTGTGCCTGCTTTGCAAAATGTATTTCTGATTGTGATTTACAGTATACCACAGATGTTTCTTTGTGAACTTAACAAAGTTATCCACATTTTTAAATAACAGTTGAACACCAGAGTTCCAGTACACTGACAGTCCTAGATAAAGGCAAGTAACACTCCAGAGGAAAGGAAAAAAAAAAAAAGACCCAGTGGATACAGAGGAAGCAACAAGAAGTTTTGGAAAAAACAAACAGAAGAGAACAAAAGTTTCAAAGAGCCTGAGCTGCAGCAAGGAGATTTACGTGAAACATTTTGACTTTACCCTCTTGTAAACTTTGATCTAAGGGTGGAGAGTGAGGTGAGTGAGGACAGGAAGGATTAGAAGGGAGAACAGAGAAAAGAGCTTAATCTATTTCTGAATTTTGAAAGCCATATTTAATGTAGGTTTTCAGGTTGGTACTCAGCAGTGGCAACAACAAAAAGTTCATAAATTCTGTAATTCATCCGGTCATGAAAAACATTAGCAGGTAACAATCCTTCACTGACCTTGAGCACAGGCTAGGTCAAGTGACAAAACGTCAATCAGAAATTAACATACTTTTAAAAGAGTTTCATATTACATAAAAAGCTACAATGGCCTTATTATATGAATTAAACTTTGATTAACTCACAGTAAACCACCAGAAAATTTTATAGAGCTCAATACCTTGAACTCTTACCAAGATTTAAGAAAGAAATAAAAAGGCACCTTTTTTGCTAAGTTATCCAAATTCTCAATCATGTAACAAATGCCACAAACAGAATAAATACATTTGTGAGACTATTAGGCCACAGTAGAATCTGTGAAAAGCTACCTTGTTTCAGTTCATAAAGATGCTGCAGTGGCTGTTCTGCAGAAAGGAGTCAATGGTCAAAAGAAACAGGCAACACCTTTAATGTGCAATTTCTAATTCTCTCAGGTACTTACATGATTAACAGCTTTAACATTATGCTCACCACGTTGCCCTGATGGGCATGATACACCTCCTTGTCTTTGTCAGAAAGCATTGAACAACTTACCTAAAACACCCCATGGCAGACTGCACATATCCTAAATTTCTTGCTCACATCTTACTTTTCTTTTCTACCTGAAAAGAGGAGTCATCATCATCACTGACAATTCTGCTTTCCTCAGAGAAAGGAAGTTATCATCCAAGGAATGAGATAAAGTAATTCCTTTATTTCTCAAAAAGCCATGAACTCTTTACTTTGGTGCTGCTAGAAACACAGGAGAGTCCGAGGAAGAAAGTGACAGGATACTGACTTAGTGCCTATGCCTGATCAAGGGCTGCTCATAAGTAACAGCAGAACTGCGCACACTTTTTAAAATCTTTTTTAAACATCAATGTTCTCATATACCTTCACCATCCAGGTTATCCCCACTTCTACAAAAACTTCTGTCATGTCCCTTCTTGACTCCCATCTTCCCTCATTAGCTCCAGAGCCACGAGTGTAATAAATAGCTCTAAGGGTAACTGCCATTCCCCACCTTGCATAACGTAACCATCTAATGAGAAAATGGGATCTCAAATACATTTCAAATGCATCACATTTCCTCCAGAATGAAAAAGTCAGACTGCAAGAACCGACTTGACATTCAGCCCTGGATCATACCACAAGGAAATCCTCAGGACTGTGAAGGAGAGTAGCATGTTCAAGTCACAGAAGAAACTCCTAATTAGCTTTTTGGAGAACTCCCACAAACCAGGAGTGCAACACTGCCAGATCTCCTCTACAGCCACAGGAAAGGTACAATTATCATTTAGCAACAAAACAGCAACTCCTCCAGGCAGAACTAAATCACAAACATCATACTGAGAAACAGAAATCACTACTCCTTTCCCTCTGCCCTCAGGCTTATAATTAAAGGAAACTCAAAAGAGATCCTCTTTATTTCTATTCCTTGAAAACAAAGAGCCCTGTTGAGTCAGGGAATCCAGCTTCCACCAGAAACTTCTTCTAGTCTGCTCTGAAAAATGGTTTCCAAACATAGAAGGCCACAGAAAATATATGTGCCTTTTAAAAAATAATAATAAATCTGTTAAATGTATATGGACCCTCATAAGTCTCATAAGGATTAGAATGCCTTGATTATGCTGAAAAGCTAGATGTTTTCAGATAAAAGGGTAACTGACGCTTAGAAGTGAAGAGGGGCCATCATGGAAGTTGAACAGTTGTTAATTATTACCTGTCAGAAAGCAAAGGGCTTACAGGAAGACAAAATTAGGTGCCAAATTCATGTTTCTGCTGAAACCACAGTTTTAAAGTGTCACCTGGGTTAAAAAAGTTAAGCTCTGAGCTTATGTTTTGGAGGTACTCTATTAGTCCACTTTATATTCTCCAGCTGGTAACAGGCCATTTCTGTCCTTCAGCCTGTGGGAGCCACTCCCTGCCTGGTAGCTGTTTAGGTTCATCCCAATAACCTCCATGAGGACACTCAGTACATTGAGCAAATCCCTCACATTCTGGGATGAGAATGAGTAGAATCCACAGCTCTGCAGTCGAGGGCATTTATTATGCAAGACTCAGACGCAGACTGATACTGCTCAGTGCTCACAGACTTCCTGGAAGGTTGTTTCTAATAGGAGGCACCATCTCAAACCCATGAAGGGCACATGGAAAATTCCAGGAAATGTTCACTTCAAATCACAGGACTTTTTTTTTTTTTTTTTCTAGGTTAAGAAGATTATTTAACTATTTTGCAGGGAGGTTCTAGCACAGGCTAGTACACTACTGCAGAGATGTACAGTCAGTACAGATTTTCTCTTCAGATTACAGTAAGCTTTGCAATGATATTCTGGTGGCTCATTCAGAAGCCTGTTTTATTGTCAGCATACAGTCATCCAGGTGACTAAACAGTGAAGTAAGCATTGCAAATTCCCTCTTCAGGGGAGATGCAGTGTAATCTCCAGACAACATATCCCAGGGCTGCTTTGCTGCACTTCAAGCAGTTATCTGTGCAACTACTCATTTATGGGTCCAAACACAGTTCTGTTTGACAGGTGTGTCCCTAGCAGCATGTAACCAGGAACACCTTAGTGGAAAACTAGCAGCTATTACATTTCTAGAAGCTAATGAGTAATCCAGGGTTTTGATGGAGAACACTATTTTAAGAACAGCACATATTTACTGATACCATTTTCCAGAATTTCTTTAAGGCAGCTGAAGGAGAAAGGCTTGTGTTCCTGAAAGCTTGCCCACTTCTCTCTTCCTCTGTATGAGTCAATCTAATAAAAGACACAGCCACTCTCTAATAACCACACTATCCTCCCTTGGAATGCTCTGGACCAGCACAATTCGGCTCAGGTTTGCACTGCACCAGACATCACTACTCTGCATAACAAAGCCCTCCAAAGGCCACATTCAACCTTCACAAACAGATGCCACTGTATCACAAAGAAAGGCTGAAAAAGAAGGACTGCTAGCACTGAACAGTGCACTGGCACACAAAAAGGGCTGAACCTCTACTTCCTTCAATTTTCCAGCTAAGCCTACTCAAAATCACTCGGGAATCGCAAATTAACTATTTGGTTAAACTTTGGAATGAAAATATCCCTGGTTTAGATTTAGTTCACATAAATTTAGTCTATATTTAGTTCAACACTTATTTTTCAAATTAAAAAAAACCCAAACTTAAGGGTGAGAGCACACTGATGCAGACGCATCAGCCCTATGGGGACAGAACTTGGCTCAGTTTTGCCTTCTGGAAATTTCAACCGAATTTACAGCTCCTCTACAAGGACCTTTATTTGGTGCTTATTGTGTAACTCTTCGTGAACTTCTTCTAGATCTTTCACATGCTCACAGTGACTAGTGCATCAGAAGTCACTTGTTGATGATATAGTTCCCTGTTTCACATGGTCCACCACATTTTCCTTTAACATGAACAGTCTGGGAAGCTGCCATCTCAAATTAGAGACCTATTTGAAGTCTGGTCTGTCTACAGAAAGCAACAGCTTTGGGAGACAGACTGACAGTCACTGACTTTTATGAACAATTTCACAAAAAAAAAACCCAACCAAACCAACAAACCACGATCCCCCACCCCCATTCAGAAGGGATCAAAGAGGACCCAGAAGCTTTTTAATACCCAGTAGTGAAATACAAAGAGTTCCAGTAGTAAAGAGTGTGTAAGCCTTGCCTACCAAATACTACTATTAAAAGCTTACACATGTGGCCTAGTACCCTTAGACATTATCTGATTCTTAGAAAAAAGACGAGGCCAGCTTCAGCAGAGGCCTGTAAGCAATCCCAGGCTTCAGCCTTTCACAGAGTCCGTGACCACAAAGGCTACGGAACACCCTCGGGCTACTCTTGAGAGACCGACTTGGCAAGCGGCACAGAAATGAGGCAGCATCCTTTCAACATTCTAGATAGAAGCTACTGCTGTCATTGCTGTTCTTGAGAGAGCCACCGTAATATCAATGGCATCCTTGACACGGCACTTATGTAATAATTAATTGTGGGGAATGTCGTGTCCCAGCGGGCGCAGAAACCATCCCCCGGGGTGATTTTCTTCACTTTTGCTTTTCTTTACAGGGAGAGCACAGCACGGACAAGAGCAGCACGCGGTGCTGTTTGCCCTCGCTCGCAGCGCGACACAGTTATCCTTTCACTCAGCACCCCGCTAGGGGAGGTCTGGCAGCGGCTCGCTTGCTCGTGCCAAGTGAAGGCGAATCCCCGGCAGGACGCACTGAACGCCCTCGCAGTTTCAAGAGGCGCCAGTCCCCGGGCGCTGCCGCCCGCCGTGCCCCGAGGCGGGCGCACGGGCAGGGCTCGGAGCGCCGCTCCCCATCCCCACCGTCCTGAGGGGAACGCGGAGCCCCGCACGTGACGTGACGCCACACGCCCGGCGCCGCATGACGTCACCACGGCCGGCTTCCCACCGGCGGCGCCTATAAATAGCCGCGCAGGCGCGCGCCTGCGCCGTGACGTCACAGCCGACGCGGGCGCGGCCCCGCCCCGCCCGGCGGGCACGGCACTCCCCGCGCTCGCTCACCTTCTATTTTTATCCCGCCTTTGTTCCCGGGCCCGCCCCGCCGCGGGACGGACAGCGGCACGGAGGGCGGGCGGGAGGCAGGCAGGGATGGCGGGGTGACGCCACCCGCTTCCCGGAACGGTGACGCGGCCGCTGGAATGCGCGCGGGGCTGCGCTGCCTTAAAGGGGCAGCGCTGTGCGGCCCCGCCCGGGGGGCGGCGCTGACGGACGGGCGCAGCTGCGGCGCCGGGGGGGCGCGGGGCGGCCGCGCCGTGCGCCTCCCGCAGCCCCGGGCCCGGTGATGCTCCTGCGTGTGGTCCGGAGCGGTTCTCTCCATCACCGCTCCCGCGCTTCCCCCGGCGGGCACGGGGAGAAGGGAAACGCCGGGTCCTGCCCCGGGGTGGCAGCAGCAGCTGCAGCAGCAGCGCGCGGACAGCGTCTGGTGGCCTCCGTGGGGCAAAACACGGAGCGCATCGCAAATAAAACGATGCTAGTTTACAAAGAAAGAACGCCTTGTTGTATTTCCTGTACGTTCCCACGCGAAACGCGAGAGAACCAATACTACAAGTAAAGGCTTTCTGGTGATGTGTTAGGCACGAACTGTTTTGCATAATAAAACACAATTTCAACTCAGCCAGGAGCCGAGGGCTTCAAACTACGGGTGTTGTCCATAGTAGGTTATCTCTGGGTCGGGGATATGCTCCAAAATAAAGCCCCTCACTCATTCTAAGGTCGAGATGATGCTGTACCATCATATTTAGATCATGGCTCGTAGGGAAATCTGGGGGGTACTTAGTCACCTATGGCATGACCTTTTATTCCCCACTCAATTTAGTAACAACAGTTGGTTTCTTATAGGACATGTGAGATTTAATTTATTAACAGTTTCTAGGATAAGTGGAGGGAACTCAGAAAAGGCATGAGATGAGAAGTCAGCAGATGAAGGGGAAATGCTCAGAGGGATGGAGCTCCCAGAGAAATGTAAGTCTTGTCTCCCTCTCAAATAGAGCATTAATGGAAATGCGGATACTTATCAATAAGAGATTTTTATTCCGTTGCCTTAGGTGATTTTTTTTCCTGACTAAAATTATATGGTTATGATTTTCAGTTCAGCTTTTGGCTTTTGCTTACTTTTGGGCCTTTTTGTTGAATAGCACAGTGGAACCTGTCAGAATGCTTGAACTCCTGTGTTCTGAGAATGATGTTTCAGCCATCTGTGAAAAGAAAGTTTTCTCTTTACATTCAGATGGTATATCCTATTCATCAGGATGGCACATGTAAATATTGATATATGTTTGAGCATGTAAAATCCTGGTAGGCAAATACCAGAGGAACTGGTATGTTCCAGAAAAAAAAAATAATAAATGCTGTAGCTTAGCCCTGAGATAGCCTGTGTGTCACAGATGTTTTGTCTTCTTGTCTTTAAACTCTGGAACAAATTCTGCTCTCATTGGCTGTTTGTCTGCTTTAAGCTGGGACAAGATATGTTACAAAACTTTTAGCTTGTTGAAGGACTTTGGCTTTTTGCATTATGATCCAAACATGAGCTGAAAGGGTGTTATTTTTGTGGGGTTTTTTTTCTAGCTGATCGCTAGCATTAACTAAACCAAGAAAGAGGTAAAAATAATAAAATATCAGAGGAGGTTGGCTCTGAAATGCAATCTAATTAAGATGTCAATTGAAATAAATCACTGCCATTGAAACTAAATAATGAATGTGAAAAAGTGTTTATGTGTGAAAGAGATCCAGAGTTTTTTTGAAAAAGTAATTGTTTAAAAATTCAGTATTTTTCATTTTTGTTCTTATAAGTAATCAGGCAAGCTATTTTCTTACCAATTTTATGTTTCAGTGAATCTAAGTTTGGTTGTCACTTAAGCTTCTTGTGAGTAATTACTATCATAGTTTCATATCACTCTTAAATGAAAGTTGTTTTTACCCCTAAATCCCCTAACCTATTTCTGTCATGCCAACAGGAGCATTCAGAAACTGGCACTGTGGTGCAGCTCTGATAAAAGTTTTCTGTTTCCCTGTGACTCATTTGACATTAACATAATTATGCTACAGGAGTCAAAGTGATTTTCCAACTATGAGTAATGCACAGCACTAGACCGAATGTTTACAGGACACCGAGGCATATCAGCCAGCTGAAGTAACCAGCTGCTGATAACAGCTGAAGTAAGTTGGGGAATTAAAAAGTCTTATAACACAATTATCCTTCTTTGGCACTCGGTGTCACGCAGGGCTGGGAGGTGTCGTGTGCCCCGCGGGGAAGGATCCAGAAGCAGGGCTGTGATGAGGAGAAGAGTGAGCCCGTGGGCAGTTCACAAAACAAGTTCTTCATAGTTTTCTTCCCACTTGCATATTTATGGCAGAGTGGTGCTCAAAGGGGAGCAGTGATCTTTTCAAGAAGCGGCTGTATTTACCAGAGTTCATTTCAAAACACAAGTGACACACATCCTCTCAGCCAGGAAAACAAGATCAAAATGAAACAACAACAACAAAAAATGAGATCATCTCACAAGTGCTTTGAACCATGTGTATGGAATAGCACAAAAGAAGAAAATCAGTAAGGCAAAATTGAGTGCTGTTACCACAATGAGATATCTTTTCTCTGTAATAAAGTATCTGTGCAGGCTAGTGATAAAAAGTACAGAGAAGAATTACAATGAATATGTTCTGGATAAATAGCAGAAACAGTAACTACAGAATGTATTAGTTATGTGAAAAAAACTAAAAATCTTAGCGGTCAAGACTTGTTTCAAGTGTTTCCTGAAATTTTTAGAAATTACTGACTTCTCAGGATTTTTAAAAGTAATTTGAGAAAAAGGTTAATTTTTTCTGACTTGGTTTGTTTGTTTACATACGAGTAGATTCTTGATTGATTGAAACTGGGTCACTCTGTATTTATATGTTTGTTAAGTTTGTGTTTATATGTTTGTTAAGTTTGGCTGCATATCCTTTTGATGAGGCCTAATTCAGTAATGTGCTGAGCACCCAGAACATCCCTGGTTTCATACGTCCCATGTGGATTAGCTGTGAAGGTGGAAAGCTAATTTTGAAATACCAGCTCAAACCCACTACAATTTGCTAGAGTGCTAGAGTGGAAAATAACCCGTTAACAACTTCCTTATAAAATGCCACAGTAATACAAGTAGGGGAGAGGGTCAAATGCAGAAAACAGTGCTGATAGCAGAACTGTTAGCAGAAAGAATGTATTCCAGGGGACATATCTGAAGAATTCAGAAGAAAATTGCACATCACACTGCATGCTTTATTTCACAAATCTGCTGAGGTCAGATGCTTGGCATGCTCTGATTATCGTCACTGACTCTCAGAGCTGGATGAGGACCAGAAATGGGCAAAAAAAATTTTATGGCTGAGGAAGGCTGGAGGAGGAAAAGTTTGCCACAGTGCCTTGTACTTACAACATTCCCCATTTGCCAGGAGAGTCAGGACTTGGAGGTTTTCTGTTTTCTCTGCTATGGTTTTCATGCTGCCTGACAATGGGGAAACTCTAATTCTGTTTCCTTCAATTTGACCACCTATTACTTACTGAGGGATGGCTTGGTGGAGATCGCATTCCAGCTGCTACTACAATGACCAGCATGAATGTATTTATCAATGTTCATAAAATCAGCCAGCAGAACCTAAACAAAACATTAACAAGCCATGCCCTATCAACAGAAATAAATTCTCACAGCAAAATTTAGCAGTCTTAAATTTAATCTGATTTGCTATAAACGCATCCAGGACTGCAGTTTTATAACTACAAACCTCCACCTCTATAGCATGTGGTGCCACTGGATTTTCATCTGGTTTTGCCACTTTTAATTAGCAATATCCCTAACTACCAAAGCTCAGCCCTCAGCTCAGGTTGCTAAAATGTATTGCAGTATTACCAGAGCAGGTTCCTGTACTTCAGGTGTTATTCCTTAGAGTAACACAACAGGAGATGTTTGTAACACAGTTCTGCTCAACTCTGTACCTACCTGGAGTCCCCTACTACAGAAACACCTTTGCAATACTCCGCATTTCTACCTCTTTCTTTCCCACTTGGCTCTAGAAGAATAGTCTTATTTTAATGATGTTCAGAGCAGCTGTACCCATGCCCCACATTTTTTCTTCTTGGGGAAACTACCATTTATTTGTAACATTTATTTTGCATTTTGCGGTGAACATACAACCTGTGCAAATTCCATGTATTTAACCTTTGTTCCTTGTCAAAGCTTTGCAAATTAACTTAAAATAGCAGAGTGAAATAAGCACACCAAGGGGCATTTTCTGGAAGTAACTGATAACATCTTGCAAGTACTGCTTGCCCTTACTGGTTGGTTGGATTTTGTTGTTGTTAGCTAGTTGTTCAAGCTGAGCTCCCAAAACATAAGTTCACAGACAATTATTCAGTACAGAAAGTTGTTATGGTTGTATAGAGCATGTGAAAGTAAACAGGTCTATCAAGACTTGGCTTATTTTCTAAAGTATAAGAAAATTAACTGATAATTTTTTATGACTTTTCAGAGTATATCGGCATTGTAACAAGGCCCAATGTTTCTGTAATGAAAATAACTATTCTGGTGATAACTGATAATGTGTTACTCTGAAGCAGCAGCAGAAAACAGTTGCCAACAGCAATGAAAATAATTTCATCCCATTCTTACCTGGCTCTCAGTAACCCTCTATCCAAGGTTTTATTCTATGATGTCACATGTCAGGTCCCTTGTGTGACTCAGTACTTTTTAGAAATATTATATATTGTAATAGTTATGCTTAGAAATGTTAAATATATTAATATATGTCTCCATTAAAATTTATGTTATATACAGATTTGTTTTTATAATTTGTTTCACAGAACAACTTCTCTTGGAAAAACAAATTTATTGAGGTGCAAGTTTTAACACTGAAAAACCAGACATTAGATTTTGTGCTATATTAAAGCCCCATCCTACTGACACCTATGCGCACGCTTAAATTTAAGCATATGAGTAGTACCAAACTCACTGTGATTACATGCACAGTTAAAATTAAGCACAAGTGAAACCATTTCAGGTCAGGATTTCCAAATTCTTTCACTAGTTTAGAGTAAAAAGAAAACCCAAACCAGTAACCACTCATTTATGTAATAAAATTGCAGTGGTTATTTATGTCAAGGGACTTACTGTCATTTGATGGGCAAAGTAGCTTATAAAACAAATTTTTACTCAACAAAATGAAACTCTCCAACACTGTGATTACCTGCCTGACTGGCTGTCTTTTCTAGTAGGAAAGATAAATTGATACTTTAACACTTTGGGTATCAGCTGAGATTAATATGGTTATTTTAGAATAAGGTGGCATGTTTCTAAGAAGAGATGAACTTTTTTTTAATGTGTACATTTCATTCTTCTGTCAACATGAGTTTAATGCTTTCAGAAAAACTCTGAACAGTATGTTATTTTGGTATGGAAATATGCATTTTGTTTACAAGTGGTACTGAGCTTTGCTAAATTACTCATTAAAATGTTCACATGATAGCTCTGTCACATTACAGGTTCAAAATAGATGGTTGTGAAAGTATTGAGACTTTCTGCTCTCTGAACATTTCCCCACCTCTTTATAAAAGGGAATTGTCCCTGGTCATGGTGCACTCGGATCACCACTGTGGAAAACAAACTGGCTTCTCACACCTTGTTAATAATTGCTGTTCTTAACTGTGTAGAGGAAACTAACTGGAGGGGCTCAGGAGCCAATAGAGTTCCCCTAAAACCTCAGCCACCCAACATCCACTCACAGCAATACCTGACTCTACATCCCTGCCTTACATGACTTGATTCACAGCTGGAAGACTTCAACCCCTTGAAGCGGCTCCCAAATCAGCCAGCAAGGTGTGCAGGGAGCAGCTCAGGCTCCCCAGCAGGAGGTGCGGGACCGCTTGCCCCTCGTGTTGTAGGGAGGCATCTCTGTCCTCTTGAGACACAAACCTGAGATCCCTGTCTGTGCCTTGGCCACTTCTTTTTAGTTTAGCAAGGCATCACGCCTCTCTTGTAAGTGCTTGCAAGAAGGAAGGACTGAGGTGTTGCTGCTTCCTTTAGAGATATGTAAAAGCCAAGTACAATTCCAATGTCTGCTTGACAAGGTTTAATCTCTTACTTCCATTGATCTGAGAGGTTACCTGAATTATCAGGCTCAAAATGGGGACAGGAGCATCCTCCATGTTCCTTGCTGAGACATACAGAAAATAGGGAGAGGACAGTTGGTTAAGGGGGAGGGGACTCTTCTTTCTGATTCTCGCTCCCAGGGCTGCTCCAAGATTTTACACAAGCATTTTTTAGGAGCAGAAACATAGCCCTGTTTTCAGACCTTTAAAGCAAGTGCCTGAAAAGGCACCTGGTCTTTGAAAGGCATGATTACACCATGCACTTGCTCACTCCCCCTGCATAGGATAGGCACCACCCGAAAACACGCACTTTGGAGGACCTAGGGAAAGATTTAATATCAGGAACCCACTGGACATGGTCCTGAGGAAGGCTCCTAACTGGGTAGCAGATGTATTTGAGCACCGATGCAGAAATGGAGCTTTGAGTGCATAGGAACGTGAAGGCTGCTCATTGCAGCACATCTGGGGTCTGGGTGCCAGGGTGTTTGATAGCCCTGGGAAAGGGTTTTGTGTAAAGGACCTCGGGATTTGCTTGCCTTGGGTTACTACAGCTAGTCCATTCTAAAGCTCACATTCTACTCCATCGCAAGAGAGTTTGAAAAGGAAGAGGAGGAGTCTCTTAGGAGGAGCTCACAGAAGGAATATTTCCAGTGTAAAACAAACAAACTATAAATATTCCAGTATAAGGAAAGGCTGTGTACTGGGTGAACTTTGAGATGTGCTCCAAAAATATGCTGCTGACCTCCCACTTGACATGATCTGTTTCCCTATTAAACTGTAATATAATTAGGGCTTGCTCTAACCCTGCCACTGATTTCATGCTTACATCGATGGAAATGTGGCCTCACAGATCATAGAGAGAAGAAGGTATACATGTAAAGTCTGAAATAATCCAGGCCATAGTAGAAGGAAGTGTAGCCTCGAGAAAAAATGCTTATCTCTCCTACCTTGCAGGATATTTAGATGTCTTATCATATAAGTGTATATAGATGTTAGCCAAAGGTCTTTGAGAACTTGGACTCAAAGCTCAACTCTTTTCATGGTTGCAGGTGAACTGCAGCTGAGCTGGAGTCTGGGAATTCACATAAGGAAGTGAAAAGGGAACTGGGGACAAAATGAATTGGAACTGGGAGTTGAGGGCAAAGATGCTAATATTGACCAAAAATTTGAAAAATAGGTGATGACTCTGCTGGTAGGCAGTCATGGTGCTAACAGTCACCATGATGATAAAAGTTGGTGATTATCTCATCTCATGTCATCTCATCTCATCTTCCGTGTTTGCTGAATTTCACCCACCAAGCCCCTGTGGAGCTCTGGGAGGCATGCAGCAGACACTGGGAGAAACACGGATGGGTCTTGGCTAGGGTAGATCATAGAAGGGTGATCACAACCCCCTGGGTTTGGTAAGAGTCCCTCTAGGGCACAACTAAGACTCAATTAATGGATTTTGTCAGGAACCAAAGGATGCTGAAGTCCCTCTGTTAGTCAGGAATGAGTTTAGAGAGAAGGTCCATTAGAGGTCTGTCCTACCAATAGCCTGTGGAAGGAGCACCCATGAAGGGGGAGAAGCTGCATTCATGTTCTGGGACATCCTGAGGAGCAGGACTGTGGCCAGGAATGCTGCTTTTACAGCACCTTATTTATTTGTAAAAATATGCACTACAGGCATTTTAGAACAAGAAAAGGGCCGCTCTTTGAACATACGTTCAAGGTGATGATGAAACCTACAAAACCTACAAATGCTTACACATCTGCTTGTATATTTTAAGTATGCGGAACATTTATGGAAAAATGAATTTATATATTACATTATTTATAACATAATAAAACATAAGTATGTTATATTATATTATATTATATTATATTAGTGACCTTGAATAATTGTAAACCAACCCCCAGCAACTTAAGTCTAAGTTTAATGCCCCTGCTCTGCAAAGAAATCAGTGTGCACCTCACACTTGCAGTGAGAGCCTTTTTCCTGCAAGTACTTGCTGCATAACACATGGCTGATTTACAGCCTGAGATCAAGAGATTGCACAGACCACTAAGGAAATTTTGGAGAGGATTTTGGAGCCTAAACATCCACTTTTGCACAAAGCACAAATCCCCTGTAGAAAAAGACCCCGTGAACTGGAGTGTTGCCTGCTAGATTACATGTTCTCTCTACGTCATACAGATTCTTCAATCACAAAACAAATAATCAACAAAAAATATCAAGCTAGACCATCCCAAGTAAAATCTTTGGGTGATGAAATTAAATTAGTTATGCCACTTTATATCTGTGGGGAATTTGTGGCTTGTTTTGGGTACTCTGTCATATCTGTACTTTCTGTTCCAGCCATGAAGCTGATGATTTATCTGACATTTTTTTTCTGATACAACATAGAACATCTTGGCTTATGCAAGGGCAAGAAATATTTCTTCACTTACAAGGAAACTACCTTCCCCTTCAGAACATCTCTTCAAAATGGGATTGTAGAGCATATTTTCCTTGGATCAGCTTTGAATTTATGAGGGAAAAAAACCAATAAATTTAAACAGTATTGAACTACACTTTCCCTTTGTGGGAAAAAAAAATCAGCATCTACCAAAATTCTAAACATTTGGTTTTTTAGAAAAATAATAGTAATTATTCTTCTTCAAAGATCTGCAATTAAATAATCAATCAGCCCATACATTTAAGAAAATGTCCCTCTAACAAGAGACCACAATATTAGACCTTGCCAGGTGCTCTCATCCCAAATGTGTTAGAATAATATAATTCCACAGAAATAATAATATTTATTAAATATAAATTTATATTATAAATATAAAATATTTATTTATATAAATATTTATTAAATCTGATTATAAGAAATAATATTTATATGAGATGTTGTTAATAGCAAGCCTTAAGTTAGGCAAGGCTTTTGGACAGAGAATATTTAGCCATGTATTTAATTGTTGTGCTGAATCTGGGCTTCTGTTTGGCAATTGAAATATTGTCATCATTTTTAGAGCTCAGTATAAAACTCTTGTATATATAATAAAACTCTTGTATATGTAATAAAAGCACACAGAGAATCTTTACTGGGGCTGCTAAATACTACTGCCATGCACACATTCAGTAGTAAGAACAGATAATAATGGATCAAGAAAGAAAAAAATGGCCTATAAGAGTGCTAATTAAAATTAGAAATGAAAATAAAATACAGCAGCCTTATCCATTATATCCATTTGGGAATCTCAGCTACTTTACCCTAAAGCATAAAATATTGTCCATTTCAGCAGACTGGGATAAGGAGGATCATCAGGTTATCTTCACAAAGATGGTGAAGAAGGAGCCCTCTCATTTCCCAGCTATCCTGATGTTATTTCCAGTGTAGGACTAAAGCCCAGCTCCACGGAACGAGGCTGTGCATGGTGAAAATAAATTCCCATTTCTTCCCCACTTAACCATCTAACCTGCAACGTGGTGTTGAGCATTGCTGTGAATCAGGACATTCATGGCCCCAAACTTCCCTTATAAATTTGGGCTTGGTTTTTAAAACAAATTTTTTAAAAATCCCATCAGCAAGAACACTGAGTCTGGAGAGAAAGACCTGAGTTAGGTTCTCACATCTGGCTGTGTGGGGTGAAACTTGTGCCTACTCATTCTGAGGAGAAAGGATCTAAGCACACACTGATCATCTGTGCTGTTTGGGGACTCTTACTCTGCGTGTCTCTCGCTCAGGCTCTCCTGTCCTGAAGTTTCGAGCCGATTAGACAGGAAACCAGATGGTGCCTGACTTTTCAGCCCTGTGATGAGGACATGCCCTGGACAAGGGGCATCCTGCAGTCTGCTTTTCTCTCTCTGCAACCATTCTGCTTCTAAGAGTCACAGAGAAGATAGACCCTTCCCCACTATGGGTAGCATTCTCCACTGGGCTGGCATCACTTGGGAAACCCAGGTGGGTGTAGTGGCACCCCACATCTTCCCCTGTTGCTGAGGTTGCCTCAGCAGCAGCCTTACTTGCCCACAGAGCAGTCAGGGCTTGGGTTCAGGGTTGCTTTTGTGGTTGCAATCAGGGCAGACTCATTTTAAAGCTGTGTGCAGCTCTATTGGTTTAATTTTATTTACACTTTGTTCTCATTATCTGGGCAAGTTACTGTACAGTCAAAGCCAAAAAAATAAAGCAAGGAAGATAAGAGACTGAATGAATGTTATGATCATTCATGTGCTCCTTTCATGGCAAGGCACATGTGAAGTAGGTGAGAGGACAAATGATAAGCACAGTGAAAGCTGCCATGGCAGTCTTGTTTTAATGTTCTGTAGGTTGCAATCTGTGCCATACAGTGTTTTTATTTGAAATGGTGTTTATGTAGGAATCAATGTTTAATAATTAAAACTGTTCATTTGTAATTACTATGACAAATTGTAATTTACATATTTACCAGACAGATGAGAAGAGCTGTTTAAAGTGTCATAAGTTATATTAAATTCCAGAGTATTCTTTATATGTGTGCACAGTTCCAAGGACAATCAATAGGAAGAGCTGGATTTTATAGGGGGCGTGTGTGTGTGTGTGTGTGTGTGTGTGTGTGTGTGTGTGTGTTTGTATTTGTGAGCAGCAGCATGATTAATTCCATAATGTGTCCAAAATTCTTGTAACTTAGCACAGTAAAAATAGATATATTCTCTCTCTTACTTCCTCTCATCCTTGGTGTTCACCGGGAAGACAACAAGGTCACAAACCATAATTACATTAGTCCACCCAAGGGAAGCATACACCTTCAACAAATAATTCCTAGCCTTTCTTCCAAGTTTCTTCAGGAGGAGAGTTTTGTATGTTGAGAACCAGTGTAACTAAATGCTGATTTTTCATACTCCCTGAGGGCTAAATTTGTCTCTCATTGAAGTCAATGGGAATCTTTCCATTGATGTAATTAGCAGTTGGATCAGGTCTTAGTACTTTCATCAGTGATCATTTTTTTATGTGTGAAGACATTGATGAAGTTCAGAATGAGTCTGTAACTGATCTCAAACAAAATCTGGGATGCTTTCACAAGGTGTAAAGGATGAGGAGAGGGAGATGAAGTGCAGGATCTGTGAACAAGTAGTTTCCTTGCCATTAAATGGAAGGCACTATAAAGGCACTTTGAGGAAATACAATTTGCACTTCCCTGAGGGCAGTTAATATACCTGACCTATCATTTTGCTTGTTCAGTGAAGCCAGTGAGTTTGCTATGTTCAGTCTGGTTTAAGACGTGATTCTTCCATATGTGGGATTTATTTTTCTTGTTGTTTATTGCCTGGACATATCCAAAGAGAACAAATTTTAATTGCAGGTTATTGTGCTTGGCTAGCTTGTCAGCTGGTGCACAAAGTCCATCTAATAAAAAAAAAAGCCTTGAAAATCTTCAGCAAAAGGGAGCTAAAGATATACTTGACTGGGCGAGTGTCAGAGCTGTCTCTCATTTAGAGAGAATGGATGTTTGTATAACTTGCACCTCTACCCCACACTTCTGAAACACTGCCTATAACAATGACTGACAACTTTCTGGAACTTTAATTTAGTAAAGTTGCACGAAAATTCGTGATAACGTTGTGCCCCAGAATCTGATCCTGAAATGTACGTGTTGCACCCAGTGGTAATTTTGTTATCAGTGCCTTCACCTCATTAAGGGAGAAGCAAAAATGAAAATGACAGCAAGCAAAAGAGAAACTAAAAATTACTCACTTAAATTTAAGAAGCTTCCAGGCAGAACCTGAAGGATCAATGAGAAAAAAAATTTCTAGGAAAAAAGGAACAGAAAAAAGTAGAATGATGAAATCCAGGGATACAGGGAGGGAAAAGAGAGAAGTGAGAAGAATAGAAACAGGGAAGTTGCAAAAGAAAAGCAGAAGCTGCTGTTTTAAAGAAATGGGAAATGTAACTTATGGAAACAAAGCAAAAGAGAGCAGGGAATGGGATTTTTAAAGGAGAGAATAAATGAAGAGTAAATGGATTTAGAGGGATTGTGATGGAGAAGGCAGTAAGGAAAGAAAGGTAAGCTGTGGAGAGAAAAACAAAGAGTAAAATAATTTTGTCTTCAGTGTTAAAGAATAAAAGCTGTTAAAATAGAGCACCTATTTCCCTCCACAAGACATGTATTCATCTGCTCATCTGCTTGAGAGGTATTGAATATAAGAGAGTGGCAGGGTTTCCCATACAGTCTCAGTAAGAGTCAGCTCTCTAACCCTGTGATTTTTAACTCCAATTTTTGGACCTTTTAGGTCCATATAGATCCAATCCTTCCAGAGCGAATTTTGTCCTTGCTACTGTAGGCTTGGAGGTTTTTTATTCACTTTTTGGAGAAACCCTTGGAAGCAGCCCACAGATGCTCAAAGAGTCCCCAGACAGCTGCTGAAAAACTCTGGTCTGGGTGGAGGTGGCTGATGCTACTTCTGCTGCTGCCTGCTCCCGTAGTTCAAGCAGCAGCAACCCACATGCTGGAAAAACTAGTCCCGAGTTTCACCCTGGTGTTAGTCCAGTCAGATGGGAAAATGATCTCAAAATTAGTACATGTTTTGGTAAACAGGGTAGTCCTGCCGCATAGATTCAGACCTGAAGGTGCCACATAGCAAAAATTATGATGAAGGTCAGTTTCCATCACGGAAGTAGAGAGGAATATTTCAGGCAGAGTCAGAAAACCTGATTCTGTGCAGATTTTACCACATGATAACTCTGAATTATGGAAACCTATTTCTCTTATATGTGCTGTGCAGGGAAAGATTTGTCTTGTCAGGGTTACGGTAATTTCAAAACTTTAAACAAGTCAAACCACAAAACACACAGAGAGGCAGGTTTTACTCATGTTATCACTACACATTTCATTTATTTACATCTCATTATATTTTCATCAGACTGAACAGGTTTAATGAAACTGTGTAACCAGAAACCAACACAGGATCTGGATGGGACATGAAGACTTTATTTGTGTTGCTCTGACTGATGTCCTGCAGTAGTATAAGACTGGGGGTCTGTTCCTCTGTATAATGGTGTCTGTAGCTCTGACAGCCATATTTTCATTTTAATCAAATATCCACAGTGTGTGAAGTAGTGTCAAGGGACATGGAGGCAGGACTTGGTCAGGAAGAGGTAAAGGAAAGAATTCTTTTCTCCACACTGGAGACTGCTGGAGGGCTGCAAGGACCACACCGTGGGGTGGTATTCAGCCTGATTTCTCTGCAGAGCGAAAAGAACCCAGTACACATCAGCCTGAGTGCTCAGCTGTGTACCTGGCTTAAGGGAAACAGAAGTTAAGAACATGGATGTTACCTCTGTCAAAAAAAAATGCTGTTGCAGGGGATCTGCAGTTTGTGAGGAAAGAGAGACATGGATTGGGAAAGGACTAGTAAATGTTCAGGGGGAGGCAAATGAAAGATATTTTATGAGATGGAAAATTAAACTGGCAAGAACATCAGAGCATCTGGTGGCTGTACTGGGTGTTACTTTAACTTCCTGATAGTCTTAAATTTTTTATTTATTTTTTTTTTAACTGGGGTGTGATCCAACTGAGATTAATTTAACTTTGGTTTCAAAAGGGATCCGGATAAAACCTATATGACACAGTGGAGCTGGGTTTATTTTTCACTGTGGTTTCATTTTCTTTTTTCACTGAAGAGTTTCAAGCAAGGACATGTTTTAGTGGCCTAATCTCAAATGCGCACAGGAACAATTTCTCTGTTTGCTTTGCAGGGAGGAGCTGGCTCACTTCAGGAGAAGTTCAAGAATGAACACAACTGGTTTGCTGTCAGATTTTAGTGCTGGCTGCAGCCCCTGGGCAGTAATGGGACCAGCATTGTGTAGCAGACAAGTAGATGTCAGTGACCATCCACAACAACATTTGTATTTCCAAGGTACTTCTACCCACATGGAAGGAGAGAGCTGCTTTTTTTCCCATTATTCTGCAACACTGCTCTGTTTAGCTGAAACTACTCTAAATACATTCCCACTTGTGATACAGCTACCTAAATAAATAAGGACAGACAGTTGCTAAATTTCTGTCATAATTGCAGCAGGCACCTGTTCTTGGCCACTAAACCCGATGTTGCTAACACATTTCCACAGTGCTTAAAATTTTCCAACCGACTATCTTTTGGGAAGAAATTTTCCACATTTGGCTTCTGCTTGAGAGGATTTTTTTTTCTTCTAGGCTTGAGAAAAACGGTGCCAGCTGTCCTTGAGCACAGCATGAATTATAAAATTATGCCTCTGAAGTAAAAAGAACTTATTAGACTGTACCAAGAAGAAACAAAAAGCTTGCTCTAGATGCTGTAAGAACAAAATTTTTGCCTAGCATTATATTTGACATTGATTTAGCTAGATTAATAAAAATGCAGCAATAACTATGTTGTGATAGAGCTAAAAATGATTTATCTATAGGTGAGTGAAAAAGAAAAAAGCTTGCAGCTCACAGGAGCTGTAAATGGAGAGCTGCCAGGTAGGTCAGAGGAGTTTGCTGCTGCCCTCACAAAATGCACTTCTTTGTTTGCAGAGAACAGGGTGCGACTGCACCTTCCACAGGAGGGAAGCCCACGTCACTGCTCCAGACTCCTTCCTTTCCCACCACATCAGTACTTTTCTTTCAAGAGCAGGCAACTAAATGTGAAATAGGAGTGTTAATTTTGCAAAGTTACTTGCACTTGGACATTAAAAAAACCCAAGTTTACTACTCCAGACTGTGTGGCCAATATGATATCTATCTATATCTATATCTATATCTATATCTAATCTATATCATCTATCTATTTATATATATACATACACACACACATATACATCCAGAAAACCACGTGCACAGAGAAGGGAGATACAGAGGGACTTCCAAACTACTATTTCTCTATTCTACTAATTCTGTAAACTACTATTCTACTACTAATCTGTATTCTTGACAAAATGCTCCAAGTAATTAAAATATCCCAGAATACACCACTCAAGACTTATTACCTATTATCAAAACTGGCATATTGAACATTATAAATTCAATCAACCATTTGGGGCACTTGATTGGGATATACATTTTATATATTAAGGTATACAATTTTTGTTGGTTTAGTTACAATATACTCAAGCATGAAATGTCCTGGTCTTTCCAAGTCAAGTACGACACTTGAAGACTTGCTTAATAACAAGTTTGCATGTATTAAATATGAATTATTATTGTACTGGATAATCCTATGCATCTGTCTTTGTAAGCTTTCTGTGTCTCCCCCAGCTAAATTGTTTTTTTGGTGTTTTGTTTTTGTTTTTTGGGTTTTTTTTAACATTATATTTTCTAGCACTTTGGAGGCTGTTAGTAGGTAATTTCTGTCTGTTAACAAATCAGAGGGGAAAAAAAGAACTAAACAAAAACCCCTTTACCACAGCCACAACCGTATTTCCCTCTCTGCTGTAGGAATCCCCTGTTTTTTCATGAGATCATAAGGAAATCGCATGCTGCTGTGTTTTAGAAAAAGTTTTTAAAAATACCCTAACAAAATAAACAAAAACGCCAAACAGGGCTATTTTTAGCTTTCTATAATTTAATTAAACGGGTCTTTCCTCCTCAGAGTCAAAAACGGAGCTTTCTTCTTTATGTGAAATGAACTTTTCACTGTCATCTAAAGTAGCAGGGGGAGGAGGAGAGAGAATGGTGGAAACGGGGGGGCATGAACAATTTTTTTCCTCTAGAGAAAGATCACACTTTTCAGTCCTTTCGAAAAATACACAATTGCAACCTTTTTTTTTTTTTTCTTTTTTTTTTCTTTCCTTTTTTTTTTTCTTTTTGTTTTGGTTTTTGTTGTTTTGTCGCTAGAGGGACTTTGATTTATTGTCAGAAGCAAAATGGCCCGGAGAGAGAAACTCTCGGAGTCTCAATAAAAAAAAAAATAAATAAATAAAGGGGAGAGTGGTGAAGAGGGAAGGCGAAGGGGTCTGTCGGGGTGCCGAGGGATGCTGCTCGGCCCGGCCCGGCTCGGTTCGGCGGTGTCGTTCCGTGCCGTTCCGCGCCGTGCGGTGCCGTGCCGTGCCGGCGGGGAAGCCTTGCATCACCGCCACGGCCCGCTTCCCTCCTCCCTCTCTTTCGGGGAGGCTATTAATAGCATGACATCAGCCAGGGACTCGCCGCCAGAGTAAATACCAGCGCTGCCCGCTCGGCTATAAAAGGGGGGTGATGCAACCCGGGCGAGCGGCAGAGGAGCGGGGAGCCGAGGGAGCTGCTCTCCCGCAGGAGGCGGCGGAGCAGCGCGGACCGCAGCGCGGCGAGGCTGCGGAGCCCCTTCCCTCCTGCCGGGAGAGCGGCGGCGGAGGGAGAAAGGTAGGTGGGAGCAGGAGAGGAGCTGTCGGGACTGTCCGTGCCGGCGGGACGGGGAGCTGAGCTCCGGGGAGGCTGTCCCGCCGCGGAGGGATGGATGCCCGCCGGGGGACCCGCGCCGCGCCGCCGGCAAAAGTTTCGCCGCGCCGGGCGAAGTCTGGCGCGGCGGTGCCGCCGCCTGCCGCGAGCTCCGGGAGAGCCCCCGGCCCCACCGAGCTCCGCCGGAGCCCCTCGCCCGCCCGGCGGCGCCGGCCCCGTGCCGGCGCTCACATCTGGGGGAACCCCCTGCCCGGGCTGCCGCCAGATGTGAGCGCCGGGGGAGCCCGCCCGGCCCCGGCTGTCCCCGGGCCGGCAGCGCCTCCCGGCACCGCGCGGTGGCGGCCGCGGCGGGGACACGGCCCCGGCACCCCGGGAGCCGCGGGATGCCCGAGCGGAGCGGCCGCGCCCGGCGCTGCGGGCAGCCGGCGGCGGCACCGCGGGCACAGGGACGGGGGAGCTGTGGCGGGACAGCCCAGGCGATGACAAACCCGCACTGCCGCGCGTAGAGTTATCTCTGATATTCCCGTAAACCGACCGGGAACTTCTCGTGACAGCCAGGGATATCCTCTCTCCTTTCTGTCCCGGTGTCTCGGCGCGAGGTAGATCAGTTGCTGAACTGTTGCTGAGCAAATCAGGCGTGACACAACGGACAACTTCTTTCAGAGAACGAGTTTCCTGTTGGAAATCGATTTTCCTCCTAGTAACAGCATTTGGGAAAATGAAAGGCAGCAGAAAATGCTTCGGGAGCGATGTGGGATGTCAGAAAGCTTAAGGTCAGCTAGCGTGCACAGAGGTTGTGAACTGTAATTGCTCTTAATGCCGTTTAAGATTAACCTCAGTGGTTATCAAGGTTTATTGCATCAGCACCAGAGGAAAAGGAATTTGTATGAAGAAATAAAACCAAGAAGCACAGTCAGCCATCTGCTGTTAAGTAAGAAAAAACTGAAAGTAGTCACTTTCAATATTAAAATTAAACAAGAATATCCTTAAATAATGGAAGTGCACAGCTAGGAAGCCTGTTTGGATTTTAAAGTCTTGGCAGAGGAGATGTAAAAGCTCATTGTAGATGAAAAAAATCATCTTCAAAACAACAAACAAAAAGCAGAGGGAGAACGAATGAATAGAGTTGTTTGAACCTACCTGAATTGGGAGGGTAAAACTGTTGGGAATTCCAAAAGTAAGGCTAAGGCAATGAAGCATTAACTCAGCCTGGGAACAAGCTGTGCCGGTATCAGTGCAGGGCTGAGAACTGTTCAGCACCTCCAGTGGCAGTAACTGCAGAACATGTGCGTGGTCTAACACAGTAAACAGAGATTGTATCAGAAAGGCCACGATGGAATCATGCTCTGAGGCTTAATACTCTTGTTCCTACTGTTTCCCCACCCTTCACAAACCCAGAGGAAATGAGATAGTGCTCTGCATGGCTTATAGACAGAGGGACAATTTGTACAAAAATTGGGACAAGGAAGAGCAACTTGTTGCATATTTTTTAATATAGTAAAATCTAATTTTCCTATTTGTAAAACATTTCTGAAAACTGATTTGTTCCTCAGAAACTGCAAAACATCTACCTTGTTGGAGCAATTAGAGGTGCATTTCAGGATGATTGGGAGGGCAATGAGCTGTCTGGGCTGGAGAGCAGCAAGTTCCTACAGCCAAGGACACTTTCTCCTGCTCTGGGCACCTGACCACTCCTGTTTTACACACTAGTGACAGGTGGGTGAGAGGACCTGGAGCCATTACAGTAGGGTTTTGGTGGTGTTTGTGGTACATTTACTACTAGCACTAGCTACTAGAAATCCACAATTAACACAACTTCTCAGGCACATTCTTGGTTTCCTCTGGTGCTGCTGCTGACCTTAATTAAAAGTTCTCCTAAACTGAAAAATAATTGAATAAACCAGCAGAGCTTGAAAATTATTAGCCCAACTAATTATCTTGGAGGCTGGAAAAACAGTTTTACTGTTATTTAAGACTCCTGGTTGGATTGAATTATACAGAATTAACTTTGTTGAATGAAGCCATCACCAGCATTCAAGGACACTGAGTCAGTGAAAATAACTGAAATTTCTGCTGGGGTAAGGGGTTCAGTGTCATCTGGAATTAGCCGTTTAAATTAGTTGAATGGTTGAATGTTGGTAAATGGTAAATAATAATAATAATTCAGCTGAAAATTAATAAGGCCATTTCTGACTTGCTGGAAAAGAGTAACTGCTAGCTTTCTGAGATTATAGGATTAAACTGTATCAGTACTTTAAATGTGACTCATGAGCAGGGGCTTTCTGAAGAGAATTACATAAATTTCCCAAGGTCTTTCTGAATAACAAATTGTTCCAAATAATTTCCCCATCTTGAATAACCACGGGTGAAATCCTGGCCCCATTGAGGTCAACCGAAAAAGTCCTTTTGATTTCACTGGGGTCAGGATTTCACCCTGAGACTGGGAAATGTTCAGCTCTTCTGTGGTGACTGGGTGAGGAAGACTGCAGTTGGACCTGATATTTTCCAGCAACAGGCAATTCACACTCCTCTGATTTTTATGTTTGCCTCACAGCACTGAACCAGGTTCTATTCTCATTTGCACCAGTGTGGATTTACAGTGTATTTTTAGATATCTCTGAGCAAATTCTGTCTTCTTCTCAAGGCACATGACCCCAAACATTTCTTGCTGGGTTCCAGAAGTAATGTACAGGGACCTGTGCAGTTCTGGGTGGACCATGTGGAAATTTAGCTTACCCACACTGCTGCCCTGAGGCAGCTGTTTGCTTACCTGCACTAAGTTAATTACAATTGACTTTCCTGTAATTATTGTGGTTCTAATCCAGAGTAGATAATTGCATACTGTAGTTATCCATACTGCTATTAAAAAAAAACCCAAAACAACAACAAGACCAAAAATCTACACACCAAAGATAGCTGGAAAACCAACACAGTAAAATCCAATTTAACACAAGTCACTTTGTGAACCAAGGAGGTATTACAATCTGTTTTCCTGTGGATTTGCACCTTTTGTCCCACACAAAAGGTGCTCAGTTTTCTTCCAGACCTCTTATCTCACCTCTGCTGGGTGAGAGATGGGATGTGACTTGCAGGGATGTGTGCATCAGCTAACCAACTGTGCTTGGATGACTGACTGCTGAGTTTTGCCTCTTTCTCCCTCAGTGGGGCCACCAGTTTTCACAGGGCACATGGGGTCTCTCTCCCTTCAAAACTGGCTAAAAGTAAATAATAAGAATGACTAAAAAGAGAACTGTAAAAAGAGGCTGTTGGATAGGTTTGTTTTCTGCAGAAATCTACTAGAAATTAGGTTTCTCCATGGGTTTACATTTGCATAATTCTCCTAAAGACTCTTCAGTCACACTGTTTTATGTCAGCAGAAGATCCAACCATAAATATTTAAGAATTTCAAGCCTCTCATAGGGGGCACATAAGGACAGTTTCGAATTTTACAAGAGCAAAGGAATGAAAAAAACGGCTTCACATTTTTCATGAGTCAATCCCTCCAACTCAGCCTCTGCTGTGGAGCCACAGAGCATGTAGAGGCTTTTGCCTTTGTGCCAGCTCTTATTGTTAACTATTTTTCAGAAGTTTATAGCCAAATCTACAACTATGTACAAAATTGAGTGTGATAACTTTGTGACAGATTCTGTTGTGGTTATCAAGTTTCAGCTCCTAGTAGAAGTCATTGAGCTAAGTGTAGGTGAGAGCAAGGTAGGCTCTGTCCATTTGAAGCTGGAATTTGTGGTGGTATAGCTCTGAAGATGAAGATACTCTCCTTCTATGCTTTAAATAATAATACTACTTATTGGCTTTCTGATTTTTGTTCCTATTTTCTTTCTCTTCCTATTCACTCGATTCTCATTTGCCACACTCTACCACTTTAAATCTTAACAATAGTATATACACTTGCACACAATTTTTTAAATATTAAGTTTCAGAAAGACCTAGAAATTTGTCATGTGCTGATACTATTCTTACTTTTAAATACTAACTTTGACTTAACATAAAGTTGAAGGTTTTTCGAGTGTCCAAATTCTTAACTGCTTGTCTCTGTTGAGAGATTGGGGTAGACTAGGAATGGGGACTGAAGCAATGTAACTACAGTATTATTCACAGTAGGAAATATACCTCTAAGATATATTATTTGCCTTTCTAAAGTTGTTGAAAGACTATCAATATTATCTCTTTTTATCTTTCAGCAAAATGATGGTCCAACACTCAGGCCAGGTATCTGCATTAGAAGTCAGCGCCTCCGCAATTGTTCCCACTTTGTCCCCTGCAGGGTCACTGGGGTTTGATGATTTCACAAATTTAACCCCCCTGGTGAAGGAGGAACTGAGGTTTGCCATTCAGAACAAGCGTCAGTTCCACAGGATGTCTTCCACTTTGGACACAGTGACTGTTTCTGAAAGGCCAGTTGAAACATCAATGCTGAAAACAGAGGTAGGGCTCTTTAAACCGAATTTTGGTGTGAATGATTAATTCTCTAACAAAGTTTTGCCACAAGACCAGTAATTGCATTAACTATAAACAACCCTCTATACCATACTTGTTTCCTCTTAAACCCGCTGCTTGTCTCTCTGTTGAGTACTTCGGGCAAACCCTCTGGTATTTCTCATAGTTGGATATTTGATTTTCAGTTATGGACTACAGACAATATTTTACAGTGATTAGAGCAAGTGCTAATCTGGTTTCCCTGCCCAGTGGTGGCTGAACTTGGAATAAGTCACTGCTAAAGTTCTGTTTCCCTGAGGACAGTCCAGCAGAACCCGTGGGGATTAAGACATGGATCTGCTATGTCCACACTATGTTTTTGCTTAAAGATGACGCCATCCATGAAAAACATTGCTCTTTGAGAGTGGAGAAATAGCTTTGGTTAAGGAAATAGTTACACCTTGGTCTGAGCTGCCGCAGGAAACCGAAGAAGTGTGACAGTATTCCCTTTTTGGTGCTGCCTTTAATTCACTCACTTCTCGCTGCCTCACGCATGACACATTCTCCATTCTGGTCCCTGTGCCCTTCCTCCTTTTCCTCCCTGGAAAATGGAGCAGAGATGGTGGTGTGGGAGCCTGGGGAGACTCAGTAAGTTTTTTGAGTACCACTGATTTTAAGTGAGCCATCGTATAGATTACACACAACCCTGCTCCAGTCAGGTTTTCATTGACAATTCTAACGAAGTTCCTACCCTTCTACTGTATGGCAAACAAAGTCAGAATCACATTTGTATGTAACTCAGGATGTGAGCACTAACAGCACTCTCCATGTTGATTTTAAAAATCCAGAAGTTATCAAAATACAGTTCTTCTGTTTAGAGCATCTTATGGATTGTGTGTATCTGTTTTTGTGGGACAGTTTTCTCCTGAAGAGGATGAAAGAAAAAAGAGAAGAAGGGAGAGGAATAAAATTGCTGCAGCGAAGTGCCGAAACAAAAAGAAGGAAAAAACAGAATGTTTGCAAAAAGTAAGTGACTGGCTAGAATTGTTTGCAATCTGTCATCCTGCCAGGATCCAAACAGATAGCATAGGGTACTGTCACAGTAGGAAATCACAAAGATGTCCCCCAAGACTCTGTAAACCTTTGAAATCATTAGTTATGAAAAATAAGCATGCCGTATATTAAATCCAGACCTGGTTGAAACTGGCCTAAAATGAAAGCATGGTAGGAGAGAAAAGAGATTACTGCTTCAGTGACCAATATTGTCTATGGGGATAATGTTAATATGAATGTGTACACTGAACACAAAAAGAAGTAAAATCACATTTCATAAAATATTCACTGTGGAGAGCACGCAAGTACCTACAAGTAATTTCTGACTTCTTTATGAACAGAGTGGTATGGTAGCTTGAATTCTCTGTCCTAGGAGCCCAGTTACATCTTCACCTCCTGTGCTGTGATACAATACTGTATTTCAGTGGCACCAAGCCTGTATCTAGGTATACAGGCCTGTGTATTCCTATGTCTAGGGGCAGGGAAAAAAAAGCTATGTTTGCATTTTGCTAGCTTAACATGGGTTTATAGATATGTGACCTGATGTTCCAGGGAGTTACGAAGCAGCATAGATAATTTTCAGTCAATTTTTGACCCAAAAAGCTCAGAATAATTTTGCAGAAGATAGCTATAATGCTTTGGGTATCTGTCACCATGAGTGAATACCAGTTTGAGTTTCACTTTCCAACTTTCATTATGTTCTCTAGAGGCCAAAGGAGATAACTCTCAATCTGGTTTTCAGGCCATTACTGGTTGTGGAATGTAGAATTAGATACAACATACAAAGTTTCATCATTACAGCACACTAAGTACATGTGATTCCTTTCTCTGCCAGCCATACGCTTTCCCACCCATAAAAGACAACAACTATAAGAAAAAAAACCCAGCGACTTACTATTTGAACTTCTCAGTGTAAAATTGTGTGTATCCTTTGTGTTAGGAATCCGAGAAGCTGGAAACCATCAATGCAGAGTTGAAAGCCCAGATCGAGGAGCTGAAGAATGAGAAGCAGCATTTGATATACATGCTCAATCTGCACAGGCCCACGTGTATAGTCCGTGCACAGAACGGAAGGACACCTGAAGATGAAAGAAATCTTTTTATTCAACAGATCAAAGAAGGCACATTGCAAGGTTAAGTGATACGGCAAACGTGGAAATATTTAAAATGTTTTTAACAGCTACCAGAATCCGTGGGGGAGTCTGATATAATGTGTAGGATTCTATTAGTCAAGAGCCTTTAGGAAGGGCAGATTGCTTTCATGAGTGGAAAGAATCATTTTGGCTTGGCAGCGATTCTTGCCCTTGGAAGATCTGGTCTCAATCAAATTGAAGAGCCTTCTGCCTCCAATGTAGGGTTTGCACCTGTCATACTTGCTGTTCCTAGGAGCTACAGACAACAGCTTCTGAAGTTTTAGCTCTGCTAGTATACAGTATCTGCACTCACGAGGTTTGTGCTAGAACACTATGACTTCCAGCGATGCACGGGGCACAGACAGCTGTGCTGGATGGACACTGCTCTTCCTTGCCGCTGGTAGGGAAAGAAGACTGAGTATTTTTGAATTTCCAAGAGGATGGTTTCTGGCAGAATGTACTGATGTGTAATGTTGCATTCTAACCTAACACACACACACACACACACACACACAAAAACAAAAAAAACCCAAAAAAACAACCCTGTAGTTTCAACCAAGCTTTGTCATTTTTTTCACAACACTCATGTGGGTTTTTTCTGTGACTCATCTCAGTGACTGACTTTGAAGGGTCTAGTAAGTGTGACAAAGAATTGTTTCTTGCAAAATATCTAGGTAGCCTAGCTTGTATTTTATGAGCTATCACCCCAGATACTACCCCCTGGGGACTACAATTTTTCCTTGAATTGCTAAAGAGCAGTTTGTATCATCACTTACTGACTTGGTGAATTGAACCCACTGAATTGGAAAAAGGAAACTAACTGTGCAGGGATATTAATAGAGGTTTTGCTCAAGTAAAGAACTGCAGGAGTGAATCCCAGACTCCTGAACATTGAAAAAAAGAAATATTTTTTTAAATTCATCTAGGATCTAATCCTACAAGCCTTAATTCATGCTATTACCCCTCAGTCACAGTAGAGGTTCCATGGATTTCAGTGGGTCTGCTCATGCAGATAGCTCTTACAGGCATAAGAGCTTGGCAAAGATTTTTCCATCCTGGTCAGGATTACTTCCTTTTGCCAAGTGACTCAGAGGGAAAAATTATGATTGTAGCTACTTTTGTTTTACATTTGAGTGACAACTACAGTCAATCAAAAATGTTACTTAGAATCTAAAGGAGGCAAGAATTTTGATGCAGTGAATAATTGTTTAATTTTTTTATTAAATACTAACTTTGGATGTTTTTGAACTAGTAGAAGAGCTGCTGGACAAAACAGTTTGAGCTATGAGTGTTGAAATTCTGATGTTTCTGTGAAATTCTCAGATTGTTTATTTCTATAAAATATGCCCTTACAATTTTTTTTGTAAAAGAAAATATTATCCTTATTTATCACTAATATTACAATGAATAGAGCTAATAAATACTGCGAGCAAGATAAAACTGAAAACACAAGTGTTGCGCTGTCTTTTTACTTTTATCTCTTGGTGTTTAATATTATATATTCCTAAACTTCACCAGTTGTATTTGAGACACCACTATTGAAAACATTTATCCTTCATCTTTTTTGAAGATGAGGGATTGAGTGTCTTGAATGATTGGGTGCAGATATTGTACCTTCCAAGATTCTGTACCTCTATCAGTGGTGTCTGACTGTTCAATGTCACAATTTAAACAAAGCAGAATACAAGTGGAGCTTACAGTGCATAATATTTTACACCAGTTATGCAGTGTTGAAATTGTGTGTTTGTTCTAAAGGCTAAACTTGAAGATACCTCAGCCATGAGCTTCTTACCCTGCAAGTCTCGCATGAGTCCATCACATCTTGTACCTGGTCCTCATATGATTGTTATATTCTGCAACAGAACTACTTAGTACCATTTCCTAAGGTCTGGATATATTGTAATGTCCTATATCACATGTGAAAGGTATGTACTTCATGTATCTGAAAAGTGAATGTATTACAAAGATGACATTCTAAGTCCAATTCTCTCTTAAGAATCCATGATCTTTCTGTATATTGGAAGGAGGTTCTATTGACTTCAGTGAGAGTTTTTTTCATGTCCTGTAAGCAGAGTTTGGAGCCTCTGTGGCAACTTCTCTGGTTTAAAGGGCAAGTTCTACATGTAATTGGGCCAGTGTTTACCAGACAACAGATATACATGGAGTGTGTACAATAAACCTGTCAAATGATTATTTGACTCCGGTAATGTGGAAATACAAAACCAAGGCATCGCCCCAGGATCGTACACCTTGGCTTTGCTTTTCGCCTCTCAAATACAAGCAGACAGGGCTGTTTGTCTCATAGTTGGTTATAAAGTGTTGCCAGAGAGACTGTAATGACAGAATTCATGTGTCTTCCTTAGGGAATTTGTATGGTTGCTTTTAACCATATCACCGGTGACGCAGGCGTCATGCTTTTGTTGCTTAATCTTATTTACTCGGCATGCCAAATGTTAATATGTACCACTACTATTGTCAGAAGATAATCTATTTTTATTTCTTTACATGTGCAGTCATAGCTGCTCTGTACTGCTTTTGTATGTGTGTGTGTGTGCGTGCTCTGGCACGCTGCTCTGGAAATGATGGTACTCAGGGTCACTTGACTGTGCCCCGGAAAAGAGTGTTTAAACAGCTACACAGTATGTTGCATGAGTTTTCTCAAAGTATACTTTATTCAGGAGAACCCTTAAAATGCATTAAAAAGCAGTTTGTTTTCTATTCTGAAGTTTGTTTTGATACTTTAATAAAAAAGAATTAATATATATTTATTCACGTGTCATTTAATCAATTCTACGTGTCAAGGTCCAAGAGCTTCATTCTCTTGAAACAACACTGAGATATTAAAAAGCAAACACTCTTTACAAGTTTGCAACAATGAGCATCATATAAAGTCAAACTGGTACTGTTCACTGCTTGTCAAGGTGTAAACAAAATTTTGTCTTTGCAGGGTTGATTGTGAATTCCAGGCTAACTACTTATTTGTGGCCTAGAGCTCAGATTAAAGGACTGGAAAACAGAACTCCTGAACCTTTCCTAACTTTGCAACCAACAAGCTGATAGTCTTTTCAACTTTCTGATTCCCTAATGCTTTTGCTACTCTGAAGCCTTAATATTTCTAGATTGCTTTCTATAATTACATGGAAGATACTAAGGAAGTATGGCATGATTAGGGCTTTGGTTTTTTTCTCTGTCTGTGTATTGGTGTGTCTGGGGAGAAACATGAGGAAAGATGAACAAAATGTTCTCTCCTGCTTTTCCACAACTGAGTATCTACACACCCAGACAGAAGTCCCTCTGTTTTGACAGCCGGTGGTGTGGACAAAAACTTTTGGCTTCAGTCCATTGCAAGCAGTCATAACTTGTAATGCAGAGGCCAGATAGTAGGCCAGGAGCTCCAGGGATCAGGAAATCCATTGCTCTGTTGCAAAATCCAGTTAAAAATATCATCTGGAAGGAAGATCTAGGTTACTCTGAGCTTGGCAATGTCAAATGTTTACTTTCCTTCTTGGTCCATCCATTTACAGTTGTGCAGTCCCCATAAGTATATTCACCCTTTCATGCATTCTCCTATAGCGGCTATCAAACTCTGCTTTTGAATACCCACCCAGTACACTAAATTGGATAACTTAAAAATCATCTGCCTGGCCTGGTTTAGAAAACCTTGCCAACAAAATTAAGGCTACAATTTCCTGAACTGGTATTTTGAATTTTTTTTTTTTAAATGGTATGAGTGGAAAGCATGAAACCACCATTGGTCTCTGACATATTCCTAATAGCATAGTTGGTATTCCTTGAGCAATTACATGGCACACCGTCTCCTCAGGTCTTGTTCTAGATGCTAAATCTCTCTTTCCAGGCCCATGTAGACCTCAAAGCATGCTAGGCTTTACAATGTATTTTGACAAGGAGCATCTTCTATTTATTTTCTAGCTCTTTCCCTGATATAAATGAATAAATAGCAATATTAAAGGTAGTTAGAGACAATGATTTATACAAGGCTGGAAATGTTTAATGAAACTGAATGGCAACAAATTTAAATTTACAATAACTTTTCTACCTGGGTCCATTAGAATTTGAAGTTATTGATTAAAGGGATATTTTTTCTAAAGAATCTGGATGATTCATGGATAATGAAAATAAAAGCTTAAAGGGACGGTTTTCCTAAAGAATCTGGATTATTTATGGGTAACGAAAATAAAATACATTGCTGTTTGTCACTAGCAAAAGAGTTTTGAAAGTAAAATCTACTTGGTCTTAGGAAATTCTCAAATCCAGGGTGATGACTGTATCTCACATCCATTTTCCTTGGTGGTTTGGTTTCCCCGCCTCCTCCCCTCCAGCACAGTTCTGGTCTAGGTGCAAGTCTCACTCACGCTGGGCATCGCCAGGTTTCCGTGTTTGCCCAGTGCCCCCAGCTGGAGACCTTGAGAATCATCCCGGGATTAAATGTGCAATGATATTAATTAACATAACTACTTTGTAACAGTCTTCATTAGTTTGTAATTGCACCAATAGAGTATTTTCATTTCTATAATAGATGCCATTCCTTTTTAAGTGTAGTTAAGATAATGAGTGACAATAATTTTTAAGAATTCTGTTGTTTAAAATTCATTTCCTTAATGGACACTCTGAGTCAGAACTGCTGACTCTAGGGATAAAAATAGTTATTTGGTAATTTTCAGTGCTATTAGATCTTCAAAGCCATCACAGTTAAAAAGAGAATGCACTGGAATCTATTCTTAATACAGCATCAGCTCTGGCTGCAAATATTTACTATTGCTGACAGTGATCTATTAACCAAAAAAAAACCCCAACCTAATGATTTTCAGACCCCAGTGTAAGTGTACTAGAGCTGACAGAAAAAAATTATTAGATCTATGAAATGAATAAATAGAAAATGGAAACAAACCAAGATAGTTAAAGCTGGAATACTTCTCCTGCTTTGAGAATTTAGCATCTTTATATTTGTAGACTCCACCTCAATAAGTTGTGCACAACCATGCCCACTTGGTGGGAATGCCCACGCAGCAAATAGCAGTGAGGAATAGCAATATTTTATATCAGCCAGCTCAGAGCTGGGGACATCCCAGCGATGACAGCAAGAATCCCAGCTCAGGCTGGTTGGTGCCAGCCGGAGGATGAGCTCTCCGTGCAGCCGCAGCTTGGGCTGCTGCTGGCGTCTGAGGTGGCTCATCCGGGGCCGGCTGGGCTCTCGTTCTGCTGCCCAGGTTAGCACGGCACGTAGCTGCTGCATTCCAGCTGGGCAGCCCCAGCAGCTCGCTGCCAGGGCCCACCCAGCCCAGCTCTCTTCCTACAGCTCTGATCAAAAGCAGCTGTCCAAGGAAGAATAAGAACAGGGCGAGTATGCTTCCCCTGGGTGCTTTCCCACACCAACTATTTTCAGCTGGTGAGTCACACAAGCTTTCCATGAATTCTTTAGGTAGTACCCTTCCTGTCAAATATTTTGACAAGTTTCTCATCTACAGTACCAGCATCTGCAGTAACTTCTGGCAGCAAGTTCCATAGGGCTATCACCACCTAGAAGAAGCTTCTTGTTTGACCCTGTTCCCAGTAACTCTGTTTGGCCTAGCCTAAGCAGGCCTGGGGTGGGTTTTTTTGTTTTTCTTTTTTGGCAGCCATTTTACATCCTTGATTATTCCTCTTACCCAGCTGGTTTTTTTTTTTCTGGGAAAATTGTGGTTTTTCCTAAGACAAAAGAAACCCTTTCCCTAACCATTTCTTCACTCTTTAACATAAAAGAACTGTAACTACATGTAGTATTCAAGTTGTAGTCAAGCCACGGATTGATACAGAGGGATCTTATGTTCACTGTCCCTTTCCTAAGAACTCCAGAAAAGAGGTTTGAAGTTTTGATGACTGCCCAGCATCAAGTCCCACACAATGCAACAACCTATCATAATCCCAAGATCTCCGTCCTGAGTAGCAACTCAAGTCCAATTCTTCATATATGATGCTAGGACTGATTTGTCCCGTATATTACATTGAATTTTATCTGCCATTTTAATTTCCAAATGCTATGAAGTCTTCCTTGTAGTCTTCTGAAACTGCCTTTCTCCTGTCTGTCCTATGTTGCACCATCATCAACCTTCTTTCTACTTTACTCACGCTCCTACCAGATCATTTGTGGAAGTGTTGAGCTCTGCAGGTCCCAGTAAAGATTCCTGTGGAACATCAGTGGATCACCTGCCCTTCAGGGGAGAGCTCATAGCTTAGCTTTACTCTCTTTTCTACCTTTTAATCAGAGATATGCATTTTCCCTACTCATAACTATTCAGTTTCTTGAAATAATTATTTGTTGAGTGAATTTACTGAAACCCCTTTAGAGGTGTCATAAAACGCACCTACTGAATCTCCCCTGTTCCACATATCTGTCAACTCTTTCCAAGAACTCCAGATGTGCCTGTAAGCCTGAATTAAATGTTATAAAATTCATTCTGACTCTCTTCAAATATTTATCTAGGTAATTTTCTTTTTCCATTTCATTTGAGCTTTTTACTAAAAACTCACTTGGTTAGTGCTGATTCCTCTCAAAAACTCAACCTATAGTCAGTTCTGCATCAGGCAGATCCTCTGCTTGTGTTCTTCACTTTGTCCTGTCCTGGAGAGGGTTCTGGCTGGTGAATGATTTCTATTTCTTCAGCTTCTCAGCCCTCTGTTCCCTTTGTACTCTGATCATCAGTTCTCACTGGACTTTCTAACAGGTTAATTATTACTAATACATCTGAAGGGTGATTCAGTGCTCTTTTCAGTTCCTTTAGCCACTTTATTTCCCCAGCTTCTCTCTGACGGCTTCTGACCTAAGTGCCATCTCCTGAATGTCCCCTGCAATAGGGTCTTCATCATCCTCAATCACATTTGGAGCTCTTAGAGTCTGTCAGGTACTCCAAGATTTTCTGTGGTGTTAAGGAGTCATTACACTCTAATTATCAGATTTTCATTCCTGCCGTGCTGTGTGACAAATACACAAACTACCCAATGCCTCAATTCCTCCATCTGAAAGACAAGGACAATAACCAATACCATTTTTTCTACCCTTTCTTCATCCCAAGGAAAATAAAATTCCTTACTTTTGAAGGCTGGGTCTTTTGAGCAAGCCTTATGAAGATTCACAAATTGTGATAAGTCACTAGAAAGCTCCTGAACAGAACAGTAAATATTATTGCCATGTGATTATCACTTACAGTCAAGTGAAACCATCCAAAACACCAGTAATTAATGGTACTCCTCTCAATCCCAGGAAAACTCACAGTGTTTTAGGTTCTTTTTGGTTGGGGGAGGGGGTGGGGGGGGTGGGGGTGTGCTTGTTTGTTTGTTTGTTTTCTTTTATTATTCTTTTTTGTTCACTTGTTTGTTTGAGTTTGGGAATTTGGGTGGGGAGGTTTTTGTTGTTAATGTGTTTTACACTTTCTATCTTTACCAGCAATATCAACACCACAAGTGTAAACAATCTGTGAATCAAATATGCATTAAAAGATAAAAGAAACCTCTGTGTAAAACAAATAAAAAAACAGTTACCCATGTTACAGAACAGTTACAGGCTATTTTGTAACCTAAGTGGAAAAAGTACATTTGGCTAATTTTCCTGCCTCCAAAGGATTTATTTTACTCTCAGAATTGCCCACGTGTAGAACTGAAAGAGTTCAGTCAGAGTTCTCCTGGACACACAGAAGATGCTTTTCTGTGAGGGAAGAGCACGTGTGCCTTGGATGCTGCTATCCAAACCACTGTCACAGTCCAAATTCTCCATCCATTGACAATTGCTTGGTTGAGAGGTGAGATGAGAACAGGAATTAGCTGGGAACAAATAAATGTACAATAATCTCTCTGCTGAATGGAGTGATGCTACCTTTCTTGGCTAAAACCAGGGATCCTTCCTCACCTGCCTTGGAGAAGCACAGCCCTCTGATTCTGGCGAGGTGAGAACTTCCCCTCTTATTTCAGTCTGCTACAACCATTGAAGCTGGATCACACAGGGCTTGTAGCTCCCACGTTTGCTGCTAACCCCCATGGGTTTGTCACACATTCTCCAAGCTCCACATCTGATGGTGTGACATCCTCATTCCTCATGACTGTAGAAAAATACTTAGAAAACTTTCTTGGGTGTACTGATTTCAGAAACCAATAGAAAAGAAAATAAATGTAGTGTATTAGACTGTTCACATTTCATGTTTAGAATCAAAGGTTCTGCTTTGTTTATTTGTGCATGGGTGTGTGTCAGGTGTATGTATTTGAATGTCTGAGCTTGGCCACATCACATTTCTCCGTAGCAGTAAAACTATCTATGGACAGAGGAAAGGGTGGTTAGAGAAACCAGTTATCTGTTCTAATTCTGAAGGGCTTACCAATACTTGGTTCAAAAAAAGAAATCCTTAAAATTAGTAACAAAAGGAAGGAGAGATTTATTTTTTAAAATTTACCCACCTTTCAAGTAATACCATGCTTCTCTGCATCTAGTAAAAAGCACAAAGAAGCGCTCTGTTTATCTGTTGTTCCTTTTATCTGAGTTTCTTCACAGCATTTTTCCCCTCCTACCCTCTTGCACTGACACTTCCCATCTTTCTAGGAGTCGATACTCAAATAAACAGAATGTTACAGAAATGGTTTACAGCACACAGCAAAATATTTCCCTTAAAGAGAAGGGAAACTATTCTACAGGAAGCTAAAGCAGATATTAAATTGCACAAACACTTATTCAAAAGGAGGAAATGCTACTAAAACCTGGCCACACAAACCTAGTACAATGTCCATGGACAGCAATAAGTGCACCAGAGAAGAAGGACACAGAACATAGATGGAGGACCATTTTCTATCTCTTCCCAAAAATATAATGCCATCATTTAAAGCCATTTAGAGATTGGTGGTTTTTTCCAGGTACTTTAAGATGTGTTTCATTGTCTCATTATCCAAATTGCTTGCACAGTCCCCCACCAGCATTCACAATTATTGTTTAACAATTTCCTAAAGCATGGGAAAGGTCATTCTGGATGCTACTTGCTTAGAAACAGCAATGCAAATATGGGAAAGGGATTCCTTCTGATATCCAACCTGCCACAAGCAAAAGCAGAATTTTTTTTTTTAATTAAAGTCTTTCACAACTGACCCCTTCACTCTAAATATTCGCAGACACTGAGCACACTGTAGGATTCTTTCCTCTTTGCCAAACCTCTAGTTCTGCTGCTCACAGACATTTAATCAGTGCTGTAGCTGCTGAGAGGCTATCCAGTTATGTCTGGCATTCCAGACTGCTCCTTAAGTAGTAAAGCACTAATGTACTACTCCTGTGCACACAAATGAAAGAAGGATATGAATGCAGGGGCTGGACAAGACATCCTGCCAAAAAAAAAAAAACAAACCCTGCCAGAGTTGATAAATAATCTTGAGTTTTAAAGAGAGATATTGACACCCACAGCCCCCTGACTAGCACGTGCCATCCACATAGTCAGTGTGGAAAAACTATTGGAGTGTGAATTTTTTAAGCAAGCCCTCTAAATAAACACACAGCTCCCATGGCACAGCTCCATGCCCCTCCCAGGAAGTGTTCATGGCCAGGCTGGCCGAGTCCTTCACCAGCCTGCTCTAGTGCAAGGCATCCCTGTCCATGGCAGGGGGACTGGAACTAAGTGGTCTCAAATGTCCCTTCCAATCCAAACCATTCCATGGCTTCATGAAATGTCTGTGTGGTCAAAATAAAAGCCACGTTAGGTCCTGATGGTCAGACTGGCAGGCAGATTCTCACTCAGATCACATTCCTAGAGCTACGGGTGCATGCAACCACACGGAATGAAAATGCAAGTGATGAATCCTGATGTTTGTGCATGGACAGAAACAGAACAGAAATTTGGGATTAGGCAGCAGAGAGTTGGCGTTATGGCTTAAATCTTCTTGGGGATTTAAGTGCCACTGAGGTACTTTAGTGCTCGGACTAAAATTCAAGCACAAAAGTGTATTTCTAAGTATGGATAAGCATATGCATTAGTAAGGGAACAGAACTTAATGCCCAGTTTCCTTTAAAATGAATTCTGTGTAAAACACTTGGTTAATGTTTTTACATCACCCTAGTAACATGATCAACATTACCATAGAAGCATCTTATATGGAAAGACAGATCACGCTAACCTCATGAAAAGGTAATTCTACTTCCATGACTCATGGCCATAAATCCACACTTGTGGAGTGAAATGGACATACACCAACCATCCTGAGCTCCCAATGATGTCAGGTTAGTTGGCTATTCAGTATATGTCAATTTGGGGGGGAAAAAAAAAAAAAAACTAAAACAAACCCACAGTACATGTCATACTGAAATTTATAACCCTCCGAAGTTCAGCCTGTTCTGAGCAATTAACACAAAATTGCTGCCAGAGCTGTGATATATTAGAATAAATAACTCTTTAAAGAGATACAGATGTTAAATGTGTATGTGCCTTGGAGAGCCATGTTAAACATTTAAAAATAACCTCAGTAATTATTGGTGTGTTTAGATTTTATAAGATCTAGGGCTGGCAGAGGTCTCTGTGGTTCTTGTTCTGTACCACACCACATGTGTGATCTGGATTAAATTTCAGAGGGAGGTCTCTTTTTGTCCCTCCCAGACTTCTACTTAGTAAGAGTGCAGCAAGCTAAATTCAGAAGCAGGGTAGGAATATGCATCTCCAAAAACTGCATGGGTCACATTTAACAGTGACTAAATAGTGGTGCAAACGACAGTGCTGGTGTCCGAGAAACGTAAATCATCAACTTCAGTGGTCATTCTTCAGTTTTCCCTCTCTGGCTCTTTTTCAGCCCTAGCTTTATGGTAGCCTACCCTCCCACTCTGGACCCCTATCTCCCTACTCAAAACACAAACCACCCACACACCTGTCAACCAATTCTCTTTCCTGCAGCTCCCAAGACTCCCAGCTCAGCCTAGTGTGTAACCAGCTACTCCCAACTCAGTCACATTTCCCAGTGGTGCTGCTCTGAGCATGTGCTCCACAGGTTCTGCAGGAAGGCTGAGTTCATGGTTACCAGCAATTATTTCAAAAGCAACTAATGTCCAGCCTGTGGTGACATGGATAACTAACAGAAGAGTTTAAGATTTAACATTTCTCCCCAAAAAATACAAGTTATCTTCCCTCACTTCTACTTCTTAAGCATCTCCAGTACATTTGTTTGCATGCTTGCTGAGGGCTGAATTAGCCACAGTTATTGCATTTTGTCGCATGTTCCTCTTTTAGGAATAATTTATACGCAATGAGAAACTTACACCGTGATATGTCATTGTTAAGCTTGTCTCAGTCTTCATTGTACTAAACACTGCTTAGAAACCACACGTAAATTTGTTGCTTTCTTATGCTACCAAACAGCAGACAAATACAAAGTAATGGGCCATTCTTTGAAGAGCTGAAATCCAGTCTAATAAAAAACAGACATGGTACAAAGCCTCAATTCCTTTATTTATGAGTGAGGACCAATGAGTTTGATCACAAGGTAGTTTTCCCATTTTACCTGAACAGGAAGCCCAGCCCAGGAAGCTTGTTGGGAGATCTGTAGAACGCCACACATTCTCATTCAGTAGAGCATTTCAAAGCAAAGAGTGAAACCTGTCTTGTTTTTCAATAGGACAAAAAAGGACTCAAAAAAAAAAAAAAGTAATTAGCAAAAAGTCTGTTTCAAACTTCCGACACTAAAAACCTATTGCTATTGTTTTACAATACCAGTTTGAGTTTTCAGTAAACTCTAACTGCCACATAATTTTTCCCACTGGACATGGGTGAACAAACTCCTGTAATGCAAGGCTTCACCAGGAGCAAGCAGCCCACTGAGCTCAAGCTCAGCTTCTTAAGCCTTAGAAAAGACAATAATCTTCCCATTAACTCATCTTTCATCAACCTGTTAAGAGACAAACCAAAGCAAAGTTATGCCCTTTAGCCTTTCAAAAAAATTCTGATCAATCTGGGCTTTAATTGGAGCATCTGTGGTTTAGTTCATCCCTGAGAAGAAAGAAGTGAGTAGTAGAAAAAGGTAGTATGTATCTGAACCTGTCTCTTGACTGTAAGTTTTTAGATGGTTACACGTAGCTAGAGAACCCAAATCATAGATTTTGATCAATAAACAGTTGGTTCATAGAATCAAAGAATGGCTTGCGTTGGAAGGGACCTTAAGGATCATCTAGTTCCAACCCTCATGCCCTGGGCAGGGGCACTTCACACTTGACCAGGTTGCTGAGACCCCAATCCAGCCTGGCCTTGAAAGCTTCCAGGGATGGGAAGTGTTCCATTCACAGCCTCTCTGGGCAACCTGTTCAGCACCTCATCACCCTCACAGGATTTATTCCTACTGACTGATCTGATGCCATCTTCTTTCATGGAATCATAGAATCATCAAGGTTGGAAGAGACGTTCCAGGTCATCCAGTCCACCCAGCACCACCACTGAAACCACTAAACTGCATCAGCCAGTGCCAGATCCAGACACTTCATGAACATCTCCATGGATGGTGACTTCACCTATTCTAATGCCTGACCACCCTAACAGTGACGTTTTTTTCCTAATATTTACCCAGAATATCATTGGTTTTAAGTTTAGGGCCATTCCCTCTTGCTCTCTCAGTGTAGGTAGAGCAGAAGAGACTGATCCCCTCACTGCCACCCTCCTTTTCTGAAAGGGTACTCGAGGTTAAAGCCATTGCTGCTTGTCCTATCACTACCTGCTCCAGCAAAACATCCCTCTCCAGCTGTCTTGTAACCCTCCTTTAGGTACTGGAATGTGAGAGCCTGAGTCTTCTCTTCTCCAGGCTGAACAGCCCCAACCCTCTCAGCCTGTCTGCATAGCAGAGGATCCCAGACTTGTCAGGCACAATTTGCCCTTAGTGAAGCCATGCTGGCTGTTGCAAGTCACCTTATTTTCCATGTGCTTTAGCACAGCTTCCAGGAGGATCTGCTCCATGATTTTGTCAGGCACAGAGGTCAGGCAGACTGGCCTGTAGGTCCCTGGATTTTCCCTTTTTAAAATCGGGGCTCCAGCAAAACATCCCTCTCCAGCTGTCTTGTAACCCTCCTTTAGGTACTGGAATGTGAGAGCCTGAGTCTTCTCTTCTCCAGGCTGAACAGCCCCAACCCTCTCAGCCTGTCTGCATAGCAGAGGATCCCAGACTCAGGGACTTCACCAAACACCAGAGAACATCTAATTGGATAGAAGCCAAAAAGTCCCGCCTGATCAATCAAGTAGAAAAGAACAGAACAAAAGAGAAGAGGGGCTTTTGTGTGAAGTGTTTCTACCAGGGGCAGACCTCTGTACCTGGCTCGAGTTTTTCTATTTGTTATTTTGCCTTTATTAAACCTTTTTTGTTTCTAACACCACAGCAGAAGCCTTCCTGCTTATTTTATGCCCCCAAAGTAGTAGCTGAGCTATCCTTGGGTGTATTAAGTGTTTTTCTAGGGCTTATGAGAACTGTCCCAGGACAAACAACTTAATAGGGGGTTTACATTTTTCCATTTCAGGGGAGGTTCCTGCCTTGCTTAGCAGACACCTGTCTTTCCAAACTAAGACAGGGTTGTGTTTCCCCTTTTCCAGCCAGAGGGAACTTGTTTGCACTGCCATGATTTCTCAAGTATGATGGATAGTGCTTAACCACTTCTTTCACGACGTGCAGATGCATCTCATTGGTTCCCATGGACTTGTGCACCATCAGGTTCCTTAGATGGTCTTGAACCAGACTCCTAGAGCAGGCATTGTCCCAGTCCCTGAAAATCTGGATCTGTTTTCCATAAAAAGCTCAGAAGTAGACAATTTTCATAAAGAGAGGCAAGAGGATTCCCTTTGATTCTACCATTGTGAATTTCCATTTACCTAATACAGCAAACCAGAGAACATTATTTTACCAGAATAAAAAAACAAGACAAATGATGGCAAGCATCCCCTGCAGAGAAATGCCAGAAATACTTATTAGATTGAAAGAGTCAAGAAACTGAAGTTTGGCTCTGGGGTTTATATCCTACAATCCTGAGCTGGTAAAGATGGGAAATTGTGCCAAAAAGCTGTGAGACTATTTAAGGCAGAGGAAAATATATTCATCTGTTTTTTAAATAGGAACAGACATAAACAGTAACATAATCTACAGACAGAAATATAAGAGAAAATTATTGAAAGAGAAAAATTATTTCAGGTCCCTCCCTCAGAAATTACCATTCCCAGAAGATGATTCTGAGACACTTCCCTGAAATACCCTGACTTCTGATAAATCATGGATCAGAATATGTAGTCTGTAGAAGAAGACAGTTTTTTGCATCTCCTTTTACTTTTTTAAGGAAAGCAGTCACCATCCACAGGAACAAAGATGGGAAAAGGAAGTATTAGGGACTGTGGACAATTAGAGGGACAGAACATAACATGGAATCACTTCTTTTCATAGGCATCATGAGTGGTGAAGGTTTCTGCCCCTAGTAAGACAGATTTCATAAATGATACTGATGCCTGATTTCAAGAGATACAACAAAAGGCAAAATTAAGTTCTTGCAATCTAGTCTTCCACTGATCCTCTAACAGGTGGCTTGGTTCTTGGTTCTCTATATATAATTTGGTCACCCAAACCTAGAAATGCCTAGTTCATACAGAGACCTCTTAACTCACATGTGTGCATAGTGCTTCCACTGCTTCAACACAAGCGGGGAGCATGCAATGAGCAGCACAACCCTGAGTCACAAAGCTGTGGGCTGTTTCATTTCTAGTAAGGATAATGAGAAATAAGATAGAACCCAAACGTAGGGTTTCTGTCGCAGTCTCCTTCTATGAAATGTGGTATTTCCAGAATGTGTTTCTCAATCAAACCATTGGCAGATCAGCTTGTGTGAACAGCTCAAGGACGGTAACCTTGCTGTTTGCATAGTAGGCAGCACCAATGAGAAGTGAAACAAGCTTTCAAGTGCACTTTACTCACAGCGGGCCCCTTTCCTTCTCCCCCACTGACTAAAGATAGGACAGCACATTAACACAATATCCAAGTGTAAGTAGCCTTTCCATTGCCTCTCCCTTCCTCCAAACAACAAGCACAATTCTTTGAAACGTTAACGTGTTCTGCTTCTCAGATGAACTCAACACTGTGTCAGCAAATGACAAGTACAAGTGCTGGCGCCAAAAAGATGCAATTATTATGCATGGCTTGTGCAGGACTTTTACATATTTCTGGCATTAAAATATAAGTCTGTTTTGCGTCATCTGGATGTGATTCTAGTGTTTTAGTTAATTTGAAACAGCGTTGCATGCAGTATGCTGTGAAGAGTTTGGCTCTTTCATGGTAAGCCAACATGAAGCAGATACTCAGTCTACCCACACCAAGGCTGCTGGAATTTCTATTGGAATGAGGATTATTCTCTTGTAACAGTGCTGGTTTTGGCTGCTTGCAGCAGGCTGGGCAGAATCATCAGAAGCAGACCATTAAAGCTCAACACATTCCCAAAAGTCAGACTGAATTAGCTGGGCTGGAAGGCAGTTTATAAATTTTCTATTTTTATCCAATAATAAAAACTCAGTTACTTTGGCCCAAATCCCACAGCAGGTTTCCTTACAGCAGCTCAGGGATGTGCCAACCTCCCTCATTGGCAGGCAGACCCTCTGCCTGTAAGCTGGGGTGGACCAGGGCTTAGCCAAAGCTTTCTCTCACCAGGAAGAGGCATTTGGATCAGAAAATCATGGAGTGGCTTGGTCTGGAAGGGGCATTCATCTCATTCCAACCTCATGCCATGAACAGGGACACCTTCCACTAGATCAGGTTGCTGAGAGCCCCATCCAGCCTGGCCTTGATCACTGCCAGGGATGGGGTAACCACAGCTTCTCTGGGCAACTTGTTCCAGTGCCTCACCACCCTCACAGCAAAGATCTTCATCCTAATATCTAATCCAAACCTACTTTCTTTTAGTTTGAAGCCACTCCCCCTTGTCCTCTCTCTGCATGCTCTTGAAAAGAGTCCCTTTCCATGGTTCTTGTAGTTTCCTTTCAGGTACCAGAAGGCTGCAATTAAGTTACCCCGAAGCCGTTTTTCTTCCAGGCTGAACAGTCCCAATTCTCTCAGCCTTTCCTCATAAGAGAGATGCTCCATCCCTCTAATTCTTATGGTGGCCTGCGCTGGACTCGCTCCGACAGGTCCGTGTCCTCCCTGCTCTGGGGACCGCAGGGCTGGATAGAGGGGCAGAATCCTTTCCCTAGCCCCGCTGCCCTCACTGCTTTGGATGCAGCCGGGGTCCGTGTTGAGCTCTTCACCGTGGCCCCGAAGCTCCCTCTGTGCGCCGAAAGCTTTTCGCTTTCTGCTGCCGCGGGGCCTGGCGGGCGCGCCGCCGCCAGGGGACACTGCGGGCACGGCTTGGGGACACTGCGGGCACGGCTTGGGGACACTGCGGGCAGGGCCTGGGGACACCGAGGGCACGGCCTGGGGACACTGAGGGCATGGCCGGGGGACACTGCAGGCATTGCTTGGGGACACCGCGGGCATGGCTTGGAGACACCGCGAGCACGGCCACCGCCGCCACGGCGGAACACGGCCCGGCCGGGCCCCGCAGAGCCCCCGGGGTGGGGAAGGGGCCGCAGCCCCTCCGTCAGCCGGAGGGCAGGGCGGGCGGGCAGGCGCTGCTGCCGCCGCCACTCGCCTCTGCCCCGGGACGCCAGAGCCCGGTCACCGCGCCGTGCCTGCCGGGGCTCTGGGCGGGTGTCCCGAGGCTGCTGTGCGCATCGTGCCCGGGGAACAGCCCAGGAGCGGTGCGGAAGGCACGGACACGGGCTGCACGTACGGCGTGGGACTTCCAGGCATGTCAAACCTGCGCCGCGCTTTGGCACACGCGGGGACTTCCCCTCATCTGAGCGAGCCCGGATCCAGTAAATGAAAATTCTGAGCCTGCTAGTTATTTGGATGGAGAGTCCCTGATGGCAATTTATAGACTGTATATTGTGACTAACGATCACTGGGTCACTGGGATTTTCTGAAGGCTTTCAGGTTTGCCTGGCAAGCCGCCTTAATGAGAGTGGAACATGAAGATGACAGTGGTGACAGCCAGCAAAACACTCTATGTCCATGGAGCCTATTCCACTGCATAGGTAAGATACCAGAACGGCTCGTGAGATACTGAGCACCTCCAATGATAGCTACAGTCAGTGCTGTGAACAAACTGAACAAAGCTGTGGGCCAGAATTACAGAATAATTGCTAACCCTGAGCCAACACCTTTAACGTGTGTCCTCAGAGCACACACAGAAGCACCAGCTCAAATTCCCTGAGAGAGATGGCCATCAGAGGAAACATCGACTAACAGCACAAGGATTGCTTCACATTGATCTTGCCAAAGCCACAAAACTGAAAACACTGCACAGTCGTGCAGTTTCTGCTCCAACACTGTCCCAATGCAGCCCTGAATAAGACAAAAACCTTTATTATTAGCTCTGCTGCTCAGCAAGGCTAACCATGCCATCCTGTCAATGCATCTGCGTTGTTTCCCACACAGAGCTTTTTCATTTATCACACGCTGCATTGTGCCACACACACTTGAGGTGCACTTGGAGAGCAGACATGCACAGTGATTCAGAAGAGGGTATTTGTAACAAATCACATCACCTCTTGGTAGTCACTTTAGTACAAAGATTGGGAGTCAGCTCGATGAATAGTTTGATCATTACTAAACATTAATCTGGTCTGCTGATTCTGCTATAGAACTGGAAAGTTCTGGCAAGAAGGGAGAAAAAAACATCTCCAAGGTTATCTTGATAGGAGTGGCCTCCCACAACTTAAACCATGTTGTCTTTGAAATTATGACCAAAGGAATATGTATCTGCTTTTTAAAAGCAAGCATGTAAACTCACTAACACAACAGTTAAATAGAAAAACATTACCCCAAATAATTTTCTCTCATTTGGAAGCAGAATGTACTTCATATGAAGTGTGATTTCTCTTTTCAACAGCTTTATCTTAATGCTTTTAGTATTTTTACTTGTACAGCTACTTGTACAACTGTAGCAAACATTTCATTCATTGCTTTTCAGTCAATGCTTGGAGTTGCCTCAGAAAGACACATAAATCCTGGGCTGCACTGATCACTGATCAAGAATAACACACACTCAGGGGCTAAAACGCTGTCCCAAGGCAGCGAGCTTGGTGTGAACTCTGAAAGGATTCCCTAGGCATTGCTTTCCTTGTGATGGTTTCAATCCCTTACACAATATTATAGAGGGCTAGTCCTAAAGGAATTTATACTAGACAAATGGTTTTATTTTGTACATGAATATCCCTGAAAAAAATCAGAGAGAACTAAAATGTGGGATATGTAGGGGAAAGTACACATGATTCTGTAAAAACACTTAGTATTTTGAGTGCCTTTTTGAGGAGCTAAATGTAATTTGAGAAAATTGTGAATGTTTTGCAGCTCCCAAGGGAAAAGTGTGGAACATATTCCTGCATGACATAGACTCATGTCTCACCTGGAAGCCCTGACTCATTGCTTGGGTACACTGTTCTGTACATCAGATGCTGGGTAAGACATGATTTTTCCACTGTGCATTATGCAACTTCTTCTCTAATAAAAACTGAGTGAGGAAACTACAAGAAGCTCTCAGTTTCAAATGAGCTTATTCCATTTTACTGGTGCTGGCAAACCTTTCTGCAGGGTGGCATATAGATGGGCTGCCTATCCTGCCTGACTCATGGGATTCAAATGCAGTGTACATATTGTGATCACACTACTGCAAAGGCTACTGAAATGAAATGCTGTGAACAGTTATGAAGGGTAACCTCTTACTGAGTATTGCAATTGCACTGCCATAGAAAGTATTAGTATAGAGGTGAAAAGGGTTTATCACTTAATGTTTTCTCTTGAAGGCACAAATCTCTTTGAAAATAAAGCTCTGTGTGACATCTAGAGGTTCACAACATACCCAAGAAGACATGACCACAAAAATATTTCCATATATGAAATAAAGTCATCATTCTAGTCACAAGAAAACTTTCAAATCTCCACCTTGCTTATTCCCAAAGGAAAATGGAGAAGGAAATGAATTTTTTCAGGTCATTACACCTGAATCAAAAAAGCTCCAGAGAAACATGGGCCATGAAGAACATAGCTCTGAGTAACCAGCTAGTTCAGCCTGGAGAAAAGGAGACTGAGAAGAGAGCTCATTGTGGTCTTCAACATCCTCATGAGGGAAAGCGGAGAGGCAGGCATCAATCTCTCCTCTCTCCTGACCAGTGACAGGACTCAAGAAAACTTGTCAGGGGAGGTTTAGGTTTGGTATCAGGATAAGGCTTTTCACCCAGAGGGTGTCTGAGCACTGGAACAGCTCCCCAGGGCAGTGGTCACAGCACCAGCCTGACAGAGCTCAAGAAACCTTTGGACAATGCTCTCAGGCACATGGTGTGACTCTTGGGGTGTCCTGTGCAGGGCCAGGAGTTGGACTCTATGATCTTGATGAGTCCCTTACAGCCCAGGGTATTCAGTGCTCTGTGTCAAAGTGGTCAGTTCAGCAGATCAGTGACAGTGCCACGGCCGCCCATCAGCACCCAAGAGTTCAGCTATTACTGAAGCACGTTAACAAGCCAGCTGAGATATTTGTGCAGCTATCAAATGACAGATGATCTGTCCAGTTTATGTATACAAATGTTGGATGCCAAATGAGGGTGAAGGGGTTCATAACACAATGTGTTCAGTAGCAAGCACGACCTCCTAATTCAAGGCATTCCCCAGCCTTTACTTCTGTCTCTCTGCCATAGCAATCTCCCCTCTCTCAGCTGAGCCATGTCTGTTGTTTGCCAAGTCATTCCAAACAGGACCAGGCAACTGTTGCTCAAAAAAGGCTGCTTTTTCATACAAGATTTCTTTTCAGCCATCTACGGTTAAATGACCAAGTTTATTACGCAGCCCATAAACATGGTGCTGCCAACAGAGGGAGAGCAGCAATACGGGAGAAGGGTGGGAGAGAGAGGTTAAAACCTGCTTTAGTTGGGGTTGCCACCTGGAAAATTGCATGTGCACCTACTCTCTTGTGCAAAGGATTGAAATTCTAGCCTAGGTAGTTTTTAGAGACAAACAAAGCTAATTTTTTCCTCTGAATGGCTGAAGTCTCTACCCTTTCTCTCCCCACTCTGAGTAGAAGCAGAGCATTTTGGTTGGAGCCCTGGCAGAAAGGCATCCCTGATGACAAATACCACTGACCTGAGGGGCGGAGAGGAGTAGGTTTCACCCTGGCCTTTCTCACAAGATTAAAACCAAAACTTCTCACTCTTTGACTGCACCAGTAACAAACCACAAAAAAGCATACTGTGATGTCTTACCTTAAAGCCTCAGTGGCCTTTCAAGGGAACCAAGACATTTGAGTGAGAACTGAAGTGGGTTAAGCAGAGGTTTGTCCCTTTCTGTCAGTTCTGGTAATCAATGGGCAGAGGAGCAGAGCGACATCCATGCAGTCAAAACTGTGGCTGCTGCATTTACCAGAAGCTATTTCTCAGTGCTCTTACTCAGCTGGAATGTACCCACATAAACACTTCTACTGAAATCAGTTTGTAAACTAGCTGTCATCCACACCCATTTTAAAACTCCTTTGTACTGCCAAGATGGCATAAAGGTGGGGTGTAGGGAAAAAAAGAAAGAGTGATGTTTCATTTTATTAGTTAAGTTGGTAGGATCACAGTTTTGAGAACAGCAAGGCAAATCATTCAAGCACTTAACAACATATGCAGCTGTTTGCAATTTCCCCCAAGATTTTGAGAAAATCTAGACTGCAATGTGCAGTTTCACAGCCTGAAAATGGGTCCGTGCATGCATCTCTTTTGCCCTCACTGGGAGTATCAGCACACAATTAAATTAAAATATTTTAATTTGCTAACTGCAGTGCTGTAACAGTAATGCAAATCTTTATTTGCAATTGAAGAAAGTCCACTTTCATGCCAAATATACATTAATTAAACTTGCCACATACAATTCCCTGAGTGGACTGAAGGTTGAAAAGAAGTCTGCTCCATTAAACTCCAGAGAATAACCTCAGAGAACTAATCCTGGGTTGCTAATTGAATGACATCAGAAAGCAGCCATCAGCCATGTTCTGCCAATTTCCTAGACGCTGGAGAGCTTTGTCAAGAGTTGCATTAAATGATCTGTCATCAACTGAATATTAATCTCTCAGTATTTTATTACTCAGACCTAAACAGGGCCTTCTGGAGGGCATGAATTATTGGCAATGGGAGGCAGTAATTACAAAGTGAGGTGTAGTGTAGAAAACATGACGAGTGAGTTTAAACCGTGTCTGGGGACTGTTTAATATTGTGCTGGCAAACATTGCATGCAATAAAACCATCTGAGAGAGAAGAGATATAATGCAGGAAATCCAGCCTCTAAACAACAAAAAGGAACCCCAAAGCAGAAAATTGCTTTTTTTGTTTCTCACATTAAGGTGTAACCTGCCAGGCTCTGCTGCTATAACAGAGCAGTAGGTTCTGACAATACCTCATGGATGTGCGCAGTTTCTTGCATGTGCTGCAGGACTGGACACCTTTTTTAACATGTAGTCATTTCTATAAATGAGATGCCATATTCCATGGCCTGCCTTTTGGGTGCCATGTGGCTGATGAGAGTCTTGCTGAACCCAGTGGTGAAAGGGATCCAACTAAAAGCGGAGGTAATTTGAGGAAATTTACACTATTTGTGCATAATATGGACGTGATTCTAAGAAAATATTTCAGTACAAAGAAAACAAAATCCCAGTGAAGTATTACAGTTGAAATATCACAACCTGAGCCAAGCATGAACAGACACTATATATTCTCAAGAGATAGTAAGGAAAAATAAATCAAAGCACACTCATACAGGGGATCAGCTGTCACAGGCAGGGCATATGGCTGATAAAAAGATAAGAGGCTTTGGAAAGCATCACTGAATTATTAGGAAGCCTCAGTCCATGAAACACAGAACCAGCCTGTCCAGGTTACACGATACAGCTTGATGCTCCCACAGCCATTGTTATTGCGTGAGAAAGCATCAGTAAAAGCAGAGGAGTTTTGTTCAGGTGTATCAGGAAAGACCAGGAAAGTACTGGACCATTTCCCTGAGTTGCTACTCAGTGCAACAAACCCCCTGCCTTGAAGAACTTGTATTACTAGGTAAAATGGGCAGATGGTACTGGGAAGAGATATATCTAACCTGATAAATGACGAACAGAAACGTGCCTTGTGAAGAACAGTGGGCCTAAATGAAGAACATTTGTTTATTAAACAGGAATTGAAAATGCATAGCATAAAAGGAAAGAAAAGTCAGTATTGTTAGGGAAATTGGAATACTCCTGCACACAGAAAGTTAAGACTATATCGACTTGGGATAGATTTTTGCTTTCTTACTTGCTGCTATTTTAATTTACATTCAGTAACTGAATCACTGCTCTTGAAATATCACTGTTTCATATAAAACACTGTTTCGGTATAAAACAAGAAGCAGACGTGCAACAAGATTTTTATTAAGAAATATTGTTTATTAATAATTAAAAATACTAATTGATTAATGCAACAGTTTCATATCCTTGTGTTATCATTTGTGATAGTATATTCCTCAAATTTTTGAGGTCAAACCAGGAGTCTCTGCATATGCATCTGATATCAGATATTGAGATAAAAGTGAAATTGAAAACACATAATCTGGTTTTTCTTTTGAGTGTATACATCTGGTACTTAAAAAGTAAAATAATTTAATTTTACTGAACATTATAAAATGTGTAACTTGATATCAAAGTTATTATCTACAAATATATGTTGTTTTGTGAATTTGTAGTTGGAGGCGTACAGAGGAAAACCCCAAATAAATAATGATGGAAAATCAATTAGTGGAAACTGTGGGAATTGTTGTTCATATGAATTAAGTGGAATATTTGGAGCTTTGCAAAATATCAATCAAAATTATATAAAAAGCTGATATTCTAATAATTCAGAGTGAAAATGTTTTGATTACACAGTCTCTTAACACGATGGTAAAAGTACAGGTGTGTTCGTATGTGAGTGTCATTCAGCATTTCTCATAAAAAGCTTGACTGGTTATGTAACTTTATTTTACAGCCCTCAATCACCCATATCCCCATTTCTGCTCCTCTAGTTGAACTGTGTCCACAGGAAGATCCTGTTCTTGCTGCAAGCTGCTCTGTGTGGGCTAACTTCACTGACTGATCTGAAACTCCAGACGGAAGAAGGGTGGAAGTACCAGCAGGACAAAGGTTCACACACAGGAAGGCTCCCTCAACATTTTATTCACCTGGAAAACAGGACAATAACTAAGTTGTGGTCAGTAATTTCCTCACCTGTATGATTAAAAAAACTCTTTCAAATTTGATTGCTCTTGCCTATTAATCAAGTCCTTAAACAGAGCTGATGAATCACCTACCCCTAGAAAGGGATGAGCAAGTGTGCTTAACCTCTCAGTGCACTGACAGGACAGGTCCTGAGTCCATACTGGAACTTAGCAAACAAATGGGATGACCAGAATTTACAAGGGAAATTTCTAGCTTGTGTACTATTGTCATTTACTGTAAGAAATGAAAGAAAAAAAAAAAATTCATCTCTAGAGATTATTTACCTTGCACCCAATAGTGCACTTGGAAATTACTGTACCCTAAAACAGCTCTGATAAGCAAAGATGAAACTCAAATAGCTAAAAGGGAACTAAAAGAGCTCTTACTTAGTATCAAATCCTGTTTTAAAACTTTCTGCTCTTAAAGACATCCTGTTTATATATTTAATCAATGAACTGGATGTAAGACAAACAAAAATGGCCTGCAATCTTCTGTGAAATGCATATTTGCAGAGATGGAGTAACTCAGCTTTTAAAGTAAACAGCTAAACAGCTTGGGAAATTCCCCAGATTCCTGGTAGATTTTGCTTCTCTTTCTCTGTGAACAGTGTTCTAATTTTTTCTTTTTTTCTGGGAACATATCATGGTTCAATGGTAGGCATTTAGAAAACTCCCTTTTTTTCCACTCTTTCCTTACATGGATCTAATCAAAGAATTCAATTTGGTAAGAGACTCTGCCTCTGACAAAACCCTACATCTGACCTCCTGTGAAATGAGTTCCTGGATAAAGAAATCTTAGGGGATTGCTTTGTTTGTTTTAAGATCTGCTTTCTTTTAAAGTTCAATTGCAAGCCTTCTCCAAAGAGAATAAGGAATGGGGACAGGAGGAAATATTTTGGACCAGCAGCATACTCAGTTCATCCCTCATGACATACATGACCTCCACCCCAAAACTAAGTGGGTTGCACACACACATGCCAACCCACAAAATTGCTCGTATGCATCATTTTTGCTGGAAGGCTTTCTGATGTCTTTCTTCTGAAAGGTAGAAACTTCTTCACACATATAGCTCAAAAACAAGTACTGGTTATACCTATTTATTCTTCTACTAACACTACTACTTCTCTGTGACAGCCCTTATGTGATATTTACTCTGATGTTATTACATAGAAAATGATCCCACCACTTTTCAGACTTTGTCTCTGAAAAAAAAAAGATTCTTTATTCCCCTAACCCTCCTAGTAGCTTTCTCTGTATCTGTACTAGTTTTGGTTCACCTTTCTTTATCATGGTTGAGCAGAAACGTATGCAGTATTTCAGATGAGGGCTGGCCAGGCTCTCACATAATTACATTGATATTTCTCTCTTTAAGAACACAGATACACAAATAAAGAAATAACCCCATCACTATGCATTTGAGTGTCTATTTTCCCTTCTTTTTGCTCCACTGCATTGGTGCCTCAGCATCAGTTGCTAATATGCTTTTGCTCGTTCCTTCTGTTGGCATTTCCAACTCAAGAGTCTACACCTTGTGACAGAAATTCTGGTGAATTGTTCTTAGAGTGTGTGACTGTACACTTGGCGTCGTGGCAGGACGCTAGATAATCTCATCTAGCCTCCCTTGTCCCCAGAAGGCTGGAGCAGATGATCTCTCAGGGTTCCTTCCAACATGGGCTGTCCCATGACTCTATGGTTCTATGAATAATGGCATTTCTATTCCCTTCTGCAAGGTCATGCAGTCTCTTTGGCAGAATATTTCAGTCTTCTTCTGTAGTAATGGTCCCTTTGTACCCAAAGTCTTCACCAAAGATACTAAACAAGAGTGGTCTGTGATCAGTACTTGAGAATCTCCACTAATAAACAATTTCTTAGCCCAATAACTCGCTTTTCAAAAATAAATTTTGCCATTTTCCTTCAGCTAGTTCTACTTTTTCAATAGCTAGTCCTATTTTTCAATTCTTGCACAATTTCTCCAGCTGAAACAATTGTATCTTATATGGCATTGCATCAAATATTGAAGCAGTGTCTTGTTGCTTATTCCTTATTGTCAATTATTTACCTGAGATGGATAATAAATTGGCACTCTCAAGATTCAGTTTATAATGGGAAGACAAATTTTAATAATCTGCTTATCCCAAGAGAGACTACTTACAACCCTTGCTTAGAATTTCAAGAGCTTTGATATTTTAATAATTTAGAATAATGAAAACATGACAATAAGGTCATTATGTGACAGTTAAAGGAGAAAGTTTTTCCACCTGACTGGAGATGTACCCACACTGTGTTCCAGGGGAATGGTCTGGGCATACTTAATTGGACTGCAGCCAGATGGGTGTAAAAAGCTCTACCAGCAGTCTGTAGAACTTTCTAAACACATACAATAAAAGCTCTCCCACAGCAAATTTAAAGCAAACACACGTTTTACAGATGTCGTTTTCTCTTTGGCTCCATGAAGAAGCTGCTCCAGGATGAGATAAGCTGTGACAATGGAGCACCATAGTCACTCAGTACTGACTCCGCAAATGAATGTTTTTATTCTACACCAAGACCTTTGTGATTTAGTTTTTCCACTTCTAAAGAGAATAGTAATGATTCCTTTGCAGCCAACCAAACCCATAATTAGCAGGAAACAGGTTATTTGCAAAAGCTATGCCAGCTATTTTCACAATACATTTGATGTCATGATTTCAAAATTCTGCAGTGAGAAAAGATTCCTACTCTACCATTACAGGTTTTTTCCATAAGAGCTAAGAGTAGGAAAAAAATACCTGAATGAATGCCAGAAATGGAGCATGCAATCCCAGGGATGATTGTTACTACAGTTTCTTTATTAAGAAGTACCCACTTCCAGTGAGCCTGGAGCTATTCTTGGGTTAAATATTACCCAAGTGAGTAAGCAAAGGACTGCATGTCCTCTGAGGTAGCTGTAGGACCGTTTCTACTTCCAGAGAAATCAACGTAAATCCCACATTTCTGCAAAGAATGAAGCCAAATTCTTTCACTCCCTTATGGATGTGTGCCTGCACCACATGCTCTGTGTACATGTAAGATGTTTCTCCAATGACCACTTGACAGTAACCCACGGTTTACAAACAGAAAATTCCTACCCTCCTATAAAGAGAATAACATTAATCTTTGTGACAGAAAATAAACCCCCCACTTCTCCTGCTAATCAGACATGCTTCTTTTCTGTAACAGGAATTATATCACTGCACTGATGGGAAGAAGAGAAAAGGGATTTTTTAATGATTGTTTTATCTATCACTTTCACTGAGACAGAAATTCAAGACTGATTCACATATGGAAACCCCAAATGCCATGCAGCAAAGCATTCATCTATGGACAGGAAACTTAAAGGTGGCATAACCTTTAAGCACTTCTTAAAAGACTGCACAGACACCTTCCTTAATACTTGAGTGACAAAACAAGGCACACATCAAAGCCTTTAATCATATACAGGGTATACAAGTGAAGTGCAATTTCTATATGGCCCTACAGATTAGCCTTGATTCTCTAAAACTGATCCTATTAAGTCATGTTGTCACCAAGCTATGCAGAAACAGAAGGATACAGGAAGAAAAAAAAAAAAAAAAAAAAAAAAAGTGGCATTTGAAATAATGAGACTACAAAGACTAGTGCAAGTACCAAATGCAGATGAGATCAGGAGGTATTGCAGAAGGAGCACTAAATTACAGTAACTGGTACCAGGGCAAAGAACACAAAGTCTGTAGAACAGGCTGGTTTAATTTTTTTTTTTTTAAGACATACTTTCAGTGAGACTGGATAAGTACATGAAGGCACAGGCATGCTCACAGGCATGAATGTAAAATACCAGTGGGAAGGAGCAAGACTTTCTAATAAGCTCTCTTGAGGTATAACAATTGATCTCTGTTACATGAGCAGTAATGGGAAGCTTGACTTTGCCTTTCTGTTGATTTTTTTAGCTTTGGAGGCTAAAATTAACTTTTTAAAATCTAATAATTTTCAATCTGACCCAACTAAAACCAAAATAAATTAATAGATAAATAGCTGAATTGGACTCAGTCTGTTCCTTAAATAAATACTTTTGTCTGTAAGTTTGCAGTAAGCACTTTGCTTCTTCATTACACTCATAGAAAATGCAAAAAAAGAAATCCACACTGAATTGAAGGTTACAAACTGTAACCTTCACTATGAACCTAAGAGGCAAAATCCAGCTTTGCTAGCAACCTTCATCTACATAATACATCCACAAATAAGACTGCAATTCACAGTGCACCCCACATGAACCATGATCTGAATATAGAAAAGATCTTCCCTATTTACCTGCATCTGAAAATCATGTGGATGTGATACAGACCACATTTTTGTGGGGAACAAGTCAAGCCAACTGGAAGCTTTTTGAAGCTACATACATCAAGTGGGATTTTAGCCATATATAGATGTGAAACCTTTTTTTTTTTTTTGATGGTGTAACACTGCTGCAAAAGGAGAGGTTTGGATCTGAAAAAGAATTTTCTGTTGCTTCCTTAACAAATGGGCTTTTTCCTTTCTGTTCTCCTTTCTGGTTCCCTATTCATGTAAAAATTATCCCAGGCTCCAGGACACACTTTCTGTTCTGAAGGTTCCTGTAAATCAATATCCTTACAAAAATCTCCTGCAAAAAGCATAATTGCTGCATGTGTAAGGACACATAAGCCTTTGCTTTAACAGCTCATGGTCTTTGTCAGCTCATGATTCAGCTATCACATTAATTCTATAAATATACCAGAATGTTGGACTTAAGTGGCTTGGGATACTAATTTTGCTCACTTCTTTTACTTGAGTCTCCCAGCTGCCTTAGAACATTAATCACACAATACACTGATTGGTGACGTGCCTTAGTGCCTCTATCAAAAAGAAGAATGATGCAAAAGGCCCTTTGGAAATATTCCTGGGAAAAAAAAGTGAAGCAAGAGATGGAGGAAGAAGCAACCCATGCCCTACTGTTACTAATGGGCATGATGCACAGGAAGAGCTGGAGTTGTACCCTGAGGCTGCGGGAAAAAAGTGGGGACAGTGAGGACTCCCACAGGGCTCCCAGCCCTTCTAAGGAACAGCAACATATTCTTGGACTTAGCTTGTTTTCTCCATCACACATTACTGAGAATTCTGCTGTCTTCCGCTGTACACTCTGCATAGACATTATATAATTTGTAAAGCAATGAACTCCGGTGCAGACACCATGGATTAAAACTTTAACTGCAGAACAAGAACAGTGCTTTCTGATGGGGAGTCTACCACAGAACTTGGATATGACACCAAGTGATAAGCTGGAGTCAGTTTCTAGACAGATGTTTAGAAGAATAAATGTGTAAGGAGGAGGATTTTACTCAGGGCACTAGATTTCTACTTCTGGAAGAGAGTATCTGTGGAACAAAATTCTTTAGAAGGATTCTGCTGGGATGAACTGTCTTGGACTAGCTGATCTTTCCTCCCATTTTTGAGGGCCTACAGGGCTCTATATGTGAGACCAGCTTTGTACAGTCCTGACCTCAATATGAAACATTCCGTCTCTCCCTTCACCCTAAATTATGACAGATTTTCCCAGAGTGAATGTTGTTCATTTCCACCAAGCTACTCCTTCTCCATTACATCTCTACTCTGCCCAAATTACACAGTGGCATCCAGTGCCTGAGGGAATGTGGGTGTGTGGATGAATATTCATAAAATAGCTTCCATTCTTAAGGGTGACACACAGAACAGTTTCAAGGACATTACCCAAAATGCAAACCTTGAACTGTACTGAGACTTTTGTTTTCCTAGGGAGGGACTGCTGCAGATTCTCTCTGTGGGATGACTCAGTTCTTATGGGACCATAAGGAACTTTGAAGACAGCATTTAGGCTGCAGATGCAAATTCTGGAAACTCTCTTGGGAACAACCTAACAAATAATATAAAGAAGCCAACAGCTCATCTGGAGTTTCTAGCCTAAGAAAATGGTACAAGAGGGCCCTTTAGAAGGCAGAGTTGACTAAATGGTTTCCCAAATTCTGTCTTGGCAGTGATCAGCAGTGCACCACTCTACCAAAGAAACAAAAAAAAAGTTTACAAAAAATTAAAATTCAGACATTTCAGATCATATGCTGCTGATAAATACTGTGATCCTGGTGAGGGGAGAAATGAATCCCATGAGTTTAATTAAAATAAAAAAAAAAAATCCAAATGCTGAAGTGAGAGAGTTGGCAATGGGGAGGAGATTTTTATTATCAAAAGGTGCTCTTTGACTGTGAAATACTGTGAGAAAAAGACTCACTGCTGGATCCCAAGCTACAGCATCCACATTTCAAGAGGCTGACACTGTTAGGAATCTTCAGAGAAAGTAAACACATTTTTCTGTGTATTTCTCAATAACATTGCAATCATACTTCCTTTTTGTAACTAAAAAGAAAAATAAACAGAATGTTTTTCTTTCAAGCAATTATCAAACACCTTCAGTGTAGACATAGAACAAAATGCTTAGCAAAAGTCAACCCACAGACATAATCTTCCAGAGGCAATAAGCAAGATGAAGGAAGGATGAAGATACTTGTTCATTTCCAGTGGGTGCATTAAAAGAGTAAATTTTAAAATCTGCTTTTTAAAACAATGTTTAAAACCATCAAACTCTGTTTGCTTTTCTTCCACACAGAGCAGACAATCATCATCAGAAAATGACCAAGCCATATTTTAGGATATACAACACTCCAAGGACTAATGCCAGCAGGACTGATGATTTGGAATATTAAAGACTAAGAAAACTCTTTTGTTACACACACCTCAAAAGAGGAATCAATGAAGAGGAGATAAGTAAATAATAGAACAACTAACAGGAAGATTAGCATTAGACTTTGGCATCGACCAGCAAACGAAAAGCAGAGATGCTATAAAGATTACTGAAGAAGGTGGAGAACATTATGGAGATGAGACATCACTTTTATTAACCAAACCTGTTTAGAGAGACAAAACCCAGCAGCCAGATCCTGACATGCATGGGTGACAAGTGACAAAGGGTTACTGGCAGTGGATGTGTGGGAGAAAGGCATCCCAGTCTGAGGTCGGTACTTTTCCCTGTCTACTCTCCATCATTCCATAGTGGGCTGCACGGCACTTTGACATTTCCAAAGGCAAAACCATGGCTTGAAGAGTCTACCAAGTAAGAAGCTGCTGTTCAAACTGTCTTCTTTTTCCATACTGGTGTTTTCCTGAGATTTAGAAGACTGTAACAATTCAATGTCGAGTAGAGCTGCGTGGTTGAGTCCAGCCCTCTTCGATGGAATAACTGCACACTAGGCAGTTCTTGAAACCTCCTGTTAATGACACTTTCCCACATCACATTGAGAGGTGATTGAGGAGAGCACTCATCTTGGTAGGCAGCTGGCAAGTGCATCAGGCCTTGGTATGGTCACAAAGTTCATGGTGCAGTGCAATAGTGGACAGATCTTTTCATGATCCTTCAACACTTCACTCAAGTGTTTCATTTCATCTGTTAGCTTTCCGATTTCTCTTTTCAGGGAGGTATTTTCCTGCTCAAGAGACTCATATTCCTGGAAGGAGGGGAAAGAAAAAAACCAACAACTTACAGTCAAAACATTCCTTTCAGTGCTTCCACCTTGAGTACATTCACATAACAGTAGAAAAACAGTGTTTCTTACTACAACTTACATAGTGCTCAGAAAGGCAGACCCAGCCTGGGTGCTGGAACAGGGCAAGTGCTTTACCACCTGTGCCCTGATCACACTGCAATTCCTTTCATGGCCCTGAAGACCAGGAGGTGCCGCTTGCCCTCAGAGTCTCCCAGGAGCCCAGGGCTTCAGGCATGGACGGCTGTGTCCCCATGGTGGCCTCTTCCACTCTGGGCTGTCTCTGATGGGAAGGGCCAAAATGGACTCTGCACGGTGAGATCGAGAAAATGAAAGCACTGCCTGCTGAGAAGTGCTGGGAAAACCCGGTGCCTGGAACTGCTGGTGAGAGAAAGGTAGCCCCTGCCCCAGGGCAGTGCCAGGAAAAGCCATTTATCCAGGCTAGCACAGCACGTCCAGTGCTCTCCTCCAAGCCTGGCAGACAGAGCTTGTAGCCACCTGCTCAGAAGCCCGAGAACTCAGGAGGAGGGAAGCATCATACCAGCTTGAAGCCAGACTCATTTTGTCACCACTTCGGGATAACCAAAGGCAGACCACTGCCTTTGGTTATCCCTGACCTGTCTGCTTTTGAGCTAAAGCTTCTCTGGCAATAAATAAGCTGCTATTAACTGCAGAGGAATTTTGAGTTGCTCTGCAGCATCCATGTGATGGATGCAAGACTCCTGCGCCACATTTTTTTATAACTGTGTTTCTCAAGTGTCCCTGCTTCTAAGCCTTCCCATCCTGAAGAGCAGAGAGCTAGAGGTTCAGAGCCAGGCCACTGAAAACCTGCAGATGGATGTCTTGCTGCTGGCCCAAGGCTCAACATTCACCCAATCAATCTCACCTTCCTGGGAAAGCTTCAGAGCAAACTTCAAAGCCTACACGTGCCTTAAAAGGCAGCAGGGAGAGCACCTCATGAAGTGTTCTTCTGGGCAGCCTGGCACTGCCTCTGCTCCCCTTTGCTGCAGAACTTTGGGCTCCTTGCCCTCCCTCACACCCTTGAGCCACCTCTCACAGAGTAAAACAGGCACAGTCCTCCTAACACAGCATTGGAACCAAACTCAGCCAAGTTGTCCGACCCCCACTGTCATTCTGTTCATCTCTTGTTGCCCCAAGCCCCATGGTCCCAGGTTTTGGAATAAATGTTGCTGTCCCATTGCTCTGTTTCATTTTCAGAGGTGAAACTGTCACATTGTTCTTGCTAAGAACGAATGTCTATTCAACCAGATCTGCCTAGAGCTGGCAAAACCTGTGTGCCTCAAAATGAAAATTCCCAGCACAAGGAATATCCTCAAGTTCAGGAGGAACATCAGAGAGGTTGCAGGATGGCACAGGGCCCAAAAATTATTCCACAAAAGCCAGAGGTTACCCCTTTTCAGAACTACCCTGCACCTGGCTTTCTCAGGCGCTGACTCAGAGGAGATCTGGGAAAAAACCAAGCCCAAAACTCCCCACATTGTCCCTCTTACTCTCTGTTAACTGCTGGCAGATCTTTCCACAGTGAGAAAGAAAAAAGCCTGTGATGAACCTTCAGAGCTGAGCAACTGACTCAGCCACAGTGGCAGTGTGCTGCAAAACTGTCGCTTACCCCAAAAGCTGACTCCTGGCTACAAGAGCACTGTACCAGAGCAAAGGGATCCCTGTCCTCCAGTATTTGCACTGGGGACACAAGAAAAGCACACCACATTGTGATATTAAGAGTTTCTGGAAGAATCAATTACTTTCATTGTATCTGTTTGAACACCCACTGTTACTTTTCAAAGCATACAAGGGTAACAGCTAGCCAAGCTGAGCTCCCACACTTGCAGGTTCCCAAGTTCCTAAGAAACCTTTTCAACTGGGTATGTCTGGGAGCCCCATTGCTGAGTGGCAGTGCTGGCACCACAGTTCTAGAACTGATTTAAGCCAGCATTGCCACTGCATGGCCCCCTCCCCTTCCATCACTTTCTACCTTGTAAGACAGCAAGAATTCATCCACTGTCACAGCAAACGTGACAAGCTTAACACTAGTACAGAAGAAAATGGTTCTGGTTGAGCCCAAAGGAGCCCTGTGATCCCATTCTTTGGGTGATCACAGGAAGAGCAAAAGAGGGAGGATGAGGCATGGGCTGGACCATGTCTCTCTCTTCCTAGCAGTGTCACTGAAGGCAGAGCTGCACTGTCCAAGAGCAGCATCAGTGTCTGGGAGTTCCCAACCAGGCATCCCACAGCACACCTTCTGTGCTTCACACCCACAGCTCTCTGAGCAGGATTGTATGAAGACAGGCCCACGCCTGCTTTAGAATTCCTGTTTATTGTAAAGTCCCGTGCTTGGTACCCAAGCCATGCCTGCAAAGCACCAAGTACCCATTCACCTCGTGAAGTTTATCTGCTTTCTGAGTTTGCTTCTTCCGGCTCCTCTGTGCAGCAACTCGATTTTTTTCTCTCCTCCTTACTTTCCTGTCATCTTCTTCACGACTCTGGAAGACATCAGCCAGAAACACTTCACTAGTTTGCAAGGTGCACATAGAAGATGACCGAAGTCGGGTGTGTAACTTTCTGAGAACGAACACTTCCAGTTTTACAGCGCTGATCCTCGGTCTCCCAGAGACCGCAAGATCTCTGCAAAGAGCAGCGCATCCCTCTGCCCCACTGCACAGGCGGACCCGAAGCGGAGGGGTGGAAGCCGGCAGGCTGCCCGGGGATGCAGCGCTTAGCAGGGGCACTGCTATTGATGGGGGAAGCTGGGTACCCGAGCGGGAACGGGCACTGCCGCTCTGCCCGGCGGGCAGCACTTTACACCTGCCTCGCTCCAGCGCGGCCGACGGGGCGGAGGTGCGAGCAGCGTGAAGGAAAGCCCTGCTCCCTTCCCGGCTGCCCGCGCCTCAGGAAAAGCCGCTGCCCGCGCCGTGCCCCGGCGCTTTCCGCGCATCGCCGGCGGCTCGCCCGCGCTCCCACCTGGGAAGAGCCAGCACGGCGGCCGCCTCCCGGGAAAAGAAGGGCCGAAACCCAGGGGCAGCGTGCATCCCCGCCGCGGCGCTGCCCGGCGTGACTCAGCCCCATGTGCCCGCTCTCCCGCCCGCAGCGCCCACCGCCGCCCGGTCCCTACCTGCTGGCCGCCCTCGGCCGCCGCGCCCCGGGACAGCGCGCTGGCCCCCGCCGCCGCCGGGACGGCGCACGACATCCCGGAGCCGCCGAGCCGCCCGCCGGGCTCCCCCGGCCCGCGGGGGGTGCGACTGCCGGGAAGCGGAGGGAAGGGAGTACAAGGGCAGGGCGGGCCGGGGCGGGTCGGGCCGGGGCAGGGGACGCGCCGCCCCGGGCCGGGGGCGACGCAGCCAGGTGCAGGAGCGGCCCGGGGCGGAGCCGCCGCCCACATGGCGCCCGCCTGCATCGGGAACCCGGGAGCACCCGGCCGCCCCATCCCGCGCTGCTCCCCCGCGGGGACCGCCCCCCGGGACCGCCGGCTCTCGTCAGCCGCCGGGAGCCGGGGGAAAGTCCGGGGCACGGCGCTGCCGGGCAGGAGCTGCCTGAAAATCCCCCCGGAGAGCCCCAGCCCCGGGGGCCGGCTGCGTTCGACGCCCCTCCGGGAGGCCCGAGTCGCTCTTTCGCCTGCAGAAATAAACTCCCCGCAGTTTCTCTCCTCTCCAGGCTGCCCCCGGGAGCCGGCCTCGCCCCCGTGTGCCTCCCGCCGCTCACCTGCTGCCGCTCCTGCGCGCCGCGCTCCTCTGACATCGGCTCTCTGAAGCGGCGGCAGCTCCACATGGGGGACAGCCAGCGCAGCCCGGGATCGTGGGTGTGAGGACACGGCATCCGTGCTGGGATAAAGCGATTTTCACTTTCGCTACTCACCCTGTTCCTTTAAATAATAAGGAAATGCGACGGACTTCTTGTAAAGGCAAAGCCAGACAAAGACTGCTGGACATACAGTTGCTGCAGACAAAAATCTTTCTCTTCTACTATTCTGTCGAGAGTATCTTAACAGAACACTGTTTCTTTTACATCTCGGAACACCTTTCTGCGTTTTAATTGCACAGTTACCTTGGCCTTATGCTCTGAAAGGCGGTGTTTGCACTGACAGCTACTTCAACATCCTTGCTCTTCTGCAAAAAGATTTGTACGCTCCTGGCTGTGCTCAGCTCACAGAGGTGAACACATGACCATGTGAGGAGGGTATGTGCCCCCAAGCTGCAGGGCAGTCAGTCACAAAGCCCCAGGTATCTCAAGAAATCAGATACTTCCCTATTTTTCTGTTTTCCTCAGCAGCTTGCGTCATCCAGCTTAGATGAAGTTAGAGTTGGCAAACTGAGTAAATATAGACTATCCTTCCAGGAAGATCTGGCTAACAGTTCATGCTAAAGGTGAGGGAACCAGGTTCCCTGGAGTCCAAGGGTCAAACTGACGCCTGTGCTCTGCCACATGTTTCCTGGTAGGCTCTGGGACTGTGACTAAAAGACTTGAGCATGACTTCCTTGGTTTGAAGTGCTTCTTCCCAGCTGTTCCACCTCAAAGCAGCTTGTGTCTCAACCCTACAGGCTACCCATGCATTTATTTGATTTTGCACTTTTCAAAGAGCTTCTCCAACCCTGGAGGACTGAGTCCCTGTGAGTCTTCCCACCCTATCAGCCATGGGAAGATGGCTGGTGACCACAGCTGGGAAACACACTCTTGCCAATATACCCTGACCTAATCTGCAGCCCCAGACTGTGCTGGGGCTCCCAAGCATCTCACAGGGCATTCCCTGGTTTTTTCAAAAGCAGTCTTGCTTCTTTCTCCCTTTGTCATCTAATGTGCCAAGAGCAGGATGTTCACCAAGGGCGGCTCATGGAGGCAGCAGTAAGGTGTGGGTTCAGTGACATTCTCCACGGGAGCAGATCCAAACCAGCACATCCTGGAAAGCAGCCCTGGCCACCAGGCAGAGAATTAGAGGGTGAATTGCTCTCAACTGCCCCTTTGAAAGAGCCTAATCTTGCTAAACTACACCTCATGCAGTTAAAGGTAAACAGTACACGAGGGCAGGAACAGAGACTTAGTTGGGACAGCTGCTTAAAAAGAGAGCTCTGGGATCTTGCTGCCTTTGTAGCTTAAGCTCAGTTGAAATAGGACTAGAAGCCGGTATTTTCACAGGCTCAGGGAACAGGTACGTTCTCTTGCTATGAACCATGTGGATAAAACACCTCAACAGTCCTCTGGAGTGATCTGTGGGAAAGAAAGTCCCCTTCCACAGAGGGACTTTGAACCCCATGCTCCAGGAACAATGCTGCTGCAAATGGCACCTGCACCAGCTACCTGTCAACATCAAATCATGAGCAGCTCACCAAGAATTTATTAGTCCTGAATAAATATCTGCTTCACTGAATAATTCCCAGCAGCTGCAGAATAAGGTTTCCAGGATAACACAAGCATGGGACAAGCCAGGGGACAGTCCCCTTGAGCTTGAATAGTCTGTTCTTGTTCAGAACAAATGACAAAGGAAATGACAAATCAAAATTTGCTTGTGGGAACAAGTTTCTACTGAGCATTAAAGCTATCTCTGGTACATCTGCAGAAATGCCTACACAGTAATTCCAGGTAGTGCAGCAGTAAAGGCAGAGCGTTTCTGTGGAGGAGAGAAAATCAGCCCAGAAAGCAGCCTAGTCAGCTGAGCTTACATTTTATAATGGCAGTTTATCAGTGATATTTGTCTGCATGAAGCAGCCTACACACATGCAGACTAGTGTCTGATCACAGCTTAGCACAGCACGGCTCTTCTGGAGAATGGCACAGGTCAGAACTGGGTCTCAGAGTGCCCAGGCTTCCAAACAGATGTTAGGATCCATGTGAAGATTTCTGGAAGAGGAGCTTCCCCTCTAGAGTTCATAATCCCCTTTGTTCAGAAGGTACACACAGCAAAAGCATGCGTGGATGCTGCTCCAATTTGCAAGTTTTTCTTGGCTGGGGATGGCCCAGCCTTATGAGCAAAAAGCACATTGCAGACAGGACACACCAACAAACAGCAAGATGTTCTGTCTCGCCCCTGAAAGCCAAGAAATTCAAACTCAGTTTGCAAATGAACCCAAGCATCCATCACCATTGAGCTGTCTTACAAAATTCAAAGGCTATATAAAGAAAAACTACCAGACATTTCTTGATGCAATACCAATTCGTCCCAAGTTAAAAATAAGAAGCTTGGCTGTTGTGACATTTCAGTAGAAGCCTGATTAGACATGTCTTGCACAACACTGCCAATTCCTATGAAAAGTTAACTGAAGGACAAAAGGCTACTGGAGTGGGGGAAAATGAAGTGTTTTATATATTTCTGCCAATGGGAAGAACAGCTAGTTGCAGGTATCACTGGCTGTAGAATTTTTAAATAATCATTGGAAAAACTGCTGAACATTCATGTTGAGTTTAGCTCATCATAGAACTTTCAGTTCAAGGGAGGCTCTCTTTCCAGCACTGCTTGGCCACCAGATTTTTAAATTCCTAGTTTATACGCTGCACTTGGAACCCTGATTGCTTTATCTTTTTCTTTAGGCCATTTGGCCAGCATTTCCAGATGCATTTTTCTTCTTCCACCCAGTTGCAATTGCAACATGGGCTTTGGGAACAAAGATTGACTGCTTTAACAGGGCATTCATTCCCACTTCCTTGAAATCCTGTGCAGGCCAACTATCCCTCAGTCTCTAACTAGAAACATGCACTGTAGTGTGAATCTATGAATTTATTTATTAAGTCTTAAACCACAGTGCTTTCCCTTTTTACTTCTTATGGCATTTGTCTTATCCCAGCTATTTCTGACAGAACTTCTTTGAAGAGGTATATACCTATTCCTAGTTATTTTCTGTACTTGCCTATCAGTTGCAGACAAGAGCACAGAATATTCCTATTAACAGAGGAAATGGCCAAATATTGTAACAGTTGCCATGCAAAATCTTGCAGCGCTCACCTTAGCCTAGCAACACCCAGGATCTATATGAAGAAAGCTGAAGCAGGGATTTCCAACGCCGCACACAGCACGGGCACTCAAAATAGCAAGTGGCTGTGTGAGAAGCTGTCTGAGCCACACGTTCCACAGCCCTGCAGCTCCAGTCCCTCTCACATCCTGTCCTCTCTCACACGAGAAGCTTTGCAGCCCCGAGATTAATAACACTTGTGAGTTCAAAGGCAGTACATGGAACTACTTCAGTTACTCAAGCCAGAATTTAACACAGATGTCCTCTGAAGTACGCTCACTGCTCAGCCACCATCTATTCCAGAATTAGAACTGACAATATTATCTGAAGCTTTGATCTTCCTTAATTGATTTAATTTACTTCATATAAAAACACACATTTGTATATACAAGGTCAGGAAAAATATTTACATATGATTACATATACAAAGTCTCAGTACAGATGCTCACTTTTACATTTGTATATACAAGGTCAGGAAAAATATTTACATATGATTATATATACAAATCAGTACAGATGCTCACTTTTATGAAATAAATGATGCTAAAATCTGTTTTCTTGAGAATTCTCAGTCTCTTAGACATTAGGTCGGACCTGTCTTCTTAGCACCAAATATGTCATTAAGAAAGCTTCTAAAACCCCCCCCTCCATTTACTGTGTTACAAATATATTACATACTAGACAGGAGTATTTACTGCAGGCACATGCAACCATAAACTAGAAAAAGTTATAAATGGTTAAGGCACAATGCTCAATTTAGTACTAATTTGCAATCTTCTAGGTACTAATGAGTATAGAAAACAAAAGTAAGCTAGCTCAGGTAAATACCATTTACTGGTAGCCTCTACTGATCTTTAAAGTTTAGTCAAACAACACAAATGCAAACATAACCCAAGTCAAGATCCTTTCTTAGGTAGAAATATTGCTCAGGAAAACACCAGGCTGCATAATTGGATTACATGAAGTGATATATCAGACCCTAAAATTCTGATGGTTGAATTCCTGTTCAGAAAAGCACACTGCAAGTAAATATATACAATTATTAAAAATCCAAGTTTCAACAAACATGACTATAAATAAGCCTAGATGACCTACATTCAGGAAAGGTAGAATAGCAAGGACTAATATCACATGTGTGCATGGACTTCCTTAAAACTCCAACATCGCATCAAATTTGGTGATTTAATTTTGCTGCAGTGTCAATTAATTCATTAACATAAAAGCCACATGCCTTAGTAATTAATTAAGGTGCATTAGGAGAACTACACATTCTCCAACCTCTTTAGAGAGGTAGTTTCCTAAAAAACTGCCCACATACATAAAGCATGCACAAGAACTCTGAGAAGCACAAGGACTCAAGCTAAAAACTGCAATATAAGAGCAAAAAATGAGTCAAATGGAAAATACACTTGCTGGATATGGGATGCTACTGGTACATGTACCATATACCATCAGCATGTCAGCAAAAGTAGAAATATTTAAGAGGTCAAAGACTAATTAAAGAAGCTCCCATGTGTAGCACTGAGGGGAGATGAGTTCTAAGAAAAAAGATGGAACAGATGTACAACTGAGATTCCAATGTGAAAATACAAAATGAGAAATTCATGCACTGAGAGTGATCTTCCTCCGCCGCAGTGGGTAGCGCCTTCTCTGGGGGGAATCTGCAGCTTTTCTTCTTTTTAGCAAAACATACGGATTTTTACTGGAAACAGTTCCTGTTGGTGTGACTTCTCCTGGTGGTACTGAATTTTGGACATTGTTTTCCTCCTTCACCTTGAAACCAGAAAAGACTTCTTGGCGCAGCTTGCAGAGTTCCAAGGTTGGTTGCAAACTCAGTGCTTGGGAAAAACCTTCTGCTTTTTCTGTGAGTGCCAGAATAGACTGCAAAAACAAACCCAAGTATCTCAAGTTACATGGGAAAAACAATGGTTATAAGGCATGCAATATACTAATGAGATTCTGACAGGCACAAAAGCTTCAGTGTCTGCACAGATGATGCTCAGGATGGTGGGTGGAGGTTGTGAACGCAGAGCTACCACTCCAATAGTGAGGTGTCTGCACTCAGAAACCATGCAAAGAGTGCACCAAGTTGAAGTGCTCCCTCACGACATCTCTAAGCCCAGGCAGTATCACAGGAACACCACAGCCTAAGATGCCTAAGCAGGTACTGAAGTAACAAATGTCATACTCCAGATGAAGTCATACAAGTCTTCAAAAGATGTTCTGTTTTTCAAACACTGCAGGTTCCAAAATCTCAGCAGAAGTATTTCCTGGGTAATCTCCCTTACTACCACATAAGGGGAAATGCTTTACAAAAACAATGCTTTACCTGCTTCCTAAGTACACACACAGGCTTTTTACTACCAAACTATAAGGAAGATGAGTTAGAACTCGTGTTTTGTGACATACTACCAGATCAAGAAAATAGAAACATACTTCTCTTGGAGCACATGGAGGTCTCACCTGCATTGCTTTGCTGATCTGTTTGGATGCCGCTCCTGTCACCTGCTTCAGCTCTGCGATGTAAGCATCTACAGACAAACACAGCACAAATCACCTTCTGAAACATAACTCTTTCCCCCACTACTCACTATCAGAAAATGGACAGAAAGCCAGTAAAGTCCCTGTATAAAACCTAAACCTGCAGCACATCCCTTTCACTGTAACACTGAGGATGACAGCTGGCATGGTATACCTCATTAGTAATACTCTTTATCACTCAAACTGCAGTAGAGGCTAGCAGTCCCAACTACAGAAAGCCCCAAAGTTCTTACCTAAAAAACACAAAGATTTGTTTTCAAAACTTTTAAGCTCACATTACATTTGATAAAACCCATACAGAAACAGAGAATAGACACCACTGTGGCGAACATGAGATTTAGAAAACCTATTTTAAGGAGGGCAAATAAATCATAAATCTTCCTATGTCCTCCAACAAGTTGGCTTTTACAATAAAAGCTGCTTTTTTTTTTTTTTTTTTTTTCCCTTCTGGCTTAATTTATCAAGCATCAACACCAAAAAGAACCAAGTATAAATAACACGAACTGCATTAATTCTGCTGTGCTAATAAGGAAACAAAAAACCCCCAGCTTTCAGGAACACTGAAGCAGGTAGCAGGTGCAGAACACCAGCATATATTTGACTGTAACAGCAATATTATAAGATCACTAATACTTTAATTCTATATTCAAGAGTTAAACTCTAGCCTATTATGAAACTGTTTTCCACGTTCTCCATCCACAAAACTTAAAATGAGGAGACTAGCATGCTTCTGGGAAGTAAGGAGCCTCTTCTCCATTACTATTAGTTTTCTGAAGGGTTTCACCACTGCCTGCAGTTTGACATGGTGTCAGGTGGTGCACACAACCCTAAACCCTGTCAAGGTTAAACAAGGCATTCTGTTTTGAAGTCAATCTTATTAGCGCTGTCAAAAGTATTTTGAAGTCAGTCACTGCATTCTAGCTCAGGGTTACATTCTAGCTTCAGGGTCCCTGCTGAAACATGGTAACCACCAAGAGATGGTGCTTGTTCAACTGTCCATGTATCCAGTGTGCTGGTCAGAGCTGGTTTAGGAACACAAGATCCCTACATGAACATGGACACTAAAATGCACCATCATTCAGTTTGGAAGAATTAGCAGTCCAGAAGCAACCTCTTTAAACTCATCTCAGAGCAATATGGAAGGGTGTTCTGTAAAATAAGGATATATGTACAATGAAGCACTCTTACAATAAAGTATTGGGATGAGAAGGCTGGTAACCTTATGAAATGGTAAGGACGGAGTTAAGTGAAAGAAGAAATAATTATTTGGATTATTGTACAGAAAGTACACAGTTGACACACAGTTAAATGAAATGTGCCTGCAAGAGTTTGGCTTGACATAGATGGCATTATATTCCTCAGTGTTCAAGGCTTTCCAAAACATAGGGAAATGAAACAAGGAAATGAAAGGTATTGAGTAATCTAAACATTTTTGGTTTCTGGCCACTGTACTTGCTAAACTGGGATACATAAACTTCCCAAAGACTACATAATACCAAAATGCTCCATAAACTCCATGGTATCTTTGCTGCAACTTTGCCGTTATCAAATCCAAAACCACAATATCATAGTGTAAACTGCTACTAACTTGCAAGTAGTTGACTGACATCAGAAAAGCCTGGATTTGGACTCTAGAAACCAAAAGGAAGTCAGATATAAAGTGACCACTATACTGCTCCTACTGGCTGCTTTGCTGCACAGGCTGGCACTGCTGGAAACCATGTCTCCCTCTACAAAGAGGAAATTATGTTTAGAATGAAGTCAGATCAGCAGGGTGAGAACTTAAAAATCCAGCTCAGCTCCTCAAACTATGAGCACTGCTGCTTGTTACATCATGTGCAGTAATTCATAGTGAGGGTTCTCACTTTTCAAATTAGAACTGCACTGCTGAATTCTGTCATTTTTCAATACTTAACAACAGGCAACACAAAACTTCCCATTTATTAAAGCCAGCTTCAAAAGAGGACATCCCAATCATCCACTGCAAAATCCATCACCTTGTTCCAAGGAGTCTGTACAAGGCATCTTTCCAAACCATGCAGCAAACTTAAAATGTTGTTTGCAGCTCTGTTCCTTCATCAACCCTCACAAGTGACACAGGCATGATGAAATCTGTGTCCTACTTGGCAAGTTAGGAGAGTCAACACTGCCACCACTGAGTCCTGCACAACAGCTTTCAATTCCCTGAAGGAACTGACTGGTTAGGAAGAGAGGTTGAAGCATTTCTAGTACTCATGCAAAAGGAACACAAGAACAGATGAAGTACAATGTCAGTGATCCATCCAGTTTCCCACCTGGCCTCCACCAGTGATGAAAGAAAGAAGTAAGGAAGCCTTCTGGGGGTAGCTGTGTGACCATTTCTCCCCAACACACACACACACAGAGGCCTTTGCCAGCTTTTTGCCTTCAAGTACAATGCCTAACTGCAGGCAGCACTCAGAATGAGAGAAATGGACACCGTAAAACTCAGGCAGCAATATATTCACTTATGAAAAAACTTCTAGCTTTTTAGAATTTATAAACAGCCAATTTTAAATAAGCTTGAAGAAAGAAAACTTTTTAAACATGTACAGATAGCCAGTAAGTGAGGCAGTGTTTCCTCAGTACAGTTGCCCTCCCCACAAAATCTTTACCTTGAGAATCCAGAGGTCTTATGTCTGCTGGTTTTACCACAGGCTGGTAGAGCTTCTACATATCAAAAAAAAAAAAACAAAAACACAAACCAAAATTGTGAAATACTCCCTTGGTTTAACAGATATCTAATATACATATAGTAATCAGAACAATGGAGATTGTGGTGGAATTATTTAGATCAAGAATGTATTAGAGGTACAGATTATAGATACTTAGTTACTGAAAGTAGCATACTGGTTAACACAGTTACACTCACTGTAAACACATCTCCAGAATCTGCTTTAGTTTGCAGAATTCTGATTATTATAGCAAAAGAACTGACATCCAGGCATTTTGGAAGAAGCATTGCCACCTACTGCATGACTGAGGAAAAAACTGCTCTGGCTTCTCAGGAGCCATTCACAGAACCAGCATGCTTTCACAGAACCACAAACTCCAACAATGGGTACATTAAGACAAAAAGCTAAGAAAAAGAAAAGTACTTAAACAACTACACTCTAGCCCTACAGTTACTTAGATAGAGCTAAGAACACTCTGTTCCACAAACTGTGAATCTTGTGACCTTACATCAGTTAACTGAGACATGAAGTAAACTAGTAATAACTGAACGCAACCCATACTCAGTTACATTAAAGGTGGAATTAGAAGCAGCTAACAGAGAAGAAGGAAACAAAGCAAGGCTGAGGGAACAGAAGTTAGATCATCTGCAAGTTAGTGTTCTCCACTTCAGGAGCTGTCCCTCAACCTTCTTCAAGCAAAACCAAGTAGGGGAAAGCTAATTATGCCTTGCTGTACTTTTGGGAGAAATTTCTTCACAGTTCACACAACTTCTTAGCAAGTCTGCAGTAACAGCTCCAAGCAGGAGAACAAACATGGGTTGCATTTATCTCAAACTCTACAGACCATATTGACTGAAAACCCACAGGACGATCTCTTGCTTTGGCAATTACAAGGAAATCACCACAATAAATGAGTGGTTCTCTCCAGACAAATCACATCTTCATGGCTGCTCTTTATCCTCAGGAAGCATCACACAATTAGCTATGGTGATGAAAGAACCCAAGAAATCCTCAACCAAAACCAAAGAAACTACTGGTACCTTTACAAAATAGCTGAGAGATTAAAAAAAGGACCATTTACAGAGATAAACTAAGCTTTCCATATTTCTTACATATATTTCTACATATTCTTACAGGGAAAAACTAAACTTTTGCAGACAATTTTAATTAAAATAATCATCAAGTTGTGGTAGTGTGAACTTTGAAGAGATCAGCAAGAGAAAAAAAGTAGCATGAGAGGTATTCCACATAAGTAATCCACTGTGGCACTCAGGTAGGTCTTGTTAAATCTTGGTGTTACGCAATAACATATTTTATTTAAGTTGATTTTGTTTGTTTTACATACTTAATACATTGACAAAACAGAGAGATCACAAAAGGTAATATACGTCAGAAAATATCTCAGGTGTAAGATGAAAGTGCACCCATGCACTTTTTCCTTACTGTAAATCATCTCTGCCTGGCTAACCTAGAGAGTTAACTAACATTTGTCAATTTTAGTCCTCAGAAATGCAATGCAGGCTCCTACACAACTTTCTAAAAAAATCCCTGTTTGCTTTAGTATAGAATAGCTGAAGTTGGAAAGGACCTCTAAACACCCTCCTGAAAGTTGGGCTAACTAGGGCAGGTTGCTCAGAAACTCATCCAGTCAACTCCATGAATCTCCCCAAGGATGAAGACTGCACAGTTTCACTGGACAGCTTGTGCCAGTGTTTGACTCTGCCTCAGCCTCTTGTTTTTTATGAAAGGAATCCTAGTTAATCAGGAGGTAAACAAAAGAGAGGTCTAACATAACTTCAGGGAAGAAATCCAGCAGCTGAGGACACCACTGGGTTGTTTAATGCCAGTAATTACTTTACACTGCGTGTCAAAAATCCCACAGAATTTACTGTGCTGATTCATTAATCCACACTGCCTTTTTTCCCATGCTTTACTGAAAGTCATTACTCGATGTAGTTACTTGCTCAAAAAAGTGCTTAGGAAGCCACTGACATTTTTTTAAGTCATACACTGCATGTGATACTATCTGTATGTATGTAGTGCAACATTTAGTACCTCAACCAGCCCTTGAGCAAGGACTTCAAGAACCTGGAAGATAACTAGGTGCCTACTGGTTTGTAAATCTTGAGTCACAAGGATGAAGCAATATGCTTCAGTTTCTTTGTGCTACAGACACAATTCAGACACAGTCACAACACTTTGTAGCTACACTTAGTTACTTAGTAAACTTACTAAGTTTAAACCTTGTTACTGCAGAACCAGTTCTTAAAAAAACCAATTTCATTTTATGATTAACAATCAAAAGCAACCATGGGAAGGAGCTTAAAGGTCAACACTGGATGATTGATTTCTTAATGCAAAGGTTTTCTGGAAGTTTTAGATTACCCACCAACATCTCTTGCTCTGCTTTCATGGTCTGGATAGCATGCACCAGGATCTTTTTAGGCCACCGTTTACGCCTAGCTGTTGTCTCTGCTACTAATTCATGAAATTCATCCTCCAGAATTTCAATATTGGAATCTGAAAGTGACAAACACACATACTTACTGTGGAATTCTCAGACAATTTTTTTTTTTTTGAGAGAAACTTATCAAGACAAAGAAACTTTAGATCTCAAACTAAAAAAATCACGCATGATTATCAACAGAGAAATAAATGGATGTCTTGAATCTCCCTGCTAAGGCAGTATAGAGATTGGAGCATAACATGATGTTGGCCAGTTATTTTGAAGTAAATTATCTGGGGGGGGAAGGCAGAGAACCATCCAGGGGAAAAAATAACAAATATATTTCCCTATGAACTCTGAATCTGTGAAGAAAGTCTTAGGAAGCAATGGCTATCTTTTAAGGAGAAAAATGGTTTATCTGTGTGATTTACAAGCATTAAACAAATTCCAACTGTACAAACAGTAATTGGAAGCCTAACTGATTTTACATCACACAGTGCACAAATAAGCAGTTTAACATTTAAATTCACTGTTCCCACTAATGTGTTGAGTATAACTTGCAAGCCATGTAATGTTTGCAATCTAGTGGTAAAGAATGGATTTTGAGCACCCTCTCTGGGTCACTCTGTGCAGAATCAAGTGATTGCAAAATTCAGAAAGGAAAAGTCAAGGTTCCAGGAGTCTGTGTGTTTGTTCTGGTTGTTTGTTGTAAGATCACCATTAAACCATTCAAGTAACAGGAAAGACTTAAGCCACTGGTCAACATAAACATGGAAGGCACAAAATGCCAGATCTCTTTGTGATTCAAACTGGATCAGAGATAGTCACATGAGTAAATCTATACCTAATTAAACACCAGAATACACTCCTTACACCTGCTTTATTCCAGCTGTGGGCAGATGACAGTGCCTCAGTTTTGTATCATGAGTTCCGTGCATTTTTGACCTTGTAGTCAAAGCAGCTGGAGTTTTATAATTCTAGAACTACAACCGCAGACACTTCAAAGAATCAGAGAATAGTCTGGGTTGGAATAGTCTGGGCCTTTAAAGGTGATCTAGTCCAAGCCCCCTGCAATGAGCAGGTACATCTTCAACTAGATCACATTGCTCAGAGCCCACAGTTTGCTCAGAGCATCCCGACCAAAAAACAGTTCAACGTTTTTGGTTTAACAACTCCACAGTTAGCTCAATGCATCTGTATTTTTACCTCTGTGTAACTGCAAAAGGCATTAAGCTGCAGGCAAAGAGCACCTAAAGCCAACACAACTGAGTGAATGAACAGCACTGGAATTTTCTTTGGACACCAGACTACCAAGAATCTCCACTACTATTATTCAAAACACAGTAATTATAAAAACATTGTTTCTATTACATATATTTATATAGCAATAATTTTCAACACTTAATCTGTATATTAAATAGCAGCAACAGACAGTCTCCTAGGGCCTTTTGATAGATCTTTGGTCACTGACCCCAACACTCAGGCTCTCCAGAGCCTCCTGCTCACAGCAGGGTCTACACCCATGTCAAAACAGGTTGCTCACAGCACTTTTGTCCAGATGGGTTTTGGAAGCCTCCAGCGCTGGAGACAAGCTCTGGGCAGCCTTTTCCAACGCTCTGTTATCCTAAGAATGAGTTTTTACTTCCATACATCAAGTCAGAACCTCCCTTTTCAATCGGACCCCTTCTACCTCAGGACAAAACCAAACCAAAACAAACCCAGCCAGCAGGAAGCGAATGGAAACCGACGCCTACCGCTCCGCAGCCGGGAGTCATCCGAGGCCTCCTCCCAGGGCTGCCCGTTAATGGTGACGTTCTCCCGCACCGCTGTCTCGAAGTTCTGCAAGGCATGGGACAGACTGAGAATCCAGCGGTCCATCCGTGAATTCATCCATCCCTCCTGCAGGAAGGGCCCGTCCCGCCTCACCGCCCTGCCCGGGAGCCACCCCGGGGCAAGCCGCCCCCTCACCCCGGGTGCCGAGCGCTGCCAGCCGGGCCCTGTGCCGGCACAGGACGTTCCCACTTCCCGCTCACCCAGAGCGCGTCTGCCTCGGCGGCGGCCCCGCCGGGCTGTCCCTGCGCCAGGGCCCGCACGAAGGGCGCGCACAGCTCCAGCACCGCGCCCAGCCCGCGCCGCGAGCAGCAGCGCACCCACGGGTCCCGCTGCGCCGCGCCCGCCTCCCCCGGCCCCGCGTCCGCCTCCCCCGGCCCCGCGTCCGCCTTCCCCGGCCCCGCGCCCGCCGGCTCCGGCTCCGGCGGCGTCGCCATTTCCCGCCTGGAACGCGGGGAAAATGCCGGCCCGGAAGCGGAACCCGCAGCCGCCCGGTGCCTTCCCGCCGGGCGCGGCATGGCGGGGCCGGTGGACTGTCACTGCCACCTGGCCGCGCCCTGCTTCCAGCCGGTGAGGCGCGGCGGGCGGGGGGAGTCCCGGGCGCGGCCCCAGCGCTGAGGCGGTGTTTGTCTCTTGCAGGACGTGGCGGCCGTGGTGCGGGCGGCGGAGCAGGTGAGGCGGGGCCGGCCTGAGGGGACCCTCTGCCCGCGGCCCCGCCGGTCTCAGCGGGCCGGGGGTCTCTGTGTGCCGTAGGCGGCCGTGTCAGCGCTGGTGGCGGTGTCGGAGCAGGCGCGCGAGTTCCGGAGCGTCGTGGAGCTGTCTGAGAGGTGCGAGGCCGGCGGGGATTCCGGCGCCCGCCCGTGTCCCGGCGTGGGTCCGCGGCTTGGGGATTGACGGGGGATGCGCTGTCCCCCTCCGTCAGGCCGGCCCTTCTTGTCTTTAAACCTGCGCTCTCTGTGGGCTCTTGGCGTTAAACTTAGGCTCTCTGTAGTCTTTCACACTCTCGCTATCTATTCCATGCTTAGATTCCCAGGGTTTGTCTTGCCATGCCTGGGAGTTCACCCCGTTCAAGAGGTTTCTCCAGAGGAGCAGCGCAGTGTTACTTTGAAGGTAAAACGCGGCCTCTAAAATACTGCTGGGACTTTTCAGGACAGACGACAGGATGCTCCGGTCTGCCTGATTTACCTTCAGGTCTGCCCAGTGGTTTTTCTGCTCTCTGTAATGCAAGGAGACCCAGTGGACCAAATCCCAGGCTCTCTCCATTTTTCCCTATCAGCCCTTAAAGCAGAATTGTTCTCTGGAGTCATCTGGCTGTATTGCTGCAGAGAAATGGTTTTAAAAATCCCAGGTGTGCTTTGCTTACAGCAAACAACATGTGCAGATGTTCCTTTGTTAACATGGGAACTGGAAGGCAATTGTTTGTGACTTTGTCCTAAAAATCTCAGGGAGCTGTCTGCAGCTTTTTTATGTTACCAAGTTATTTTGGGACCTTGTTTTAATTACCTCTGCTGCTACTGTGAAAAGTAGCTCAGAAGTATTTAGAATAAGGTTTCAATATATAAATATATCTATAGAGAGATAGATATAGATAAAGAATGTAATATGTAATGAAATGGTTATTAAGAAGATGAATCCTTCAGGCTTCTAAAATCTTGACTGCACAGCTCACAGTAATGGCAAGTTGTAAAGTACAGAATTTCAGAACAGTGAAGGAAATGCCAATTTAATCAAAATGCTGCGTTCGTAACCCTTTCCTCTTATAAAGGCAGTGAGAGTTGCATCTTTTATTCTTTCAGGATCTGGATGCTGCACTGCCTCTTATAGAACTTTACAAAGACAAATTGGTGGGGATTGGAGAAGTGAGTGGAATTCTATAACTTGTTTAAATCTCTCAAGCAGCAGCTGTCACAGGAATTACAAAAACTGAGTCAATGCTTGTTTTTCTGTATGTGATATGAATTGCTATCAGCCTGAACAAGCATTAAGTCTGATTGGTAGTTCTCTTAATGTGCTTTCCTGTATAGATTTGCTTGATTCCTTCTTTTCCTTTGTTATTGCTATTAGAAAATAGATGGAATTTATGCTGCTGGAGTTGTTGGAAGATTACATACTTATGCTCTCTCATGTTATACCCAAAGGCAGATCTTTCCTGCTTTCTTCTCTGACAAAGTTAGGCTAAGCTGTAATTTCAGTACACCACAATGACTTGTACAGTTCTTTTTTTTTGTCCTTCATCTATCTGTATCCATCTGTTGTCTCCTGTCTTACATTTGTTTATGAATTAATTGAGGCTTTAGGATGGAGTCTGCCTCTATTTGTGTGTTAGTACCAGAGGGACTTACATCTGGTAGTGCACTGGCTACAGAAAAAGCGGGTTTTGGCAGAGCTTTGTAGCTAAATTTGCCATGTTGTACTGTATATGGAGAACTTATCTTCATCTAACTTTGAATGGGACTGCTTTGACAGACTTTAAATTTTGCCTGAACATGTTTAGATCAAAAAAGTATAAAATTAGTGGGTAATTTTTGCTAGAGATTGGACTAAAGCTATAGGTTAAGGTCAGAAATTTTACTTATACTGGAGATCCATGTTTGAGACTTAATCTGATATAATATTCAATAGAACATAAACCCCCAAAAAACCAGTTACAGACTACAATGTTAAATACCCTTGTTAGTAGCTGTCTGCCCACAAATGCTTTCATTGTTGAAAAGTTTATGGTTAAGAATGCATTCTTTTTTTGAGTTAAGCTGCAGCTGAGCTCATTTTAATTGCAGTCTCTAGTATACATAATTTGAAATTCTTTGCAGTTTTGAAGCATGGTATGCCTTTGTATGTCTAATTATGGTTTTGTTAAGTGTTAGGTCTGTAAAACCTTTCCCTTGTCTTCTTGTACTGTAGGTTGGACTAGATTTCACTCCCAGATTTGCCAGCACTGATGAACAGAAGGAAGGACAAAGACAGGTTTTGATCAAGCAGATTGAGCTGGCAAGAAGACTGGATTTGCCATTGTAGGTTTTGTTTATACCAGAAGGAGGATTTGTCAGGTCTCAGTAACATGTTGAAATACTTCCCAGGATTTATGGTTATTAAGTGCCCACAGAACTTTTCTTAGATGGATTAAACTGGCATAAGTGTCCTGTCAGTCTCCAGTTTGAGATTTAATTTTAGAATTTTCCTTATGTTTGCACTTCTGTACAGACATCTTATGTGCCCTGTCCATGCTATGTTGTTCCCATTAATATATGCATCTCTGGGGTTTTTTCTTGATAAAAGTTGTAATACAGATTAATTATTTTCATCCTAAGATACTGTTAGTTTGTTTGTATATGCCAAAAAAAAAAAATTTGGCTAAATTTCCTAATGCTGGTCCTCTCCTTGCTGTGCAGAAATGTTCATTCCCGCTCAGCTGGAAGACCAACCATTAATCTTCTGAAGGAACAAGGTATCCTTTTTTAATGCATTTCCTCTGCCATGGCTTTTGCCAACAGGATTTCTCCAGTTGTGCCATGTCCTCACATCAGTTTGTGTGTGTTTAACTCAGGAGCAGAAGTGCGGAGTTTCTGTGTTAATTCTGTATGGGACCAAGGTCCCATTGGAAGCTGACACGGCAGCCCTGCTGTAACCCTGCTGATGATGTGGTTTGCTTTATTTCTCCAAGGTGCTACCAAGGTGATGCTCCATGCCTTTGATGGGAAGCCGTCTGTAGCCATGGAAGGGGTGAGAGCTGGATACTACTTCTCCATTCCTCCTTCCATTATAAGGAGTGAACAGGTAACGTTTTGTCCCGGTTCCGGCTGGGGTCTGCTCCTTCTCCATGCATTGCACATTTTTACTTTGGCGGAATTTCTGCCTGGGGCTTTTGCCTTAGCTGGACTTTGGATGGGGAAGTCTGGCTAAAACAGCTCAGCTATTCCTGAGAAACAAGGGGGGTTTTTCTCATTTTATTGTGGTTTCTGGTGAACTGTTCTTCAGAAGATTCTGTCACTGTACTGTTTTACAGTAGGGACACGACATGTAGAGAAGGAGTAGTTTTTGTGATAGGACTGCTTTCTGTGATAAGCTCAGGAAATGTAAGAGAGTAAAAAGTTTGATTCAAGTGGAGGGAGCATGAGGGGTGGATATAAATGGGGATGAGGTTAGGTACTTAGGAAGGAAAAACTGCGGTTGAGAGGTAAAGCAGAGAGGAGGAAAAGGAACCCAAATATTATATGCACAGAAAACAGCAAATTAGAATTGCACTGGCAACTCTATAACTGCAATATACCATACCTGTGATTTAATAAATAACAATGAATTCACCTTTGAGATAATAGTGCTTTGGATATTTAGAAAACAGGAGAACCCTAATTTGAAGGGACTTCTGGAGCAGCTCCCGGTGTTCTTGCTTCCATACAGAAATTGTTGATAAAATGTAAACTGTGGCACCAAAGTCTTTTGATGTTGCCTCTAAATGTAGGGAATATCCTCCCTTCATGTTTTTTTCCCCAAAGTTTTAAGTGCATAAAGCATTTAAAGGCTGTCTTATTTTCTTCAAGAAGCAGAAGCTTGTGAAACAGCTGCCGCTGGAAAATATGTGCTTGGAAACTGACTCTCCTGCTCTGGGGCCTGAAAAACAGGTAAATGATGGGAGAGAGGGACTTCTGTGTATTTGTATCCAAACCCACACCTAGTGGAGGTCAGCTACGGGCACGGGATAATAAAGTAGCCTTAAGCGTGGTTACAAGAGAGGAATGAGACCATCAAGGGAACTTAATCCAAGAGTAATGGACACGTGTCATCTTTCTGCCACATGTGCCACAATGTGACTGAAGTTGTGTCAGAAAGTACTGAATCTGAAACACTTGTGATCTCTAGGGGTCTGTAATTTGGTTGGTTTGTTTTTCAGGTGAGAAATGAACCCAAAAATATTTACATTGCTGCTGAATACATTGCGAAAATTAAAGGAATTCCAGTTGGAGAAGTTATAGAAATGACTACACAGAATGCACTAAAAGTATTTCCTAAACTTCAGCACTTTATTCGGATATAGATTCAGAAACTGAAATATATGATGTTGCAGAAAGTATTACTTGTGGTGTTATTAATAAAACCAATGTATATCTTGTATTAAAGTGGAGTTTTGCAGTTGGAAGTTCAAGAAGCAAGGAGTGTAATATAGCTGGATAGGATGAAAATAGGGAATTTCTCAAAGGTCTTTGGTGTGCACCGTAATAGTCTCTTGAATGTGATCAAGACACATTGTTCCTTTGCATCTTTCATGTCTCTGAACAAATAGTTTGTAAAGAAGAGCACCATAAAATTGTCGGTTTAGTTTCTCAGACTGCTTGCCAGCTGCTCCTAGTGTGGGAGATGGCTACAGTACAGTGCTTGCTGTCCCCTTCACTTCTTGTTTCTGCTGACTGAAAGCCACAAGTTGTGGACCCAGTCATGATAAGAAAGCTCCTGTTACAACTGGCAGACTACACATCTCTTTCTGAGCCATTAAAAGAACCCAGCTGGATGGACATTCTCTGTATTCTGTGCTGACTGGACTCTGAGGGGTGCAGAGGCAACATCTTTTCAGAATACAGTTGGAAGAATTATAGTCCTTCTACTCCTTTTCCTTGGCTACTTAAGATGGATTTTTAAAATACTTTACTTTTTAAATTGTGTTAAAAGCAAAAAGCCTGGGTTTGGTCTTAGTTCAAGGATTCACTCTTCTGACTGCTCAGTATCAGGAGACACAGGATGTGACAGGGAGACAAGCTCAATTTTGTGATATCTTGGAGGTGTTCTCTGTAGATTCAGCTATGTTGTCCAGTGTGCTAAAGCTGAATCTGGTGCTCCGTCACAGCCCCTGTGTGGATGTGGGTTTGTGAAATACTGATCAAAACTTTGTTGATTATAAACGAGCAATTGAATGAGGTGAGTTTTACATGGCACCCAGGTGTTCTGAGGGCCACTAAGAAAGTGGAGGTTTTCTCTTACTATGGGGAGTTTTACCAGGTCAGTGAAGAAAATACACAAGCATTAACTTAATTCATGACCACTTCATGGGGGGAGAAGGGGCCAAAGCTTGCAGTGTAAGTGATGCCCCATCCTAAAGTTTTGTTTTCCTCCACCTCATCTTCCTCAGTTTCTTAAAATCACATTGTCAGGGGGTTTTTTTGGCTGCCTTTATCAGAACAGCTGTTCTTCTTTTTGACTAGAAGTAGCTTATTAAGTTTAAACATGTGTTCCTAAACAGCTTTCAGCCTGCAGCAAACAACCAAACTTGCACAATTTGTCTCTACTACAATGTGTATTTAGAGCAGCAACCACCTGGATCTCTACTGAGTGTTTGATCCAGTGGAGAGCTGTTCCTTATCCTGGATCTGCAGGTACCATTTCCACTAAATGGGGCGAAGGACGGAGTTTGCCTGCAGATGGTGCTAGGGAACAGGTGTGCAATAGTCAGACTATTAGCGTGAGCCACTTAATGAATAATCATGTCATTGGAGATGCTAAACATGTGATAGATAGCAGGCAGCCTTACGATGGCTTCCTGCTGCCTATGTGTTGGGAAGTCTCCCAGTATTGCTTGGAAATGCAATTATGTGAGGAGGTGCTCGAGGTAAGAAGTCAGGCAGCATCCAACTATTTGCAAAGTTTTGAGCTAATTATTTTTCTCTATGGAATCCTTAGCATTGGATGAAAACACTGGTTTTGCAAGAAGGGGGAATATTAAATAGGCTCCTCAAAATTCCTGTCTCTGCAGGGGGGTGGTGCTGCTCTGGTTCAGCCTTAGCCTTGCTGCAGGATGATTCCTGACTGTTTGAATCCCTTTTGATGTGGCAGAAACCTTCAACACACTCCCATCCTTGAGCTCCTGTGTGGGCAGGGCACTGCTGAGGGTGGGCAGCCCCCGGGGACCATGGGGCTCTGGGACAGCCCATGTCCCTGGGCCTGCAGCAGCAGGCCTGGAGCTGCTTTGGGTGGTGCAGGAGTGTGGCTGATGCTAGCAAAGGAGGCACGGAGTTGCTTCCCCTCGGCCAGGAAGAGCTGGCATTACAACAGCGATGGGCAGGGTGAGCCTGGCAGGGGCCCATGGCAAAACAAACCAGCTTTGTCCTCTCCTCAGACCTGCGGCGCCACAGCTAAGTCATGGAATAGGTGACCTGGAGTTCCAGAAAAGGAAAACGTAGTGTCACTCCCACTCTACCTTGGCATCCTTGACACATAACAAGAGTCAGAAGCAGCACTCTTTTTCCATTGCAGCTGGTTTGGCTGTGCAAGTTGTGCCCCAGTCCGGCAGTCAGTGCTGGAGGTGGGCAGCAGGTGCTGGAAATAAAGTTGTTGCGCTGCACAAGAAACTCTTTAAGGTGCTCACTCAGGACTCGTGGTACTGCTGTGCAGTGAGGAGGAAGTATAGTTTCTGAGCTGGAAGATGTTGCTGATCCTTAGCAGTCATTCTGTAACTTTACCTCAAATGGGGTATTTAACAGAAGGCTTGGATTTATGCCTGCATTCCCACAGTGACATCTGGCCTGGAGAGGCTGGGGAAGGCAGGATGGCTGGGGGGGAGCTGCCTGGCTGTACACTGTGAAGCCCTGCATCCTCACAGAGGTTGGCCTTAGCAACATCAGTGTGTGTCCTGAACCCTGTTGCAAGCCTCTCAGACCTGGATAAACCATGCCTTCCCCTAGGTAACACAGGAGACTGAAATGGCCAAGGATGTATTGGAGGAAGGAGACAGTGCAACTGTAGTTTTTGGGAAAGTTACTGGTGACCCAAGTTTTCTTTTCAGCCATGCCATCAATTTTGGAGGTCACACACAGGCCAGGTGACCTCCGTCTCAGAGAGGGGAATGGCACAGATTGTCTGCAGCAGTGTGGAAAGTAGTAAGTGTCAATTTCCATCATACCTTCAGCCATCAGCTTTCCTTGGGATGCTACAGCAGTGGACCTGGTGGCACTTTGCAGGACTCCCCATGTCGTTTTACCTTGCAGGATGTACATGGAGTGATAAAAAACCAAGAAAGGGCTCGATCTGTGCTCACTGAAATAGTCTTTGGAGGGCTGCAGCCCTTTGGAGGACTCCCAGGGCCTTTCTTCGGAAATTTGTTTTTAGCCATGGATTAACGGCCTGAATCTCCTGAACTTTGGGACAAAGTGCTCTGAGTTTTTCCAGAATTTGACATGGGAACAAGTGAAGAAATGGTAATGAGGCCAAGTTGATGAAATGCTGCTTATTCCTGCTATTTATCATGATAAGAGTTTAGACTAAAGACTTTTACTGGAGGTGCTTCCAACAGACTCCTATGCAATGCATAGATAGGCTCTTAAGAGGCAAAAGCAAATAAATAAATGGCTGGAAATGCAACTTTCATCACCTATGAAGTTCTGCTTTTGTTTGTTTTTTCATTAATGCAGGCTGGGGTTCAATCCTCTGTTCCCATTACAGAGCAGGAAAGTGAATTTGAGAAAGTCACTGGCTTAGCATAAAGCTTTATTGTTCTCCCCTTTGCTTTCTATATGCAGTACAAAGACACTACTGAGATCAAAGAAAGGATATGAATTACCATAGCACCCAGTTGTCTCAACATTTTCCTCTTCAGCAGGTGGTTATCCATCTGTTCATTTTCCCTGCTGGGGTTGGCTTTTCTATCAGTGTGACTCTCTTGGGGCATGGGAATGTAAACCCTGAGTGCACTGGGTGGTGGCCCCACCATGCAGTGAGTGCCAAGTGCCTCCTCCAGGAGCTGGTGGATTTTTGTGCCCCTTTGAACTACTGTGAATGACAAAACAAGGAGAAACCATAGTGAGAATCAAGGTCCTGATGAACCCTGGGGCAGGAGCTGATGCCCATCTCCCCAAATGCTTGGTGCTGTGCTTAGAGAGACTCTGCTTTGTGCAAGCACAGGAGATCAGTGCCTCTACCCTGCTCAGGTCTGCTGATGAAAACAGGGGCAGGATTCCTTTGAGGAAGCAGAAGTGATCAGTCACTGGAGTGCCTCTGAGGCATGGCACTGTGGACAAGGAGTCTGGACGAGCGCATCTGATGTCCTACCAAAGTGGCAGAATCAATATATACGGATTTCGTCTGCAGTGTCTGGGTGAGGTAATAAGCCTTGTACCCTGCCTCTGAGGGCAGGTGAGGCGGCTGTGTGGTGTCTGTGGGCAGTGATTCAGATGAGCCCAGCCTGCCACAGCACAGCCCTGGCTGTGTTGAGGCTGAGCAAACCTTCAGCTGCCCGTACAAGGCCGAGTACAGCTGCCTGAATGACCACAAAGCAGCAGCAACATGTGGGGAAGCAGAGCTACATCCCCCTGTTCTGGAAGTGCAGTGGGTGAGACATGGAAAAGTGACAGTATGGGCAGTGTGATTGAGGCCCTGCTGCCCCAGATATCACCAGGCAGATGGGCTGGGTCTGTGCCTGGGCTGGCTGTTAAAGCCTGCCTGCAGTGCAGGAGAGCTCTTTGTGCTCCCCACCCTGCTCAGTCCCTCTCACCAAGCCTGTGGGGCTGAGCAGCAGCAGAGCCCTCCCTGTGGCCATTGTCCTCTCTCCTCTCCATCTGCTGCCAGGTCCCTGTGGCTGCCTGCACTTACTGCACCTGGGCTACCCTGGCTGCCAGGGAACAGCAGCTGACGTGTCCCTGCCTCCTCAGCCCCCAAAGGCATGCTGACTCCATCATGTGTGTGGTGGGGTTCATCCCATTCGGAGCAGAGCAGATGGGCAGCGCCACAGTCCAGGTGAGGTGCCCACATGTATTTTGTATTTCTGTGGCAGAGTGTGGACATTGGGTTTAACTTGTTTAGTGTTCCCATATGGACTTTGCATCTGCTATTTTGCCTGTGCCAGGGCTGTATGCTTTGTCACCCAAGAGTGCAAATGGGTGCTGGGTTCCTTGCTGGTGCCCAATCACACCTTAAAGTACATGATGCAACATTGATAGAAGATGTTTCACAGGCAGCACAACCAATAATGCTTTTTTTTCCCCAGGGATTTATGATCTCCTCACCATAGTTATCCCAATCTCATACCCATATCCTGTGATGCTCCCATTAGAGCCCAGCAATCCCAGTGCTGCATTTCCAGCTCCCAGTGTTTCTCCCTAATCTCTGTCTCCCTAAGCTCCTCCATGTACCTTCTGGGCTCTGCCTGTCACAGCACCTTGGCTTTCTTCTGTGTCCCTGTAATCTCCCTGTAATTCCCCATCTCTCTCCCATGGTGCCTCCCCGAACCTGTTGGATTGTCTTTTAGGAAAGACTAGTGTGGGTAGATCATGTTTGGATAGCTGCTGGCATCAGACTCAGCAGCTGGATGTGTGATTCCTCTTGGTGGCCTTGAGAGGGAACAGAGACAGTGACACACAAGTTCCCACAAACTTTCTAGGGACTTTGTACCTCCAAGACGTTTGTCTCTTTGCCAGATTTTGTTGACCATTGTAAAAAACCTCTGAATTGTGGATGTGGACTTAGGGTCAGCATGACCATGTTAAGTGAATTCCATAGAAACGTGTGTGCATGGGATGCTGCATTTCCTGTGTGGAATTGGACCTGTTGCTTGGAGCCTCTTAAGTCTGCTCAGCCTATGAGCACTGGTGAACCTGTGAAATGGACCTGGGGTTATCTAGCAGGAAGGTCTGTCTTTGTGAAGTGCACTGCCTGGAGAGGGCAGCTTTGAAGTACTGCTTGGCACTGGCTTTATTGTTATAACCATATAGAGAGAGTGTTTTTGTGCTCAGATCGTTTCTGGACACACAACAAAGGGTGAGGAAGCAAACAAATGGGGGGCTGTGGGAACAAGTTAAATGGAGCACCATGTGGGGAGTTCCAATCACAACATCACCAGATAACTTCCTGTTTCTCTAGGGGTCATTATTCCTGCCTGGAAAAGTCAGGGTGGAAACTCAGCTCTGTACTACACAGGACCTCTGTGCTGAGTCGAAGCAATGGTGGGTGCACGTGCAGTGGTCTAATGTGGTGTATAATGTGCACAAGCAGATGTCAGCACTGTCCAAAGCAATCCCTTCTGTGCTCCTGGTGAGTGTAGCACACCCATTGACAATCCATGTGTGTGACATTTATCCAAAGATGGCATTTCTTGACCAGCGCATGTAGGCTGCTGTTGTTATTCCAAAATGGTTTCTTACACTTTATTTCACCCAGTGTGCAAGAGGCCAATCCACCCACAGAGTCAAGGTATTTGATTTATTTACGGTTCTGTGCAGAAAGCAAATCCAAAACACAGCCCTGTACCAGGCACTTTGAGGGAAGTTAACTCAACCTCAGCCCAAACCAGCACAATAGCCCAAAATGATGAAGGGCTTGGCTGAAAAGGCAGTGATTTGTGGGACTGGTCTGGAAGGGTGGTTCAACCCTGGCATTGACAACTGCCTTTCCTCTGGAAAGGACTCGGGACCAGCTGCCAGAGACCTTTTAAAAGGTTTCTCAGAGGTTTCTCGGCACTTAAAAGATGAGGCTCAGTTCAGCCAAATGATGAAGAATGGGGCCTTTCTTTGCTCACTAGCAGAGTTACCTGGACTAACATCCCTCCAACTCCCTTTGAATCTATCTTTTAATTTTGTTCTCAAAGGGCTGAGTAATTAGGTTATTTAGAAGCTGTCAGCAATACAGGAGGCTAGTAGCCTCTGTCCTGGACAGTCATTTTCATGGTCTGCTTTTCAAGTTGTACCATAATACAGTTTAGTATTCTGGCTTTGTTTGCCATGGCTCAGCTGGTTTATTACTGGCCATGGATTCTGTCCTGCTCTTCAAGAAACACAAAGATAAAGCTGATGGCCATTGGTGAGGTAACGTGCTCTGATTTCTGCAGAACCACAGGGTGCTTGATTTGGCTATGTGGAAACTGTCTGAAGCTAGCTCATTGTAACATCTGACTGCTTACATTCCTCTGCATGGATAGATATGAAATGAGTTAAGATTAAATCCCAAAACTTCATTTTCTTGGCTAAACATCCATGCAGGAGTAAAATGAAAATTGCAAAATCCCACAAGGGGAGCATATTGATAGATGTCTGTTAATGCTGGTTTCCTGCAATGAAAACCTTGTAGGGAAGCTACTTTGATCTGTGCCAGGAGTGTTTTCGCAGCTGTTATCACATTTTCTTTATTTTTATTAGTTATACGTTACTATATTTCAAGGTTTGTTGTCTTTTGAAGGGTGCTGCCTTCTGCTCTGTTTCTTCTCTGATAAAAGCTTCTGCCCCTCTCCTGAGAAAATGAAGCCAGCAAAGGCATTAGATCCCCCCATTTTGAAGTTCATCACATTTCATGAAGTTTTAGATGACTTTTTGTGTGGATTGGGTTGGACTTCACTCCATGGATTATGTCCATGCCTCAGCAATGTGAGGAGCAGCAGAGAGCCCTTGTGCCGCAGCTGGCACAGCAAAACAACTGGACCTGCCTGTAGGAGTCAGAACCTTTCAGAGTGTCTCCTTTGTACATGGGACTTTAACTAGGCTCAACACCTGTTTCCTGCATCACAGCTCCACAGGCATCTTCTAAAGAACACTAGTGATTGTTTTGAAGGTTATCTAAGTGTTCAGTGTTTAAGATGAAAAGATAACCATACTTGTGAGCACTTACATCTAGGAGCATGGTGTCTGCCAAAAACGAGCTAGAAAACGGTTCCTTTCCAGCTGTGCCTCTGAAGAGGATGTGGCAGACTTCCTAGTCCTTTCCTCAAGATTCTCCCAAAGGAGACTTCTTTTTATGGTTCTTCATCTCAGAGGCTCAGGGATGCTGGTTAGTACAGACCTAGTAACATAAGGAATCCCAAAATACACCTGAAAATTAGTGAAACAAAGACTAAGGAGAGCACTGTAACTTTGGGGGGAAGAGTAGTGAAGGTAGTGGAGCAAAACAGCCACTGCCACAGCATTACCCAAAACAGTGGATTTTTTTGAATTATGGAAGAAAGTATGATTTTGTAAGGTATTTTTTGTCCCTGTGGACTATTTTAAGCAGATATGTATATGCCAAATTTTACTCATCTAATGGGGAAAAAGACATCCTTTCCACTCATTAAAAACCAATATCTTAAAATAAAATGTGAAAGAAGACAATAGGACAGAAAAAAGTGCCATGAACCTGGAAGAAAGGCAGCTGAGCAATTGCAACAGACTTTTCTTGTATTTGCAAGTCCCATTTTGGACCAGGAAGATGCTAAATGAAAAATGTGCCCATTCCCAGTCCTCTGGTGACTGGTAAGTTAATTTGGTGGTCCTTGTCTACCTACCAGTGGGTTGAGGGAATCTCAGCAGACATTTCACCATATGGAGGGCAGAGTTAACAAATCCAAGCTCTGCATTTTTCAGTGCCTGTAGTACTGCTTAAAGTCTTGGAGCATTCTCATCCTGCTGTAAGAAAATTTGATACACAGGGTTTGGGTTGCTCAATTCTGCAGCCTGATCCCAGCTCCCTGGCTTTCATGTGTACACTGTGGATGTTCAGGACATGCTGCTCCATAACTTTGCTGGGACACAGTCTGTCATCCTAGAAAAGGTACAAGCTGATTATTATTTTTCTTTTATTCTTTTATTCTTATTATTTTCTTGCTGTTATTATTTCCCCTCTTGCCATTACAAGGCTTGATCAAGTTAATCCATGCAGAGTTGCTGGAAGTTATTTCAGCAGGGTTATAATTGGATTGCATGAGCCTTTACCTTTTGCTCTTTCTTCCAAATATAATTTACCAGTATCTGAATCAATGTAAAAGGAAAAGTAATACTAGCAGGGATGAGGAATTGGCTGTGGCTGCCACGAAACATATCAATGTCCATGTTTCCCTTTGGAGTGATAATGAGACACTGGGATTTTTTTGATATTGGAAAAAAAAAAAAAAACCACCCAAAAAAAAAAAAAAAAAAACAAAAAAAAACCAAAAAACAATGAGAAAGGGAAGTCACATAAAAAAAAAAAAAAAAAACAAAACAAAAAAAAACAACCAAAAAACAATGAGAAAGAGAAGTCACACAGCAGTTTGAAGCTAAGCCTCCTATAGGCGGTTGTTTTGAAAAAAAACCTGTCCATCTTGAAACTAGAGGCACATTTATTTTTCAGTATTCCCCAGATAAAAACAAACATTTCCACACTTCTAAAGGGAAAGCTCAGTATGACATTCTCAGTGAAACAGTTTGGTGTTTGTAAATAAATAAAATTTCCCAAACATCTAGGTATCTTCAGTTCCTCAAAAAATACAGCCTCTGCCAAGCCCACCTCTTGTCAGGGAGCAGTGGGAGCTCCACCTTCACCACTGTTCATCCCAACATCACCCAGCTCTGTTCTTGTCCCAGGCTCTGGCTGCTCTATCACCTTCCTCTGGTCTGAGGAAGAGGAACAAGAACTTTTGCTTCCAGCACTGACATTTATCCTGGGAGTAGTTGAGCTGGCAGGAGAGTCACCAAGACTGCCAAATCTGCCTGGGAAAAGGGAGGCAATCAGAGCTCTCCCTGTCCCTTCACTTAGGCTGGCAGGAGGGATGCAGGATGTCTCTGAGCATGGTACTCTGAAGCTGCCAGTCTGCTCATGGCTATGATGGTCTTTTGCCAGCATGTGAAACTGCCCTGTGCCTCTCAGCAGCTCTCTGAGTCTGCCTTCTGGCATCAAACATCACCTTTGTCCTGTGCACAGCTACCGAGGTTGCTGCACAGCCGGCATAGAGGAGAGAGCGCTCAAAGCACAGTTATTCCCAGGACCCAAGTTATTTCCACTTCATTCCCCTCCTAAGTTTTCTAAAAGCTATGAACTGTTGGTACTGTCTGAGGTCTTAAGGGACACAAATACTCTGTTCACCCTGTGTTTGCAGTTCATTGGAATTGTAGGATTATCTCCAAAGGCTAAAACAGTCTGAATGCCATTCTGGCAAAGCTGGGATGTATTTTGCATGTTGCTGTATGGATTGCTGTAGTGAGACTGCTTCTCATGGGCCATTCTCTCATGTTTACAGCCCCGGCTGCACTGGTGCAGATAAGAATAAATGGCCTCAAGTTACACCAGGGGAGGCTTAGATTGGATATTAAGAAAAACTTCTTCACTGAAGAAGTGAAGAAGTTTTTTGAGTGCTGGAACAGGCAGCTCAGAGAAGTGCTGGAGTCACCATTGTTGGAGGTATTTAAAAGACATGTAGATGTGGCACTAAGGGACTTGGTTTAGTAGTGGACTTGGCTGTGCTGGGTTAACAGTGGGACTTGATCATTTTAAAGATCTTTTCCAAAATAAATTCTGTCATCCTATATTTAAGAGCCGCAGGGTACTCACAAGACAGATAAGTGGTTTTTAGGTGGACACTACAGCTGTTGGGCTGATACCATATGACTGCTGCTCCAGTGAAACCCACTGATGAATGCATTTGGGGACACCTCAGGGATGTCAGGAGCTGGGTGACTGCTGGAGGTGCCGAGTGCCCTCCATTCCCTGTGGTGCCACCAAGAGCTGGGCGTGGTGCTGAGCTGGACAGTGTGCAGGCTGGAGGTGGGAGCAGAAGGCCAAGGTCTCTAAACATCTGGGTGAAGTATATGTTGTCACTCACATGCAAAAAGGTCTACATACTTTGGGGTTGTCCTGGCACAGGAGCTGCCCACTGTCCGTTGGTTGATATGGGCACTAAGTTTGTCTCCCCTGACAATAAGAGAGGGAATTTTCTGTGAAAGATTCTGGGTTTGCAGCTAATCTGAAATAGTTTGTATCTTGTAACAGTGATGCAAAAGAATACTGTTCAAAACAGTCTTTGGAGAACTCCTGGAGTACTTTCCCAACACAGGAGCTGCCACAAGGAGAGTCTCTGGTGTCTGTCTGTATGACTTCCGGTTAGAATGATTAATGCTATTGGAATGCCAATGCATTTTCCATAATGTACTCTCACAGCCAGGGTCCTGGGCAGAAATCTTTTATTGTTACTCAGTCTAAACAACAACAACAAAAAAAAATCCTGCTGATTTTTAGTTAAGCTGAGGTCAGCCAGCATCTTCCCCATCTAATGCATGTAGGCCTTTAAAGGCTCTCTTCCTGCTGATAACCTCTTCAGAGACAAAACTGGGAACTTCAAGCTGTTACAAAATATTTGGTTTTCCTCAACAGTAGAAGTAGCAATGTTTCTCAAGCTTGGGTGAGCAATCTGTCTCTAAAACACATTTTCATACCAGGCTCGTAGTGGCTCCAAAATCACATGTCCCTTCCATTTAATTTTCAAAGGATCTGTGTGCATGAACCAGACAGGTAAAGTGCAGTGAAGGAGAGCTACACCATGTGTTTTCAAGAGCATAGTGCTTTTTTTTGTAACTCTGAGACATCCTAGAAGTGAAGATTTTGTTGTTGTTGCTCTGAAAAGTGGTTTCACCAGCTGATTGCTCACCATTCCTATGCAGATGGGCAGGGAGCAGGAGCTCGCAGTGGACATTCTGCATCCACAGAAGGCTACCTCTGACTTAGTCACTTGCTGTCCTGCTGCAGCCAACAGAGAAAACTCCCACATTACTGAATTCTTGTAAGTTGAGTTGCTAAGTGGAGTGTGTTAGTGGAATCCTGCCACATCTCCCAGGTGTGCTGTTTGGGGTGGGATGAACTGCAGCCCAGCAGTTCCTTGGGCTGTGGGGGAACACACACACAGATGCATCTGGCTGCATCCGCACAGCTTCTCCAATCCCTCCTGTTCCACAGCCCTCTGATGGTCCAGGCTGATGTCACTTGTCAGCTTTTTGGTTATCTTTTTAGTAAGGAAATGAAGCCAAGGATTTCCTGACAGCACATTGCTGTGCTGGTGTATCAGTGGAGGGAATCTGTGATGTAACACTGAAAATGTCTCCAAGCCTTTCCCCAAATTTAATAACCTTGCAGTGAACAAGTGCTGATCATTCACTGCAAGGTCTAAGACAACCCTTCTACAGATCATGCTTTTTTTCTTTTTTTTTTCTATTTTTTTGGTTGTTTTTTTTTTTTTGTGGGCTTTCTCTTTTCTTACTGTGCATAAAGGATTCAAATGAAAGTTACATTTTTTGTAATATATGAAGAGCCTGTTAATCTTGGAGAATAAGAACCCAATAAATTTTGCAACTATATTTGTTGACATGATTATTTTTTTGTATTAAAAATTTGTTTTGGGTCAGTCGTTTTTCCTCTGCTTGCTTTGCTAGGAAACTCAGGGGTAAAATTCCATTACATATATGAATGATAACTAGCTACAAAAATAAAAGCAGATGGCAGCCAAGCAGAAGTATCAGATGTATATTTCTTCATCTTTTGTACAGATCGAGACACTCAGGAACACAAATTTCTGTTGTTTACAGTAGAGAAGTTAATTACCCATATTTTAAAATTCAGAACTTTTCTCTGCATTTATATATATTCTTGTCAGTACACCAAAAATTGAACCCAGGTCATTAACAAACATGCCTACTGTGGGCAGTCACATTCCCAAACTGGCGTGGCCAGGCAACCTCCTGGAGGTACAATTTTCAGGCAAGTGCCCTGGGTCGCAAAAGCTTTTTCTTCAGTTGAGGGTTCTGGCTTTATCTTGTGGGGAGACTGGGCAAATGTAGCTGCAATGAGGACTGCATAGGAGGAAAAGGATGTTTATGTTTTCCCCTGTATTCTCTCTGAGCTTTCCACCTAGATATTTAGGCGTGTGACTATCCAGCTACTTTATTTCAAGTCCAACTTACTGAGGTTTGTTTAATATCCAGCTAAAATATCTCATTTCTAGCTCAGTTGGGACTTCAGATCTTTTGTTCTGAAATCCCTTTCTTGAGCTGCTGTGGTTTTCTTTTTTAAACAACTCATCTGGGAGACAAGGACCTGGTGCACTCCTGTCATGTAGGTTTTCTCTGCATGGAGAGATCAGCTTTTGCATTGACAATCATAACCAAGATACAAATACATTGTAAAATAAAGTTTGTTGGTTTTGTTTTTTTTTTTCCTTGCAGACTGAGATACATGGTTTGAACCATTAAAACCAGAATATCTGGAAGTCTTCACTGAGTGTGTCTGATGTGCATAAAATTTCTAGGTTTTTTGAGGTTTGGAAGGAGGACATAACTAGGAATTGATATGACTGAGATAACCCAGCTAGGGGTGTCCAAAAGCTAGTAACACCCTGAAAGCAACACTCTACACCTGAGTTTCCTGTATTTTGTGAAATGCCTTGGATTGAATTAAAAAGGCTCCTTCTGAGCCATTTTTTGTACAAACATGCAGTAGCTGCAAGGTGAATTTTTAGTTTCAAAATAATTGTGAACTCTTCTTTCAATGGCACATATGCTAACAGAAGGAACAAAAACATTACTACAAGTAAGGATTTGGCATTTCTAATTGCTTTTTAACCTTCTCCAGCCCAAAAATGTAAGTGTTAGGTCCCTGCCTGACTTCTGAAATTTGGATACAAGAAAATAATCTTTGTGGAGTAAATTTGTATCACTTACTTCCCAGTGAATGTCTGATACATAAGAGGTATTTTGTCCTTTTCAGAGCATTCAGGAAAATAACTTTGTAAATGCTTGGGTATACATGAGGAATTTCTGGCTCTATCACCGATAGGAGTATTCAGGAGAGCCTAAATGTTCATTCAGAGGGTAAATTTAAAACAGATAAAAAATTTAAGCTAAACTGTGCTGTAAACCTTGATATCAGTGTTCTGTTTTTAGATTTATAAATTGTCCATGAAATGTAGAAATCCAGGGACTCACATTTTAAGTGAACTGCTACAATGGATGTTTCTCCTTGGGTAACTTTCTCTTGCTGGGCAACTTTGTCCTTGGCCCTGCTTTTTGAACAAATGGCTATAAATCAGAAGTAATGCTCGTGAAACCTATGAAATACAGCAGGATAAATAAATATCAAAGCTTTGCCATCATGTTGTAAATTTAGTTCGCCTTTTCCTTTCTTTTTTAGGAAGGTGCTTCTGGAGATAAATGTCCCCAGGATGGAAACGCATTGGTTGTACCTCACCAAAATCAAACGGGTTTGATGTCACTGAGACCAGCGCAGCATAGCAAAGATGGATTTGCTTCTGCGTCGATCCGCTGTAAATAAACTTGCTTCTTTCTGGAAGAACTCTCCTTCTCGGAGTTCGCTTGCATCCACGGCCTCTTTCCTTTTCTCTGCAGTTCCCTGGTGTCTCGTTACTGCTTCCGTGCAGGAAGCACATGACACTGAGTGTGCCGAGCCATTGGGTGGAGAGGGAGGACAGATGATGCTTTGTGGGCACGGCGGCAGTGAAACCCAACATGTGCCAGCCATTCTCAGCACAGGACGAGTTTGGACCGTTCTCTGAGGTTGTTAGCTGGCAGCAGCTGGAAGCAGGCAAGGGTGCAACAGTACGGAAAGGAAGAACGGGAGAACAGAACCTGTTTTCATCTGGTTTTAAGGAGTAAATGCTGTCTTTGGATGGACTTCGAGTTCATCCAGATTTCGAGGGGAAAATATGTTAAATGAAATCAGATGTAGATCAGTGTTTGTACCTTATTCCAAAAGAACAAGAATAATTTAGGATGCTAATGCATCTATTCCACCAGCCAAAGTGTCACAGCCGTGTCACAGCCCTTTCCCTGATGCCAAGGGCAACCCAGAGCCTGTGCCAGAGATTATGAAGGGCCACTGCTGCAAGCACTGGCACAGACAGAGTCTCAGCTGTGTTTTCAGCACACAATGTGTAATATGGATATACATTCCTAAAGTCAAAGCCAGTTATTCTGTTGCTTTGATAATGTTTGTTTCAGTTCCCACTATACTTCTTCCTCTTGAGGTCCTGTTTTTAAAAAAAAGATCCATTGCTACAGTACTTAGAACAAGTCAGATAGAGAAACTGAGAGAAATTTACCAAGCATCTGATCTTACAGAGGAAAACTAAAAACAAGGCTTTCTTTTTGGCATGAATGAGAGAGGCAAGAAGGGCCTGAATCTGACACAGGTAACTTTAATTTTAAACAGCAGATTTCTTGCACACACCTCTTACCTGCAAATTCAGGACTACTTGCAGTAGTCTCTAAAATTCCATGGTGCCTGCAGTCATCGCTACTGTTGCTCAGCTAAGTGCTCAGGGAAAGCACACATAGCCAAATTAATAGTTTGAAGCGTGTGTCCATATTATTATCCATACTGTAAATAAGATCAGGAGCTGTGGCTTACATAGGTCAACTGGTCTTGAGTAAAATACCAGCTCCTAATTAGTGAGGGTACTTAAGACTGGTTGCTGAGGGTATCCACAGCCCAGACAAATCTGATTAGACTCTGACATACCTATGAACAATGTGCAGTGTGTTATTTGCTGAACATGTTCCAAACAATTTCCCACAGAAAACAGTAAAATACTATTAACATTGTTAGCAAACTTAAATATTTCTGTATTTTCTTGTTACATTTTAGAGAATAATCTGTCCCTATTATGCCTGCAGCAGCAGAATTACAAACAGTAACAGGGGCTGCCAGCCACTGCTCCTGTGCAGACATGAACCGGGCAGGATTTGGAGGAAGATTGCTTACTGAAGTGATATCTACCCGCCTCTGCACATGAGCCAGACAGCCAGTTTTCTGGGGTATGTGTCAAATCAAATTTCAGAGGTTGAGTGGAAACAAGGAATGTTTTGCCTGCGGCTCTGGAGGCAATGAAGGACTGGGGTGGATGCACACGCCCTGATTATGCTGTGTAGTGGCCACCCTCTGCTGCAATTTGGGCCTCTGTTTCTGCCCATCCATCTCTTATCACTTCAGTACATTTCTCTGCATCACCACTGTAAAGAGACAAATCATAATATGGCAGGGGAAGGCGCTGGATTTTCCCAGGATGTGCTGGAAGTGGTGTGGCCTATGTGTCCCTGGCACAGATGGTGCAGCAGCTGAGGTGCCCTGCCTGTGCCCAGGAAGAGGGCTGAGGGCTGAGCCACAAAGCACCAGTCTGTGCCCACCCAACCTTGCCTGGGCCGGACACACCAGCCGCCAAAAAGGTTATAGGAAGGGGGTGATGCCGATCCTTCCTTGGAGATGTTGTGGGGATTATTTACATCATTGCTATTGCCCAGTCATTCTCATGCAGCCAGCAAAAGTCACACAGCCTTTGTAAGTTCAGTTTAAAAGACTTAAAGAAGTGTGAGTCTCTGTGTGTGTGCACATACACCACTCAGATGTTGGGATGTGGAGATTAAAGCGGAGATGGACAGGAGCAGGAGTGCAGGGATTGTGCAGATAAGGAACCACGAGAAAGATGGACAAAGAAAACGGGAGCAGAGGTATGAAGAAAACAACTACCTCCATCTCCATCCTTATCTACATCTCTATATCTCTATCATCTCTATCTCTATGTATATCCACATACACACACTCCCAACACTTCCCAGCAGCCCGGACTGCAGCCTCTGCCCACCGAGCCCGCCGCGGCCGCAGCAGCGCTGCCGGATCCGGCCCCGCCCGCCCTCGGCGCCGCCTCCCGCTCCGCCCGCCGGGCTCGGCTGCCGGGCCGGCCCCGGGGCGGGGCGGCGGCGAGCGGAGGCACAGCCAGGTGACCTTGGCGGGCAGAGCCGGGCTGCGCCCGTCGCCGCCACCGGGGAAGCTGGGTGGGGAGACGGCCGAGATGGTGGAGGACGGCGGCGAGGAGGAGGCGGAGGGGGAGAGCGGCGGGATGCCGGCGGCCGCGGCCCCGCTGCAGCGCTGCAATGGCTTCCTGCCCGGCAAGGAGGCGGCGGGCGGCGGCCGGGCGGGCGGCGGGGAGCAGGCGGCCCCGGAGGCCGAGGAGATGCTGTCGGCGGGCGGCGTGCGGCCGGAGGCGCGGCTGGAGACGCGGCTGTCGCGGCGGCGGCTGGCGGTGCTGGCCGTTTTCAGCTGCTACTCGCTGGTGAACGCCTTCCAATGGATCCAGTACAGCATCCTCAGCAACGTCTTCGCCGGCTTCTACGGCGTCTCCTTCACGCAGATCGACTGGCTGTCCATGGTGTACATGGTGGCCTACGTGCCGCTGATCCTGCCGGCCACCTGGCTGCTGGATGCCCGCGGGCTGCGCCTCACGGCGCTGCTGGGCGCGGGGCTCAACGCGGTGGGCGCCTGGCTCAAGTGCGGCAGCCTGGCCCCCCAGCGCTACCCGCTCACCCTGGCCGCCCAGGCCGTCTGCGCCGTCGCCCAGGTCTTCATCCTGGGGCTGCCCTCCCGCATCGCCTCCGTCTGGTTCGGCCCCACCGAGGTCTCCACCGCCTGCGCCGTGGCTGTGCTGGGCAACCAGGTAGGGCCGCAGGGGAGCGAGGGGGGCTGCGGAGAAGTGGGCTTCCTTGGAGTTCGGCATCGAGTTAAAAACGTGGTGCTTAAGTGGGAAAAGGCTTTCTCCAGGATGTGGTCCTGGGGGAAAGTGGCCGGGAGAGTAAGCGGGGCTGCCCGGCCGGCCTGGCGTGCAGGAGCCGGGCCATGTGGCAGCGTGTGGCAGGCAGCTCACACATTTCCAGCAGCTGCCGGCAGTACCTCAGTCGAGAACCTTTACAGAAGTGGTTCTGCTCCACTTCCTCTTTCTCTTGCGTTTTGGCGCTTGGATTCATTTGACTGGATTCACCCCCGGTTGGAGGGGTATGAACTACGTGAACTTTCATGAAGAGCCCCAGCGACAACATATATCGGTTTCTGCTCTTTAAAATATGGCCTCTAATTGCCAGGTGCCAGTAGTCAATACCCTGGTGACTCCTGAAGTTTTGTGTAACGCTGTGATAGTTCACATCACTGTTGGGAGCTGATAACTGAGTCACGGATTTCCTCAAGCTCCCTGGTCCTGGCCAGTATCAGAGAGCTGGAACAGGTGCATCTGAAAGCACAGGTGCAGGTATGATGCTTTTTCCTCCTACAGCCTAATTCTCACCTCCTGCCACTGTCCCAGCGCTTTTTTTTTTTTTTCTCCTGTGGCAAAAATTTGTTTAGATTCAAATCAGCATCACTGATGCAGGCTGAGGTCATAGGTAGGGTTTGGTTAAGATAATGGGGGATTTGTTTTTTATCATGTGAGTCTAATGATTTTATGTTTGTGCACTTTGGATTATGACAGCAGTGACATTCATTTTACATATTTACAGTTAGGGTGTACCTAAACCTTGTTTGTAGGTCCTCCAGAATGGTTTTTTTTTTTTTTTTTTGCATCGAATGTTTCCAGTGTACAAGTTAACTATCTCTTTTGAACTGAAGATTTCAAAATATGTTAGTTGTTTCAGCAGTGAGGCAAAAATTTTGGATCTCTATCCTGGTATGAGGTTAAAGGTTTCTTTGGCAGCTAAATTTCCACTCTTCCTGACACGCACCAGTCCTCCCAGTAGCAAGGTGTTACCGGGTTTTCAGTTCTGCAGTGGAGTGTGAAGTATCCAGCTTGGAGCCTGAAACATGCTTCACTTGGATGCTGAGATGTGGGGTTGAAGTGGTGCAGGACAGGAGCAGGAGAGCAGGGATTGTGTGGATGGGGAACCATGAGAAGGATGGACAAGGGAAACAGGATCAGGATGTTAACAAAATAAGCTGTGGATATTTCTGGAGTGTATTCCCCTCCAGAAGCTAGTACTGATCTCAGTGTGCCTGCTTAAGTGCTTGCTGGTACTGTGTCAATAGAACAACAGAATTTCTCTGTTCTCGCATTTTACTTCCTTAAAAAAATCCCTAAAAACTCTCAAAAGCTAGATTGAAAGAGTAGCAAGAAGTTAGGCGCTTGGAAATTAGAAGTAATGTCTGTGTATCCCACTGCAGTTCCCTTCTGCACAGGCATTCCCGCTAGGTCTCACTGTACTGATAATTGCACAACGTGAACTGTGTAAAAGAACAAGTTGCTATAACCCACTCACTGCACTGATAATTGCACAACGTGAACTGTGTAATAGAACAGGCTGCTATAGCGCACCCAGCTGTTGGTCATTTAATTGCTTATCAGATTGCTTATCACACAGCTTCAGACTATGTGAAACTTCAGCGCTACAGTGAGCGAGGCCGGGATAGCAGGCAGGGCAGGAACAGAGCAGTTATCAAAATTTAGATCTCACTTCTTTGGAATGCTGATTGTTCTCAGCTGGAACACAGAGATCACTGGGAATGCAGCGATGTACCTGTCAAGGGTTGTTAGGAGTGCCAGATCTCCACAAGTATTTAACATCTTAAATGAGGCACACCAAACTCATTGGAAGACTTTCTTCTGGCCTTAACCTCTCTAGATGTAAATGATGGAAAATGCTGTCATTTGACTTTGTTGGAACATTGTGGGTACTGCACTGGCTCCTGTTGGGGGAGGAAAAAATAAACCTAAAGAAAAAAAGTGTGTGCTCAGTTCATGTTTCTAGGGTTCATGTACTGAAGAGTGAGGACAAAAGGAGACAAATTCTTCCTGTGACCACTGGATACTGTGTCAATATGATGGCCTGTGGGAAAAAATGTAGCAAACCCCTCATCAGGGTATGCACAAAGGGTGTTTTGTAAGTGCAGTGGCACACCTCTAATGTGCATGCTTTCTGATTGTTGGACTTGTTACTGTAACAGTCTTTGGTGCTCTTTTTTCATTTAATTTTACCTAAAATAAATGTTTCAACACTTTAAAATGCCGTTTAGTTTTGGGGGAGCAGAAGAGAGAAATTGAAGAATAGCCCAGGACTTGTTCCTTCATATTTTAAAATGCTTTACATATATATATACCCAAAATTTCAGTCCCTGTTTTATGTCTCTTTAATGCAAAATCAGTTGTTACATTGGAATTTACTCCACACACAAACCCACTGCTTCTTCATTCTGTGATTTTTATTTATTTCCTTAGCAATAATTGTTGAGTTTGGTCTTAATAAGGATATTCCTTTTCTCTGTTCTGTCTGTTCTTCAATAAACCTTGCAGGCAGGCTTTGTAGTGGCAGGAACATGACATCAAATGAAGAACATTTCTACAAGAGTAGCTGGAATCTTTTGTCATCTGTAGTCCTTCAGCTGGAGGATGACTGATACAAATTTATGTTCGTGCATGGTACTTTCACTTCCTGTGAAAGATTCTTGTATAAGTATGAAGATTCTTGTATAAGTACTATGTGTAGTGCAAATATATACACTAAGTGTGGTATTGTAGTTCAATTGAGAAGTGAAAAGGTTAAACCTGAGTTATGGAAGATCTGGTTGTAAAACAACATTGAGAGCAAGTGGCTCAGAAGTGTGATACTATGGTTTTATTAATGCTTATTATGATAACAATTCTGAATTCTACCTGGTAAGACTTTTCACTTCTGTTAATTTGTATGTTCAGAGGGAAATGATTTTTGGTTTTCTTTTCCTTGCTTTACAGCTTGGTACTGCAATTGGCTTTTTGTTGCCGCCTGTTTTGGTCCCAAATACACCGAATGATATTGATCTTATGGCACATAACATCAGCATCATGTTCTATGGGACAGCGATAGTGTCCACGCTTTTGTTCTTCTTAGCAGGAGTTGGTAAGTGTTTAAATTACTGGAATTTACATGCTGGCCACAGGGGGTGTTTACAACGTCTCACTTTTAAAACAGCTGACTGCTCGAAGTAGTTGAGGTTACAATTTTTCCAGTTTGTGTTCACTTACTAGTTGTGCCAGGGTTAAGCAACAGCCATTTCCCTCTATGTTGTGCTTCACATGGGGTGATTTCTTTCAGATTATTTAGTTCTCTTAGTTTCTTTGCTGCAAGGATTTATTATATAATGTAAATTCACTCTGTTAATCTTACAATTTATATACAAAGGTCCTGAGTATTGCAGATGAAGTCTGTCTTTGACCATATTTTGGTAGCAATCAGATGTGACCAGATAACAACACATCCTTTGTGCATGTGACTCACTTCTTCCATGAGAAAATGTAGATTTTTTTTTCTCGTGGAGTTGTTAAAACTACAAGTCACTCTCCTGAAATTCATCAAGCTGAAACACTTCCAAAAAAAAAAGCACATTAGTTTTGTAGAGATGAAGCAAAAATTTTTCCTTCTTCTTTTTCCCCAGTGTTTGAAGAAAAGCCCAAATACCCTCCCAGTCACTCTCAAGCAGTCCTGCAAACTAAACCTCCTGAGGATTACTCCTACAAGCAGTCCATTATTAACTTGTTCAAAAATATTCCATTTATACTTTTGCTAATCAGTTATGGTAAGTGGTGCTATCTCCTTGTAGTCTGGCAGGAAGGTCCAAATGCAGGCCAGAAGCACATAGAATTTTAATTGTGGGGTTTTTTTTTTACGGGGGAGGGAGTGTCAAGCTTTTATTTACTCAGGTGCCAGTGCTGGAAAATCCGTAAGGATGCAAAATATCACTTATAGGTCCAGTGAAGAGATTTTACCTGGCACATAAAAGGTTTTGTGTTGTGAGTCTTAAATGGCAGAAGATGACTTCTTTAGGGTAAAAAATCAGCATGGTTGCACTTGGAATAACTGAAGTTTTTTTCTTGGTACTGCAGGTATTATGACTGGGGCATTTTATTCTGTCTCCACATTATTAAACCAGATGATAGTAACTCATTATGAGGTAAGTTTCTTGGCTCTTATCTTTCTCTTTTCCACTGTACATTTGCAGAGGTGATATTTATTTTGTAGGTGCTATGTGTGCTCAGACATTTGGTTTCTTTTATACCTCTGTACAGTTTCTTGTGCCATACAGCTGTGGGAGTCATAGGAATGTTTGTTTGCACTTATGACTGCCAAGAGGTCTGAACTTGACTCTGAATGGAAGCAATTATTAATGAGCACCATATAAATATTTGTTGAAAGGGAGAAGAAGTGAACGCTGGGAGAATTGGCTTGACACTGGTGGTGGCAGGAATGGTGGGTTCGATTATTTGTGGTTTGTGGCTGGATTACACTAAAACATACAAGTAAGTGTGGGTAGGCATGTGTGGGGTTAGGGGTAGGAGAGTGGTGCAATTGCATTAGGAAAATGCTCCAACATAAGGGCTGAAATGAACTGCTGATGAAATGAAGTTGGTCCCTGACCTTCTAGTGGTCTTGATGGAGAGAAGTTTCTGCGGCTACAGCGAAAGCTTGAGACTCTTACTGGTTATTGGCTAAAAGAAATGAGGGAGAAGAATGCAAAGGGGTTTATCATCTACTCCTGTCTCTTAGGAGTGTAAGGAAAGCACTGTAGGTCCTACATACAGTGGCCAGGTGGCCCAGTGGGCTTCTTCTCCTAGGAAAGCATAAAGTCTCAAAGCCTGCCCTGCACTGTTTTGTAAAATGGCCAGCTGATGGATTCTTGATTATTTTATGCTACTCCTGATCCTATTAGTAAGTGTAATGTTTGTTTTAATTCAGGGGATGACCATAGAGCAGAGCTCTCTTCTGGGGTAGGAGCTCCTGGGTCCATCATCCATGGAGTGGTGCCCCCAGGAGCGAGCGCTGCCCTGGAGCACTGTTTGTGATGGAATAATTCTCCCCTGTGATTCTTAGTACATTGTGTGCCTCTACAAGCCTAATGGATGTTAATGCTGTAGATTGGCTTTGTTTCTGCGTGTGTTTTGGCTTACAAATATGTGCTTTAAGAATTTGGAAGACATCCCTTTTTCCAGATTCAAAATAAATAGAACACTGTAATGAGATTTGTTTGACTTGCCTCTTGGTAGGCTGACATTTATTGCTAATAGTGTTGGACTCAGCTGCTCCTGTGTTGATGTATTGTGTAATGGGCAGCACTGCAGAATGGCCAAGAGGTACAGCATAGCAGAGAACTAAAATAGTCTTAAGGTAGTAGTATGTGCTGTGATTGTCCATTCTTTGAGAGTTTGAGTAAGTGTCCTTAGCCTTGAGTGAAGCAGCCAGATAACCAAGACAATGAAGGGTTCAGTAATGGATGTGTGCTCACTGCATGCTAAGTTCGAGGCAGAATTACATGAAGCAAATTTTATAGCTTTAGCATGTAATGTTCGTGTTATCCTTCCATGCTTCAGCAATGTGCTGCGGCCTTCTATGAACAATGTTAATTTTTTGTTGTTGTTGGGTTGCAGGCAAACTACTTTGATTGTTTACATTCTCTCTTTCATTGGGCTGCTGGTATTTACTTTCACCCTGGACCTCGGATACCTTATAGTAGTGTTCGTGACTGGAGGAGTGCTTGGGTGAGCAATTAAAGAGCACTACAAGACTTACTGCAGTTCTGTTCTAAAACATATTTAAATGTTTTACCTAGATAATTCTACTGTGTATTCTGTCACCATGGTCTCAGCCTATGCCTTTAGCTCACAGTACAGATAGGGTTTCAGCTTCTGTTACATCAGAATAAAGCTAAAGTAACTCTTCAATAAATCTCATTTATCATTTTATGGAACTAAGAGAGGTCTCTATGAAGTCAATTTGTTTGGTTCCAATTCACAAAGCTGTCTGCAGTGAAGTTGAAACTTTCTCTTGACCAGTGTGTAGGTGATTAGTTTAACTGAGCAGATCTAGGAAAACTGGCTTCTCTGCATTTTCATTAATCTATACTTTGATAGCCCAAGCAACATGCTGGTTGCTTTGTTTGCTGTGCTCATAGATACCCAATCTAAAAGCCTCAAGAGGTGCTGAGGGAGTGTTGCTGTATTCAGACACAGAAGTTAAGATAAAACCAGAAAAGTCTTGAGAGTTTCAGTTTAAAAACCAATCAACCATCCTCCCCGGCATTGAGCCTCTTCTCTTCCCATCATTGATCGGTCCCCTCAGCTTCTTCCATTGCAGCTTCCAGCAGGTGTTCAAGTGTACAGCCCCACTCCCTACTCATGGGTTTTTTGTCCTCCAGCATGGATATTTGGGCTGATCAAATGATGATGTGTATGGCTTTCATATGAAGGTAATTGGCTTCAAGTATGGAGTGGCTTGCGGACTCCTTTGAAAAGGTTGTTTCATATGTATGGTGGTTATGGGAAATAAGACAAACATGCTTTAACAGCTTTGCCCTAAAGAGAAAGATGTGTGGCTAAAATTCTTGGATCACACTGAGGAAATGAAGCAGTCACTATTATTTGGAATTATTGAATTCTGTTAAGTCATGAACACATGACAATTCAGAATACCAGCTGATTCATAATACCGTGTGTGTATGTTAGGTTTTTTTAGCTGTAGTAACAGATGAAGACCACACCTGTCATCCTCTTACTCTCCTCTTCAACAGGTTCTTCATGACTGGCTATCTTCCACTTGGGTTTGAATTTGCTGTGGAAATTACATATCCAGAGTCTGAAGGCACTTCCTCAGGTCTCCTTAATGCATCAGCACAGGTTACAGCATTTTATTTCTTCAAGTGAAGTAATATTCAGGAATGCCACGATGCTCAAATCTAGGAAGGCTTTCTTAGACTTAGCTAAGTCTCTGTTTTGTTGCTATAGTCCTGGTTTTTTAAAATTTGATTTCTGTAAGATGTGACCTGGAACTTTTAAAGGTAAAATGATGACTCTTTTCTGTGGTCCTGATGAAGTTACTTGTTTGTTTACAGATATTTGGAATTATCTTTACACTTGTTCAAGGAAAGCTCACAACAGACTACAGTCCTCGTGCAGGAAACATCTTTCTTTGTGCTTGGATTTTTGTGGGCATTATTTTAACAGGTAATTACAAGTGCAAGTAATGGCTTCTCTTTAATGTAAAAATGTAGGTGCTTTTGGGATGATGTTGCTAATATATGGACAGCCATCTGACCCCGAATTCTTGAGACATGTCTTGAATTTGAGACAGATGTCCATCTCCAGAGTGGGGTGAGAAATAGAAACAAATGCACAAATGGAGGCAGTTTGCAGTTTTCCAAATGCGGGAAATTGCCGATGCACTCTGGAACTATGCCAGTGTTTATACATGGCGACTCACAAATGTGCTGAAAGTGCTGAACTATGAAGCTTTTCTTTAAGTGCTAGTGATTTAAAAGATTTTATTGTCAATTCCTGCTTTGTGTGCTTTGTGAGGAGCAAGTTCAAATTGTCAGTGAGTTCAAATTGCAAAAAGCGAATACAGGTATTTTGAAAACGTGCTGAAAGCAGTTTCTGTGTGCTTGCACCCTGCAAACATTTCCCTTGAAATGCATGTCACTGCAAAGGTGTGAACCAGCTTCTCTTTTTCCTTCTTTTCTCAGCCTTAATAAAATCAGATTTGCGAAGACACAATGTGAATTCAGGGATTATGAACTTGGACGTCAAAGCTGTAAGTGTTGACTCTTTTACTGTGATTGTATTACCTGCTTGAATGCTTGACTTCTACTGGCATAACAATATTAGCTGCAAAAGAGTACTTGACAAAATCTTATGACTGATCCCGTGCTGCTTTTGACAACAGAGCCACATGGGATGCTGCCCTCACGTATCTGTTTTTCTTCTTAAATCTCATGAAAAAAACTGGAAAAACTTCTGCTCTCAGATTTTTTTTTTTAAATTTTTGAGTATTTGAATTTTAAGTGGCTAATAATATTTATTTATTGCTTGAATCTTGCTTTCTCATAATAGCAGGGTAGCACTGTAAATTGTGAAGCCTTTTTGTTTATTGTTTATTTATGAAGCCATCCTATAGACTATGTATTTTATTTAAAATACCTGCAGTCCCTTCAGATGAAGTCAGTGTCTGATAAACAGAAGCCAGGCTGGAGTTTCTATGCAGTGCTGCATAAAGAGCTGTGTTTGTTCTTCTGCTGACACTCTCAATTTAAAGGAAGAGTGAGCATAGCATTTTCTGATGATCACAAGGCTCCATGTTTCAGCAGCTTTCCCAAACTACTACAGTTACTAGGAGAAATAAAGCTCTCAGTTGAAAATTTTTTCAGTGCTGTGGTTTTTGATTATTCGGATCAAGATATGAGACAGCTTTTTGGAGTCACACATCGCAAGATCCTCTGCCATGTTTATTTTTGTGTAGGTGTCTTACATGCCCAGCAGCTTTTGATCATCTGTGACCAACTGCACACTGTTAGTGTCTGTATGAGGTTCAGAAACCTCCGAACTGGTGCGGTCTGAGCTAACTTGAGCCTGAAACCCGTTCGCAGCTGCGTGTGCTCAGGGTGGCATCCTGTGGGTTTCCCAGCCAGGGTTGCGGCTGTGCGTGACTTATCTGCTTTCCATTATCACCTCGTTAACTAGCCTAGGTCGTCACAAGGCTTCGTTCATATTAGCCAGGGTGTAAGAAAAGCTGCAGTCCTTGCCCTGATGTTGCCATGCATGATTGAGACCTTCCTGTGTTAATAATGTTCAATATCACTTTGATACTGAACCTTGATCAAGATTCTACTGTGGTTAAATGTAAAGGAGAAAAAAAAATGGGAAGTTAATCTTTATGTCACAGATATTTATATGCAGTAAATATACGCTTTAGAGTTATACTAAGAAACTAAACTCTATGTTTGGTCTCTTTTTTTTTTATTACAAAAAGAAGTTAAAATAGGATTTTATATAATTTGCTTAATTGGGCTAATTAACTAGTTGTACTGTTGGAGCCTAACCTAATAATTACCCAAAAAATACTGAGTTTGAGAATAATTCTGTTGAATAACAGCTTAATTCCTGTTGTGTTTTTACTTTTTTCTCCTTCTTCAGGTACCAGTTGACAGTCCTGTAGAACCTGAAAGCACTACATTAAAGATTCAGTCAGCTTTATGAAGCTGAAGGAAGGTGACTCAGAAACGCACAAGTTTGGTTAGATATGGAATGATATGAGCTAGTGTAATCACTGGATTTGTGTGTACGAGTAGTGAAATGTGTTTGTTGATATTGGTGGTAGTTGTGTACTGGAAGCTATGAAGATGCTCAGTTCGTTTTGCTCGAGATACAAACAATTCACCTTTGTATGGAATATTTATTTTAACATTTTCAAGTCTTGCAGTTTCATTAGTAAAGAGCTGTGTGAACACTCTCCGTGGTAGGGAGACGTGCATTCAGGATGCATACTTGAAAAAAATCAGGAATCTTGAAGTACAGTTGTCATGATCAGATGTATCTAATCTTCTTTTCTTGTTCAGTCTTGCTGGTGCATTTGAAAAGTCAAAGAGTAGGGAAATGCACATCAGGAGGATGTTCACGAGTTCATTTTTTATTTTAAATGTATCTGTATTTGAATATAAGCCAATGATTCCTTCTGGAAAAGTGATAGCACAATACTGAAAACAAGAGATGATGTATGTGTTTCATACTGGCATCTGACATTTCTTTTGCCTTGAAACTTCTTTATAGGTATCAGAAGGCAGATAAGAGAAAACACTGTTCTTGCTATAGCTTCATTGTAGCATTTCTGGGGAGATTTAAAAAGTTTCTCACTAGATAAATTGGAGAAAAAACATTTCTTATTAAATACAGTAAAAAGGAGGACAAATGCCTTTGATATCTCTATTATGAAATATTTATAAGCAATGGAACACTACCACACAAGTTTCCTCCATGGAATATTTTGAGTGCTTTCTCAGTTAAAGAGAGAGGAGTATGTGTTTACAAAGAGCCAGTGCCTTTACTTTGTAAAGAAGATCCCTGCCTCATCTTGAGTTTAATCAGTGCTGCTGAAGAAATTCCATTTTGTGTGTTAAACTTCTGAATATTTGTGGAGTATCAGAAAACGTGTTCTGTCCTTTTTATGAATTGTATCACTTGTCTCATGTGAAATTCCTGTGCTTGTGTAACTTAAATCATTTATTTTGTGGTTTGTTAAAAGCTATAAGGATGACTGAAAAGAAAATAATGATATTTTCACTTTTTCTGATCAAGTATTTTCTTTTATACCATCTTAGCTGCTAAATGAGCAGACATTATTAACAGTAACTTTTTGTTACTTCATTTATCTGGATTTGGTATGTGGGTTTTTCAGTGCAGTGCTTTTGAAAATTTTCTCCTTTACCTTGTGCTCTATCTACACACCCACAGAACTGATAGCACTACAATAATACTATTGCTGGGAAAGTCAGACCTGGGTTAGTGGACTTTTTGGAAACATTTCATTTTTAGCTCAGCAAACTGAGCCTGCAAGTTCAGTGCTATCAGTGGTGCTGTGTCTTTGAGTTCCCACAGATGCAGTGCCATCCAGAAGGTGGAATCCTACTTGAAGTTTTCCACAGGTTTTAACAGTTGGGGATGGGGAATTATTTAACTCTGTGCTGGTTTCAGCTGGGCTAGTTAATTTTCTTCACAGTGGCTGGCATGGGGCTGTGTTTTGGATTTGTGCTGAACACAGGGTTGATAACACAGAGATGTTTTATCCTTGCTGAGTAGGGCTTACACAGAGCCAAGGCCTTTTCTGCTTTTCATACGTCAGAAAAGGCGAGGAAGCTGGGAGTGCATGGGATGTTGGGAGGAGACACAGCCAGGACAGGTGACCCCAACTGACCAAAGGGATATTCCAGACCATGTGACATCATGTTCAGTGTATACAGTGTATACAGAAGGAGGAAGGGAGAGATGTTTAGAGTAATGGTGTTTTCTTCCTGAGAAGCCATTGCAATTGGTGGGGATGGCTGAACACCTTACTGCCCATGGGAAGCAGTAAATTAATTCCTTGTTTTTCTTTGCTTGTGTGTGGCTTCTGCTTTCCCCATTAAGCTGCCTCTCATCCCATGAGTTTTCCAGTTTTTACCCTTCTGATTCTGTCCTCAATCCCACTGGTGGGGAAGGGAGTGAGCAAGTGGCTGCCTGGGGCTTGGTGGATGGCTGGGGTTAAATAACAACAAACTCCAAGATAGTCTCTAAGTACAATAAATATAATTAAAAGCTTTTCTTTTTCTTGTTTTGCTGTAGACTCAGGAAAATCCTTTTGTATAAAAAGGGCCCTGAAAACTTATCTTTGTAAGCTTAGCCTCTAAATGTGATGATCTTGATTTAAACATTTTGTATAATAAATGCTTTAGACGGGGAAAGGCCTATCAGAATAAACAAAGCACACTTGGAACACTTGCCTTGCCAAAAAGGGTTCATGTCTCTTTGCTGGGTCCAGTGCTAGGGAGAAAATGGCCAGGCCTTGCTGCTCCTGGGCGGGTCAACTCTAGAAGCTGAAGCAGCTGAATATAGGAAAAGTCACTCTTGGCTATTCAAATGGCAGGCAAGGGTATAGGAGTGAAAGTAGAGATGCTTTCAGTATGTGAGTCCTTTACATTGAAGCTGCCCCATCAAGGGATGTGCAGGTTTTCAGCCTGACTCAGAAAAGTGAAAGTTTCTGCCTTGTGACATATATGGGTGGCTTTTCCCTTTGAAAAAATGATAATAACATGTGCCAAAAAATATATATGTTTTTCATCAAGATATAGATCCAGAAAATATTTATGTTCATGGCCATGCATGGTTGCTTTGACTTTTGGTGTTGCAAAATCTTAACAAGATAATATTTTTGTAGTTTTGGGGAATTGTTTTCAAATTCCCCAGTAGAAAGTCTTTGGCAGTATCCAGGATGTTTGCTGACCTGTTCAATATACACTGCTCAAAATGAAAGATTGAGTATTTTTGTTCCATTCTTAAAATTTATTTTTTAATTCCTTTCTTTACTGCTAGTTTCCAGTTTCTTTAGTTATGTTCAGCTGATTATTGAAAAAATATTCTGGTTCTGGCTCCTTGTTTTATCTTCTGCCAAATTACTTGGCTACCTTCTGAAAAGGTTGAAAGAAGATTTTGGCTTGCTGGAAACCCTGCTGGGTCCCTGAAAAGAAAATATTCCTAATAGTGAAGGCTTAATTACATCCTGGATTTAATATTCCCCTTCTAAAAGGAGCTTGAAAGTTGGAAACCTATGAGCTATTTTCAGGCAATGATAAAGCATTTAAATGAAAGGCTCAGCTGCAGAATAAAAAGCAAATAAAGAGCAAAACAGTATTTTTTTATGCAATAGTCTTATCATCTGTCAAAAAATCGAGGTTCTAGCTCATGGCAGAAATAAATTTGGAGTAATTTAGGCTTTGTGGTTTTTGCTTTTAATTTTTGGATTTTAGCAGAAAACATCCACTCAATCAAGCATAAAATCATAGCATGTTAAGAGGTTGGAAGGGACCTTAAAGTTCATCTGGTCCCAACCCACCTGCCATGGGCAGGGACACCTCCCACTAGACGAGGTTGCTCAAGGCTCTATCCAACCTGGCCTTGGACACTGCCAGGGTTGGGTGTCCACAACCTGCCTGGGCAACCTGTTCCAGTGCTTACCATCCTCACAGTAAAAAATTTATTCCTGATATCTAAATTAAATTCCCTCTCTTTCAGTTTGTACCCATTCCCTTTTGTCCTATCACTACAATTCCTGACAAAGAGTCCCTCCCACTTCACTGTAGTCCCTCTTCAGATACTGGAAGGTTGCTATGAGTTCTCCATGCAACCTTCTTAGCCTGGAAATTCCACATGCATTTGGAATTGCACATAGGGTTTCTGACTCTTAGCCTTCAGACCCTGGCTCAGCCCCCCAGCAAGAGTAGAGTTGAGGGCGAAAAATTCTAGCTGCTTAAAAAAAGTAATTGTATCATGAATTGAATTGCACATCAGCTAGGAGAGGATGGTGTAAGAAACGAGAACAAGCGAGAACAGGCATCCCACTCCCATGCATCAGCTTTTTCTTTTCAATTTGCTTTTTTTCCGCCTGTTTCAGGAGAGCTCTGGAGGATGCAAGAGAACACACACAGTGGGGAGCATAAACAAGGGAACTGCCCCCAAGTTCCCAGGAGCTCAGCAGGTTGTGCAGTTGATATCTTGCAGCTACAAAATTCGGAGATTAGCGTTCTTACCTGTGTGGTTCTTCCCAGCCACAGTAAACTTTTGGTCATTTCAGTGGAAGAGACTCAAGAGAGCATTGACACATTTTTATTTAGGATTCCTGCCACAGCCTTAAATCCCTCATTTGTACTGGCTGGGTGTGAAAATACCAGACCTGTAGGATAGAGTCTGGAATTGCTGGTAGGTAAGTGCCTCAGAACAAGTATTTGTAGATGGGTGTTTGTCTTTAGTAACATCTCTTTCTGTTGCTAAATGCCCATGGTTTACGAGGAAGAAAGAACAAGGGAGGAAGTAGCAAGAATACATATAAATAATTGCAGATTAATAGGGATGTCTTGAGAGGCTAGACAGTGTTAAAGGAGTAAAGTACGTATTTGTTAAAAAGGCCTTCAAAGGATACACCTTGGGCAGTACAACAGCCCAGCCAGGGCTACACCCAAAATGGATGATGGGTCACACGTTTTCACACTTTTATAAGTTTTGGTCCATGTACATTTTGGGGTTAATTGTCCAATTACAGCTTCAGGTTACGAAGTCCCATCCTCCCAGATTGCTCTCCTCAGTTATCTGTTGTTTATATCTTTTGGGCCCAAAGCTGCAATGGTGTCCTTGGTTCTCAGGCTGGAAAAGGATTGTTTTGTCAAACTAAACTGTGAAGAGAATTTGCTAACACTTTATATAAACTTCAGAGTTATATACTAATGCAGTACAGAACTAATACAGTACAGTATAGGAAGATATGAAAGCTAAAACTTAAGACATCCATAGGGCTTTTCTAACTTCAGCCTCTTGGTCATCTCTTTTGTTCAAGGCAGTATGTGGTTTCAGAGACAATCAGTGGAGTGTGTAATCAGAGCTGCCAGCCCATATTGCCTAATGAAACAATGGGTTTTTGAGAAATATTTGTACTACCTTCTGCATCTACAACCAAGTGAAATTGGGTTAAGCTGTAAACATTTGTTTTCCTTTTCCATGTTGTGAACTCACTAGTTTTTCTGTGTGAATGGGAGTGTGTGACCTTTACAGTTGTTGTCTTTCAATACATGTATGTACCTCCTCAAGTGTTACAGGCTATTGATGTTTCATGGAGCACAAGCTGTCATTGTACACAATAATATGTGATTGCTCCCAGCCCCACCATTTGGTCTGAATTCTTTGAAGAGGAAAAAGTGATTTTAATGCAGGAACTAGAATGAATTAAGCAAAAAATTTCCTAAGAGAAATGTATTTCTGTGTAAGACCCGTGTTATTTACTGCTCATGCCTTTGTTCTACTCATGAAGATAACAAATGTGTTTTGCTGTAGTATTTTGGTTTTGTTAGTGTCCAATTTTTTATTTCAAGAGAAAATTAAAAGTTCCTAATGAATATTCTCTGATTGCAATACTGTATGTATGTGTATATGTGGATGGCATCATTCCTTACCATTCTGTTACTAATAAAGTGTATAATGCCTAAATTGATTGGAGCCAAGAGTAATATTTTTGACAGCTGCTAATCTAAAAGTGATTATTTTTTTCCTTAGAACCTGCCTTTTAATGTAGGAAAATATATAAGTGTATGACTTATTGTGTCATTAATAAACATACATGTATATGCAGAGTGCATGTATGCAGGGTATAGAAATTTATTTTACACAAGAGTATTGGCATCCAGAGACATTTTCTTGGGGCATGGAATTAAAATACTACCATTGGTAGCCGAGTTGTACTGCTCTAGCACAGAGATTTCTCCTCTGCTTTGGAAAAGGTCTATGAGGAAATGAAAGGGCAAGTTATCCCCTGAAGCAGAGTGATCCAAAGGCAGCTCCTTGAGGATAGTGCAGATATTATTTTAATAAAGCACTTAGCTGCCTAGAGATTATATGGGGAGAGAGGGTAGGATAACTTCTGAGACAGGATAGAAGTGAGACATTACATTCAGTTATGGCTAAAATCAGAGTTGTCTTCAGTGGGAGCACAGCAGAACCCTTGTGAACACTCTGCAAGGGTTCTGTCACCTACCTTCAGGCATTTAGCCCAGGTGTGAGCCAGGCAAATTTGAGGAAACTGCTTCAAAGTATGTAGAGTCGTGGTAAGAAAATGTTTCATTTTTTTTAAATCTCACTTCTCCACAAAGCTGGGATTCTCTCTCAGCTATTTTGGTGTAGGAGGTGCTTCACAGAAGGAGGTTGCATGTGCTGCAGAGCACAGAAAACACAAGCCTTGTGTCATAAAGCAACACTGATATGCAGTTCAACGCTGGGTTGAACTTTCAGGTGGGTTCTTCATTTTACAACCAGGACCACAAGGTCATGTTCCTCTTACGGTACCTCTATGAAAGCTGCAGGCAATATCCCCAGTTAGCACTGTAATTTAAACATTCCCACAGCTAGGAAGGAACAATCCCAGAAAATTATTATTGTCTAAAGTTTCTTTGGCATTGGAGTTTTGGGGTTGGTCATTTTATTTCTTTTTTTTCTGGATAGATTCTTGGTCCTTCCAAGAAAACACTAGAAACCTCATCAGGTAAATGGGAAATGTGAAGCCATCCCAGCTATGGTTAGTCAGATAATCATTTCTGTAGCTGGGAGGAGGCTTTGTGATCCAAAGCTAACAATTATTACCCCTTCCAGAAAGTGATGTGGTTTGTGCATGGATAAAATAGGCAGATGTCTAACAGTCCAGCTGCTTCCTGGCCTGGAAAGGTTTCTTAGTACTCTGCTGGATTTCCTTCTGTCTGTGCTTCACAATGAGCTAACCCTATCTGACCATGTTCTAAATCAATATTTACAGCTCTATTAAACAACAACTTTTCAGAAAACAAAACAATAATATCCTGAACTTTGTAGAAAGGACTTCAGCACATATGTCACAAAGGCTAAGTATTGGCAATGGTTAGGCATAATTACTGATTTGTGAGTAATTATATATTTGTGAGTAAGGAGCTAATACCTGCTTAATGTCAGGGATCAAAATTTGGCCTCTAGGATGCTAATTTCCAGTGCTTCCTCAGTAAACTGCTTCTGCTTGTAACACTGCTTAGACCATTAAAAAGGCAGTAAATACTATCTAAAGGGCATTGTCAGTATTGTGGACTTGTGTTACCAGTTTCCCGAAACAGACACAAGACTCTACAAAAGCTACAAACTCCATGCAGATGGAAAATCCTGGGGAAGTATTGAAAGGTTCAGAAGCTTTTCTAGCCTGTATTAGGCTGAACCAGAGAGTTCCCACTTTCTTTTTTCAGAAAGGGGGAGACCTAAGGTTTTTTAGATGTTGATCACTAGTTTGGTTAAGGTAATAGAGGGAGTACAGGTGACTGCAGAATCAGTAATTCTTTTAGAAATCAAATTGTCCAGCTTGCTGCCAAGAGAAAAAGAAGTTAAAATATAACAGTGCAGCTTCCAAGGCTGTGCATGGCGTTTTCTCCACTAAATATTGGAAGGCAACTTGATTTTCTCAGAATAATTCATCAGCTAGTTCTGAACAACCCTGCAGGCATTAGACAGAATGTACATCCTGTGTGGAATGAAGAGGCACTGTCCCACAGGAGTGAGAATGACTCACCCAGAGATCATTAACAGGCTCCAGGGAACTTGAATTTGTGTTATCTTCTGCTCCCAATGAACAGCTGAATTTTCTTTGGGCCCTAATGCTAAAAGCCTGAAATTCACTTAGAGGCTACTGCCTAAAGCCTAGAAATACCGTGATTTCTCATCTTGTCACTGCCCCACTGAAGCTTCAAAAGGGTAGAGAAGGCCTCAAAAGCTTGATGAAATTGTCTGAACCAGACTGTCACCAGGGGAGATACAGAGGTTCCCCTGCTTTTGGGGGACAGAATGCTCCATGGTCAGTGTAATTTTTCTCTGACTTACTTCATCTGCTCAGAATGTGAGAATCTCATGAGGGTTGAAATGTCTGTTGCACTGAGAACATTAGGGAGTCTCCTTGAAGTCCACAGCTTGTGTGATTACACAGCATTCCTGGGTTTGATTCTAAAGCCAGAAGGTGCTCTGTAGGCTTCAGTTTGCTCTGAAGATTACTATCATTCATGTCATGGCAAATAATGAAGACGGCTGAAAAAAAGTAATTTTGCTCCAGATGACTGTATTTCCTTTAAGAGCTTTATTTTTTAAATGACTGTGGTATTTGAATTTTACTGTCACCTTCAGGTACTTGTGGAGCATTTTGATTACTCTTCAATCATTCTCTGGAAAGGGGGACTCTTAATCTGCAGAGCACTGTCTCTCAGGGATGCTTGAAGTGATGCTTCAGATCAAAAATTGTTTGATGAAATCATCAGTGTAGTCATGACACTTTGTAGCACCATGGCATTGAGAACAGTAAATCACACATTTCTCTTTGCAGTTTTCACACAGCATCTCGATTCAAAGGCTTTTGGTGTTTGGGCTTGTGACACATTCTATTGCTAGGCCTAATAACTTTCCCAGTCTACTTTTCTTTCTTTCTGGAAAGAAAATGCATTTGAGGAACTTAAATACATAAGGATGACATTTGGTCAGTGTTTCCTAACCAGCATCATACTATTCCTAGAGGACACAGGTTATCCAATAGCAGAACTAGACTGCTTAATTGATTTCTGATCAGCAACAACAATTGTACTTCTAACCTCAAGCAGGCAGGGGTTTATTGCAGTACATTCCTCTCTCCACGAAGGCAGGGATGACTCAGGTGTTCACTTGGCAGTGGAGGCAAGTCCTGACTCTCACCTCTGGTGCCACCACTGGCAGCTCCTTTGTGACAAGGCCTGTGGGAGCTGACGATTGCAGAATAGCAATCTCATTTCTAGGTACCAGCTTTTTTCAGCCACTACCTGTATTTTTATTATGCAGTTCCCCTGGGGGAAAAAAAAAAAAAAGAAAAAAAAAAAGTGATTGTGCTGGGTAGTTTACCCTCTGACAAAACGTCAAGGAAGTAATTAGTAAAAAAAAAAATATTGCCAATATTCATGGAAGGTTACATTAGTGTTTTCTTGTTTTTGTAAGCAGAGCTTGCTGCAGAGGTACAAATCATGTGATATGATGTCAAGTAAGACCTTCACAGTAAACAAGCTACTGCAATGTTTGAGACTGAAACTTTGGAACAAGACAGGAGTAAGGCAGGCTAATTGGGATGCTAATGTTGTACCACTCAGGAACAACAGCTTCACCTCTATCTGATGCCATCAGTTGTAGACCAGAGTGAGGTGACTGCAGAGTGAGGAAGTATGGAAAAGGTTATTTTACTGTCAGCAAAGGGTCAGTCAGGTTACTAGGACATGCTGACCTGCAACTGGGAGTGGAAAGTGAAAATTTGCAAACCAGTTTTGGGGAAGGTCTGATTTATAGGCTTTTCATGACACTTTGATTTTTTTTTTAATGCTTTTAAAAATCTTTTTTATTGCAAGGAAATCTTGCCTGTTGGACTATCTGAGAACAACCGGAGCCCATCTAGCCCCATCTAAAATAAACACTGTAATGTAGAATTATTGCAGGAGATCCTGTACTTGCTCAGGTAGAAATCAAAACATGCTGCTGAAGTTCTTCATTGGTGCAGCCAAAGCAGCTGATGGCTGGTTTTTCTGCTAGACCATTGCAAAATAAACAGTGTGTTAAGAGTTCTCAGAAAGGGCTACCTTGGGGAAAGCTCCAAGGAAGCACACCCTCAGGAATTTCTTTTATAGCTTACTTTTTTTAAGTCTGCTTTAGATATTTATTTTCCCAGTGATCACAGGGAAATTCTATGAGTACAGAAAGTTATTCTTATTGGTTATGCAAATCGCTCCTGCAAACTTGTACCAACAGCCATTCCCACATTGCCATGGTTACATCCTTACCACAGTTTAACCTTTCATTTCATCACTAAAAAAATCCCACTCCAGCATAATGTTAAATTTAGGGAAAAAGCCCCAAACAAACAAATTTTATATTCCTTTCAAAGGATCAGATGAGGTCACTATGGTCTTTTCAGGAAATGGGCCAATATTTGCATTGCAATAATGCAATTTACTTAAAGCAGGCAAACTTTCTTGACCTGTGTTTTTCTGCTGCCCTCTGCAAAGCTGAAGCACCCATGTAGGATTAACCATTTTGGACTGCAGCCGCTCTGCTGGCTGCTAAATGCAGAAAAAGCCATTAAGATCACTTGGCCTGACTTTAGCAGAACAGTGTGCCCAAGCTGGTGTCAGGAAAATCCACAAAAGCCAGAGGTTTATGTCCAAAAAAGGAGATGGAGGAATCCTGCAACTTTACTCACTTAAAGGGAGGGAGTCCACCGGAGCACAAGCCCGCAAACTTTTCTCTCCTCAGGTTTTGGAGGGCGCAGCCTCCTTTTATCCTAAATTCCCGGTTGCACATTGCCCCCCGCCTTCCCCGTTGGCTGAGGCACTAGGAAGGTACAGCCTTCCCGAACTGTCTACCACGTATTCCCCCCTTGAACCTACTATTTTACCCCAAAGTTCAAAAGCTCAGGCTTGTGCAGACTCCCACTTTTTTGTTTCAGGAGCCGAGCTGCCCGGGCTCTGCGAGGAACCTGCTGCCCGCAGTTAGTAGAGACATTAAGCCCCTTTTCAAAGATGTTAACACCCACACCTTCACCCATGAAATTGTGTGTAAAGACATCAGCTTTCCTCTTACTGGGAAGGTATCCAGGCTTCAGCTTTTGCACTGAGTGTTGCCAGCTGGAGGTACTGGGCACGTTTCCTGCTCCACCAGTAGCTAATACTGGTACAGAGTTGGTGTCCACTTTTACTGACCTGGGAAACAACCCAGGTCCAGATCTGTCCTGTTACCATCTGATGGAAGGAAGGAAGAAAAGATTAACAAGCTTTTGCTTCCCAGCACTGCCTTGGATGGCAGCAGATTTGAACTCTCCCTTCTTGTACAAAAGAAAACAACTTCTGCTCCTAGGAGGGTTGGAACAAAACGTGTCTCCTGCCCCTGCTGGCTGGGCTGCTGGAGCAGCTCCCCTCTGCCTGCCTGCGGAGGCATCAAAGCAAATGCACCAGGGCCAGCTTTGTGGCGTGGCTGTGGCTCTGAGAAGGGTGCTGCTGTGGACTGGGACCCGGGGAATTGCCACATGGCCTGGCTTGGAGGGGTCCAAGGTTGCAGAGCCAGGGCTGGCCAGGCAAGGCAGGGACAATGGCAATCTGCTGACCAGCCCATCTTTTGCTGCAGGGCTGCTGCTGGTCTTGTTTCACTTCTGGGTTTGTGGCCCTGGTAGCACAGAGCAGCATTCCTGTTCACAGCGAGAAGTATTTTCATGTAACAAGGTTTGTTGATAGCAGAGTCTGGACAAGGCATTACAAAGGTCTTAGAAAAGGCTGGATCTGTGCTGGCAAAAGATCTGCAGGGCAGAAAACCACTGAATTTCCAAGCAGCAAAGCAGGAGTGTGAGACCTCGCTGGCCACGAGACAGCAAATGATACCAGTCATCCTTCCCCAGCCTGGCTGCAGCTCCCTCTTCGGAGGCCAGGTCAGGCTGGAGCTGCTGCCCAGGAAAGCCTTCTCCTGCTGGCTCCTCGCACAAGAAGGGCTGTTTGGAAACAATGGGTAATAGAGGAAGTGTTTTCCCAGACAAGTCCAAATAAATACATGAATGAACTTCCTCTGCTCAATATCACAGGGCAGTGAGGGTTTGCTGTGTGGCTGGGCTGAATTCATTGCTGTTTGCAAGAGAATGCTCTCAGAGGAAGAGGACAGTGGGACTCTTTGTGGGGGTGTGGGGGTGGCACTTTGGAGAAGAAGTCTGCTTGGAAAAAGTGCCAATGCTGATATCACCTTGCTGCCATGGCGCAAATTAAGAGCTATTAAGTTTCCTGCACTTGCTTGTGTAATTGCACTGCAGGGCCTTTTGAATGCTGCATTTAAATGAGTCTGCAATTGGAAATAATGAAGGTTAAAACCCTCTTACATGATGATTCTATGATCAAATTAGTTCCTTTGACCCAGAAAGCAGCTGTGGTAGCAATGAGCTCTGCACGAGGAGTAAGACTGTAGATGGAGGTGCTGTTCAGAGCTAGCTTTAGAAAGGTACATCCATACAAAGTGACTGAATTTCAAAGTCAAACAGGTCTGGCACACTGGGACAGAGGCTGGGCAGGAACCTGGTGTGAGAGGAAGACCTGAAAACAGAGGAAGGCAGCTTTGCCGAGAGTCACGGTATCAAAATTAGGTGGCCCTGTGAGGTGAAAGCCATGAGATACTGGGGGCATGATGCATATCCCATCCTGCTTTTACTCACCTTCAATGTCTGTTCATAACTAATACCAGGGAGGGCTTTGGCTAATCCAAAGCAGCCTTATTCTATTTTTACACTTAATTTGTAGCTGGTGAGAGGGTTATTGAGACTTTCCCTTAGTTGCAGGGACTTAGGAACTCCACTTTTATTTCCTTAGGCTGTTGCTTTGAAGTTGCCTTTAGCTCCAGGACCTCAGCTAATTTCTGCCCTGCCTGTTCAGCCCACAGCTGGCCTTGGACACACTGACTGACCTCTGGGAGTTCAACTTGTCACTCTTCTGCCTAAGCAACAGGTAAGAATTTTCTTTCACTTCTGATTGGAAGTGGTCCGAATGCTGCAGACTGCTATGAACAGAGCTGTGATGTCTAAACCTTGCCATGCCCCTTACCTGTCTGGCCAGGGAGAGTCCTTCCCTCTGGCATGGAGCACACCCTGACATGGTGGATGCAGGAGGCTTTGAATTGCAAAGCACGTAGCATCACTCTAATCTTCACCCTTTCAGGGTGGCTAAGAAGTGGGTGGGTGTAGGAAAACACAATCTGAAGGTTCCTGTCTGGTCTGGGCAGTGAAGCAGCACTGAATAAGGCTGTGACAGCCTCAACATAGTTGCCTGTTCCAACAGGCACCATAGTATACATGGGAATACATGTGACTGCCAGCTTGTGTATCAGCATCCTTGAGGATGACACTCTGCTGGGTAATCCCAGCACTCCAGGCTCTGTCACATGCAGTGTGCCCCTCAGCTGCTCACACATGGATGCCACCACCTGCACTGTTCCATTAGCTCTAAGATCCAGGTCTGAATGATTTTCAGGCTTTCTCCTGGCTCTGCTCCAGTGAACTCACAGATTTCCTTGGCCTTCCTTTCCTTGCACTGTCTTGCCTGAACCTCTCTTGGCTCCTTGAGAGCCCTCTCCTCTGTGTCCACTGTCATCTGCAGCCTCTCTGGGTGTCTGTGCTTCATCATCTCCCATCGGGAGCTCTTCTTGGTGCTCTCACATCTTGCTGATGTTCAGCATCATCTACACTGCAGAAAGAGAGACTGTGCTTCCCCTGGGATCCTGCTTCCAAACCCAGCAGGGTGTGTGTGTGTGGGTGTGTGTGTATCATCTCTGCCCAGCATGGATGTGCATTTTCCCCCCAACTGCAGTGTTTGCTTGATTAGGGAAATGCAGGACATAGTGGAAAGGGTGAAGACTTCACAGTAGCTCTAAATCCACTCTGACCTTTACCCCTTTCCCCCAGATTATGTTGCCATTTACACACAGAGTCCCGACATTCAGCTCGGGGAGGGTCCTACACCGAAGTCTCTTGGGTTGAAAGCTGACTCTAGGCAAGCCATGTAAGCTGAAGCCCTTGATTTGCTTTAGCTGACGGAACAGATTTTCACTGTCCTCCCTTCTGTTAAACCCCCTGATGAGATTCTGGCATACCATGTGGCCAGGGGACAGCAGGGAGGATTACTGGTAGGACTCACAGAGACGTCGGCTCCTGTGGAGAGTGATTAGCAACTCATCATACACTCCTGGCTCCTGAGAGCCTTCGGGAAGCTGATTAAGGCACCGCAGAAATTTATTCCTGTCTGGGAGCAGGGGAGATCAGTGCGGCAGCAGTATCTGAGCGCATGGTCAGGCGATGGGAGCGATGTTTTTCAGACTATTTGATGGGGGTCACTCATAGGTCTAGGAGAAGCATTGCACTGACACTGTTGTGCTTGACATGAAGAGCTGAAAATTCCCTCCGAACGTGGCTGTGGCCATCAGGGCACAGTGGCGCTGGAGCGGGCAGCACCGCCAGGGAGGTCTCTGCCCACCCCTCTCTGGTGCCCCTCTCGGCAGCCCTTTGCCCCCAGGATCTCACTGCCACCACCGTACCGCTGAGTGCTTAACAGGGCGTCTTCCAGCTCGGCTGGGACGAACGGAACAGCCCGGCTCTCTCCGAGGAGGACTCCATCCTCCGGCGTCCATCCCGCAGTGGGGACCGGGACGCACGGCTGGGCTCGGGCTGGCCTGAGCTGGGCTCGGTTTGAGGGGATCGCCTCAGTTCGGAGGGACCAGGCCCCGCGCTGCTGGGCCGGGCTGGGCTCGACCCGGCTCGGCGCTGCTGGGTTCGGCTGGGCTGGGCTGGGCTTGACCCGGCTCGGCCCGCCTGGGTTCGGCTGCGGGCGAAAGCGCTCGGACTGCGCCGCCCGCTTGTGGTGTCCCGCGTTGTCCGGCAGGGAGCGCCTCCCGGCGGCGTCTCCGCCAGGGGCGGCCCGAGCAGCCGGCGTGCGGCGGCCGGCAAGGAGGGCGGCCGGTCGCGGAGCGCCCAGCCGCGGGCGGCGGGCGGTGGCGGCGGGAGCGGCGGGGGCTCGGAGGAGGAGGAGCAGGAGCAGCAGCGGGACGGCGGCTCGCTCTTCCTGGTGAACAAGAGCGGCTTCCCCATGGACGGGCAGACCTGGGAGCGGATGTGGGGCCACGTGGAGCGGGTGCACCCCGACGGCGGTGCCGTGGCGGCGGCCATCCGGAGCGCCGCCCGCCTGGCTCGGGTAAGGCGAAGCTGCCGTGGGTCCCCTCGTGCGGGAGGAGCGGGTGACGCCGAGCCCGAGGTCGGGGGCCGGCGGCTGCCGCCCTCTGTGCGCGTCGAGCGGCCGGGGAGGCTCCAGGGCCGGGTGCGAGGGTGTGACACCGCAGCCCGGGGGATGCTCTCGGGGCACTGGGGAGAAGGATGCATTTCTGCGTCTGCTGTACGAAAGCGCTCAGAACGGACTGCGGGGGCTGCGGGGTGCTCAGGGGCTGCAGTGGGTGTCCTGGAGAACAAGCAGGAAAAAAATCACTCCTTTTTGCTTGGGGAGAAAAAAAACAGAAAACAAAAGTTAAAAGAAATCTTCGGGAACTGAGTGAAGCAGTTTGTGAAATTTAAAGCAGGTTTTTCTTTTGCTTTTGGAACAGTAGGGTTTCCTTAAGCACAATGTTGCTCCTCAAATGTAACAAGGGATTTAAAATTCAGACATTTCTTTTCCAGTATGTGGAAAGTTTCCAAATGCTTTTCTCTGGTACGTTCCTCAGCCCCAAATAGCTCTGCCTCACCCAAATCTTTTTCCTCCAGACAGCAAATAAAATGTTGAGGTCTGCTGTAGTTGCAAGGCTTCTTGACACTGTGCTGTATTACTGATCACAATGTCTTTAACACTCTCTGCTTTGGCAGACTTTGAGCTTGATTCCCTCCTCACATCAAGCAGCATTAATGTGAGCTGACCGCTGAAGTCTGGCTTGGTTCATACCCCTCTGTGTGCTGGGGTGAGATGGTCGGGCTGCTGCTGTCATGGTCCAAGCTGTCAGTGATACTGACATGAACCATATGCCTGTTCTTTTCGTGGAGTAGAAAGGAAATCTTGTGCACAGTTGAAATCTTGTTGTGTAGGGCTGTATTGGGAAGGTGCTTTTCAAATAAGCTGCAGGCTGAAAAGGCCTTTCTTCTCTCTTCTGCAATGCTCAATCCAGTGCAGGTGCAAAAGGGACCATCTCCCTCACTCTGCTCTCCTTGTGCTGGAGCCAGCCTTTGTTTGGATGGAGGAGCATATCTAACTAAAGAATAATCAGGTTATGCTGAGTTTGTGGTTTCTTGGTGTGGTTCATCTTGTGCTTACACAAGCACTTGAGGTGGAAATGAAGGGGCAGGGACTGGGCAGAACTTCTTGTTTCAGCAGCCTGACCAGCTTATGCCAGTCTAGATGGCCTGCAAGCCCATTTGGTGTTAAGAGATGGCAAAGCATGCACTAGACTTGACTTTCATCCTTTACTTCCCAGTTCCATGTAACTTTTACTGGTGACACCTGTGGTGACTGACAAAGCATCTGGTGAGAGACATGCAGTGGCTCCAGTGTGCCGGTCTGCACACTGTATTCCTGTGGGAATGTCCCAGAGAGCATTGCCCATGGCCTCTTCCTCAGTGCCACAGGTCTGGGCTCACTCTATGTAGCATGTGTGGAAGCTGGGCAGAATAAAAATGTTTTGAAATCTGCCTGGCCAAATCATTCGATGTTGATGATCAGTGCCCAGTGCTGTAGGAGTTGTACTCCTCCTGTACTCCACAGAAGTAAAAGCCCTGTTAGAGTGATTACTTTCTTCAGGGGCTGGAGGACCTGGTGCCCTCTGTGACTAAGTAGCTCTTGCTGGCTAAGTTTGGGACTTCTGGGGTCAAAGAGTAGTTTGAGGACTAGCTGGTTCTTATTAGGGCCAGCACAGCTCAGGGGAGCAAGTCTCACTTCACCACTGAAGGTTAGGAGCAGGGTTTTTTTGCCACAAAATGGTAGTGGATTACCAAAGTTGTGATGGTAATTTCTGGGTCAGAGTAGGGATGTGAGTGGAGACTTGTTCCTTAAATGGTGGTACAAATTATCCTAATTGGCTTGTGCTGCTGGGTATGTGTCACCCTGCGAAAGACCAGGTACTGCTGTTTGGGAGTGGTGAGGAAAACTTGTGCCTGTGAGAAGACTTGTAATCTGCTTGCATTGATGGTTGGTTCAGGCTGAGTGAGTGGCATGTGCAACCGCTCCATTTCTGCATCTGATCTGTTTTTAATCCCTAGTGATGGGAGAGAGTTTTCATCCCCTCTCCAAGAAGCTCCACTTGATTGCTCTAATCATCTTGGCATTAGTCTCAGCAATCATACACGCAGGGTGGTAAGTAGCTTCTGACTGTGTCTGTGAGGTTGCCCTTACTGGAACAAATGCAAACTGCAGAGGTGCAGAGCTGCGTCTCTCTCAGGAGGCAGAGTTTTTACAAAAAGCTGTCTTGTCTGCAAGGGCACTTTTGGAACCTGTGGGGTCCCCACCTCTGTCTGTTGGCTTGAGCTCTGTGAATAGTGCAGGCTCACTGTTTGGAAGGGCTGTGCAATCCTTTACCTGTTCTGTGATCTTGAAGGTACTTGGAGATTGTAATAAATTAAACCTCTCAGCAGCTTTGAGGACTCTCGCCTGTCAGCTTCATCTGTGCTGAGTAACAGTATGCTTGCAGGGGGAGCTGGTAGAAAATGACTTTCTGGTCACTGAGACAGTGGAATCGGCCAAAATGAGTTTCACACAGGATGTCAGTGGTGAAGTGAGACTACAGCATTTCCAGCCGTGGGATGAGTCTCCAGCTCTGCCACGTGGTCTCACACTGCAGCAGCTCTCCTGTCTGGAGCTGCTATTCTTTGGAAAGACTGATAGAAGGTCAAGGCTTTTCATCTGTCTCGTCTCTGAATTTGACTTGCTTTACAAATTCATGGTCTGTAGTGCTGTGTCTGCATTTTGTCTTGCCATCCATGACTTCTTGCCTGCTCCTTGCTGCTGTGGATGCATACCAGGAGCTGGAGGGCTGCATCCTCAATCACAACAAAGCTGTGCTTTCCTGCACTTGTATTGTGCAGCCCTGGCTTCTGCTTCATGCTGGGTGGATGCCCAGGATCAATCCTCCTGCAGCTGGGGCAGGAATCAGGGAGAGGAAAATGTTTGGGAGGAGTGGGAGTTGCATGTGGCTCCCCACTGCCTGGCCTGGCTGGCAGCATGGTGTGTGTACTGCCTGCCCTGCACTGGAGAGAGGAGAGCAGTGCTGCCCTGTGTGGGCTCAGGCTTATGGATGATTCTCACTTCTTGCCTGAGATCTGGAGGGGCTTGAGCCTCCTGGCTCAGCAGGCCTGCTGAGGTAACTGGAATGTTCTAGCCAGTGGGAAAACCCTGGTTCTCTTTTCTAGGCTATGCTCTGGTATCTGATGCCATCATCCTCCTTGGATAATGTGATCACCTACCTTGGAGATTGGGGGCACCTCATTTGGAGTCTGAACCTGTCTCCTCTGGTGAGGGTGGCCACTGTGGGTTTCAGGAGGGGCTGTGTCTATTCACACTGGTGCTATCCCCATGGGATGCTGTCCTGGGTCCCACAGCAGGGTGAGGGCTGGGAAAAGGATGAAATCCCCACCTCTGCAGCAGCCAGACCCCTCGCTGGCTGGGGCTCCCATTGCCTCGGCGTGTTGTGTAAGTGCAATGCATGCATCTAGAACTTCCGTATCTTTGAAGCAAAGGACTGAGTATATTGGAGCAGAAATGGCCACCCCAGGAAGGTGTGACAGCCCTGCCATAATTCCCTTTGTCAGCTCCTTGCTGCTTCTGGAGCTTGAGCCTTATCTGGTGTGTTGAGTCCAGGTGTGCCTTCGTGCTGGAAAGGACAGGTGAATAATTCATCCAGCCCAAAGGGGCTGGGTGAGAAAGGAACCTGTGGAACCAAAAAAAATGCCTCTAATGAAGAGCTTAGGAAAACTGTGATTAAGAAGTGCTAATGAGTCTTGCTCTTAACTCCCACTGGTGAGAAGAGAAAGCCCATGTGCAGGTGTGCTGGCGCCCGCCCCTGTAGCACGGGGATGGCGGGGGCGAGCTGGAAGCCTTGCCATCTGCTTGCCACTTACAGTATATTTCTGTGTGCCGGTAGTGTATTAGTCTCTGGTTTGGTGTTTTTCTGGTTTTAAATACTTCTCCAAGGTGCATTTACTGTTTCACTGTAGTAACTTGCTGCATGTAGTAAATTCTGGATTTCGTTGCCTTGGGATTCCCGGTGCTCATTTTCTGAAAGCAAAAACACAATCTTAACAGAGGTGGGAACTGGAGAGGAAAGTCTTTGTGACAGAGATGGCCTCATACCATGTGAACTGGCTGCTCTTATCAGTAATTGCTGACTTAGAGTGTATTAAAGACAGTGGCGTGTCACTTTATGAGCTTTAAACTATGGTTATGGCAACATAGTCCCACAGACGCTTTACTTTGCACCTTGTCACAGCTGCCCAAATTGCTGGTTCCTGAATTTGAATCTGCATTAATATTCAACTAAACTGCTTCCTCCACTGTGTGAGAATTGTGCTAACTTCTTTTTAGCCATGCTGCCCACTTTAATATCTGCTGACCCCATATTTTGCAGTCTTACCCCTGAAATAAGTGTGTGACATTCATATTTTCTGAAAAATCCCTTTGCCCAGGATTTTTCTCTTGGGAAGCTGCAAAGCCTCAGAAAAAAAGGAAACCAATAATTGTCTGATTAGCTTCTCCTGTGTTTTGCTCATTTGAAATGTGTTTGGAGATTGTTTACCATCAGGTGGTTATTTCACTGGGTTTCTGATGTGAATTGTTTTGACTTATTGGCCAACCAGTGCCAAGCTATGCTGGGACTCTGGAGAGAGTCAGGAGTTTCGTTATTATCTTTTTAGCATTCTGGAAGTATCCTTTCTGTATTCTTCCGTATAGTATAGTTTAGTATTCTTTAATATAATATAATATCATAAAATAATAAATCAGCCTTCTGAAAACATAGAGTCAGATTAATCATTCCTTCCAACGTCAGGACACCCCGCAAATACAATATAAGTGGACTTGGGACAAAGCTGTGCTGCTTTCCTGCATGGCTGCAGGCTCAGGAGCCAAATAGCTGTGGGGATTAAGTGTGGATTGGGGGCCTGCCTTCTTAAAATGCTTAGGCACAAGCAGATGTCTTACGAGATTTTGGAAAAATCCCATTATGTTGCCAGTCTATATCTTTAAGTGTCTTAATGTCATTAAATATTTGGGTCCCAGGTGGTCTTCTAGGTGCTGTGCTCTCCCTCCCCAGCAAGCGTGCTGCAGACATATGGCAGATGGGAAATTATGCAGCTTAGGATCCTTGTCTCCTTTTATCTTTCTCTTGTGGTAAAGAAGGCCAGAAGTTAGACTTGAAATGGCTTTCTGGGGGAAGGAGAACAGCAGAGTCAGTAGTGGGACTCTGCTCATCCAAACTGCTCTGTGCTGGGGCGGGGGATGGAAAGCATAAGCTTTCTGTGCTGGACTGCCTGCCTGCATCGGTGGTGTTTGAGGGATGCTGGCAGCTCTGATGATCAGCCTGCCACGGTCTCTGTGCAGGGAAGGGCTGGCTCTGCTGCTGGGGCAGCCCCCGTGGTCAGCAGGACGACTTTGCCTGATGCTGGAGTTCACGTGGGGCTTAAGCCATCTGTGCTGCCGCGTTGTGTTGCACTGAGCACATGCCGCTGCTCAGTAAATCACTTATCTGCTCTGCGGGGAGCCGTGGCTGTCTAACCTCTTCATCTTTTTCCTTGTGTCCAGCCCTCAGTCCCGCCAGTGCCAAACTACAAGCTCTCCATGTCAATCCCAGAATGGCTCCAGGCAATACAGACCTACATGAAGATGCTGCAGTATCCTTCTCCAGCGTGTGGTCTCTGGAAAGAAAGCTGACTTGTGCCTGGTGTGAATTAACAGAGCTTTACTGAAGCTTTAGCTGGTTGCGAGGGCTTGGGATCATTTGGGGGTAAAGGGACACCTCCAGGGATTTGTGATAGCATCAGCAGCACTGAGCTTGTCATAGCAGTCCTCTGGGAGATGTAATTAACTTTAAATTATACTGAAAAATTTAACTGAAGTGACATTGGTGGGAATAGAGGTGCTTATTTTCAAGTTGATGTATGAGGATATTATGATCAGATCGTGATGCCTGGAGAAATAATATGGCATCTTGTCATAAAGCGACTAAGAGAGAGCCAGTGTTGTGGCAAGCCCTTTCTCCCTCTGCCTTGGCAGCCCCTGTGGGTTCCCTGAGGATTGCCTGTGTACTCAGCCTGCAGGCAGTGCTTGTCACTGGGGTGAGAGGCACAAGCAGCTGTCCTGACCCCAAGGTGGGCAGGCTTGCCTGTGACACAGGAACTGACCAAAGGCATCTCCCTTCCAGATGTTCCACCTTGCTTGGGAGATTCATCAGGCATCTACACATCTGTCTAGCCTGTCTGTCACTGCCCCATGCCCAATTCCTGACTTTCCATTGCTGACACATAATTTCAGAGAAGGTTACTGGCCCAGTTACTGGCCCACTCTTCTGTTTCCCTTTTTTTCTGAGCTCTGCCTTCTTGTGTGTGTGGGGAAACTGGGGGGATGAGGAATGAGTGTAAAGTGCTGGTAAGGATTAAGAAGGATATAATAAGGAGGCAGCTGGAAGAACATGCAGAAATAGCAGGCGCAGGGAGTCGTGGTTGGGATCAAGGCGCAGCCGGGCCTGGAGCTGCAGCAGCTGCCGTGGGCGGGGGGGCTGGGGCCTGCCTGCTCTGCAGGGGGACGGTGCATTTCTCTTCTTTATGGCAGCCACTTGGCCAGGACAAGAGGCTTCTTCCTCGCTGGGATTGTGCCAGAGAGGATACCATGTCATACAGTGCTCCAAAAATTACATTATCCCCCACCTCCCCCCGTAGTGGTTTTGAAATCCTGCATTCTGCTATGTAGCAGGAGCAGGCCTTAGGCACAGGGTTTGGATCTGTGTTCAGAAAAGCTTCAAAGTGGGCTGGGGAGCAGCGTCTGGCTTCCTTTGAGGGCTGGAGGAGGATGTATGCTTTGTGCAGAGCACCCTGCAAGGGCCTCATGAATTAGTTTTGAAGGCAGGAGGGGGAAGTAAAGCCTTGTTTGTGAAGAACTCTGAACTCTAATTGAAGTCAGTTCAGAGCATCCTGGTGAGAGCTGGAGTTTTTATTTAGGCTATGGTTATCCATCCAGCAGCTGTGCTATTTATGCCTTGCAAGCAACTCTTAGCTTCCATGGGTCACCTGCTTGTGCCCTGGTGTCTGCCTTGGTATCACTGATTTTACTGGCATGAGCATTGTGATGGAATAGAATTTAGGTACTAGGTTAGGAAAGAGATTCAACTGGAAAAGTAACCTATCAAAAATAAGGGCAGTGTGATTTTTTTTTTTTTAACTTAAATGGGTTTGTTGTTTTGGTTTTACTGAACAGATTGTTTTCCTGCTCTGATTTATTGTGTTGCTACTTGAACAGAAATGCTCAAGGAGCAGGGAAGAGGCTGCTTCTATTAATGCTGCTGTGTGACAGCCTATGCTTCTAGGAAAGTGGTGCTGAGATTTGGTTGACTATCTGCTGGCATCATTTGTGATGAACTTTTCTACTATTAGTGTTAGCTAATGACCTTGACTTCCTGGTTGTTTTCATTTCAAGAGCACTGCATTTTTTAGAGAATGGTTTATATTTTCTAAGTGTGAAGGGATGCACCTGCAGTGGTTTTGGTTGGCAGGTCACAGGTGAGCCATGAGGCTGATGGAGTTAAAAGACTTCTAAAGGAAATAAGTTTTTTCAGACCACAGATTATATTGATTGGTTTGGGTAGGCTATGAAAGCTTTCTCTTGCCCACGTAGGAGACTTTTTTTCAAACTTGCAACCTAGTAATGAGCGGGACCTAATGGAAAAGAGAATTTATAACCTTCAGATGCTGAATTTGAGTGTCGTTTTTGATGGTCAGCCTTAATACATGATTCTGCACCTACTGCTGTTAATAAGTCATATAAAAAGACAAGTGAAAATTTTTGCTTTATTTTACATGCCATGTGTTTAATATCTGAGAGTCAATGGCTTTTACTGCTTGTTTTGTGTTTCAACAGGAACTCAGAACTGAAATCCACCTTTTCAGCAGTGTTATTTTATTGCTTGACTGTTCAAGTTACTTTCCCTTAACAGACAAAATACAGATACAATCACACGGGAACACAGTTCTTCGAGATCAGAAAAACCAGACCTCTGAGTGGGTAAGTGTCATTGGAATTGGTCTAGTGCCCTTGTTCCTGATCACCTGGCATCCAAGCACTGCAGCACCATGGCATGGGAGGACTGTGTCCTCTGTGCCACAGCTCCCACAGCTCCTCTGTTGCTGCCTTTGCGAGGAGTGTCCCAGCTTGCTGCTGGGTGGCAAAAGGACCATCGAGACCAACGAGTGGAAGGGCTGTTCTTGCTCAGCAGCTGCGTGGGTGCTGCTTGGCTTCAGGCCAGAGCTGATGCACAGGGGTGGGAAAACTCTCTGCTTATTGGTGTTGGGTTGGGAGGGCTGGGCTGTTTTTCTGAAAACTGAGTAAGTCCTGATATTCTGGTTGTGCTGCAATGCCCATTGCAGGTGGTAGGAAGGGATTAGCTGCGTGAAATGCAGCAGAAGTTTGGACATCCTGGGGCACAGTAGTTTTCCCTGGAGGCTCACAATGGACTGTTTAAGTTGTGTCTGTGCTTCTGCCTTGCTGCTCACTTTGCTGTTCCATCCGTGTGGCGGGCTTGTGCAGGTTTGTGATGAGTTGTGCAGTGCAACTATGAAAATGTGCATGTATGAGGCTGGCAGCAGAGAGCTGGGGTCTCTTGCATGTTAGAACTGCATCATACTTAGGACAGCTCTTTAACAGAACCTAATAAATTAGGAAGTTAGGGCAGGAAGGGTGTTGACAGTATTATACTTTTATTTTAGGGTGAAATTAAGATAAGCAGAATATAATTACTCCCATAGGTTGGTCTGTCTCTAGCTCTTCCCAGTTCTCTGTCAATAAACTAATGGTCCCTCACTCTAAAATTCCAGTTCCCATCTCAGCTTTGTGCTTCAGGTTTTCATGTTGCTGACAGCAATCTTGCTCACCTCCTTTATCTAATGTTCTCTGCTCTGGTGGAACTAGTTTAAAACAAATCTTGTGCCTTGAATGATAGATGGGTTTACAGAAGCTTAAACCAATTTTCAAGCTGCTCACTCATTTTTAAATTTGTCCCATTACTTTTTTCAAAGGAAGTGAAGGATGAAAATGAATTATGCTCAGCACTTACCACTTAAAAGGTCGTTGTCTTCATGGGCTGGATAAAAGCCTGGCTTAAGAGGATGGTGCTCTTTCCTGGAAGGGAACAGATACAGTGCTCACAGCTGGAGATGTGCCTGTGGCTTTGAATCATCTCCCAAGTGGAACCATTTCCTCTGTTTATCTGCCTTAATATTTGCTTGGGGGCAAGTGTCTGACTCCTCTCCTTCTTGCTGCTTGGAACTTCTTGGAATGGGGTGACAGGACTGTTGTGGAGTTAAGGTTGGCGCCCCTGGAAATGGTCCAAATGCTCAGGGGCTGCCAGCTTTCCAGGCACTGTTGCCTGAACATGGTGTATGCTGGACTCAGTGTAAAGTCCTAAGACCTGTGCAGCTTTGCTCCTGGGTTGGGTGGATGGGAGTGCTGGGAGGAGTGGAGCTGTCAGGAGCACCTGTTGCTGCCTGGATCCTGCTGTTCTGCTGTAGGGCTCAACTCTTGCCTGGTCTTGGTTTCTCCAATTTTGAGAAGGAGAACGCGTGCGAGGCTGTCTGAAGTTCCTGCCATTTTTATGAAACCAAAATTCCAGTTGTTTTTATGAAACGGTTTCTGGTTTAGAGTTCAGGTATTTTAAAACTTTCCTGGCCAACTCAGGAGGGTGGGACCAGACTGTTTTCAGTGGTGCCCAGTGACAGGACAAGGAGCAATGGGCGGAAGCTGGAAGTTCCATTTAAGTATGAGGAAAAAAATGTTTACTTTGAGGCTGACAGAGCACTTGAACAGGCTGCCCATAGAAGTTATGGAGTCTCCTTCTGTGGAGATATTCAAAACCTACCTGTGCAACCTGCTCTAAATGAAACTGCTTTAGCAGGAGGGTAGCTTTAGCAGATCGTCTCTGAAGGTCCCTTCCAACCCCACTTTGGTGAGTCTGTGTGAATAGTGCATTGATTCCCCTGTAACATTGAGGTATGCACGAAAGCTTCCCTTTCCTTCATCTGGCCAGTTTTCATCAAAGCTGAAAAATCACCTGCACCTCCAAGTTTGTTTTTTTTTCTTGGGAGGTGTGCTCTACTTTGCAAAAAATCTGCTCCCAGCATGGCAATGACAGGTGTCATGTGCTGAGATGACAGGAGCTGCTCTGAGCAATTTCTGAGGTGTGCAACACAGCGTTTGCAAGTTGATTGGGCAAGATGCTGAAGGCCTCCAATTGCCACTAGCTCTTGAAAAATGAGGCTGTTCCCAGCTTTATTGACACTAAACATATTGCTGATTTCATAATGTGGGGGCTCAAAGCTAATGAATGTATTACAAGATCTTTGGCAGCCTCTCCTCAAGACAGCAGTGGCTGGACACAAAGAAGCTGAGTACTAGATGGAAATTGAATATTCATAAATTCATGTCAAAGTGTCCTGAAGCAGCTGGGGCATATTAATGGGTTTTTCTGTTATGGAGGGAGGACTAGATATTGTAGAGATTTACTGCCAGCATCAGTATGATGTATGAGAAAATAAAAATGCGAGGCTGAGAATAGGAAGAAGAGCATAAATTATGTATTGGAGCTCATTAAGGGATATAGTCTTGCTATAATTCAGTATTTACAATCTCTTTAAGTAAAACTCACTCTTATTATCAACTTAACTTTCGGAGTGCCAGACACCACGTGGATTTGCCTAGACTACAGATAGCACTTTTAGAAATGCTAGATTTCTGTTTGTGTTGCTGTGCGAGTCAGGGTGGCAGAGCTGTGAACCTGTAAACTTGGTGTGCTGTTCTTGTTGTACTGCCAAACTGTGTCTGAAAATGTGCCTGGGTCGCACCTCTCCTGAGCTGGCTGTATTTGCATAAAATCCAAATTTATGGGTGTAGCTACATCCACTGTAGGAGTGCTTTGCTAATATAGGTGTCCTGGGACAGTGTCCTTCAAGGCTTCATGATGTACCTTTTTGTACTAAGTAGGTAAAGGGCACCCTGTGAAGTTCAGCTCTGCTGATCCATTTGTGTATGCATGTGATATGAATGTTTCAGACACCAGTAGGACTGGTTTTCCTATTCCCATGCAGGATTATGCTGGCTAAACCTATATTAGCCAGTCTGTTGAAAAATGGTACTTTTGACTGACATAATCATTCTTTTTAAAACTTCCAGGCTTAGATCATGACAGAGCTTTAGGAAAAAAGTGTATGTCTGGATATCTAGTAAAATCTGTAACTGTGAATTCAGTGTCAACAAGCTGTTACTACTGGGTTTACAAGGAGAAATAAGCCCTCTGGAAGCTTCTGGTTTAGGATGCAAGCATGAGACACAATGAGAAACAAATCTCTTTGTCCTCCACAGAGGATCTGGGGAGGTGCAGTATTGTGCTGTTCTCTCCAGTTAAGTGCCAACCGAACAGGGGGACCTACAACTGAAGCAGGAACTGATGTTTGGGTGGATTCTGTGGTCTTTGGGAAATGGGAGCCCAGAAGCTGCTCTGTGAGGAGGGAGAGACATTCAGCGGCAGCAGATATAATGTGTGATCGATTGCAGTAGAGGAGCACGTGGCAACGATGCAACCAAATAACAGGGAAGGGGAGACAGGAAATAATACTGTTTCCACACACCATGTTATTAAGGAACACTGATGGGGCTGTAAAGAAAAATAGGCTCATAGCATTTCCAGACAATAGACTGCAGAAGGCATTTGAACATCTGCTTCTCTCTCGCACAAAGGGGGAATGTTACAAATGTGGTGTGGTGTTCAGCATGTGGTGGAAATGATTTTGCTGTTGAAACACTGTTTTTGAGAGATTCACAAGATCCGTGTCTGCTCTGCTATTTTATCTCCTTTTGCCCCTGCTGGAGCCTTTCGCTTCACTCTTGGCTTCATTATCATGAATGAAACTGTCAGGAGCCTTAGAAAAACTTGGGAGAGGGAGATTTTATAGACCTCATGCAAATAGATGGGTCTGTGCAAGGAGAATTTTGTGGAAAGATGTGCTGGAGGAGATCTCACTAATAAAAAATGTATTCAATCTTGTAGGAGTCTTTCTGGTGAAGGTAATGGGGAGCCTCACCTAAGCATGGTTATCCCTGAAGGGACTCCAGTGTGATCGGTGCCAGCTGGTGAGATCCTCCAGTCTGGGCATGCTGAATGGTTTTAAGATTTTTCTAAGCTGTATATGAAATTGGGTGCCCCAAGTGAAAAATCTGGAAGCAAAAGGAATTAGTGATTCTTATGAGCTGTCTTTAGACACTGTCATTTTAAACAGAAAGCATCCTAAAGAGGCAAAGTGAACTCCTTTCAGGGCCTCTGTTACTGCAGGAAGCAAGGGAGATAGTACTGCTTGGCTCCTGAAAACACTGAAAGAAATTTGAATCAATTAACAAGGAAGTATCACTATCTGCCAAGGACTAGGTTTTGAGGGAGGAACAAGCAGCCTGTTCCTGTTGGCTACATTTGTTAGAGGCAGAAATGTTCACTGTAGTCTGGAATAGAGATCTGCCTGGCAGACCTCAGAGAGTGGTGTAAATGGTACAAAGAGGGGAGCTGCAGGGTGCTTGTCTTTGACTGTAGCAGTCTCTCCTGGAAGAGATGGGCTGCCCCCAATGCTCACTGGAGTGTGGGGAGAGGGTGACTGTGGGCTAATTCCCAGCTGTCTGATATAAGACTGTAAAGAGTAGCTATACATGTAGACTCTTTTCAGGTGACTGTCAAGATTTAAAGAAAATCTCAGAAGCAAACCCTGCTAAGGCAGGAAATTGAAATGCTTGATGCTGTTTTTTAATTCTTTTCTGCCTTCCTTAAATCTCCTTTCACAAGTTTAACTGCAAACTTTCTGGTCACTATTAACATCTGAGACAGTGTGATGAGAATTTAGGAGTGAGGGAAAAGAGGGAAAGGACAAATCAAAGAGCACCTGCAGTGAGCAGTTCTCAAATGAGCTGAATGCTCTGTAATTTGCAATAGATCCCTTAGAGAACTGACAAGCAGCCTTCAGCCATTAATATTTGAGTTAGAGAATGTGGGGAGGGTTGGGTGCTGAGGAAGGCAAAGATAGCAGCCTTTAAAAAGAATAAGGGAAAAGATAAGTCTAGGAACTTTGAGTTTATCTGCAGTTCAAGGGAAGGGAAAGGCAACATTAATATAATATTAATATTGTTGGGGACAGTTTGTTTCTGAGAATTTCCTTCTATGAGCATGTAAGAGCTTTTGTCATCAAGGGAGAAGACATGGATGTAATAACTCCTTGTTTTAGTGTGGCTTTTGATAAGGCCACATCTTATCTCTGCAGATAAGGCAGGGACCTTGAGTCTAAATAAAACTCTTTAATGTAAGGACCCAGCTTGGTGAAAAGCAGCACGTAGAAAGTGGCACTTTACCAATCTTGCCTAGCAGAGATTGTCAGTTGAGGTGTGCAGTGTCTGTCCCAGCTCAGTTTTTCCTTAATGGTATAGGTAAGACTAATTGTGTGCTGATGGGTGATTTGCAGTCCAGGCTGGACAAGATGACAAGGCTTTGAAAAGTGAGACTGGGATATTCAGTGTGATCTCTTGGGCTGGAGCAAACAGGAGATAATTTAGTGAGGGCAAATGTGTAGGAGAGTTTGGGAGTAGCCAGCTGTAGAGAGCAAAAGGCTAGTTTTGCAAAGAAGAAGCTTAAAAAAATAAAAGAAACCAAACAAAAATTTCCAAAAAAGCCCAGCCAAAAAATCCCCACCCCTAACAAAAAAAATCTCCCAACCAACCCACAAAAAAACCCCACCAAAAACACCAACAAAACCCACAAAAAGCCACCAGAACCCCATTCAGTGTGGGCCAACAGGGAAAAGTCAGCAGCATGCTGGCTTGGTTGCAAATATGCACTGAAAGATGGATTCAGAAGGAAATTGGTCTGTTTGTACTGTTGTGGGCTTAGCCAAAGGACTGTGAGAAGTGAGTTGGTTGAAGGGATTCCAAAATAGAAAAAAACAAACATTGTCCTAAAATCATAACCTCAGGGGGAGTGAGGGAGGAATTAAATAAAAGTTAGTGTCTGCTTCCTCATTTTACAGAGGAGAGGGTAGATTACAGTCTTTTGCATATACAAATGTCTGCAGCAAGAGGAGAGATGATGAAAGGTCTCCATGCCCACTGTGGAGAGCAGAAATAGCTCCTGATTTAATTTGCAAAAAGGGAAGGATTTAGTTTAAACATTAAGATGCAAGGTTAAGTATAGGATAGATTAGCTGGTGGGTTCCCAGGCTTTTGAGAAGCCAGTTGAAAGCAGACTGAAAAATAATCTGTGAGGAGTGATTTAGATTTGGCTTGTGCTACCTTGAGCAGAGCTGTGGCTTGGGGATTCTCCAGGGGCTCTGCTTCCAATACAAACACAGGGTTTAAGGCCATACTTTGACTCAAGCTTGCTAAAAGTGGACGAAAAACTCTCAGTGGCTCTTGAACTGGGTCACGCACATAAAGCCTGCGGTCCGTGCTGGAAATGCAGAGAGAAAGCAAACTGTTTGCAGGGTACTCCCCAGGGTTCCAGGGTGGATGTGTGTGAGGACACAGCCTGCCCCAAAAATGCAGGTGGATGCTGCTTTGCTGACAGCTGGTGGTGCCTCCTGGGCGATGCTCCCCTCGCACAGACCCTCCTCACTGTCCTGCTCCATTGGTACCTCTGAGCTGCCAGGTGCCAGTGCAGCTCCTGGATCCAGGTGCAGGCTGCTGTGTGTGCCTGAGGAGGAGATGCTGGCCCTGCCCCTCAGACTGTGTAGGGAGCACGAGTAGGTCACACCAAATGACTTGCAGATAAATGGTTTTACAACTCAACATTTTTCCTCATGCTGCACATTCATAATCAGCCGGTTTCTTTTGTGTTTTTTTTTTTTCTTTAACTCCCATGTAGTTAGAAGATAGGAAATCCAGTGGATTATCTTGTTTATGGATACCTCCCATGCCTCATCTGCACATAACACTTCTGAGACAGAGACGGGGCTGTGCAGTGGCCACTGCTGTGACCAGTGGGAGCCTCTGTGGGCAATGAAGGAGCCCCATTGTGTGCCCTCCCCGGGGCTGCTCTGTGCTTCCAGCAGTTCTCTGGGGTTCTGTGCCTGATTGTGAGAGTGGAGGAGGCAGACAAACTCTAATTAGTCTTCTGTACTGCAGGCAGAGTGTAAGGGGTGGTTGTTTACAAATGAAAAGATAATTTCTAACTTGGATAAATGGGACACGAAATGGCTGTGACAGGCTGCAATAGCAGTGGAAGTTCTGTTGTCACTTGCATTCAACACAAGGTTTAAAATGCATGAGGTGGGTGAATCAGAAAGTGGAGGAAACAGACTGATGGTTTCAGATGCATATTTTCATAATCTTCTCTAATACAAATATTTTTGTCATTTAATCTTGTATTTCCTTAGAGTATGGATCTGTTTACAAAGCTTTTCCCAGAGAAAGGATATGGATAGAGAAGACTGCAAAATAAAAGTTATCTTTTGGCTTAGTTTTCAGCTGCACTTTTTTGGGGGGGGTGTATTTTTTTGGTGTGGCATTGGATGTGACTCTTCTGGCCTTTTTTAGGCTGCTTCCAGTTTGTTGTTTTTTTTTCAAACTGTCCAGGATTTCCAGGATCTGTTTGTGGAAGGGGGTATGTTACCTATTAGGTTAATAGTGCAGTGTCAATCTGGCACAACAGCTTTCTCAGCTGACCTGAGGTTGCTTGTCACAGTGTTGTCCCTGTCAAATAATTGTACACCAGAGATAGTGTGTAGATTGTAGCTAAACTTTGGAAACTTGCAAAATCCTGAGCATGTGTAGTTTCCTGCACTCCTGCTGGAAATTGTGTGGATTTTGCCACAGGAGATGTAGAGCAGCAGCAAGACAATAACTCAGTTTGCAGGGATGTGAAGTGTCTGTGTTGGTAGAGCTTTCTGCAGAGCAGGCTTTGATAAAAAGGCAATAAATTCTGGTCTGCAGCCGTAGCTATGGGATTATGGAGGCATCTGTAGCTTTTAGGGGGCCATGTAACCATCCTTTCTCTTCTGCTTTGTTTGCCTTTCCTGCAGAGGAGAGCCAGGGTTATTTTGAAAATAAGCTAAACTCAGTCCTGCTCTGGGATTTCCATGATTGCCAGCTTGTGCAGTTCAGCGGGGCTTTGTGTAACAGTCTGCAGTGATGCTCAGGGAGTTGCTGTAAGATGTACAGAGGACCGCATTCCTTCCATTTACCTTCAATATATTTCTTTTCCTCTTTCTTTTTTTTTTTCCCCCCCAGTCATCCTCCAGAAGTTAACAGGACTCCAACAAGTCACTGAAGGGGAGAATCAAGTTCCCCAGCTCTTGCTGAGATAAGAACTGGAGATGCCTGGCTCTTGGTGTATGAGAGGACCTTTTGATTCCTGTCAATTGCTCTAGCTGGAAGGACTGAAAACTGTTTTGTTTCTGTTCTAGGTTAATGGAGACAGCAAAAGAAATGACCAGGGAGTCCTTACCTATCAAATGCCTTGAAGCAGTTATCCTGGGGATGTATCCTTTCACGTGCCTGTGACTTTTTCCACTGCAGCTCTGTTGAATACATTGCCCCTCACAGATGGTGTTTGAGAGGGTTGCAGCCAAAAAGGTGAGTGCCAGCAGCTTGGGGAGCTGCCCTGGTATTCATCACCAAGTTGCTGAGTTGCCTGGGATTGTAGGTGGGAGTTGGGATGCTGTGTGCCAGATCACAAGTGTTGTGATTTGGCCATGCAGACTTCGCCTCCTGCCCTGGTATTCTGCATAATGCCAGGATCTGACCCAAAGTGCCCAGATAAGTACCTGTCTACACAATCCTTGTTTTCTTTGTTAGCATTTCTCTGTTGGTTGTTGTTGGAGCTTGGTAACACCCGAGGAGGTGGGTTCTGTTCTGTATTTGTCTGGTGTTTACATGGCCAAGTCGTATTAGCTTTTGCCTCTGAACCCACAGCTGTGCTTTGTGCAAAAACATGTGTTTTACAGTTAAACATTTGAGCTTCCCCTTAACATAATGCTTGCTTCCTACTCAGTCTTCAGTCATTTAGACACTGACTTACTTCTCCTTCCTCTGGTGCTGTCACTGATAAATCAACCTACACCATCCTAAAACACTGGAGGAGGGCAAGGCAGGGCTGCAGGAACAGGTTGCCAGACGCATCTTGTCAGAAATGATTAAGTTTCACTTAAAACAAATCCCAACTAAAAATAAGCCCCGAAGCAAACCATCTCCTGGTATGTCTCTGCAGCGTTTTGCTGGCTGCTGCTGCCCCCTCCCGTGGGAGAGGGAGCTGGCAGAGCCTGGCAGGTAGTGCCTGTGAGAATCCATGGCTGCTGAGGAGTGGGAAGGGGATGGGCTGAGCAATGTGTGCCAGGGCTAGGCCTCGGACTGGAGTCTGAGAGGTCGCTCTGGCTGACAGGGTTTCCCCTGGGAATGCTGACAAGCTTTGCATGAGCTGGAGGGATTGGGGTCCTGGGGCTTGATGTCAACAAGAGACTCAAAGCCCTTCCAGAAGGAGAAATCATAGAATATCCTGAGTTGGAAGACACCCACAAAAACCATGGAAGTTCAGGCCCTGTGTTGTCCAAATCCTTTTTAAACTCTGTCAGGCTGCCTGGTGCTGTGACTGCTTCCCTGGGGAGCCTGTTCCAGTACCCAACCTTCTTCTGGGTGAAGAACCCTTCCCTAATATCCAACCTAAACCTTCCTGACACAGCTTCAGGCCATTCCCCCGGGTCCTGTCACTGGGCACCACAGAGCAGAAATCAGTGCCTGCCCTTCCTCTTCCCCTCTGGAGGAAGTTGTAACTGCAATGAGGTCTCCCCTCAGTCTCCTCCAAGCTGAACAAGCCAGGTGACCTCAGCCACTCCTTGTATGGCTTCCCCTCAAGGACCATCTTCATTGCCCTCTTTGGGATGCTCTCTAATAGATTTATATCCTTTTTTTATATTGTGGCACTCAGAACTGCCCCCAGCACTGGAAGTGAGGCTGCCCCAGTGCACAGCAGAGTGGGACAGTCTCCTCCCTTGCCCGGCTGGCAGTGCTGTGCCTGATGCCCCCCATGACATGGTTGGCCCTCCTGGCTGCCAGGGCACTGCTGACTCATGTTCCCTCTCTGTGATGCTGTTCTCCAGCTTCTCATTCCCCGTCTATCCACACAACTGGGTGTGCCCTGTCCCAGATGCAGAACCTGACACTTCCCTTGTGAAACTTCATAGGTTGGAGATCACCTGGCTTTCCAATGTCAAGGTCTGTCTGCAGGGCCTCTCTGCCCTTGAGAGAGTCAGCAGCTCTTCCCAATTTTGTGTCATCAGCAAACTTACTAAGCATACCTTTGAGTCTTGCATCCAAATAATTTGTGAAGATGTTGAACTGGCCTTAAAATGGAGCCCTGTGGAACTCCACTGGTGAGTGGTTCCCAGCCTGGTGTAATCCCGTTTGCTGTAACCCTTTGTGTCTGACCCGTGAGCCTGTTGCTTACCCATTGTGTTATGTATTTCTCTAGCTGTATGCTGGATATTTTGTCCAGGAGAACACTGGGAGTCACAGTATTGAAGCTTTCCTGAAACCCAAAAAGTTTATGTTAACTGATTTCCCTTAAAGTGATGTCAGTGGGTCTGTTATGCTTGCCCTTGTGTCAGGGTTATGCCCTAAACTATTGGAATGGGGGAAATAATCCCCAGGTGGAATTGATGCCCCTCTGCAGTGTCAGTGTGGCCTGCAGTGGTGTATTTCTAGCAGTGAACTGATTATTCTACATATCACAGGAGCAAAGGCTGATTAGTGGCCTATGGATAACTGTGATAACCTGAAAGTGTTGTTGCTGGGTTTTTTGCGTGCCTCAAACCTGACTTATGGGTTCAGTTTGGTGGTTTTGGTTTGGTTTTTTTTTTTTTTTTGAGAAGTGAAGGAGGCAAAATAGTCGAAAGCTGTATTTTGTACTATTTGTTGTCATTTGAAGTCTCTTCAGAGTTAAGACGTGTATGGATTTTTCTGTGTCTAGATGCTAAGTAAAAAACCCAAACTTAAGGCAAACCTTTTTTTTTAATGAGAAATTTTAGCCAGGGGACTGTATGGGACAGGCTTGTCTTTCTAGGACCTCTGCATCTAGTCTTGGAAGTATCTCTCTGAGAGCAGGGACTGTCTGCTGGCTGGTGGTTCAGGAACAGATGCATTTAGGTTTACAAGATTCATGTGCTATGAGCCCCAGGTATTTTGCTTGAGGTGTGGGTACACAGAGAGTGTAGCAGTGGTGAGTGGGTGGGCCACCTGAATTTGTGTCTGGGAAGTGGCTGGTATGGAGGCTGTGCCAATAGGGAGCCTTGCAGTGCTGTGATGCATGTGCAGCATGAGGGGTTTTGGGAGGCATCTTTGGCATGGCATGTTGGGAAGTTTGCTTTTTTTTTGGCAGCCATGAGATTTTGATCTTTGGCATTGCCCTCTGGATGAGGCCAACATGGTGAGGCCAACAGCGTTCCAAGGTCAGGTGTTTTCCAGTGAAGATGTGCTTACCCTCTCCTGAGTTCCCAGCCAGTGCCTTCACACCGGCCTGAGCTGAGCAGCCCTGTGTGTGTGTTAACCTCTGGTTCCATTCCATGTATCTGGAAATAAGGTACTGCTGTAATCTGTGTGCTGGCAGGCCTTGAGTTGCTTGGATACTGAAAAAGCACAGCCCACTCCGGCGGCCCCTCGGTGTGAGCCTTCCTTCAAAGGCCAGCTTAGCGAGATGTCGCTTTAATTGAGCTGCTTGCTGGCTTGTGCAATCGCCTTTTACTGTGTGACTTCTTATAAAATGCTTCTATAATCCCTCTTGGTGCAGAATTAAGTTTGGCATAATTGCCTATGCACTTGATCTTGGAACATTTTTATAGGGCAGTGAGGTAAAGTACTGAGCTACCCTGTCTGCACACACCAAGGAAGCAGCTGCACTGAGGTGACCGAAAGCTCAAGCAGATCTTCCAGTATTATTTTGCAGCAGTGTGCACAGCTCTTTTTCACTGTGTAGCTGTCTGAACTGGCTTCATATCTCTGTGCTTACATGATCTGCTTGTCAGTGCCTAACCAGAAGCATTCCTCCTGCTGTCTTCCCCAGGGCATTTCTCAGTTCAGTTGTAAATCAGCTGAGTAATGGTGCGTTCAGCCCACTCTTTCTGAGCAAAGATCCAATTGATTTGAGCTCATGAAAGGGAATAGTAAACCAGAAAGTGCCAAGGGAATTTTATCTGCACTGCATTCACTTTATTAAAACGTGGAGAGCAAAATATCAGAGAGGGAGAGGGAAGCTGCACACTGCAGCCCTCCTCGGGGAGTCTTGGGGAGTGTATCTGCATTGGCTGAGCATAAATCACATAAATCACTCCTGTTGCCTTCAGCATCCTTCTCCCAGTTCATGTGAGGTAACACTTCGACCCACACAGGGTATTAGAGCCCCTGGCCAATAATATCATTAAACAAGAAGAGCAAAAGTGTCTCTTTTGGAGTGAGAAATTATTCAGTACTGCACTGTTCCTTCTGTGGATGCAATCCATGAGTGATGTTTATCACCACTGGAGACCTGGGTGCATCCATCTTCTCCAGGCCAGAAGGTACATCCCTGGGCTGGAAGTGAGGGTTTTCAGTAAGGGGGAGAGCTTCTTGCAGTCATTGCAGGATATTGATATCTGTGTAGTGCTCTTCTTTGCCTCCTGCATGCTTGTCTGCAGCTTAACAACTTGCTGACTGAAATATGGGAAAGGAAGATGGTGGTGAATGTCTACAGCCTCTGTGGTGGCTGAGAAGAGCTGAGAGAGTGCTTTTAGTTGCTTACATTGTTATGGTCTAATCTTTAGACAGTCCCACCTCTCGCTGTAGCCAGGCACTGGAGAGTAGGTTTCTCAATCTAAGGGATGTCACCCAGGCAGTCCCACTTTGGGAAGCTGAACCAGCTGCTTGAGCCTTTTCTACATGGAGCCTGGAGCTGCCAGGGGGAACCCTGGGCCCTCTGTGTAGACAGCATCCAGCTGTGGGCTCAGTAGCACTCTGCCTCACAGTAAGCAATCCCAGGTCCATGGGAAATGCTATCTGACTCCAGCTGGAAACCTCTCTAAGTGTTTATTGCTGCTGGTTGGGGGCCCTCTGAGCAGTTGCTTGGAAAACCAGCTCTTCTGGTTTTACTGAAGCCTTATTGATGGTTTGGAAATTTATTTTTCTCCTGCTTCACATGCTGCTCTGTTCTAGCAGCTTCAGCATTGCTAAGAACTAGAACTGCTTCCTTGCTCCCCAGCCTGCTGCCATCCCTCCAGCTCGCTGCTGCCCAGTGGCACTTGCTCATGGCCCCAGCCCATGGGAGAGGGGAGAACCAGACATCCTGTAGTTTTCTGTGCTCATCTTGACCAGACTTCAGCAAAACACCCTTGCTGGGCTCTTAAGCACAAAGCACTGCCCCTTTTCAGGTATGGATTCCAGCAGTTGCTCTTGTTAAACCTTGTGTGGTTGGTGGTTCCCCATCTCTCCAATTTGTTGAGGTCTCTCTGCAGCACCTCTCTGCCCATGAAAGAGTCAACAGCTCTTCTCAGTTTGGTGCTGTCCCCAAACTTCCTTTGAGTTCTGTGTCCATGTTATAATGAAGATGTTGAAGAGACCTGGGCTGAGGATGAAGCCCTGCAGAATCCCTCTAGTGACTGGGCTGATGTTACCAATTTGCTAGGACTCTCTTGTGCCTGACCTGTGAGCTTCTTGTGCTTCAGTTTCTGCTGCCTCTTCTGTTGGTTGGCACCACTGAGAAGAGCCTGGCTCCAGCATCTTGATTGTCAAGAAGACCCAGGATTAGGAGGCCACTGAGCTTTGCTGCAGCTACTTTTGCCCTCTACACTGCTTCTCTATTGTGACATGTAATTCACTCCCTGACTCTCCATCCTGCAGTTACAGTCCCAGCTCAGAAGTGTGATTACAGCTGCAGCATTGCTATGTGCTTGCCTTTTGTTTGCCACAATACAGTCTCCTTGGGCAGAGCAGAAAGGAAAGCTATAATAATGATGCATGGACAGAGGGGAAGATCTGACATGCCTTTCCAGCCCATTTGCTGTGTATTTCATCTCGGGTGGGGACTCTCATTAACCAGTCCCTCAGCAGAAGCAACCTGTACCTAAAGGTTAATTTCCACAGCAGTTGTTGCTGGGTTATTTGATGGTGGGTAATTTCTGCCCTGAAAAGATTCTTTTACTCCTACTAAGTATTTAATGAGATTAAATTGCAACTTCTCTGAGCCCTTGTGGCAGAAGTGTGTATGTGTGGCGGGTGGCCGCCAAAGCTTTGTATGGGCTTAACAGAAAGGCACTTGGGGAGCAGAGTGAAAACCCTTTCATAATGAGGGGGAAAAATAGTGATGATGTTTGAAAGCTTCATAGGTGTTAATAAAAGGTAGTGCTTTTTCAGCTACACAGAATGATAAATACAATGGGCTTTTGCAGGAATCGGTCTGTAGGACACAAATTATTGTAGCACGACTTTGATGTACACAGGATGCACCTTTTAAGGCCCAAAGCAAGGTGACCTTTTAAATGAGGTGAGTGTGTGCTGAGTTTTCCAGTTGACATAATGGCGCTGGGCCCCATTCTGCCCTTGCAGTGTATTTATAATCTTTATTAATAAGTCACCTACTGATGGTGGGATGAGGGCAATTTTCTTGGAGAAGCTAGTCCTAAGCAGCAGTGATCCAGTGAGACCATCTAAGGCAAATAGAGCTGTTTCTGTTCTGCATAGGTGATGTTGGGGCAGGCTTTGACAGTCACTGCAGGGTGTCTGTGTTTGATGGCAGTGGGGCAGGAGGTGAGTGCATGTGGCCATGGCTGGGTGACAGATGTGTGTGGTAGGGAGGTCTGTGCTCTGCTGTGCACAGTCTTCCACACTCATGGTCATACAGCCAGTGAAGTGCAGCGTGAGCTGAGCCCACAGTGTTGTCTGTTCCTTTACCCTTTAACACATTTTCTCCAGGCTGCTAAAGCTGATGACATCTAGCACTGAATACAGCTAAACATGTTTGACATGGAACTGAAAATCTTCCCTGTGACTGTTCTGAAAGTTGTGTCAATGTGTTTTTCTTGCCTGTGGGTTTTTTTTTTTTTTTTTTTTTTTTTTTTTTTTTTTTGGGTTTTTTTTTTTTTTTTTTTTTTTTTTTTTTTTTTTTTTTTTTTTTTTTTTTTTTTTTTTTTTTTTTTTTTTTTTTTTTTGGTTTGTTTGTGAAACTCCTTGCTCTTGACTTCAGATTCTGGGCAGTTCATGAATCTCTTATTAGTTGGTTTCTGCTTTTACCCAGAAGCCAAAAGTTTGAATTTGTGAAATTCAACAAACACTGGGTGAAATATTCCCCTGAGAAAATGGTTTAGAGAGAGATGAGAGCCACTGGATGCTTTTCACGAAAACTTAGGAACAAAGAGGTGAAATGTGGGGTGCAGCAGGGGTCAGCATCCCAGGAAGCCACACTGGTGGTGAGGTGGTGGCATGTCAAGCTGGGCAGAGCCAAAACGGAGCCCAAATTGTGTTTTACAGTCTTTATACAAAGGCTTTTTTGTGCTCTCAGTTTCCCAGCAGCTGTCTGGCAGCCGTGCTATGGAGGCAGGGGAGGAAGGCTGGTCACAATAACATCCCAGGATATCTCAGCTCTGTGGTGGCTCTTGTTTCACTGCTGTTAAATACCTCCTTTTAGGGCATGAGGTAGGGAGAAGAGGGGATATTGGTGATGCCCAGAGCAGAATCCTGGACAAAGCAGGTCCCTGCAGCTTCAGTGGGAACCGAGCCCACTCCTCCATCTGTCAGGATGCCCCGACACTATCCTGGCAGTGCTGCCTTTTGGGCTGGTGTATTTTGTAGTGGCAGCACCATGACCAGCTGACTCAAAGGATGGCTCCAAGGTTACAGCAGGTGCCTCTGGCTGGAGTAACCCCAGGCTGGAGAGCTTTGCTACAGCCTTTTCTGGTCATCCCTCCTCCATCCCCCAGGCGTGTGGGTGGGAGCCTCAGCTGCAGAGGGGAAGGGCACCTGCTGTCCCAGGGGCCAGGTGCCAGCACGTGGAGCCAGGGTGAGTTTCAGCTGTCCCAGGATTAGCAGCAGGGAGCTGCGTGCAACGTAGGTGCTGACGCAAAGCTGCTTGTGTGAGGGATTCTCAGCCTGTCCTTTCCCTGACATGGGCCAGCAGCCTCCCTAGAAGGTGAGCTGCATGTAGCTCGGTCCTGGCCTCTGCACGTGGTGCCTTTGAAATGGCCAGTCAGCGATTCCAGGGACAGGGTTTTCTTTTTAAGAGCATTGTTTCTGACCATGCCTCTGTGCTTATCTAATTAATTATTGGACCTTTCCTTTGATTCTTCTCAGCAGTGTGTTTCAAGGGTAACATGCTAAAACACTCTATATGAGGAGTGGCAATGTCGAGGACCAGGTTACAGAAGGAAAGGCAGACTGTCATCTTGGTGAGGAATAAATCCAAATTTCTTGGTACTATTTGAAGACGTGAGAAAATGAGGTTCAGTGAACTAAGTTGTATCAAACCCTCAAGAAAGGGAGGTAAACGCTTTTCCCTTTGGAAGCGTGGGAGTTTGATGTAGGTATCAAACTAGATCTAGGGAGGGTAGTCTCTCTTTGGGTGTGCTGACCTGAACAGTGCTGTGGTTTTTATCTTTTCGTTAAGTGTGATTGAGAGTCATGCCCTTCCCCATCTGAACCATTGCATCTTATTTTCCAAGCAGTGAAATGGGCTTTGGCAGCACTGGCTGTATCTGGGCACAACGAGAATAAGTTTGTGTTTACAGGAAAGCCCTTTGCCCTGGCAGTTAAGAACCCCAAACCTGCTGAAGATGTCTCACAGGTGTAATTGTACCTGCTGCTTTCCCAGCACTGTTGTTGCCTTGATGCAGTGCACCCCAGCTACTTAACAAACGGGCAGCCCTCCGTGGAACGATTCCCCATCAGCTTTAAAACCCACTTCTCAGGGAACTATTTTCATCACGTGGTGCTTGGGATTTACTGCAACGGCCGCTACGGCTCGCTGGGCATGAGCAGGCGATCAGACCTGATGGACAAACCTCTCACTTACCGAACTCTGAGCGACCTCATCTTCGAATTCGAAGACTCTTATAAAAAGTACTTGCATTCAGTCAAAAAAGTCAAAATCGGGTTGTATGTCCCACACGAGCCGCACAGCTTCCAGCCCATCGAGTGGAAACAGCTGGTCCTCAACGTGTCCAAAATGATGCGCACAGAAGTCAGAAAGGAGCTGGAGAAGTTTGCCAGGGATATGAGGATGAAGGTAGGTCCATGCACCTGGGTGTTGGGCTCAGGAGGCACCTGTGTCTTGTCCCATCCTGCGGAGATGGATCTTGGTGTGTGTCAGCCTGAGATCATGCAGGTATCAGGTGTGCTGGGTGGGTGCTTGCATCTCTCTTGGTGCTGCTTCCCAGGATTTTTGGTGTGCTTTCAAGCCCTTACAGCTATTTAGTTGAAGGATTTCCCCTTTAGCCTGGGAAACACTTGAACCCATACTTGTTCCTGGCTATCAGGGAGCTGTTGCCCAGTTTGCTTTCCTCAGTGACTCCAGAAGAAGGTGACTGGGAAGAATCAGCATGGCTGGGCTGAAACTGCTGGGAAGAGTGGCCCGGTTGCAGGTTGGGGGGTCTGTGTTTTCTACCTGAGCTGCAGGAGGTGCCATGGGACATCTGTGTCAGTGGCTGCCTCTCCTTGCAGGACATGCCAGGGGGCTGATGTCTACTACCCTCAGCTAAATCACAGAGTAAATTATGTGGGAAAGGCGAGTAAAGTGACTCCCTGAGAGACTTCCCTGCTGGCTGGTTGGACTGAAGAGCTCATTGGGAAACAACGGGGAGACAAGGCAGGCTGCCAGGGACCTGGAGGGTTTGGCTGCCCTTGGGGATGAGGGGTGTCCCTGACAGTGCCTCTGAGCCTGGCATGGGTGAGGAGCTGTTTGTGGTCACAGTGGAAGCAGATTTGGTGCCTGTCCAGCTGGTTGCCAGCAGTGAGAGCAGAGCAGGTGTGTTGCTAAGTATGGGTCTGGCTCTTGTGCAGAGGTATGTGGCATCGTGTCCAAGTTATTCTGGGTTCTCGTCCCCTTCCCTGCTAAAGGACGGCTCCTACGTAGCAGCCACGTGCCTTTTTGGCGGAGGCACCTACCCCCTTGCCCTGACCTTGGGGTGAGCCTTGCCAGTGGCATCATAGCCCCTATGTTCTGCTGCCATCTGTCCTGCCCTGCCAAGGAGTTTTGAGGGTCACCTTGTACCGTGCTATCACCTTAAGCATATGGCCTTGATTACTGATGTAATTAAGTTTGGGTTTTTTCCTTCTTCTCTATTCATGCGCTTTTAATATTATCCAGAGAGCAAACAGCTGAAGCAGGCTCGAGTTGAAGAAGTTCACATAGGTGGATGACTTACTGAATTTTGTACTTGTTTTTGATAGAGGGACCAGCTCTCTGTGTGCACTGAGTTGTGACACTGGGTGTTGTCCTGTGATGTCCTGGGTGTTGTCCACACTGTGAGTGCCTCAGGGTCAGGACCCTGAACCCTTCTAGACTGAAGGCCCTGCATCTGATCTTTCCCTCGAGTTACTGCAGAATTCAGAGGGCTTCTTTGTGAGTGGGTTGAGTTTGGAGGATCAGGTCTTAAAAGCAGTCCAGAGCATGAGTGTAATGCTGATGGCCCTCTGATGTTGGAGGGCCTGAAGGATGGGGGCAAGTTGGAGACCTACTGAAAAGCCTCACTGTCAGAGTTCAGCTGCCAGCCTAAGAGATGGTCACCTCTGTTTGTTGAGAGAAAAGCTGGAGAGGGCGATTTGGCTGCCTGAGTTTCTTTCAGCTGAGGCTCAAAGCCATTTTTCTTATCTATTGCTGTTGGCAGCTCTGAAGAAAGCTGTGGATGAGACAGTATTCATCTGGGAACTGAACTGGTGACACCAACTAATTCTTGCAGGAGGCCCCTGAACAGCTATCACATGATAACAGCTTTGAGTTCCTCTTAACCTGGGCAGGGTTTGAATAAGCCCCAAGGGACTGAAGGCTCTTTGTGTGCCATCCCTGCTACTGTATGAGGCCCTTTATTTCAAATTTTTATTTGCAGTGAATCATTGCCTTTATTGAAGGCCACTTCCTTCCCTCCCCCATCTCTCACAGATTCTGAAACCCTCAAGTGCCCATTCTCCAATGAAGGAGAGACCCCGGGGGAAGTCGCTGTCCCCTCGCCGGAGGCAAGGTAGCCCTCAGAGACGGGCTTGCAGGAGAGATAAATCGTGAGTATTCCTGCCACCATCCCTGCTGGGGCACAGGGGGAGGCTGCTGATGTTGCTTTGCTGTACAAAACTTCCGTGCTCACTGGCATGTACAGGAAAATGGCACCAGGTGCCTTTGTTACCAGAGAGGCTCCAGAAGCTGCTGGCACTGCTGATGTCCTGGCATTGCTGTGCTTCCTGCTGCCTGATGGCCCCTTCGTGCAGAGTCCTTGCACTGTGCAGTGTACAGGGACAGGGGAAAAGTAAACTTGTCTTTCCAAAGTGACAACATCACTTGAATTGTATTCTTTGATTTTAATCAGCTCAGAAAAAACCCAGGCTGCTTTCCATGTGTGTCATAGCTAAGAGCTGTTCTTCAGCTGTGTGGGGAGGGATGGATGCAATACCTCTAAATGGATAGAACTGTGCTTTCAGATGCACAGACCCTTTACAGCCACTGGCAATTCAGACTCCCCTACCTTAGATGTGGAAGAGCTGAGTTCTAGCTGTAGTGCTCCATGCCAGGAAGCTGACAACTGTGAAAGACTATATGTAACCCAGATTAGTCACATATTTATGATCATTGCTTTTTAAACAGGCTCCCAGACTACTGTCTCAACAGTTATTTATTTATTTTAAAGCAGCTAACAAAGACATTAGACTAACCTTCTAAAGATAACTTCAAGATACGTTAGCAGCAGATGATTTCACAGCAAGCTTTTATTTTTACATGTTCATTCACACTCAGTCCACGATGCTGTACTTTGGGCTTCGTCACTGAGAGCTCCTTGTTTAGTGCATAGATAATTATAGTTGTAATGGGCTCAGCTGCTTCAGGCTTCTTCACCTCTTAGATTCTCTTTGAGGAACAGTTTAATTTTTGAGTTTCTGATAGTGCTTCTGCAGTTGCTGGAGTGGATGAAGTATTTCTGGAGAGGAATGAGTGTCACTGGGCTTGCAGACTCTCCAGTTGAGGTGGTTTCCTGAAAAAGCTGCTGGGCATGTGGCTGCTCTGCAGTGACTGATCTCTCCTTGGCAGCTTTGTTTTTCCAGGACAGAAAGACAGGGAGTGTGCAGGTGGCCTTGCAGTGGCTTCAGCACTTGTTACCTGCTCAGTGGTTCTGTTCTGTTGCTCTGTATCAAGAGCAAATTATATGTAACTCTAAAATAAACCTTGGGTCACCCTGATAGAAGATGCAGGACTCAGATGCAGTGTGATGAGCTGTGAGCCCTGAAGGGGGAATGGCATCCCCAGGTCAGGGATGACCTGAATGACACATCCCAGCACGTGCAGAGGTTGATATAAGGTGAGAAATACAACAGGAGAAATGGGATATTCTCTTCTCCATATTGATGGATCTCTGAGAACCTGATGGAGTGAGAGGCCTTTGTGTTACACACAGAAGAGGAAGGAGTCAGGTTTGCTAGGCTTTAGGCTGGAATCCAAGCTAAAGAATGGCTGTGCTTATCAACACTGTTTTGTTTCTTTGTGAATCTCTTACTCATGTGCTGTAATTACAGCTTTCTTGAGCTTGCTGGGGAGGGGGAGAGAAGTATTTTGCTCCAGTGTGAGCTGGCAGGGGCAGAATAACACATTCATTTGAAAGGCTTCACCTGCTGATGACAAGCTGTTATTACAGCCTGGGTTTTGTCAACAGTAAAATTATATGGGCCTGCTGGGAGAAATCTCCCACTGAAGGATATGGAGTGTGAACTAGAGTATCTTGGCTGGATTGTTTCTGAAGGACAAAGGCTGAAACTGTGCTTAACGATGGAAGAGGATTTCACAGCCACAAACATTTAATTTCTCATCCTTGCCCCTTCAGCTTTATTAGGTAAATGTTAGTGGTGGCTGCCAGCAAGCCCACAATAGCCTTTCAGCTTGGAAATACAGCTGCAAGGCAGGTGGGGCACATTGCAGGACAGGTGGCAATGCAATACCCAATGCATGCCTGCCTAGGAGGCTGGTGTGTAGTCAAATTGCAGCTTGTTAACTGAGCTGTGCAGCAGTCCCTGTGCTCTCAGCCCACAGCTGGTGTGATCCTGCATGAATGCAGAGGATATAGACATAGAGGGTGGTGTCAGTCTTGCTGGAGAATCTGAAGCTTTACTGTATCCACTTGCCCATCCTCTGAAGTCCCAAAGTAGAAGGGTGCAGTAAATTGCAGACCTGTCTTGGAACAGGCAGTGAAGTGTTTCATCCTCACTAGGAGTTCTTGGAGCTGGAGGGGCTTGGGAGAGTTGCTATGAGTTTGGAAGGGAGGGTCATGCAGCAGTCTGGAGAATCTCTGCTCCTAAATGTCAGCTCACCAGATCTATTTCTTTTCAATTTCACATTGAGTCTTAACGTGCATGCTTTGCGAGTGGTGTGGCAACACTGGCCTTGTGTGCTTCCAGCCCAGTGTAGCTGCTGAAAGCGCAATTCTGCTAGTCTGTTTTATCATGGATGTGCAAGGGGGCAGGATTACATTAGGATGTGTAAATCAGGCAGCTTCAGTGCAGACAGCTAATGAATCCTGTGTGCCCAGCATCTGGGCACAGCTTGCTCACCTGCTCGTGGACAGGGTACTTTGGACAGGAGGTGTGATCTGATGGGCCAGTAAAGCAGAGGCCCCTGGCCTCAGAGGGATGTTTGGCATAAGGTCATTTGCCAGCCGAGGAGAATGGGATCTGTGGTGCCTCTGGTCCAAGTCTTGTCTTTTCCTGAAACTTATGGAGGCCAGTCTGTTTGTAGCTAAAAGCTACAGACAATTGTGGATGGGTGGAAATAGGCATGTCATCATGGGTGTACAGTGACTCCCCATCTCTCCTGGATAATCAGCGAAGGTACTACCATCCAGGCATGTTTAATTAAAACCATATTGTGACCTTAATTAAAGGGAGGGAGAAAAAGGTGTGAAGAGAATCCCTAAATTGGAGAGAAGGGGAAAGGAAGGACACTGGAAATTTCATACAGTGCATCTCTTGCTGGTCTCTGACTCCTACATCAGCTCTGAGGGATGCAGCTTGTAGCTTGTTTACTGATTAGTCAAATCCCATCTGCTTGGAAGGAATAATGTGGAAAAATGCAAATTACCTTACAGTGATTTCTTTTAAGTGTGATCCCTTCCTACAAGTGAGAAAGACCAGTGAAGACTCCTTCACTTCTGTGAATTACTTAAACCGAGACAAACAAGAAGCATGGTGCAGGGCAGTACTACAGTGAGGATGGTGAGGTTATTATGAGAGGTGCTTAGATAAATGGCAAAGCAACAGGTTTCATTCAATGTGTCACTAGGCAGAAGAGCATTAGATGCCTCAAATGCTGTGCAGATTCTCAGCAGGGATCTGGTGTTAGCAGTTCTGCTCTTAAAAAGAAAAAAGTAAAAAAAATCCTTATTGAATTGAGGAATTAAAAAATATTTCAGAGGCTCTGTTGCGTGCAGTATGTGTGAGCTATACACTCTCAGTTCTTGGGGCTGCAGCAGTACAGCTCTTCCCTGGTGTGTGCCCCAGCAGTGTGCCACAGGCAGGGCTGGGCTTTGCCTGGTTTCCAGCCTGCCTGTGACACTGCTGCCTCTCGGGGGCCTGCTGCCTGCCCTGAGCTGCTCCAGTGGGAATGGGCTGGCAGCCTGCAGCGGGGAGATAAGCGCCAGCCTGGCTGTGCAAACTCAGGGGTCACATCTGCTGCAGAGTGAGCAAAGAGTAAGCACACAGAGCTGGAAACCAGGGCTGAGCAGCTGAAAGCACTGGAGCCATGATCATTGTACTGCTGGGGCTTTAGCTGTGTTTCTGCAGGGAAGCAGACGTGCTATGGAGTACTAGAGAAATGTGTGCTTTAAACAATGTCTGTCTTTAGAAAAGACAGACGGCTTAGTGTGAAAGCAGCCAAGAGCCTACAATAAATTCTCAGATTAGACACTTCCAGACTATAAATCAGCTGGCTAGTTTCAGTTTGACAACTTTGTTGCAGGAGCTTTTCAATTCCTTGCTAAAAAAAGAGACTGATAGCTCAAGGTTTCCTTTGGTTCAGGCTGTCCGAATACTTAAATGGCCTAACAGCGTCCATGTGTGTGTGATTGCTCAGGTGAATGGTATCAGAATGTTGAATGGCAGGAGGCTGAAGGGAGTCCACCCTGTTTGGTGGTCTCCAGCCCCTCACACAGACCCAATCAGGAGGAGGGGGCAGGCTGGGGGACAGCCAACACGCAGTGGCCATGTCAGAGGCCCTGCCTGTTTGCTCTCAGCTGTTCTGGCTTTGTTCTGAAAGCTGGAGTCCTGCTCCGGGGTAGATGACAGGTGGGGCGTGTCTAGTCGTAGCTACTCATTTAGGCCCTCCCTCACGTCAGGAGGAGGGGGTGCTTCAGGCTCACATCCTGGATCCCAGCACGGCTCAGCTTGTGCTTCACTGGTGTGTGGCCTCAGAGACAACACACAGATAGCTCTATCACAGTAGTTCCTGTAGCAGATTTTCCAGGATTGTGTTTAAGATGACATTAGCTCTATCCACCCTCCTGTGAGGCGAGCTTTTCCCTGTGTGGCTGCTGTGCTCTCCACATCTGCACGGCCATGCGGGATCGCAGCGCCCTCTTCCCTCCCCTGTGCACAGGCCGGCGGTGCTGGACAAGAAAGGAGACCTGGCTACACTCAACGAGGTGGGCTACCAGCTCCGCATCTGACACAGCCGTGCCACGGACTCCAGAGGGCTCCCCGCTGCTGCCGCTGCACTTTACCTGCACTCCCTTGGAAGGAAAAAGGAATGGGACTGTTTTTTAACTTACATACTCTCACAATAAAAGTTTGACCTAGAAAATAGGGGGTAATTTTTTTTTTGGTGGCAGTATTTATTTCAATTTATAGAAAAGGCATCAGTGAAGGGAACCTAAAATCAGATTTGCCAGGGTATGAGATTTTTTTTCTCTCCCATCATGTAGCAGGTGACTTCAGTCATGTGAGTTTCTTCAAATATAATTTCCCAGTACAAGTGTTAATTGAACTTGGCCTTGTGCTGGGTGGTTGCATTGGAGTAACTAACAAATCATATTCTTAGTATTAAGATGTGCTGGGGTGCAGTGCAATTAAAAAAAAATAATATTCACTATTTATCTTTAATTCAGCAATAAAAGCAAGCAGTGAAGAAGTGGCATAAGTTTTTAAAGTATCAATATTACCTCACTAGACTTAATAGATATGCAAAACTGTCAGTATTATTGTTTTCTAACCAATTTGTACTGTTTCCCGGCATTACTGGGAGTATTAAAACAGCACTGGATGTTTTACTGCCACCTGTATTATTATTTTCTGCATGTTGCCGAAAGATGTTAAGTAATAGTAATATGCAATTGTATTCTTAACACTGACATCTTGTTAGGCAAGATACGAGGTTTGGGGTTTTTTAAATTATGATAATTGATGAATAATGAATTTTTAAACTTTCATAATTTTTTTGTACTTTTGTCACAAGCTTTTAGTCTTTCTGAACTATACCGCTGAAGCACAAAACACAGAGATTGCTGTTTTGTAGAGACAAGTCAGCTTTTTTCTCATATATGTAGTACCTGGAATAATGGAAAAACTGTGGGAATTGCTAACCTGAGTCCATGTGCTTTTCTTTCCACATTTACGTGCATATTTGAACCTTGTCTTTGAAAGGCTGAGCAGTCTCTGATGGTGATGCCTTGAAACCTTGTATTATATCAGGCATGGCAGGCTGAAGTTAAGCCTTCTGCTGTGCTGTGCAGGGAGTTTTCCTGCATGTGTTGTAGTAACTACTGCTTAGTCAGACTTGAATAAGGAAGTGTGACTGAAATAGATGAAAATCAAGCTTGTCTGCTTCCTCCCTGCTCAGTTGTTTTGTTGTAAGACTTGGCTAAGGACCTGTGATGGACAGCAGTGTTCTCAAGTGACGCGGTAAGACTCACTGGGGTCCACCATTCGACTTAGTGAAGTTCTCTGGAAGCATTTGAGTGCTGCATTCCTGGAAATGTTTCACTAGGTGCCTAAATATAAACTGGATTATTGTACATGTCCAGCCTCTACCCTTTGTGCTGTGCTCATAGATGATGCTGCCATGGGCCTGGTGTACCTCCCCTCCTGGGCACTTACTTTTTTGGGATCTCGATGAAGATGGATGCTGTTACAGACTGACAGTAATGCTTATTCAAATGGAATGATTCAAGCTCCTAGAACATTTCCATCAGCCAGAAAAGGAATGAATATAGAAGGAAAGAACTGCTAGTTCACAGACCTCATTGCTCAAAAAAACTGAATTTCACCTGCCTAGGACAGGAAGAAAAACCAAGACCCAGCAACTCTCTACAGCCAATGAAAGGCTTTCTACTAATTAAGACTTCAGAAGCTCTAAAAAGAAAACTTTTTGAAAGTGTGACACCTCTTTATCCAAGTTTACCATATCAATAACAGGAGGGCCTTTCCCATCCCTCCTTCTCTAAACTTTTCCACTCCTGTGTTCACAGTAAGATTTTTTTTGGTTAAGGAGTGAAGCTGAAGAGAGGGAAATACTCTTTTGGTAGAAATTCTTGTGTGATTTGACATCAGCTGCAGAGTTTTGGTTTAAAACTTTGTGCTGCCCAGTGTTTTGTGACCTAAATAATTTTTTTAAATGACTTCTCATGGATAAAATGATGTGGAAAAACTTTTTATCAGCTGTATCCTATAGCACAATGTTATCTGATAGGTTGCAACTTTTTTTCTATGAAACTATGGTTTACTTCAGCTCAAATAATGGTTGTATATAGTTTCTACCCTTGTCCAGCACACTTTGGTTTCTCTTAACTGATACTGAAGCTTTTTAATGCTGTAGAGGTGTGTTGACAAATTGCTTTTAGTCCTTGTTTAAAGTTCTGCTGAAATACTCTCTTGAAACTTGCTTATGATGGCATTTGTCTTAAGTGTGGTTCAAGTGACAACAAAGTGGTCAAATAGTGTAGAAAAACTTGCATGACTTTTTGGGCTTTTTCTCATCACTTGTATATGCACAGCATGAAACTTCAATAAAAGTATCATGGTAGTCTTTTTTTTTTTTTATGACTCATGTGCAGTTTTTTTTGTTTTTGCTCTTAACAAGGGTTGCTCCAAAGGGTTAGCTGTAATGTGGGTGTACCCAGAAATTTTTTGCCTGTATCTAAGTATGCTGGCATCTATGACATTACACAGATGCTTGAAACCAGACAGGAGCCAGAATCAAACAGGTTGTCATCCTCAGCATCAACCTCACTGTTAATAGGTAGAAGAAATTTACAACTACTATGTTCAATTACAACTACCTATGACTATGACCAAAGTCAAATTTTCAGCAATGTAAGCTGAATGTTTTGGCAGGTGCTTATATTTTGTAATGGACTGAGGAGCTTCTTTAATTGCAGTTGTCTGCAGTCTGGGAAAGGCAACACAGGTGAAAATTCCACAAGTGCTTCTGGGAGACAAGTGTGTCTGAATGGGTGCAGGTTTTCCAGCACTACACTGAAAGACAATTCTGTTACTTCCAAGTTGGTTCAACATACACATCCATGTGTTGTTTGATCAAGTTACAAGATTTGTTTCCAGCCCCTCTACATTTCCTATTCAGGCAGCCTAGTGGTTTTTTAATTACTTTGTAAATTATATTTTATACAGAATGTTTAGAGTGCACAGTGAGAGTAAATATAAAACCATGATAATTTAATAACCTCAGGATCTGTCATTTTAAGACAGAACCTGGGCTTTTTAATAACTAAATGGAAAAAAAACCCCACCCTATCACCAGCTGTTCAATATGTATGAAACCTCAAGATGTCAAGGGCTAATTTTTTTGCTCCTGCATAGATCAGTAAAGTTTCCTGTGATGTGGTGTGCTCATTAAGCTTAACTTTATTTCAGATTCTTTAAAAAAGATTTCAGTGAATGCTACCTAGATATAAGCCCTCAGAATTTTAAGCAGCAAATTCTTAAAGAATAAGTATTTGCCTATATGACTTTCTTTCTCTGAAAGTTCAGTCTTGCAGCCTCTGCACTGACAACACTGAGTAAATTCCTTTGCAGAAGTATTAAGATGGAAGTGTCCACAAAGCACCTTTGTAGTAAAACATTATTTCAACTCATAAAATGCTGCAGGCACACAAACACGTTCCCTTTGCTTGAGGAAACACACAGTTCTCAGAATAGTCCTTTTTACTGTGATTTACAATAAAAATCATTTACAACATATTAATTAAAAATAATGCCATTTGGAGTCTGGCACAGATGTTTTCCTTTCTCAAAGAGGAAGCTAATGTAAAATCCTTTTTCTCCCTAAAAGACTTCATAAAGTAAATTAAACATTTTTTTTTTGTTTTAAAAAGGAAGTCCCTTTAGAAAGTCTACTTTACACAACACTAATAAATCAGCATGCAGGAACACTTATTTGAACCGGACCAGCAGTGCTTGAATGAAGCTTTTAAAAAAATAATAATCATCCCATGAGAGAGAAGGTAAAGGGAACTTTACCTACACCACAAGTCCTTTCAATATTACCGTTCAATAAGCCTGAACTCTGCTAGCAGTGGCAGGTGATCAGAAGAGTTCTTTTCATTGGGAAGACCATTAACAGTCCAAAGATCTTTCTCTGTTAGAAGTGCCAGCCTGCCAAGAAGTCTCAGACCTCCACAAAAAGAATCCTCTGCTCCTGTTAGAAAAAAAACCAACCAAAAGGCAATGTTTATCAGTGTGGGTAAAATATTACATGTTCATATAGATGTAGAAGGAGGAAAACAGTATGGCAGCAATAATGCACAGTTGTTAGTGTTCCATGCAAAATCACCAATACAACAGTTCAGAAATTCTTTTACAACTCAAAACAGTTTCATCAGTAGAGCTCAAAGTATTCAGAAGGACACTATTTTGTGGAGGGGTAAATAGAAATAAAAAGGAAAATGCATTTATTTGTCCATTGTAACTCCCCTGAAAAAGCCTCATATAATCCAGTCCATTACTTTGGACAACAGCTGACACTTGTGAAGGTAAGCATCTTTTTAGAGCTACTGGTTCACATAACATTTTATTTCTGTATCCTCAAGCACACAGTTCCCCAGCAGGCAGGTCATATGGACACTTTTGCTCATAAGGGTGAAGGTATTCTAGCTTTCTGTTCCCTTTCATCATAAGCAAGGGATCTCCATTATCTCCTGCTACCTATTCCTGTAACTGCCTAAGAAATCCACCCCCACCTCCTTCCCCAGATGAAACACCACACTGCTCATGCAAGAGTGAACATGACTCAAGCCTTGCAATTACTGCACAATTACACAGAATGGATTGGGTTGGAAGGGATGCTAGGGATCATCAAGTTCTGACCCACTTGCCATGGGCAGGTAACACTTTCCACTAGACTGTGTTGCTCAGAGCTCCATCCAGCCTGACCTTGGACACTTGCACAGATAGAGCAGCGTTGGTCCCAATACTGATCCCTGAGAAATGCCACTTTTCTCCACCTGGACTTTAAAGCATTGATGGCAACTGTTTGTTTCCAGCCAATTCATGGAGTGGTGCAGCCACCAAATTAATCTCTCCAGCTGCTGGGCAGGACCATGTCAAATGCGTTGCACAAGGTAGATATTCAGTTGTTCTTCCCTTTTCTACAATTTTCTACAATTATTGCCCCTCAAGGCCACTAGATTTGTCAGTCATGATTTGCCCATCATCAAAGAGCAACCAGCTTTTTCAGCTCAGGTGGAGAAATTCCACTGAGATCCTTCCATGATGTGTAAAATTTAGATTTCCTGAGCTATGTATTCAAGTTGGACAACTACTCAGCAACCTTACCTACTGCTTTTAGAGTGCAGAGATGATCCTGGGCAAGTTGAGTGCTTTCAGGACCAGCACAAACTGCAGCTGTAACTTTTGACAGAAATAGTTTCTGTGTGAAAGTTCTCAGCAAATTCAGAACTTCCTGGCTTGCCCTGGTACTGGCTTCCCAAAGAGATACTTTAAAGGACTATCCAGCAACTGCTGAGCTCCTCAGAGAGTTCAACAGCTTCATCCTTTGCCATCTGCCAGCTTTCCAGCCCTTCAACAACCCAGCAGCTGTTTGCTGCTTTAAAGAAAAGCTTTTTTACTGCAAAGATCTCTTGGCAGCTCTAGAGCACATATCCACCAGGTCTTGAGACAAATTTATCATTTGGGACAGCACCTGCATATCTACAAAGGAGCAGTGTGTTGCCACAGAGAGCTTGGTCTGCATGCAGTGGTTAATGTCATTTAGTACACTCAGCAAAACTGTGCCCTGCAGGACTTAGGTAGATACTGAACCCTGGTTACAGGAAATCCTGAATACCAAACCAAATATCTGGATAAACATGACAGAATAAAGCATGAATATTTTAAAATAAAACCCTTTAAATGGAAAAAAACAATCTGTGAGCCTAGACCACATTTAAAATTCACTTGTACAGACACTGGCAGCTTTAAATACAGAGGCCCAGGTCATTAGAAAACTGAAAATCCAAACCAGGCTTAATTTCTAAGAGCTCATGAATAAAAACTGTACTAGTTTAAAGTAGTTGGAAAATTCAAGTTTGGTTCCATTCTGTACTCTGATGTAGGAACAATCTATTTGAAAAACAAGTCCAAAAAGAAAAAAGTGCTGTATCTCTGCTGAAGCAACGATGGTGCTGATGATGCAAAAAATATATAATGATGGTGCAAAAAATATATAAACAGGTGAACTAGGATTAAATTTTGTGCAGAGATGCACTCTGCAATCACACAGCACTGCATTAAATCACATGGCATTCCAAAGTCATTTAAATACTTCCCATACTGTCGCTTTTCATTCAAAGCTTTTGTATTTGCCATTTTACATTAAGTAGCATTTACTGTGCACATTATGACAAATGAGACTTCTGTGAATCGATTCAATGAATTTTAACAATCTAGTCTCAAGTTACAAGAGATGAAGGTGGTGTTTTCGTTCCACATACTGAAAAAACAGTATTAATTTATAAAAATCAGTGGCACTGTGCAGTGGGAGCAGGAATGGAATCCAGGTTTCTTTGCTCCAAGTTCTGCAGAGACATTTATGTGCTAGCACTGCACTGATGTTTGACGGCACAAAACACAGAACTCACGAGGGCATGGAAAGCAAACTGCTCAGAAGCACCCATGGAGCGAATCCCAGAGCAGTAAAGCTTGGAGAAACACTGTGATACCTATCACAAAATTCCCACAGAGGTACCGCGACTTTCTTGCACCATCTGGTGACTTTTAGCTGCAACTGCAAACCAGAGAGTGACAGCTGGGCCTGTGCCAGTGACCGTGCTCAGAGCAAAGGCCAAGAGTCTGTTACTTGGCAGAAATTACTGCAAGACAAGCTGAGAAGTAAATTGCCAGGAAACGGTTCCTTTATCAGTTTTAATGCACATCACAAATTGCTGTTCACCATTGTGTTGATCAGGTGATTGGGAATACTGCCTTGCCGTAGGTCTGGCCTGCATTACTGACAGCAGTACTTCTCAGGTGCTACTTCCACTGCTGCTTTCCTGTACCTCCAGCTTGTCTCCATGCTGAGACAGGAACTACAGAGATGTTCAGTCAGATGAAAAGGTTGTAGTGCCCTGTGTGGCACTACAAGTCCAGCTGTGATGAGCAGACAAGGTCAGCCACGTTTCTCAGGTAACACCTGACATTCAAAGCACTACCACAAACCTGTGAGGAACTTCACATGGATGAAATCATCACTACACTCCTCTTAAAACACCAAACAAATATTCTTGTTTAGCATTTATGAAAATTAAAAGTTGGTTTCCTTACCTGGCTGGTCAACAGTATCATCATTTGCTGCAGAATAGAAAATATAATCCACAGTGACAGCACTTCGGGAATGACAAGTTGTCACTTCTGGTATCCCAGTTTCAGGGAAGTAATGAGAATACACTGAAGACAATTTAAAATGGTGCCGCAATTTCGAAGACAACCTAAAGATACATCAAAGAAAAGAATTTTATTTTCTTGCATTATCAAGAAGGAATAAGCAATGAAGAAATACCAAATAGTTCCTGCTTACAAACAAAATGAATTATCTGGATATGCAAACTAGTGTTTCTCTCCTGGAAACCATCCCACAGCCTTTTGTGTGAGACGCCTAAAACTCTGAAGCAAAATGCAGGCAGCATTTTCAAGTAAAATTGCTGATGAGAACTGGCATAGCTGACACTTTACTTATAGATAGCTTTTAACTCCATATACATTCTGTAAGCATTCATATGTCCTCACTCAGCAATCTCTCCCTGACACGCAGGCAAAAATATCCCTGAAAGCAACTCATATGAAAGCAATAAAACACAAACTCATCTAACCAGACCCTTCAGCATAAACAGAAATTCAGTTTTAGTCGTTTTTTCCTCCCCCAAGCTAGAGGTATCAAATTCCAAGTTAGGCTATGCTTAAGTCTTTCCTCCACTCAGGGTCCCATTTTCTGTCTCACCATGATTTGTCTTTTCAGTTCAGCCCATCTTGTCTCACCTGTCTTTTCAATCTTGAAAGCAAACTCTAAAACTGCACCTTTCAGCAAAAGAACTCCTGTCTCTCAGACATTTGCTTCCATCATCTCTACAAATCATCCATCCCTCAGCTGTACCTGCCTCATCCTGCATTTTAAACCTAGGCTGCAATGTGTTCTGATTGAAATCCAAGCAATTAAAAAAAAATTTTTAAAAATCAGCACGTTACCTTGCCTGATTCAGAGCAGAGACAAACATGCCAGTTGGTATAACACAGACAAGTAGTGATTTCTGCTTTTGTTACATGACATCCCTTTTAAGATGAGGGAGAAAAGCACTGTAAGAAGCATTCAGCATGCTATAGTTTTAAACCATAGCATAGGGCTTCCTGTTTGTTATTTACTTCTTCTCTCAGAAATACCATGGCACCTTTTTTATCACCAAGAGTTCTAATATGACTATCTGCAGTGATACCAAGATCTCATTTCTGGTAAGAAATAGCTGACTTGGAGCCTATCATCCCATACATACATTTAGGGCAATTTCCTTCTTCTATGCCTTACTTTATATGCCTTTACCAGTTTGGTAAATGCAAATATATTCTTGCTTTCAAAAAGCCATTACATCTTCCTCCTCAGCATTCTAGCCATGGCTTCCTCCTTCTGAGTGAAAGTTGTATTGCCAAATCCATAATACTCCACATTTCTCAGACTCAAAGAACTTAAATACTCCCACAGAACTCATGACAAGGAAGATTTTATGACCTTTCCAGTTCCGTTCCCTACTTCCTCCCAGTTTCACACTGTATTATAGGATTTTATACATCCATAAACCAGTGTAGCAAAAACAATAAAAAGAGAGAGAAGTACCAATACTTTAGCAGCTGGACAACATTGTCTTATTTTTTCCTCTCCCACTTTTAAAAACATGGCTTCTGCAACTGGACTGAAGTTTCCATGTTTCTTGCAATGTCCCTACAGAGTCTGATGTTCTGTTTATGTCAAGAAGAGACAAAAAATGCCAGAAGCATTCTTTTAATGAGCAGACAGAAAGTACCCTCTAAACAGCACTGATACCTCAGCCCTGCATTCTGAAAAAATATCTGCAAGTTCCTGGAAGAACACACATTACATTATTGCCAGTTCTAGTCTTTTGCTGTCTGATCAGCTTTTTCATGTTTAAATGAACAATGTTTTTGCCAAAAAGGCAGATGGGGTTGGGTGATCATCAGGTATTGACAGCTGGAATCAGATATAAATTTGGTCTAAAACCAAAACCAACCCCCACGTAACCAGCCAAGGGCTTCCACATTTTTCCCCAATACATACTTTTCAGATGCTATTACAATCTCCTGAGTGTTGTCTGGTTTTGCTGCTTCCAATTTTTCTCCTGGAAAATAAAAATAAATTCAATTTATATTTAAAATAGAATATAAGTGAGACTAATGCTGAAGAGCTAGAGAAAAGCTACAGTAAAAAAAAAAAGGTATCTTTAAGTACACTTATTTTTTTTTCCATCTGGCAAGATACAATTCACCAAGATGGATTAAATTCTTCTTTTCTATTAGTAACATCCCCTCTAAAGACTCTTTTATATTATGTCCCATTAATTTCAAATTGTTTTTTCCGTCAAAGGAAAAAATAGTGGATGAAAGATGTAGCCATACTCAGCAAGGAATCACTTGCTTTTCCCAACTGTTCCATGAAGTGCCAACACTGTAATTCATAAACACTGAGGCAGAATGCAGGTCCACACTATGTCCATGTGCTGCATTCCTTCCCCTCCCTTTCCCAATCACAGCACAGCTGGCTTTCAGGATGCAAACACAGGAGCTTAAACACTGCACACCAATTTCCTGAAGGGAATTTCGAACTATTATCTTATAAAGATTCAAATTTGCAAAGTTTATAAATAAATCACTTTACACTCCAATGAGCCCAACAAGAAATTTCTGTAACCTCAAGACTCACTGTTTTTCCCCCAGTAAAACAGAATGTATGGTTTTCAGTACTAGCTCAATAGTACTTTCAAAGGCTCACAAAAATTCATTAATTCAAAAACTGACCTGCATTTTCTTCCTTTTGTTGCTGTTTTATTTCATATACACAGTTTTGTGAAATACCTAATTTTTTTGGCCAAATTGGAATAGGTAAGATTCTTTGTCCCCTTGGAAACTGTTCTTGTCCAGAGACCTGAGAAAGACAAGAAGTTTTTTTTTCAGACAAACCAAACAAACCTGAAATAAGTGAACATTTTTTGTCAAGTTTAAGGAAAAAGGCCCAGCCCCTTGGAATAATTATAATGAGTCAAATCCCTGTAAAAATAACACCCTTTATGTACATCCACTCTGTTTGTCTGTAACAAGTTCTTTGCAGGTACCCAGTTTTTCCAGATGGTTCTTGTGATACTGAGACACTTCTAAGGACACTTTTAGCAATGTGACAGCACTGGCTAAGCATACCGAGCTACCCAGCACACACTTCAGCTGCAGGATGCTGATCCTTCTGAGAGCAAGTCAAGTCAAATGGCGGCTTGAATCAAGTCCCCACTAGCAAAGAACACCCAGGGCTATTTTTTTTGTTTCCTCATTTTATGCAGTTCAGTCACTCCTATTACATAGCATGTGACACATCCAACAGCTGCATACAAGAGCTCACAACAAGACATCTTTTAACATGAAACAGTTGAGATTCAGCATCTAATTGCAGCTTTGCTTTTACAATTACTGTAGCCACCAAGTTTATCTACAGTAAGAGTCATCTTCCCACAGAGAACACAGTAGGTTTTTGATTAAGTGGTTATTTTATCCTACTTAAAGTCTGGGACACTTAAACACAGTGATAAAATCATCCAAACACAGTGATACAATCGTTCTGTGGATTCACTAAATTTCAGGAATGATTGTTGGTGAGTTTTTCTTTTCAGAATGCTGGGAGAGGACACAATATTCCCTAAGGCACAGCTAATATATCCAAGCTTATTTAACCGCAATAACTTTTGCTTTGCAGGCTGCTGACAGGGCACCAAGAGAGGCATTGCAATGGAAACAATCACATCACCACCCAAATACTTCTCGTTAATCAGCATTAACCATTTTTTGGTGAGACATGAGAAGCACAGCCTACCTTCCCTATAGCAAGTCCTTCATAATTTAACTTTCCTTCCTTTATAAATCTGTACAATGGAGAGCCAGGAACAGAATTGAAGTCCCCACAGATGATAATTGGGCAGAAAGAGCCATCCTTCTGAGGGGCAACACTGGCAATCTCTGCCAGGAGCATTGCAAGCTGGGTCAGTTTGATGTCTCCTCTCCTTGGGTTGTACAGCAGGTGTGTATTGGCAATACAGATGGCAGCACTGGCTTTACAGTGAAATCTGGGTTGCAGCAGCAACACCAGTCCAACGTTGTCCCTGTCCAAGAGTGGGATATCACGGCGAAAAAATTCCACTGGCTTTGAGGAAATCAGGCTAAATTTGGAAGTTTTGAAGCAAATGGCACAGCCATCAGGTTTTCTGCCTGTCCTCATTTTATACTCACAGTGATATCCTGCAAGAAAGGCAATTAAGAATATAAAATACTATTGTATAAATAGAGATTTTAAAACAAACAAAAAATCAGAAAGATCTCATGCTGCTTTTCTCACATCAGTCAACCCACAGTCTGAAGCACCAAAGTCTGTATGAAGTCTAATCACAGACTTATTATTAATTAGACTAAGTCTAATCTTAGCTGAGGTGAGGCAGGACAGGAAATGTGGTCCAATATGTTACGCAATGTGTAAACATCTACATACTCTAAGATACTAGTCATGTTCTTATCTCCTCATCTGGGAAAAAACCCAAGCCAAAACAACAAAGAAACCCCCACAAGGCACATAGAAGTGGCCTAGTGCATTGAAGTTTTTTCTGGATGCTGCAAGAATGGCTTAGGAGTAATACCAGTGAAGCATTACCAATCAAAAGCCTTGATCATGCTAAGTCATTACACAATGTCTAAAATTATTCATGGAACAAAGGTCTCAAATGTATTTACGTAATTATGCAATTATCCAGTGAGCAGCAAATTGCAAGCTTTCACCAAGGAAACAGAGACACTTATAAAATGACAACACTGGAGTTCAAACAAGTCCATCTAGAAATAGTGATTTGCCAGTTTTTTCATTTTATGTAGAGGTGATTTAAACAAGACGGTATCTATGTAAGGAAAAAAATTTAGACCTTGAAACAGTATCTAGTTTTTGCCATTTTAAAATGTTCTCTGCCCTGCCCAGACCATATGAAGTCATGAAGTGCCCACTTAGTGAAGTAGGGTGAGTTGATTTGAGCCTACACCAGTGCTGGAACAAGGGATTCCCATTCCCCTCTCCAAGATTCAGGTCATGTTGCTCCTGCCACTTGTTGTGGCACTTAGTGCTAACTCAGTAAGCCAACAGAAACTAACCCAGAAAAATAAAATTAGTCTGGACAGTATTCTGCTGGACTGGTGGATTTCACTAGTGAGGGCCAGAACTAGCCCAGTATAAGGGGCACGACATGCACCTGGGAGTTAGGGATGGGGAAAGGAAGAGCTAAAGCAAGCGTCACATCCTCCTGCACCGTAGTTACAAGCTCGCTTGCTCCCACAAGCCTGGTCTCCCAGTGTTGTTTCATGTTTCAAGTGGATTTCAATCAGTACTGCCATTACTCTCTTCTTTGCAAACACTCAATTCTAGGAGCTAGACTACCTCAACCAACCAAAAAAGAAAAAAGTATCAGTCCAGTGCTGCTCCTTGACCATGTCCTTCTGGCATCAGACAAGAACCACTGCCAGGATGGAAGTGGGACCCTGGCACTGGAAGGTGGTGCAGGGCATAAAAGATTTAGATCAGTTTAAACCACCATGGAATCAATCCTTAGCAACACATCCCTTCCATAAAATCACAAGTCTATTCAGACTGACTGACAGCACTTGTATAAAAACTTAATGAATATATACTGACCATGGATAACATTTAGTGCTAATACGTGGAAGGTTTCAAGGCACAAAAAACCATCCCCTTGAAGAGCTTCCCAACAAGAATACTGGTAAAAAAAAATTAAGGTGGTTTCAAGAGAGCACTTGATGAATTAGTAAAAGAGGATACACAACATTGTTGCATGTGATAGCAGAAGACTTGATTCTATAATCTATAAGAGGGGGTTTTTTTGTTGGTTTTTTTTTTTTTGTTTTTTTGTTTTGTTTTGTTAGGAAACTAGTTCTGAGTTCTCAAAGGGTAACAAGTTACCCCTGCAGGGGAGAAGAGTTTCATCATACCCAGGGATTCCAAACTTGACTTGATCTCTGTTCTATAGTGGTCTTCTTGGACTTCCTGTAAGCAGAGCACCTAAAAGGCAAAGGTTTACAATTAAAATATATTAGTAAGTACATCAACATGTTACTACAGCATATCTCTGATGGCCGATCTGTATAGGTATTAAAAAAAGCAAACTCAAAAGGTTTTTGACTCCATAATCCCACTAAAGAATTCACTCTTCTACAGAAAGCGCTCCCTAAGATTATGAAGAAGGCCCCAATTCCTCATTTTTCAGACAGACATTTTCAGACGTGAGATTCAGTTTAATCTAAATAGTAACTTGCTCCTACATTCTCAGCAGCTCAGGGGAAGGCTCAGGGAGAAGGGATGAAGAGGCAAATGGCATACTACAGGGTGGATAAAGGGCTTCCACATTATAAGAACCTGAACCAAAGATCAAACTCAAAATACTCATTTAAGAGAGTTCACGGAATCACAGGATATTTTGAGTTGGAATGGACCCACAAGGATCACTGAGTCCAACTCTAGCTGTGAGCATCTCTGAGCCTTCCCCCAGCACGCTGCAGAAACATAGCTCTACAGCCACCACTGGGATAAAGGACTGAGCTCCCAAAGGGAAACAAGTTACCCCTGTCGCTGAACTGCAGCAACACATTCCACTTGCCCAGCTGACATTAGCTCATTCAAGGTCTCAAGGGACAGTCAAATCTCAAGTAACATTCTGAAATCTCTGCTTTATTTAAGGTTACAGTTCCAACCAATGAAATAGTTAAAAATCTATGTCCTTTACCAAGAAACTTCTCTGTGGAAAGGACACCTGCATCTACCATGGTCTGAGAGCAGCTGCTCCTGTCAGAAAACTATCCAAGGTATCTCATTGTAAAGATACATGCATACAGGATGTATAGCTTTATTAGGAAGAAAGGAAGAGATTGAAGGGACTTTAATTTCCAGATTCCTGACTATGTACTAACATAACTGCATTTTTCAAATGGTACAAGGCTGGTTTTCTGTGGCTTCCCTAATACAACTACTTTTTTTCAGTACTGTTTTCTGACTCAAACAGGATGGATTCTATCACTGAACTTTTGTTGGTCTGAACAACAATTGAAGCAAAATGTTACTGACTTGACTTCCTGGTTAAGACTTAAAATAATTTGTGTCCTCAAAAACAAACAATAAACTCTACAACCAACCAAAACCACAGAGGTGTTTTTTCATACCCCAGTGCAGAGTAGCAGAATTTGCTACTTCAGTTTATCAGTTCTTAAGAAATATCCACATGCTCATTTTCTACTCACATCTGCATCCAGCTCTTTGATTTCTTGTAGGATGTTGGGAAATCTGTATGTCCAGAATAGCAGTCGCTGCCTGCAGTGTTTGTACAGGTGAGAGTTGTCTTCCAACAAATTCTGTGAGAGGATATTGTAGGACATGACAGTAAAATCAAATGTTGCCTCACTTCCTGTACTGCTTTGGTCAGATCCTTTATTTTTAGCAATTTTCATTGTTTTACTCTGCTGACAGAAATATTCCCAGCGTCTTTTGATGGCTCCTGTTAAAAGCACATGAAGCAGAAAAAAGTTATGTTATAGACCAAATGACTTCTTACTGCTCTTGGAAATCATTCTACTGACAACTATTTGTCCTTCAAATCTCTTAAATAATCCTAAAAGCTTATTCAATTAGCAGTGATTCAGACCCTCTGTTTGAGATGGATAAGCATCAGGATAAAAAAATAAAAATCAAACAAAAAAGCCCCAAAACCCAACCTTAAAATAAACAGCACAAAACCATCATATGCCCTGGATTTCAACTGCTTTGAAACTGGGGAACTGGCATATTCTAAGGAGAGTGTTGCAATCAGACTACATCCCCTGCTCTTGTAGAAGGGCTGCCTAACTGGTGAGCCAAATCAGCCTGTTGGGAGTCTTACACTGCCTTGTGTCACTGCCTCCTCAGCAGATGGTGTACGCTAGTCTGGGATACACTCCTTAGAGCAGCATATGGGCACCTTGTTGATCTCTCTATCCATGGCTAACAAAGGGTTAGGAAGCCATCAGTCACCACTAGCCCCTGTACAGTCTGTAAAACTCAGCCATAAGCTGCAACAGGGTCTACTACAGGAGTCCCAAGACAAATAATGAACCAAATTTTTCTCAGTGAGTTGAGAAATCAAGAAATTAAGTCTCAGAAATACCAAGAACTGCTGAAAAGGCTCCCTTCACCTTTCTGCCATTTTTAATTTCATACTTACTATTAGTAGGAAAATTCATAGTAACATATCTGCCCATCATTAGGCATCCAATTACTTTTTAAGAAATGCATTTCTCCACTTAAATCTCATAGAGATGCTTTTCACCCCTTATATCTGACCTCATCTGAGAGCAAGCTGAGGTCCAGTTATCTGTGCTACAACCAGTGGCAGACTGCAGCTATAGCTCTCACCATCTGTCCTATTTGGGTAGTAATTTTCATTGCTGTGCTTAGATTATTCAGGACTTTACAATGTTTGCAATGAATACAGCAAGTTAAGTTCTGTTTCTGTGGTGGGAGAGAAGCCACGTTGCTCCTCAGCAGGTATCTTTAATTAGCATCACCTTATAAAGGGTGACTGGGAAGGACCAGCATGCCAACCACACTCTCAGATAAAGCTATCTGATAAAAGACAAGCAGGGACTCAGTAATTAAGGCATAAAGCGAAGTCCCTTCCTTTGGCTCCTGAAATGAATATGATGTTTCTAAGCCTTATAGGTAGGTATTTGTGTCCAAAAATTCCTTTGGGATGCTGATAGCATCTATTGCCCTTTTTAGTCATAATAAAATTTCCAGTTTATTTTGCTAAGGAAGTGATTTATTCAAGAAGGCAACAATTTTGACTGTGTCCCTCTATTTGTCTCACACTAGACAAAACTGTAAGTATACACAAGGCTCAGGAAAATATTGGGATGCTATGTGCAAGACTGTATCTGTAACAAGCCAGCACAGATGCTTTGAAGTTTCATGGAATTTTGTTACTAAGCCCAGTAGACAACTCTGCACTTCTTCCTGTGTTTATCTGGATAAGCCCACATGCTGCTTGCTTTGTCAGATGTGATCTGACACAAAACTTGCCAACAAGCCAGTGGCAGAATACAGCTGTAAGAACAAAATCACACAAGCACACCGGAAGCATGTACCATTAAAACTCAGTGCCCTCTTTCTCAGTTTTCTAGGCCACAGATAACACCACTGGTCTGGAAAGAAACCACTTCAGGTCCAGTAGGGTTTATGAGCTCAGATAGAGCACAAGGAATGAAGCTATACAACTGCCAGTCCAGCTCAGCCCTACAGCAAGTCAGCCAAATATTTTTGCTTTCCAGAGCTACCAAGTTAACAGACATGACCTGGTGACAGAGACATGAGAGAGTGTTGTTTGAACCAAGCTCAGGACTCCCCAGGCTGGGCAACCCCTCACACAACTGACTGTGTTCCAAGCACAGCGAACCTAGTTCTGGTAGACTGTTTGACAGCACAAAATACAAGTTTGCAGATTAAACAGCATTACAAAACTGCATCATTTTAGACATGTTTTCCTGAGAGGGGTGCCAAGAAAAGCAGTAACTCAAAAGGAGCAGGCACTACTGCTCATGTCTCTAACTCATTTGTGTATTTAGCATTACAAATAAACATGGCAAATGAGCAAAGAGCATCTTTTACCTTTCTTGCTGCCACATTTTTCTTCTTTCTGTGCTACAGAAAGACAAGATACTTCCTTCTGATTACACAAGTTTGTGTGTTGTTCAGGAGTTGAAGTATCATCCTGGCCACTGAGTCTTCTCTTCTTTGTCAATGGTTCTTCTCCCTCAGATTTCATACTGGGGTTGGGTAGGTGAAAGCAACAACTTTGTGTGTACTTATCAAGATGCCAATTAGAGTTCTGAAATTGTCTCCAAGGTCCAAAAAATGGAGGGAATCTCCAGTTTGCTGAAAAATCAGCTGAAATAGGGAGTGGAAATGAGGCCCAGGGAGGATAGTGTCCGGCCCATCTCATACAGCTGGAAACTGGGCTGTTCAAGGCCAGTATCTGGGAGCCATTCCAGTGGGTGATCCAGTCTCTGCCCAGCCTCTGCACATGGCGGGGCAGCATGGAGTATCTACCAAAAAAGCACAAGTTTCATTACTAGCACACAACTACATCTGCCTGTAGAAAGCCGTGGAGGCAAAGTCATCCTGGTCAGGACTTACAGAAGATTCTCTCTACAAGTTAATGTACACAAGATATTCAAACATTTACATACAAGGTATTTAAACATTTATCTAAATGACATGCAACATGGGACTTTACAAAGTCATCTTGCATCCTTTTCCCCCCCCAGATTTACAAGTGCCATTTAGCATTCAAACCCTATCCGTCTCAGTAAGGATTTAAAATTTATTTTCTGCCTTGTTGAATTCAAGTGTCAGATCTTTCAAGTGCTCAGAGGAATGACCTTTACAAAAGGTAATTTTGCATGCTGCATTAACTTTATCATAAGGCTATTTGTAAGGAATGAGAAGACCACTTTCCTGCAAGCCATCAGAACTTTGGAAAGCCATTGATTTGGCTCAAATCCCAATGCCAACACGACAGGGAAATAAAGGTACTAAGTCTCAAGCCATCACTAGCACCATCGTAAATCTGTATTCTTACTTCTTTTCCAGGAGAGCAAACCACAGGTCAGCAACTAAAGCCAAGAAAAAGGTGGATTTCTTTTTTTTTTTTCTTTAGAAGAAAGAAATCTGTCTCTCAACAAAATCACAGGAAGGAAGGCTTAGTGACAATAGTACCTCAGCTTCCTCCCTGTTTAAATAAGGTATATTTTGAACCTATAAGCAAAAGGTAACAAAGCTTGATATGCTTGAAGTTGTGCTGAAGTGAGAACCTCCCAGCTGCCATTCAGCCGAGCAAATAAGCCGAAATACAGAATCACAGAACATGCTGAGTTGGAAGAGACCCACAAAGATCGTTGAGTTCAAGCCCTGGTCCCGCACAGCACACCCTAAGAGTCACACCATGTGCCCGACAGCATTTTTCAAAGGCTCCCTGAACTCTGTGTGGCTGCCTGGTGCTGCTCCCTGGGGAAGCTGCTGCAGCACCCAGCCACTCTCCGGGTGAAGAACCTTTTTCTAATATCCAGCCTAAACCTTCCCTGACACAACTTCAGGGCATTCCTTCGGGTCCTGTCACTGGGCACCACAGAGCACAGATCAGCGCCTGCCGCTCCTCTTCCCTTCATAAGGAAGTTGCGGACTGCCATGAGGTCTCAGTCTCCTCCAGGCTCCAAATGACCTCGGCCGCCCCTCACATATGTTCCCCGCAAGGATCTTCACCATCTTCATTGCCCTCCTTTGGACACCCTCTAATCGCTAATACAACTTTCAGCAAAACCCGCCTGTCCTGAAATAACCCTTTTCCGCCACAGCGCACCACATGTAGTCCAGCGGACACAAAAACAAAACACCGCCCCGGACATCACAGCATTACTATGGAGCAAAAAGAGGCATCACTCCTTTACAAAAAAACCCCCAAAACACATGCTTTAGAAAAAAGCACTGAGAAATTGCCCCCCGCTAAACCCCGCAGCCCCCCACCCCCAGCAACAGAATGCCCCACGCCGAGCTGCCCTCTGTTTATCGCGGCCCTGCTCGGCCTAATGGCGGGCATTACCACCGGCGCCCCCAGCCCCGGTTACCTCCGGGCGGGCCCGGGCCCCGCTACCGGCCCCGCGCAGCCCCGGCGTCCCCCGAAGGGGTCAGCCCAGGGCAGCGCCAGCTCCGGCCGCCGCGCTCCGGCCGCCCCGCCGCCGCCTCATCCCCCGCACGGGCTGCGGCCGCGCCGCGCCCTCCCGCTCGCTCCTGGGACTTGTAGTCCAAGGGCCGGGCCGGCGGCCATGTTTAGTCCGGGCAGCCGACGCCGGGGCCCGGCCGCTCCGGAGCGCAGCAAAACCTGCGCGTAGGCAGCCGGACTGGGGCTCTCGAAGCGTTTAAATTGAGGTAACGCTGGGCTCGTCCAGTAGTTTCTTCACCCAGAGGGTGGTCGGGCACTGGAAAAGCTCCCCAGGAAAGTGGTCACGGCACCAAGTCTGGCAGAATTCAAGAAGCATTTGGACAACAGTCTCAGGCAAGGTGTGACCCTCGAGAATGTCCTGTGCAGGGCCAGGAGCTGGACTTTGATGATCCTTGTGGATCCCTTCCAACTCAGCGTATTCTGTGATAGTTTCCATAAGTGGTCTCCTCCCTGGGATCACAGTGTGTTCCTGCAGGGTCGAGGGGCCGGGAAAGAGCTGCCGTACATTTCAAGGCGCCATAGCACATTTCTAGGGCAGCAGCACCATGCTTAGTGTTTGCAGAAAAAAACCAAACCCCGTGCACCCAAGCGAGTATTTCAACATTGTCAGGTTTTAAAATGCAGCTGAAGGTGCTCTGCTAGGGAGAGCTGGCCTGAGAGATGGGTGGGAGAGCTGCCTGCCCTGCAGCCCCCGCTGACAGACGCACCGCTGCTTACCAGCTGCAGCAACAATCCTCTGCCTCTGCCGATGTTGCTTGAATAAGCACTTAGAACGCTTTCTAGAGGTCTTCTGAGGACAGTGGAAATGTTCGCCCTGTTTACTGTAAGGAAACGTACCACAATGCATATGAAAATTGTAGTGCTGAATAGTGCAGATGCTGTGCAGGAACTGTAATCAAGTAAAATACCGTTTCTCTGCATTCCTTTTATATCTGTCATAAAAGTGACTTTAAATAACATTTGAAGTTTTCCCAGGAGTGGTGGGGAAGACTGGAATTGAAATAACACAGTGATGAGCATGCTAGTTAGGCAACGTGTCAGATCCACTTTGGGTTTTCCTTTTCTTGAACACAACTTACTGGTGAAAGGTAAAAATACCCATAAATTTTCTGTTAGTTTCTTCACCATATGAGAATGAAACTACTAACCCCATTACACATGTGTAGTAAAGGATCTCCCAACTGCATTTTCAAGACCATCTTGTTTTGGTGGTTTGTTCTTTTCTGAATGTTTGTATTCTTATCTTTGAGATGTATTTCTAGGACAGAAGATGGTAAGCCACAGCTATAGCAACCACAACTGCTGTTATTTCTAGGAGCAGAATCTACACATAACATGCAGTTATTTTCTGTATTTTGACCTGCACAGGGACACCAAAATTGATCTGTCACTTCAAAGGTTTTTACATAGTAGTAATCTCAGTAGTGATTCCGGAAAAAAAGAAATCATGGAAGCTTTGGGTTTTAATGAAAATAAAGATGTCCTGAAAAATATGGAAGTTGTGTAACAGACAAAAGAAAAAGACTAACCTATTGATATGATGCAAATTGTTTCTCATCTCAGTGTTGCTAGATTATCTTGCCTTGACCTAGAAAAGTTTTAATAAGCCAGTAACACTTAATTGTGGGTTTTTTATTCCCATCTAATTACTACTTTGTGTTGGCTATACCATGTGAAAAGATATTCTGCAGAATTAGATATCTCCAAATTCTGATTTGGAAGTAGAAGCCAAATTATTTTATGAGTCATTTGAGCTTTTGAAACTCCCTAGTGAATGGAGGCTACTGACTCACTGAGGGATGCTTTGATTGATGACACTGCACATAAGAACAGCCACAGTGGCTCAGATCAATGGTCCACTGAGCTCAGTTTCCTGCTTTCTAAATGTTATTAGCAGCAGATGCCTAGAAATGTTCAGGGACTGGGCAAACTTCAAATGAACACTCTCCCTGCCTCTTGCTGTTTTCAGCTCCATGCATTTCCTAAGCCTGATACTTGAATACATTCAAGTACTTGAATATGCGAAATTTTGGTAACTTACAGAACTTCCATGAAGTTCTGTGTACCAGCACAAGATGTAGAAGACATGTTCTTCCCCTCTCAGAAAATAAAGGAGAGTGACAAGTGAGCTGCTAACAACCTATGTCCTCTTTCTTACCTCTTCCTTAAGAAAATGTTTCTCAAGGGAGAGGCGCGTGCTTACTATGAACTTCAGTACAAGAACTCTTATCTTTCACACAGATGCACAATTAAGTATTGTTAAATACTTTATGTCAAAAACCTTCATGAGAGCAGAGATATTAATAACCTGGTAAGGAAAAGCTGTTTTAACATCTGCAATTAAATGAATGCATGCACAGTAGTTAAAAAAAATAAATATCGAGTTTATATGATCTGAGGTGTGAGATTTGCATTGGTACAGACCCCACTACAGACAAGAAATCAAAGGTAATCTTACAAAAGGACAAGGTCCTGTGGCACAAAGTTATGCTCCTTAGAAGGGAAGCAATACCCCTCAAACCCTGGAGGGTTTCCTAACACCAAAGTGTTCTGCAGACCTGTGCACGCAGAGAGCCTATCCATAGAAGAAGTCCAGGTGCAGCTTACAGAACCTGGAGAAGAAACAACACACAAAACATGGTGACTCCATAACCATCAAACTTGCCTTTCTGGTAGCATTCCTCTTTAAAATCCGTGAGTCATTTCTGCATTACAGGCCTATGGATTTAGGGCAGCATAGCCTAAAATGGCCCACGGCAGACACTGGGAGCGGCGTACCAGGGGCTCGTTACGGATTTGTAGAGGCCACGGGCGCCTGTGTGGGCGAGGGGCCCGACGGTCAGTCCCCGCCAAGTGTAAATCCCCCACGGCCGTGCCCCTGCAGAGCACCTGGAATGGAGCCCCGCCGCCGCCGGGCTGTGCCTGCCACGTCTGGGCCGTGACACCTCGGCCTCGTCCCTGCGGCGCGGACTTCCAGCCTCGGGGAGAGACCGCGAGCCGGGGATCGGCGCATCCGAGCATCCCGCGGCGGCCGGGAGGGGCTCCCCGGGCCGGGCCTCCGGCACCGCCCGGGCGGGGCGGGGCGGGGGGGGCGTTCCCGGGCGCCGCTTCCGCCTGTGTCGGGCGGGCGGGCGGCGCGGCGGGGGCAGCGGCAGGATGCTGAGCCCGCGGGAGCGCGGCGCCGACCTGGCCCGCTTCTACACCGTGACGGAGCCGCGCCGCCACCCCCGCGGCCACACCGTCTACAAGGTCACGGCGCGGGTGAGTCGGCGGCCGCCGCCCAGCCCCTCGCCCCCGCGGCTCCCCGCGCCCGGCCTGCCCCGCATTCGGGCAGTAAAGCCGCCGCTGCGTGCGGAGCAGTGTCCGCGGCTGCCGTGCCCGGCCGCGACGTGGAAACTCCTGTGAGGGACACGGGTGGGAGAGAGGGAGGGGAGGGTAGGTGGAACACGGCGGCCCCTCCCGAGCCGAGCCCCAGTCGCCTCCTGCAAACTTGTAGCCTCGCAACGTTGTAATGGCTTCGGACACGCTTTGCAATTAACTCTCGATTTCCTTGCTGTGCGTTGCAGGGCATGCGAGAGCAGCTTTAAAACAAACAGCTCCTTCTCTTTTTCCTCCCGTTCTTCCGCCCCAGATGTCGTGGGTAGGCTGCAGTGGGATTGCCCAGCGTTCCTGGCAGCCCCGCAGCACAGCGGCGCGCTGGGGAGGAGCCGGGAGGGAGCGGAGTGCCGCGGCTCTGCACGCCCACGCCGGCAGCGCGGAGCTGCCGGAGCCGCGCATGGAGCCTGAGCGTGCCCAGGAGGGCCAGCCCGGGCGGGCAGGGCGCTCTGGGTCACTCAGGCCTAGCATAGGAAGCAGGGAAACTGCTGCAGATACTGGGAGAGCTGCTGTGCTGCTGACTTTGATGAAAGCTCCGTGTGTTCTCCCAGGGAAATTCCTTGCTTTCTTTTCCACTTTCCTATTAAACCAAAAAAACGAGGCGAGTAAGTAAATATGTGGCGATAGGTTCAAGACGAGTGGCAGTTTAGCTCACAGGTGTGGTGGAGTATATTGGGAGCATCAGAAGAGGAGTCACAGAGAGACAGGGTTTTAAATGACCCGTGATCCTGTAGTTACTGCATCCGTAGACATCCTGCCTGTGAAAGCAAGGTATGCTTATAAGCACCCTTAATTCAAAGACTACAACATTCTGTATATGTGTACAGATTCTAATGTCAGGGGTTGTTAGCCTATGATCAGTTTGTATGACTTGTAAAATTAAAAAAAATTTTTTGGTCATCTCTCAATCATCTACCTATCATCTATTTATCTATATATCTCTCCAAGGTCACCAAACACAAATATGTTAAAACTGTTCTTTTTAGTCCAATACAACTTAGTATTTGTGAAGAGGAAAAGAAAGAGTTGCTTTTTCCTATGGTGGTGCAATTTAAAAAGCCTTTCCTGAAATAGATGCAGAGAGGAAAACAGTACCATCACATCTTCTGCAGTTCTTCTTGATGGCCCAAATGTGTGTGTACTGAAAAGTTGTGTCAGTGAAATAAAGACTAATAGGAATGAGCCAAGACTTCTGCTGCTTATTTTGCTCTGGTGCTTTGTTCTTATTGACTAAAGCCAGTTAAATTTCTCTGTGATGTTTTGGTTTCTGTAAAATAGTTCAAAATGAAGGTGGGGATGTCATTCTCTCTCCTTGTCCCATAAACTGTGGGTGCTCTGATGCCTTTCCAAGCAAGTGTGAGATCAGGTGGTGTGCTTGGATTTAGCACAGAGCAAGGAGCTGATCAGTCTGTGAGCTGTCCAAATTCAACTGACTTAACCAGAGATCATTAGTTTTTTACAGTATTTTTGATAGCTAAAATCACCAAAGTGAAAAATTATTTCATTTTTTTTTTTGCAGTAAAGGATGCTTTGGACTCCTAAGTGCAGAAATATAAACTTTTGTTTCAGCAGGGTTGTCTGATAATCTGTTGTGTAGTACTTGAAGTGAGGATTTGGGAAATTGAATAAAACGATTTAAAAAGGATTCAGTGTACCTGTCAAGTACCCTTTCTTTTTCTTTCCTCCTATTCCTCCCTCCTGTTCCTGTGGTGATCTGGCTCCATGGTTGATATCACAGCACTCCAGCTGTATTTGCTGAGCATCAGCTCAGCAACTTTGGGGGACCGCCAGGAAAAAAAGTGAGGTGGGCCTTCCTGTTGTGTTGAATATCATTCTGGCTGAGATCTAGGGTAGTCAGTATGTGTTAGTGGAGATTTGTGGCTCCTTAGTGCAGTATGTGAGTGAGTCCTTTGTGAAATGAAGTTAAAGGAACTTTCTGTTTCAATGTTATGTAGATAAATAATCATGGATAAGAAAGCACTTGTATTAGTGTGTCCTGGCCAAGGCATAACTACCCATGCAATCTCTTCTGAGTGCTAAGAGGGTCTATCTTATTGCAGCTTTTTTCTTAAAAGTTTTGTTTGTATAGCAGAGAATATTTTATTTATTAGTAAACTGTAACATAATTGTAAATGCAGACAAGGTATATGAATATTGGCTTTTTAATACCCATTTCCAAATGCAAAGAAACAGATAGATATTAGCAATTATGATATGAGGAGTGTTCTTTAACGATACCTGAAAATATAGGGCACTAATAAAAGTTTAGAGGATTTGGAAGATTACAATTATCAATGATAATTAAAATCCTAATGAGTTATGTTGGATATCTGCAGGTCAGATGAAGAATGGGATAATCTGAAATACTTTTCTCAATGTTGAGGATCCTTGTAGGATCTCTGTTTTCAGAGATCTGGTGCAGTAATTACACATTGCTTAGCTCATTGGTAGGTATCCTAATAATATTTTTGAAAATAGGTTATAGTTGCTTGTGTTACAGATTTGCAGAAGGAACTGACTGCATTGATCCTTGGGGAAGGATAAAAAAAAGTACATGGAAAATTTAGGGGGCTGGGTCATCTTTGCCAAGTCTCTAGGTTGACTATAGATTGGGCGGAAGGGGCAGACCTCTTGCGAGGCTGACCTTCAGAAAAGGATATGAAGAACAAAGTAGGACAACACATAAATTATTACATACTGACTTAAAGTTGGCATGGCTGGGAGATATAGAAGGCGGTGTAACATAAGAACAAGTGTGAAACAGGGCCTCTGGGTTTTATTCCAGATTCTTACTAACTGGCTGGGTAATTACTCATCTCTCTGGGTCTCCTTCTGCCCATCTGGTAACTTACCAAGCTGCCAAAACTGTTGCAAGGCTTTAACTAAAGGTGAACTGCAAAGCAAAGCAGTTGGTGTCTGCCCTTTGGTGTTCTCTGTGATGTGTAGCCATGCTTGTGATATTTTCTTCCCCAGATCTACAGACTCCTTGCATCAAGTACGCCAGCTATTAGAAAAGGAGGTTAGGATTATTTCACCAGTTGTACTTTTAAACTGCCTGGTAGTGAATGAAAGAGCAGCAGCCCCAAGGTTAACATTTGGTAAAGTTGCCAAATGTTAGATTACTCAAGAGTGAGGAAAAGTTGAGAAAGGTTTTATCAATGTAGACTACGCTGGAAGAAGAGGACTTTGGTGTGCAAGGTGAGAGAGAGAACATGGAGCTGTGAAGGAAAATGTTTCAGGTCTTTTGGGAGATTGCTAGAGAAGGAAATGCTTCTCTTTTCCATCTTGTTTCCTCCAAAATGTGAGAGAGATGAGTGGCTGGGCTGTAGTAAATTGATGGTACAAAATCTGGGAGGTTTTGGCAAGGATTCTTGCAAAATGGAAGTGAGGAAGAGAGCTGAGTTTGTGGGAGATATAAGGTATGCTATTGTCACTTAGCAAGAGGAAAGTGTGGATTCAGTGGCTTCCATCTCAGAGCAACAGCTGCGTGGTGCTTGCGGAACGGCGGGACGGTGTGTGAGTCTCTGGGGTGCAAGTGCTGTGGGCTCCCTGCGCTTCCTTACATGCATCACCTCTTCAGGGCATCAATTATTCCGGGGTGTGTCGCTGAGAACAGTCCCAGTTGGATTAAAAATGCCCTATTTTGCTTTAGCTAACAATAGACTAATTATTTTGTTAAACAGCTTTGGCTCTTAGGATGAAGGATATACTGACTTGCACAAGATAATTGCAGTTATGAATTAAAGATGTGTCTGTTTGGTTTGTGTGTTGGTGGGGATATGTTCTTACTGCTCTTTATAGGACCAGTACAAAACTTGGATTACAAAGGCTTTTGTGATCAATATTTATTTAAAGAAAAAAAATCTTGATGAAATACTGGCTTCTTTATGGTATGCAGCCAAGCCTGGTTTTCACTGCAATTTTCCCCTGGACTAAGTAATTTATAATTAATTAGGCCAAGAGTTTTTAAGGAGAAACAAATACGCAGGGATAGTCAGATGTGTCTGCGCACTGGTGATTGTAAGTAAAGTGGAAGTACTGTCTTACTAAATACGAGTCCTCGCGTTCTCAGTGAGGTTGTTTGCAGCTTATATTAAGGCAAGTAGCCTTAGTGAGCTCTTCTTATTGGGAGTAATGTGCCCCTAATATGAATTAGCAGGAAGAGACCGGAAAGATGATAGGAGATGTGCTCAATGTAGCTTTGTTTTGAGACATGCTTTTTGTGCCATTCTGCCTAGAATGTACGTCTGTCTTTATGTGTGATCACGACTGACTGCTGCTGAAATCCCTTGCTGTGTTGTCTTTGGGTATTCAACTTCTCTAAAACTAAATCAAAACTTTCAGAGTGCACAGGACCATGCAGCTGTTTGCCTTTTTCCAGACTTTTCTCTTCAGCAACAAATCATTGTATGTTACTCTTTAACTTCCAAACTGAAAATCCAAGGACTTACGTGATTTCATTTTTGTTTTGCCTTTCAGATTGTTTCAAGAAAAAATCCAGAGGATGTCCAGGAGGTAACAGTTTAAACTTGTGCAAATGTCTTTATGAATCACACTATGCCTTTTGAAACATCTTTGATGTAATTTAGCAGTTTCTGTGTGTTTTGTCCTTGTAATTGAGCCAACAATTTTCATGTTTCCATTTGTCTTTAGCTTTCATAGTTGAAAACAGTAGCTAGTGTGATATAATACATTTCATCTCTTAGTGATGAATGGTGACTTGAAACAAAGTCTTAGAGAGTAAAGTGCTTTTTGATGACAAAACTGCTTTGATAACTTTACAAGCTCTTTTCTTGGGGCTGGAATTGGCAAATTGATGGTTAGTTAACTCCTACTGGTAAAATTAGAGATCATTCCACAATTCAAGTCTTAGGTCGCAGCTGTAGGTACTCTTTTCCTCTTTAACCAATGCTTCACTGAAAAGTCTACACCATTACTGCCTGTTAGTGAAGAGGGAGAATGGAGGTGTCTAGGAGTTGTTGAGAGAGATTAGACTGTAAGTCATATATATTATGACTATCTCTCTGAGGCTCCTTTAGTATTTTCCAGTGATACACTTCGACAAAACTTTAAAATTGCTTATTCTTTGCCTGTTCTGAAGAGTGTATGAATAAGGAGCTGCTGTATTCTTTTGCATCTTAAATACCTCAAAAGTCTGTCACAGGAGTCATTTATTGAGAGAGAAAAATACACCATGTGTGTGTGCATTGTGGATTTTTTTCTTTTTAATTAAGAAATCTGTTGTTTCCCCCCACTCTTATTTATTTTTTTTCTGGACTAGTGACTTGACATGGTTACTATTATACTATGTACCTGCAAAATCTTCCCTCAAAAGCTCAACCTTATGGTTTTTCAGGCATCATGTAACACATGCATATGTTCAGTTTCTGGTGCAGTCTCTTACTACAACTGAGGAGAACCTGCATAGTTGATGAAAGGACAGCTCTTAACTGAACTCATTGCATCTCTGTGTGGTCAAACATGAGTTATTGATTAGTGGCTTGGCAGAGGTGAGAATTGGCTAATACATCTAACACCCCTTTACTGCATCCTTCTTTGAAATCTTGAGAATCAGGGAAGCATGAGCATTTGTGCTTTCTGCATTTTTTTTTAATCTCTAGGAGATTAAAATAACCTATCAGAATCAGAGATGATATGGAACTAGTTTAGAACTGCATTACTGTAGTTTGTAGCTTGATGTTCACCTTTTCCAGGGAGACTCCTGAATTGAACCTATCCATGGGCACATTCTGCCATTACCTTAATCTTCATTTGTGAGGAAAAGCACTTTATAAGAGCTGTTGATGAGTCCATTCATCAGAAAAATATATTGTAAGTGTCTTTCAGCTAGAGTATTGCATGAATATGTGTTAAGTAGTTTTGACACAATGGCAAAACCATATCTTTTAGTTGTTGCTTTGATTTGTGGCTATAGGTTACCCATGCAGAGTTTCACATGCTCTAGACAATAAGAGGACATAAATATGAGATGAATTTCTTAGTAGTTGCCCTTTTCCACCCTGCATTGTACCTTATTAATTATTCTGCATGTTAGGTGTGGGGTGAATCTGTTATAAGCATTATCTGAAAATAGTTGGTTATTACAAGGAATATCCTAAATAGTAGTTGACATAAGGAAGAATTGTAGTCAGAAACCCTCATATGTTGAGAGCTTTTCTGTTACATGGCCTCTTACAGTAAAAAAAAGAACTGTGGGCAGCCTTTGGGAGAAAAAGAATATGCCCTTAACCTGCTCCCACAGAAAATGAATTTACCTCAGTTTTCCAGAATGCTCAATGAGGAATTGAATGGGAAATTTTGTGCACAAAACCACCTCATGGCTTTAGGATGTGTCTCATGCAACCTGCTTCCCACATCCATGCAGGACCACTGAGCTGTGCCTGCCTCTTCCTCCTCCGGGTGTCTCTTAATGCCCCTGCTGTGATGCTAATACATTCTTTACATACATACAGCTGCTCGTAAGGCTGTGTGCTGTGACCTCAGCTCCACTTGCCAGTTTTCTGTCACATGTTTTGGCTGCCCTTTGGGATACAAGTCTTCACTACAGCCCCTTTCCCACTGCAGCCAGTTAGAGCTCAATGTAATCCCAGCTGTTGTTGTTGGGGCAGGAAGGAAGAGAACCTTGTAAGGGCTTCCCTCTCGAAAGAATTAAAGAATTGAATGTGAAGTTTTGTGTGGGGATAGTAGATACAGAAAGGCCAGTGAACCTAACTTTAATGTCCTCGCTTCTGGGGACTGATGGTAGCAATGTGGTGTGTAAGGCAATTGCATCTGGGGTAGTCCTGTGGCCTTTTTTTCCTTTTCATTTAGGAGAAAGGCTTATTAATTGTGGAACAGATGAGTTGCATGAGTTAATAGAGATCTACTGGCTCTCGCCATGACAAGCACCTTATTGCATTAGCAGTCTAACATATGTTTTATGATATGCTTGCTGTGCTTCGTTGGGCCTCAAAGTACAATGTGTCCTTCCTCCAAATATAATTTCTAATGAGGAGGTTAGAGTGGGAACTTTGCTAACTTTGCTGGGCTACATGCATGCAAAGGCATGTTTTCCATGAGCTTCTGGAAGGTTTTAGGATAACCTTGACTGCTTTTGCTTTTCAAGTTACTTAGGGATATTTACTTTTTTCCTCTTGACTATTGAGTGATCACTTGTAGCAGTGAAAAATGATGCTTTTTTAGTGGAATGAAATCTCATGCTCTTATTTTCTGGCAGCTTTTCATGTTTCTAAGTACTGACAGTAACTTAATGTTTAAAGAACTCACCATCTTAAGCAATTCTTTGTTCTATATGCACACTGCTCAAGAAGTGCTAATCATGCACTCTCTGGTTATTGGATTAGATAAAAGTATAGCATCGAAAAATTATTATTTCTGATAGCAAAATGACTAGTTTGCCTTCTTGAGATTCCTCACTTGTGTGTGAGGAGTATCAGCTGTAATTAAGTAATGAAAATGTGTGCCAATGAAGGAGTCAGAATCAGGACTGCTGGTTCTAGTACAGCTAAATTAATAAGGTGGTTAGTGTGTTGCCACACTAAAGCTTTGCATGTCTGCTGTTGAGCATCCTTTTACCTTATATCTGCATTGTTCTGTAGGTAGGTCTTGCATCTGCTGAAACTTAGAAGGCCTCTGATGGCAGTGTTAAAAAAAACAAAACAAAACAAACCAAAACACACAAATGTTCTAAATCGAAACCTTTTCCTTAGCTCTAAATCTGGTTTGCTTGAAAAAAAATTCAACTTTTTCAATTATGATTGCTCATGAGAAGGCAACCTGGTAAATCATTCAGAAATATGTGGAATATTTAAAGTTGTGGTTAGTTGTATTAAGTTAATTGAGACATTTGACTGGTGCAACTGTGGAATCAACTGCTGAATGCATGCATTCTCCTTGCTTTTTTCCCTTCTGTTCTACTTTAATCACTTTGCATTAGTGTTGAGGTTTATTTTGGTGGCTTAGTGAGTCTGACCAAAAATGAGGTCAGGATATAAAAAAATCTCTGTTAATATCTTTTCATCCTGACAACAAATCCAATAGCAGTCAAGTGTAAATTTTATTATTTATTTCTTTCATTGGTTTGATTTTCCTACTGGGTTCTCCTCCTTTCTTGAATGGAAAGAATGGGGTGGGAGAAGGATAAGGTAGATAGCTGACGGGGAGATGACTACTTTCTGCAAAGGAGGGATCAGGAGTAGCTGGTATAATGGACCAATGACCTCTTTATGTTTCTAAGATGGAGTTTTTTGTCTAGATTACAAAAGGAACATAGTGTTTTTTTTTTTTTTTTTAATGTTATTACAGAAAAAAACCCCATTTAAGATGGAGGCTAGCATTTACATCTGATCCACACTTTACATACACAATTTAGGAGCTGTTTTCTAGTCCTGGGTACTTAATATATCCCTAAAAATCCCTTGCTTGTGTTGGGATTTCTCTTCCCTGGTTTTCTCTTTTGCTGTTGTGTCTCTTCCCCATACCTGCAGCTGCACCAGGCACAGTGTGCTGTTGAATGTTGGGTAGTGCAGCATTTTTTCCTCTTTTGCTGGCTCCCTGTGTAGGTCTGGATCTCAGAATGACTGAAACAGTGCTGCCTTTGCCCTCCTTTCAGCTTTTACTCAGTTTTTCTCTATGCACTGTAGCAGCCAAAATGTAGGTTGGGGGCAGTTAATGACCTTTTTTTATGCTTGTTACAGTTGGCAGTACCGACTATATATTTTTGTTAAACAAATTTGCTGGAGTTAGTGGTCTGATGTGATTAACCCAGTGGATTAGTGGTGTGATGTAATATGAACAATGAACCTCACTAATACTTCTCTCTGGTTTCTCTTCTTCAGATAATTGTTTGGAAGAGATACAGTGACTTTAAGAAACTGCACAAAGATCTTTGGCAAATTCATAAAAACCTATGCAGACACACAGAGCTCTTTCCACCTTTTGCCAAAGCAATAGTGTTTGGTAAGCATAATTTCTTCCTGACCTGCTGAAATTCTTTGATAACTTAATATCTATAAATACATCTTGTTTTGTCACTGAATGAAAAATTTTCCTTGTGCTTTTTCTACTCAACTTGTAGGTGTGCCGGTATCATAACTTGATGCTTTTATTTATTTCTGTAATGTATAACAGTTTATGTCCATGCCTCCACGTTAGACATAGTAGCTGAGATATTTATTGATGCATATGTTCTGTATCTTTACAACATACATTCCCTGTTTTCAGGAGCATAAAGTCTATATTAGCTTAGTGAACAGCACTTGAACAGCAAACAAAGTATTTTATATATGAGCTGTCCGATTTTTAGTGATGAGCTAAATTAAATTATTAAATGTTTGTTACAGAAAAAAAAATATTACGGCAATTTGATTGCAATTGCCAGTTTTATTTAGCTAAGCTTTTGAGATCAGTTTTACGTATTTCACCAAAACAATCTGCCAGAGAAACAGGTGACAAAAAGGAATTAGCTCTTACAGGTCTTAACTTCACCCTCATGTCCTCATGGATGAGCTATAGGTGGATTTCCAGTGAGGTGGTGTGACTGTATAGAATTCCACATACTACACTTTTTTTTAGCAGTGTTGCGTTTATAAAATCACCTTTTTTTAGTGTATGTTCTTCATGTTCGGCACAAGCTGGAGCTATGTTTTTGGTGTACATATATATCACATAATATACACTGTGTTTTAAAGTGTTTTTCAACAGTTTTTTTGGTGTGTTCAGCATATTTGGTATCTTTTTTGCATGCATATACTGCATGCTCTGTGAGTGTTTCTGAGGCATTTCTAAAGTGTTGCTGATTGTTGCTTTTGGTGTACATTTACCACCTGCTTTTGAAACCTTTTTCCCAAGAATTTTAAAGTTGCATTTTGAAAGTGTCCAACAAGTGTTTGACATTTGTTTACTTGCATCTATCAGGCACATTTGTTTTTTTTTTTTTTTTGCATGAACTTTTTGGTTTCTAATGTGCTTTTGGGGTTAAACGTTTCCGGTGTGGATTTGGACTGTTTTTAGGTGTGGTTTTGGTCATGGCTAGGTCATGGTCATGGTTAGGGCATGGCTAAGATGTTATTTCTGTCCAGGATTTCTTTAGTGGGTTCTTTTTGCATACATACACAGTATGAATTTTCAGTGTGTTATTTTATGAGTTATCCAGTGGAATTTTTTCTGTGTATCCTGTATATTTGCTGGGTCTTTTTAGCATGAATTTTCCATGTGCAATTTACCATTGGGCATTTTAATGGTTTTTAATCTTTGAACATGTTTGGTGGTTTTTTTGGCATGCGTCCACCAGATCCTTTTTTGTGAGGTTTTCAGTTCTTGAGGTGTATTTTGGGTTTATTAAATCCTTTTCAAAACCTAAGGCATTTTGGGCTTATTAAATCCTTTTTATGGTGTTTACAAGTTGGTTTAGTTTGGTGGTTTTTAAATTTGTTTTGTTTTTTAATTAGCACTCATTTGTATTTATGGTTTCTCTGTGCACCTTGTATGGGGTTTAGTGCCCAGGATGTTTGGCATTTTTAAAAATGCATCTGCCATATGCTCTTGTTTCTGGTCTGGGATTTCTGTGTGTCTTTTGGTGTGGATTTTGGTTCTTACAGTGTTGTCCCAGTATATTTGGCATTACTGCAGTAGTATTTCGGGTGTCCAGTATGTTTGGCATCTTTTGGCATGAATTTCCAATGTGCTCTTTCTTTGCTAAGCTTCTTGAACTTTTAAAAAAAAATGTCTTTTGTTTCTCAGGCATTGCTGCAGTGTTGCTTTCCATTGCCATGAATCTGTTTTAGTGTTTTTTTAAACATACAGCACACTTCAGCATGGATTTGCCTTTTTTTTTTCTTTTGCATCCTGCCACCACATCATTTTTTTTTTTCCCTCTCCATATTTTTGGCATTTTTAGTGTTGAGCTTGTTTGGCATTTTTTACGACACCTCTAGCACATGCTTTATGTATATTTGCAGTTTCCATGTGTTGTCTGGTTTTTGTGTTTATTGCCATACATGTTTTTGCATGGTTTGGATGTATTGTGCATGTTTTAGCACCCAGACAGTATTTGGTGTTTTTTGGTGCACATCGAGTGCTGATTTTTGCAAGTTTTCTTTGTGTGGCATTTTTTTGCAGTGTTGGGCAGTCATCTAGAGGCTATTTTCCCAAAATTTCTGTGTGGCTCGTATTGGTATGTTTCAGCATCCAGCATGTTTCACATTGTTGGCCTGCATCTATGAAGCTGAATTCTCATGTAGATTTTGTGGTTCTCTGGATAGAGCTAGGTGAAATTCTTGGTTTAAATTGTTTTTCACATCAGCCAAATTGTACCCAAGTTTAATGTAATTTTTTTTTTGCTTATTTGTGAAGTTGGAAGTGGGATAAGTTTCGGTGCTATGTCAGAGCATAGGCAATAGTGGCTGAATGAAGCATAAGTATTAGTTTCATTCTGAGATTATTTTAAATCTGATTTATAGAATAGAGTTCTCACTGGACAAATTATTTACAAAGCTAGTATTTGCAAAGCATAATTTAATTTCAGGTAGAAGATATGATAGCTATTCATAGGGGAGAAAAGAGAGGGGTAAAAGAAAATCAGAGTGGAAGAGAGTATAGGTGTCTAATATCTTAAATAATTTAAAATTGCTATAAATGCAAATCAACTGTTTTTACACTAGCTCTGTAAGCAGAGGAAGAATTGAGTGAAATCCCTTCTGAAAAACAACCTTCTATTGTATTTAGTGAACAAAAGTGACATTGTGAGAGAAGGAAATACACAGAAACATTCAATGCAGTTATTTATTAAAAACCTCTTTGAAATTAAAACTAAACAAAAAAAAAAAAAACCACCCCTCTATTTAAATGAAGCTGAGACACACAAGAATACAGAAAAGTGGATTAATGTAAAAACAAATTTTAAATGAATGGTACATAGCTGAAAGGAACAGCCCTATATGACTCTCCAATTTAAGAATTATTTTTGTATTTACAACGTAAAATTTCATTGTGTATCCTTCCATTGCAATTCTGCACATAGTAACTGCCATATGATTTATTTTAATTTAAAATAAAAATCCTAAGGTTTTTTTTTGTACTAGAGGAAAAATACAATCTTCATAGATAACAAGGTTTTGAAAAACTCGTTTTCAGTCTCATTCTGTTAGTGATGACCTGCAAGGTCCATCTCTCTCAAGATCTTTTGTTTCCATGCTGCTTTGATGGACCATTTCTGTAGTGTTGCTTCCCTGTGGCAATGTTTCCGTTGTTGCAGCTTTTAGACTAGTTTCTAATTAAACTTGTGAGTAGAATTGTTGGCAACTGTTGAGGGGGGCGGGTTTTGATTTTTTTTTTTTTTTGGATACCTGTGCTTTAAATAGTGTTATGTACCTATTGTTTGCAGAGGGTGCAGTTTGTGCAATGGGCGTTGGTGGTTCTGACAGTTGAACTTAGTTGTAGTAGAAGCGTTAAAGCTGAGGAGCATCTCCAGTTCAGCATTCAGAGTTTCAGGAGATGGTGTGGAGAACTGAGATGTATTTAAAAACAAATGTGTCATGCTGTGCTTCCATATTTCATGCAACTAAGGACTTGCCACAAAGTGTGTGTATTTTTATATTGCTGCAGTGGAGGCGCTTGTGTCAAAGCACAAAAATTGCTATGGATAGGAAAAAGAAATCATCTGACTTTCTCTGTACTTCACTTGAACATTTCCTACTTGTTTTTGTAGGAAAAACCTCAGTGAACTTGATCATGGAAGTCTAAAACATCCTAACATGTCCAGCTGCTAAAATTATGATACCTATATCTGGGACATGATTCCTGTCCTATCCTAAGATGCATTAACGTAATTTTTTTCAGTACTTTCAAGCTACTTCCTTTTTGTTGTTGTTGCACCCTTGTGTTTCCATATGTTGACCATACATGGCATTTTACCAAAATATGGGTAAATCTGCATGTATTGTATCTAGCAATTGCAGAAATGTACTCTAGTATAAAAAAATACTACACCCCCCCCAATCCACCAAAAAAGAAACAAAAATTCCCCAGATATTGATAACTTGCTAGCAGCGAGTCAGAAAGATGATTTTCGTTACAAAGCTCACATAAGGGTGCTCTTTGCATTTGAAGACACTGAATGAAGTAACTTATTTATGAATTTGGTCTTGTGAAGTCTTGTGAGAAGCTAACTGAAACGTGAACACACACTTTGCTGGGTGTTTAGTTTTTCAGATCTGCTCCACAAAATTATTTGTGGATTCTTTTTACAGGAATTTACATTTGGTTTTTATATAAACAGGAAATTTTGATTGGATCATTGCTGCAGGAGTAATAACTGTGTTATATGCTGAAGTTGTAGTTGACACTTCTTAAAAATATCAGAAAGATATGATCCCTATGATGAAGTGTGTGTATATCTGAGAATTGTAAAGACTAGCAGAAATAATGTTGATTTAGATGCAGAATGACATCCTGATAGAAATGTTGGAAGTGTCAGCTGGCTGTGTAAGCACCTTTGAGCATTTCCTTGAGAAGAGTGACAGTGAAAGTATTGAGCAATACAACATTGCTTGAAAGTACGAAAAAAGGAAAAGGAGGAAGGAGGTAGGCCGGGATGCCTGGGAATTAAACTGGCAGCAAGATGCCAGCAGGTGTGTGAACTGAGCCAGTACTGAATAACGTTCTTCCTTCCCCTAAAGGCCTCTAGTTCTAGAAGCAGTTTTCCTGATGCTATCACGGTGCTAATGGGCTGGAAAATGCGACAGTGACTAATGTTTCAACAGCTCTGTTCAAGCATGTATTTCTGTTTTTTTTAGCTCAGCATCCTAAGAAACTAAGGCTTGTGTAATTGCCTTTAGAAAGTCTAACCCCTTAGTGATGTAGCTAATATCAGCTAAATTTGAGAGTGCAGGTGGTTGCAAATGTAATTATACTTCTGCAAAGTCTGTGAAATGGCAGCTGAGTGAGAAGAGAGCATGTGTTTTGATGCTGCTGAGGGCCAGGCAGGCTCAACTGGTACCTGTGAGGTTTGCAGCTGCCTGGCAATCAGTCAATGCACACCGGTCAGCCTGGCAGGGCTGGTCCTGTGTCCTGTCTGGTGCCCAGTGGAGAAACTGAGAAGATGTGGATAAGCAAAATTAGTTTTTAATGAGTTTGATGAAATAGAACAGGGAGAGATTCTTGAGAAACGAGGAAAAATATCTTGCAGAATTTTTTTCTTGCAAAAGTTTTCTGTTTCTGGTATTGTTAGGTGTTTACTTCTTCACCCTTGATTTTCTACTGCATTGTAACAGCGTTCGTGTGAATTTGTAGATTCATTTAGCTGGCCCATGCTGCTGTGCTTTGCTGAGGGAAATTGTTTTCTTTCCATGATGTCCAATTTTGCATGGAATGAGCCAAGAGCCCTAATGCACCCCCAGTGTTGCTCTGAAGACTTAGGAAGTTTGGTGAGCAGTTTAATAGGGCCTGATTTCAATGTTACCACTCACCATGGTAGCATTGCTTTTGCCTTCTTTCTGCCTGCTTGTTGCTCACTCTTTTGTACAGCTGCTTCTGTTTGTACAGCTGAAACGGCAGGGTGAGCAAGGCACGGAACCAGTCCAGCTGAAAATTAGCCCAATGATGTCTTTTCTTTTCTTTCATGGGAAAAATAAGCCCCAAAAGCTTTGTTTGTGATCTTGTGAGTATGTGTGTGTCTTTTTAGTTTTATTTTCTTTTTTCTGATACCGCATGGGCAGGAGCTATTTACTTGAAGAATTTCTGGAAAGAATCCTGCTTTGATACTTTCTTCTGGGATTATTTTTTTGCTCGCTCTAAGTATAAATGAATTTTGCTTTTGTATTCAATGTTTCTTTTGTCCTCTTCAAAGGTTAATGCCACAGAGCTGTCATAGGTGGTTCTTATTTTTCTGGTCATGCTGTTATAGTAGTACTGTTTCTTGAACTTGTCTTCCCAGTCCTTTTTTCCCCTCTGTATAGCTGTTGCAATATCTGTTCTATTCTCCTCCAATTATTACTGTTAACCTCTGCCCTTTTTCTTTTGTAAACTTGTAACTATTTCAACAACAAAGTGATGTTGATATAAAAAGCTAAAATAAGTTGCATGCAATTGTGAAGGATGTGAATTTAAGGTAGCAATCCAAGGGTTTTCTCCTGAGAAGCAAATCTCTTCAGGTGAACTGTGGGATTGTTTTTAAGTATGTTTTTTCTAATTGGAATGTTTTGGGTGCTGGGTAGAGAAAAAGGAATGATCATACATTTTAGTAAATGAGCTGCTTCCAGCTCTGTTTACCCCTTGAATCCAGAAGGAGATGAGACCCTGTCTGCATGGAGTTACTTCAGAGGAAAGCTTCAGTGTCTGGTAGCAGGGCTTCACCATCTCCCCTACACTTTGTCTCCTCCATAAATGGCACCTTGGAACTGAAGATCTGTTTGGGGGCTTTTAGCAATACTTTGTTTACTACCCGCTCATATTGTGCGTTCTTCTTGAGAATACGTGAAGATTGCTCAGCTCCTTACAGGATTTGGGCCATAATCAAGGCTGACACTGACTGGCATATTGTCAAATTGTGCATGTATCATTTATTGTCAGATAACACTGGACATCCGTTAGTGTCTCTTGGCTAATCAAGAGTGTTGCCTCACATATTCTTACGATGAGAAGGCGAAGGATTCTTGTCGTAGCTGCCAGCTTTCATCATCCGAGCGGATTGCAGAAGACGGAACTCTAGGGACAACTGAGAATAGGAAGTTTGAAGATTTGCTATGTTCTCCTGAAGCGTTGGAGTGACTTTCATAGACTCAGGGCATTGTCTCCAGAAGGTTGCTTTTGTCTCAGTTGTTTTCTTTTGTTGTAGTTATTATTGCAAAATAAATGTGTAGTTATTTCTAAAACTGTCAATCTGTTCCAGGGAGATTTGATGAAACTGTGATTGAAGAAAGAAGGCAATGTGCTGAAGATCTCTTGCAGTTTTCTGCCAATATCCCTGCTCTCTATAACAGCAAACAGCTGGAAGAGTTTTTTAAGGTTGGTTAGTATTTGCAGAAGTATTTGCTTCTTACCGACATGACTGAAGTATAGTGCTGATTCTGCTTTACTTTATAAACCGTGGTATGGCAGTGAGCTGGTCTGACATACTTTGTGAAGGGACTGGGGGTTTTCCGTTCACTCTGGATATGTGGCTTTAAAAAACCCCCATGCCACACCTCTGCAAGGTGGAAAGTTTTACAGGAACTTCAGGTGAAGGGATTTGAGTTTTTTTTGGTTGAATGATGAGTAAAACTTGTGATGATAAATTCCAGTGGGAAGTAATAAAAATATTGTCACTGTTCCTTTATTTTCAGTAGGCATTTACAGTTTCAAACCAAAGGAGTGAAGACTGTTTACACTGTTTCCTTCTGGTCTTTGTGGACCCAGGTCCACAGCAATAAATTTAGCATGTAACTAGTCCAACCTGTTGCTTGTACAGTGCTGTGAGAATCAGTCTCCATAACAAATTTTAGGACAGTACATTGATATGGACTTCCTCTTTATTACTTCGTCTTTATTTTCAATAGTTCCTCTTTATTTCAGTAGCTTAGTCTAACATTCTGCAAACTCATAAGCATAAATTTACACGTACCCATGATAGTAACTCTCTGGAATTAAGGAAATGTTGATCTGGCTGAGATGGGACTTAAGCATATTAATGTGTTTAGTATATTTAAATGATATGCATATGCAAGAGCAAAATCTTATCAAAGCTTAAGATTCTTTGCTTGTTTTTGTGATGAAGTTATTGCAGTGTTCTTTAAAATGCTTAAAATAATGTTCTTTAAGCTTTGGTGTCAATAAGTGACTGGGGGACCAAGTTAGACTATTTTACTTTTTGGTTTATTTGCATTTGTGTTTTTCAGTTCTTTGAAAACGCTTCTATGGTTTTGGGTAGTTTTTCAGACCTCTCTTTCCTTCCTTTGCTTAATAAAAGTGTTCGTTTTAGCCTCCCAATGGACCTTTTGTGGCTTTGCAGGGAAATGAATAAAATTAGAAAACCGATGTTTTTTTAGGACACACGTGTCTTCAAGAGGGGCTATGCAAATGCAGTAATTTAAGCTTATTTGTTAGCTGATGTGGTGTCTGTAAGAGAGCTGTAGGTTTGGTCTGTCATCAGCTCAGCCTGTGTGCTTTTAGCTCTACCCATGTGTGGTTTTGTTCCTTTTCAGATTTTTGTGGCTGTGGAAAGAGAGACTTGAACAATGAATTCTTAAAAACATCTGAAGGGAGTGTTCTGTGCATCTATGTGTTATAAACTCCAGAAGAACGAGCTAGCTTGTGTGAAAATGTGCTGGGCTGGTTCAAGACAGATTAGCAATGCTTGTTTGTAATACGGTTTTGAAAATGGTGCACTTTTTGTTAAAGTGGCATAGAAAGTGTGCACTTGAGATGTGAAGCAGAAATATAAGAAAACACTGAAAACATTTAGGTGGTTTCTAATGCTATGGTTACTTCTCTTAGCTTTGATTCCTTTTAGGCTTGGAGAGGAATGTCCTTTTATCTTTGTAAATTCTCAGCTGTGACTGAACTCAAGATAGTGGGTCATGAGTGGGACATCAGTCTGATAGAGAGTCCTGTGCTTGGGAGAGCCACTGAAGGGCACAGACTATATGTGATACAAGAGATCAGGAGCATTATTATTCTCTCTTTGTTAGACTTGGGTGTGCAGGTCTGTGTGGTTCAAAATTCTGAAGCTGCAGTAGGCTAAATATTTAGCTATCTAGTCAGTCTGTGGCAACCAAACATAGCTTAACTGAAAGTCCTTGTTTAATTTTGCAGGCTTATATGGTTTAATTCAATTCATTAACTCTAAATTAATGGAGCACTCACTGATTAGGAAATATCATTTTGGCTATCACTTCTATACAATGATAATTTCCATAGAGCTCAGCAGCTGAGTAATTCCTTTGCCTCTTTTTTTTTTCCAGGGTGGAGAGGTGCATGATGGCTCTGAGTTGATTGGTCCTGTTGAGCCTCTGTCTGACTCTCTGACTGACAACCTGTCTGACTGCAGCTCTGAAGGTTTGCTTTCTCTTCCCACATAACCTCACAGCATGATCTGTTTTAAAGCACCTCGTAAATGGCAAGTGACAGATTTCTTCATGGAGCACTGGCCTCCAGTTTCTGTTTGCTTGTTATGGCAAAAAAGCTGAGCTGGGATTGGCAAGAGAGAAATTTGGCTCAACAGAGCTGTCTGCACTTCTGGAGGTTTTATTCTAAAGGTGTACATGCTGACTTGGATACCATGTGTAGAGTAATTTTAGTGGCACTTTTAGTGGTACTTCACTTGCACTAAATAATAGTGTAGCTGTAAGGAAGGGTCAGTCAGCCCAAATAAATACTGTGCTAGAGTTTCTTGCCTACCTCTAGGCTGTCAGTTTAAGCATTTCTGTGTACCATGCAATCTTTTAGATATTTATGTGTTTCTGAGTTATGCTTGGTCCTTGTGATTTCTGTGAAATTCTTCTTCGACTCTTAAGTTTTCCTTTGGAGTTGCTTAACACTTGTATATAAATCCACATTATTATGCAAACATGTCGTAAGCTTATTTAGGGAGGGATCTGATCTTTCTGGCATAGAATTTGCTTTGATAGAACAATCCTTGCATAACAAAAAATTGATTTTGTGTTCTAAGGGTGGTTGGTTAATTTTTTCTTCTTGAGGTTGTATGAGAGGCACTGGGATCTCTCTGTGTCAATAACTTTGTGCTTAGTCGTACAATATATTCTACATAGGAAGTGAGCTTTGCATTTTATTTTGTAGTACCTTCTGTGATGTTAATGAACTAAGGTCCCCACAATGTTTTGTTCTGTGAAGGGAAAGGTATAGAAGTTGTTGTTGTTTATATATATAAACCCATATAGGTTTATGTTTATATATAACACATATGTTTATATATAAACATATATGTTTATATGTAGTTGTTTAGTTGAAGAGGGCAGTTATGATAAATAGCACTAACTAGTTTTAAAGAGTTTTAATGATTTCTGTCGAAGTTAAAATTTCAGATTCTGACAATGCACTCACTTTACACTGTGCCCTATAAAATAGTGCTTCTAAAAGTGCTTAATGTGAACGTTTCTATTCATTATTCGCAAGAGCCTCATTTTTAGCAGAAGAAAACCACTTCCTTTATGTCAGATAAAATACTGAAAAGAAAAAAATGCTCTAAAGTAGAAAAACTCTTTGATACCCTTCTGAATCGGCTGGAGGGCTTTTACAGGATCCTTGGAACAGCTACGAGCACAGGAGTTGGATATGCTGAATGTGAATTTTGTGGAGTTAAATTTTCTAAAATCCTACGTGTCTGCCATCTCATATTGTCTTATGTTTGAAAGCAGATTTTAGTGGGTGGGAGGCTGTGGACAGAATGAAACATCTGTCTTTAAAACCTCTAGATGGCAGTGGCAATACTCGGCCTTGAGTCCTCTCCCTGACTCTCCTCACAACCTCCCGCCTGCATCTGATTTTTCCCACTCTGATTATGGCAGTTAACTGTGGCTGGTTCACTCTGTCCCTTTCTGTGGGCATGCAGGGGCCTTCACGTGGGCACTGCTCCTTCAGGCTATTGTACTGAGAAGTAGCAAATCCATCCCTTAACAGGTGCTGCTGTTTGCTTTTAAGGGTGGGTTGTGTTTTCTCACTTTTATCTGTTCTTTCCAGACAAAGTTCATTTTGCATAAGGTGTGCACATTAATGGTGGAAGATGCAAATTGACAGTAGTAGCAATGTTTTTGTACCAAAATAAGCAACAATTATCTTGCTTGTAAAAGGAGTTTGGCAGTTCATGCTTTCATAAGAATCTGCTTTTCAAGATACCAGGTTACCCAGGCTTTCCACCAGTTTTTGGAAACTGTGTTTACTTTTCAGATACCTGGTAAAATTGCACACGGCAGAGACAAGTACAGAGATTTGTGTTCAATTTCAGCATCATTATTCTTATCTTATATTCCTGACAAAGAGTCACTCTGTCTTCTTCTCTGAGTACACTGGATGATGTTCAGACGTCCCACTTCCTCATCATAAATCTTTCTATATCAATTAACTTAGCAGATTCTTTAGAGAACTTGATCAGGAAGTAATTTTTTTTTCATTCTCTTTTTTCCTCTTTCCTTCTGTTTTTCCATGGACACATTATCTTCCCAGAAATAATCCTGTGCACTTCAGATGCTTTCTACCCCATAAACTGACTGGAAACCCCATGTTGTTGTTGTGTGGTGCCAGCTCCAGGCTCTAAACCTGACCTAAAGAAAATTTTATTAGCTCAGGCTCTGTGCCATGCTAGCTGTGTTCATACAGCTTTTGGTCCAGTTGGCTACAAGACAAGAGCCAACGCAGTTTTGTTTGGCCTGTGGGGAGGGGAACTTGAGTCTGTGTGAAATCTGCTGTGTGGATGGGCTCTAATTCATCTCATCTGGGTGGCCAGAACACCCTTCCAAAACCCCCAGCTTTTCCATTCATGCTTTCTCTCTGCACTCTTTGTACATCAATCAGATCTGCTTCTACCACCTTGTACCTCTAAATGGTGTTTAATAAATGCTCAGTTCTCCACCCCCAAATTTGATATTGCTGCCCCTAAATTGAGCAGGTGAATGGCCCATTATTATTATGCTAGTTAATGAATCCTCTGTCTTCCTCCAGCTTTTCTGTTGTGATTTTTCCTTCTTTCTTGCAGTTTTGGGGGCTACACAGGCAATTTTCTTCTCTGCCTGTACCCTTCCCTTTATGTCCCTTCCAAGGGAAGATGAGGAGTATTGTCTTCTGTGCACCCTGTCCCTTCCTCTCAAGTAGCATAGTGTCAAATGTATCACTGTCCCTTGCTTTTCAGACAAACAGTGGCTGGTAATTGGTTGTCCTTCATGTCTTTTTCCTCTCACTCATGTTAAGGAACTACTGGCTTTTAGAAAAAGCAGTATTTCTACAGTGCCTTCTTACTCCTGTTCCAGCTGCAAAATGTAAAAGAAAGTTTTAGTTGCCTTTGAGTCAGCTTCTAGCTGCTGCCGCATACTTTTTGAAAATAAGTATGGTATGTTACCTGGAAATGTGGTTAAACTCATCACTCTTACAATAATATAGGAGAAAGCAGACACCAGGTTTTAGCTCAGAATTTACTTTCTCTGTGCATGCAAACAGCTAAATGTCTTGACCTTGTTGCCTCTTTTATTGCCTCAGTGGGTACATGTGCCAAGGTGATAAAACAAACTGCTACTTGATATCCAGGTGGCACTGCCAAATTTGTGGCTTGCTCCATATGTCTCATGCAGAGTACTATTCTGGAATGACTTTTTGAGACTGAAAGCTGGCTTTTTTTTTTTTTTTTCTCTTGGTGTGTAGGTCCCAGCTTTGAAAACTTTGTTGTTTTAAGTTTCCTTATCCATGAATCATCAGAGCAGAGAGAGATAGGGACTATAGTCTTGCTGTTGTTGAAATGAGGTGGAGTATGAGGTTTGAATAATCCCCCATCCAAGCATGGACCTGTGTTTTGTTTTTAAATCTTGGAAGCAGTGAGAAATGGCAAGCATAATACCTACTTTTAATGGTGTGTTAACAAATGGGTATATCTGATAGCAAATCAAAGAGCAGTTTTATATACTTATAGGAGGGTCATGTATTTTCATTTCTGATGGCAAAGGAACTTGTAATCTGGGTGTCAGAAACATTTTTGTCCTTCTTTTCAGTTCGAAAGGATTTAAGTGGGCTTGATGATGTGACACTTACAAGTCAGTCGGAATGTGGAGGTGAGATCTAGAAGTTGTCTCCATTACATTTGTGGAAATTAAATCATTAGAAAACCATAACTGAGTGAATGCCTTTTATGGATGATAATCCTTACAGAATGAAATGCTATATATGTAAAATAGCTTTGTTGCCATTTATTCCCAAATAACCATGAAAAGTACCTGTGGTTTAGTTACTGAAGGTCAGCTTGCAGTAAGAGTGTAGTGGCTTATGGCAAATGTAAGATAAAATGTGTTACCTCAGATTTGAGTGATGAAAGAGGTGTTAAGTAATTTATTTTACCATGTGTTAGCAATGAAGGAAGATTATATGTGTTACATGTGAGCTGAGTGCTGCATGATACGTATGCTGACAGTAGCTCTGTGTTAATTCAAACTCCTAATTTACTGTTTTGAGGGTGCTTCGTCTTACTGATTTTAAAGAGTATGTTGGGATTTCTTGCAACAGTAATTTGGCTCCTGCTGGTTGATTTTTCTAATAGCAGTCACACAGGTTTAGTTTTGTAATTTGTGGAGCTCAATGGTGAGCTGCTTTGGCAGTTTAAGTTGGGTGTTAGATGTTGGTCTCTTCATTCCCAGTACTGAAATGAAGACTAGTTGTTCTGCAGAGTTGGTAGTTAATTTTTAAAAATATGTTTCTATAGGTACGAAATTTTTTAGAGACAGCATTGCAACCAGGGAGTTTCTGTGGGTATTCTGAGGAAACTGCATAAGTGAAAAAGAGCTAAATCTTTGACGGGGATAAGGAATTTTGGACATTCCTAAGGTATATAAGCAATCTAGAGTAATGGATGCCTTTCTGACTTTCAGGCTTCTCCAGTGACAGTGACCTGATCTCTCTGACAGTCGATGTAGATTCTCTCGCCGAGGTAGATGATGGAATGGCATCCAACCAAAGTTCTCCCAGTAGAGCTGCTGGCCTCTGTGTTACTTCTGATCCCGCAGTCCAAAGCACACTGGCATCTGAGCAGGAGTGGAGCAAACCTGAAGGAGAAAAGGAAAGCCATGGTTTGTTTACTGGAAGCTTAAAATCCAAGCCAGGCAAACAAGATTACTTGGAGAAAGCAGGCGAGTTAATAAAACTGGCCTTGAAGAAGGAGGAGGAGGAAGATTATGAAACTGCCTTAAGCTTTTATAGAAAGGGGGTTGATCTGCTTCTGGAAGGTGTTCAAGGTATGGATCTTCTCATTATGTTTGTCTTCTCCTTGGTTGTGTTTGTTTATGACATTTCCATGGCTAACATCAGCTTACTGCATTGCAAAGAAGTGATCTGAAATGCAGAGTTACGTGTGCTTGGCTTTCATGTATTTGATAGCTGTGTGCATGTGAGAGAGAGAGAAACTTTTCTCTCTAAGACTGAATGATAATTTAGGGTCTCATCTTCCAAGTGCCCAATATCTCCTCTGTTAGAATTGCAGCACAACCTTCAACTTGCAGGTGAGTAGCAAAGTGCTCCACTTTTGCCTCTTTCCTTTTTATTGCCTAACCTTTAATTAATATGTGGCACTTGCAGCACTGTTGAAACATTATTTAATTTACGTGGTTAAGTGAGGATTAATTATCCCCATTTTACGCTTGGGAGGAGGCAGACTCAGGTTAACTTCCCAATCACAAAAGGATTAGAACTGCTCTTGTCTCACAGCTTCTTGCTTCTTCCATTAAACTATTCTCCTTTTCTAACTAAAGGATGCATAGAAACTTACATGCTTGCATTGCTAGAGGAGAACAGGGCTTTTTTTACCTTGTCAAAAGACTTTGGTCTGTCAATATATATCTGCAAAAGCTGTTGTTAATAAACTGGATGCAATTATATGCAAATTTCTGCCTCCTTGCACCTTGTCAGTAAGGGAGAAAATTTTTTCCTTTATCTCTTGAGAATCTCAAGTGATAACCTCATGTAATCTGTGTTTTGTCCAACAGTGGCTTAAAGCTATAAAGTACAGGGAAAGATTTGTTCTTTTCTGGAGTGAATTCAGAGTCTGTGTATTGTGCTTCTGTCCCACACAGATCAAATGAGTGAGATTAGAATTGTGCCTTTGTTTGACAGTGTACAGCACAGGTGCATTCTGCTGCTCCAGATCTGGACTTGGACATGAATGTACCAAACACACACAAGCAAAAAGCCTTTGCTGCATCCCAGTGGGATGCACAGCAGTGGTCCCGACCTTCTGAACAGTTCTAGCAATGGAAGTTACCTGCTGAGCTGATTTAATGGGACCTGACAAAAAATAATGGGTAGGTTACTGATGAGAACTAGAGGTGTGAGCCAAGATATGTGCATAGCCTTTGCTTAAAGTGTCTTATACTTTTTGGCAAAAGTAAATCCACCTCTTTTCAAGTCTCAGTGATGTCAGTAGGGTTGCTGCTTTGCTGCTTGTTGTGGCTTTTCAATAGCATCCTTCCTTTCCTTGCCTGTGTTGTCAAAATGTTTTTCATTCTTAGTGTTGAATATGCTGGCAGTCTTCTTTGGAGACCCCAGCTATTCTTTCTTTGCAAGTACACTTTTTCATAGACCTGTAGGCCATTCAGTTGTGATCTTCTGAAGGATATCCTGTTTTGTCATAAACACTTCTGTCTGCCAGCCCTGATGCAAGGCTGCCATGATGCTGTTTTGAACTGACAGTTCAAACTTCAACTTCAAAAGCTTGTTTTATTAAATAGTTTCAAGCTGTTAGGGCATAAAAACAAGTCAGTCTATTGCACATCAGTTTTGCTGTGGTAATTATTGTGTATACTTGAGTTGTGGCAGTGGTTAAACATGTTGGCTTTGAATTCATGGTAATCCTTAGAGTAATATGTTTGCTTTAAAGTTGTGAAAGACTTTTTGCATGTAAGTAACTTGCTCAACTCATGCACATGAACTTGTTAAACCAGAGCAGGTTGAACTTCTTACTTGTATTTGCCAAAATTTCCTCCAAGGATTTCTTTTTTTTTTTTGCTGTTGACTAACCACTCTTCTGGCTGCCTCAGATAACTGTTAATCCTTTTCTGTCACCCACTTATCCCTGCTTTTCAGGCTAGGAAGAAATTCAAGGAATCTCAGAAAATTGTGATATTCTGCATGATTTTCTTGATGCCACTCAGTGCAGTGGGAGCTACTAATAAATTTTTAGTGATGGCTACCTGTGTGGTGTGTGTCAGTGTTCCTGATGGATAAAGAGACATGTAACCAGCACCAGCACCTTTTTCTTTGCAGTCCCTGACATTGCATCAAGAGGAAGTAATGGGAATGAGTTGCATTTTAGGTGGCATCTTACACCTTGAGATAATTGTACACAGGGTGGTTCCTAGCAGTCAGCTATTTTTTCATTTCTCTGTGTTACCCTGCATGGCTGTGAAGAATTCATTGTTTTCTGGGCATTCACACTAGATTTGGGTAGATCTAGCTCATTTTGTCCCATTCTCCTTGAAGCTTCTGAAAGCTGGCAGAGAGACACTGTTGCCCTCTTCATGATGGCGGGGCTGGTCCAAATGTCTTCCTAAAAATGTGCTATCTCATGGTCTATGAGGACAGTAAAAAAAGAAAAAAAAAGCCCCGAACAAAACTTTTTAATGTAGCGGCTTTGTGAAGGCAGTGTGTTCAGCATAAATATGTGAGCATTTAATGTATATTGCAGTGAAAACCCACAAAGCTTCTACCTAATCACTTCAGTTATTTAAACACCCCTGGTTATGTATTTCACACGGATAATAACATACTCCTTTCAAAGATAAGGATGGTCCAATTATTACAAAATGCTTCTGCTCGTCTGCCACTGATTATTTTGCACCTATTCGGTGTAAATAAGACTTTGTAACAGCTGAGAGTGAAACACATTGTTCATCGATCCTTGCACAAGTGTGCAGTGCTGTTGTCCCTGTACACAGCCTCTGCAGAACGCGTGGCCTCTGGAACGGGCCGCAGGTGGCTTTTTTCCCTGGAAAATGCAGTGACACGGGAATGCAGACTTTGGCCACGAGGTGGCCACCCGAGACTTGGAATGGGGCGATTGTAGCAGTGCACGGAGATGGGGGAAGGAATGGCACCCATCCTCAGAGCTCCCAGCGTGGCGTTTGAGGCACACCACCTGCTCAGGTGCAGTGCCTCCGTGAGCTGCTTCGGTGGCTCTGAAGGGTGAGGCTGTGTCTGGCACCAGTCGCTCCTTTAGGCTCAGCACAAGATCTGCTGCTCAAGGCTGCCTCGACAAAACCATGCCTGAGAAAGTTCAGTGCTGCAGGTTTATACACCTGTGCTGGTCAGTTTGAGGTAGGTGGCTTCCCTAAAGGCAGTTGAGAACACTTGAGCCTGTTATACTCCTGATGACTTTCCAGCTCTCTGAGCTGCTGGCACTAGTGTTGGGCAAGGCAAGTGTTGTATGTTTGAGAAATGGACGTCTTGACTTTGTTTTCAGCTCTGTGCACATGCTCTCAGATGTACAGTGGTGTTAATTATTCTGGGCAAGGTGCATATGTATTTTCTTTTGCAAGTCTCTTGCAGACTTTAGTACTAAATCCTTTCTTGTCCTATATATAGTCCTGCCAAGAGACCCAATTTGTGTCCCTTGGGGAAAGACTGCTGCGTGCTCAGAGACTTTGGATGCTGGGCATCTGCTCCTTATACATATCTGGCCTACTTCTGCTCCATACTTGTTTTTAATATTAACCAGTTGTCAGTGGGAAGAAGAATGAAATCTTGGACTGGCAGTGTAGCCCTTGAACTGCACCTTTTGTGCCTTCCTGTTTCATGTATACCAGAGCTGCCTTGCTTGCAGTGACAGGATATCTGCCATAATTTCCTTTTTCTTCTGAATATGTACCAATTCTGCTGCTCCTCTTGTCTTTTCTGGGCTTTGCTGCATGCAGGGTTTGGAAGCTTTTGGAAGATAGGTCTGTAAAGACTGTGTAGGATGGTTCAACAATTCTCTAGGAGTTGAAACCTTCTAGAATTCAAGATTTTCTGCCTTTGTAAGCATACTGAGTATGCTAACTGAAAGAAACTTTGGCTTATACAATTATAGCTTTTCCTTTGTTTTGTTAGCATGTCAGAGCACTTCGAGGTCAGTGCATTGCTTCAGGCCTAGAGATGGAAAAAAATGTGCTAATCAATAGCAAGCCACCAACTTCTAGCTGGAAGTTAACTCTGTTTTATGCAAAGTAGTGCATTCCCTGACTTTGGTATAGGGCACAGTTTATGTTAGGAAGAAGCAGATAACGAGACTGAAATTATGGAGAGTTTTTTTGTAATAAAGAATGGAGTCTTGTTTGTATAAGCTGCTCCTTTTTTTACAACAGCAGCCTTTCTTTAGTTGTATCCATTATGGACCTGGGCAATCTGAGGTGTGTGATAAACAGAGTTAACACTGCTGCTTATTGCTGTGTTTCAATAACTTCAGGCATGTGAAGAAGCAAGAGTGTTGCATAATATGGCCAGCCTAATTAATGTAGAAAAGTTCCGTGTCTTTTAGAAACCAAATGTGTTCGTTGCTGGTCTGTCCATGTTGTACATTAACATCTGAAGGGAGACGACCCATTTACTCCGTCGGTGTTTTGGGATGTTTATTTCACATGTGTAGCAGCTGTGGCTGGGCAGAATGAATATTGATTTAGTTTAGGCAGCATGAACCTTGTTGCATGAAGCATGCGATGCCTCTGGAGTGTCAGCAGCCATAAGCTGTTTTCCAGGTATCTCTGTTTTGTGTTAGGGATCTACAAGTTCTGAATAAGGTGCTGGTGTCTTTGAAATCAGACTGTGAATGTCAGTTTTGCACTGCTCCATGCTATTTTAATGTTTATCCAGTAAACAGAGCTGGAACAAAAATTACACAAATTACTGGAACCTTGCTAAAATGACTGACTTTTAACCCAGAAATGCATATACAATGAAATGCTGGGAATACTTTGGACTACTAGATGATATTTTTGGATATACTGAAAACAAACCAACTTGTGTCTAATTACTGGGATTATGATGAGCTGTGATTTGAACTTGTGATGGAGCCAGGGATGCAAACAGGAGCATGCTTGACAGAATGCCAAGAAGACAGTACTTTATGAAAAGGAAAACAGCCATGGCGTTCCACCAGCGCATTTCTGGCTTCCTTTGCTTGTTTGTTGAATGGCACTTGTGAAGACAGCTTCTGTTACCACACAGTAGCTATTTTAAATTCCTTTCACTTGTGAAGGCCTCTGAGTAGTGTTCCTCATTGATGTTAACAGTTTCTGAGCTATCCAGCAGATGTGTCTGGTTGTGACAATGTGTTTAAGGAAACAACAGACCTGTTTTCTGAGAAGGTGAATTGGGCTGTGAGCTGGTGTCTGCAGGGAAACCCTCAGAGTTGTGCTGAGCTCCACAGGGTAGGTTGGTGATTGGATGACTGATGGAAGTGTAATTCTCCCTGCCCTGATCTTAGGCTTCTCTGTTCCTATGGTGTTATTATCATTCAACCTGTTTGCTGTAGAACTTGTTTGGGCTGAGCTTTCTGAACAATGATACAAAGTGCTCCCTCTCTCCTAGTGCTTCATACAACCTTGAAATCACAGCTGCTGCTTCAGAAGAAAAGTGTGTGACGGGAGTTGTCTGTTGATAAGATTACAACTGGATTAAGAATTGATGTTGGAGATACTGTGGTTGATTAAAAAAAAAGTCACATCTCACCATGCTGCCAGTGATGCTGAAACACATGCTAGTATGGACTAGGAACTGTTCATAATTGGAATGTGTTGTCTTCTAAGCTCATTGCAGACCATACAGAGCTTCAGAGCTGGTCAGTGCTGTAGCATCCTTCACTGTGCAGTAGGTGCTGGATGGACTTCCCTGAGTGATGTCATTCCCTGTGTGAAAGTGCTGGGTTTAGACACATCGTTGTGGCAAAGCAGTAAAATACAGTGTGTGCCAGTAAAGTATGGTTAATGTATATAGTTAATGCCAGAAACTGGTTACTGTATAAATACAGCCAGATTCGGCTATGTAAAGGAACACTCAAGGCAAAGTTCCATTTAAACTGCAAGACTTCTCTGCACAAGGAGGCTGATAAAGGTCTGAGGTTTAGTACATGCTGCAGGGCTTAGAGCCTTGCAATACATGTGAAAGTGAATTGTAGTCATGCCTGCAAGCCAGTGTGTAGGGTGTGATGCAGAGATGACTCTGAATGTGGTTACTTAGCATGTGACTTTTAAAGAATTAATAAATACGTGACCAGGTGAGCCTTAAAAATCTCTTTTTTCTTCCCTCTTGGGACACAGCTAGCTCCATTGACTTGGTGGTGTTCTGACTTTTCCAAGATTGAGTCTTTCCTCATAGCAGTTCCTTGCCAGGTTGCTGCCTGTGCCTGGCCTCTTTAACAGACATCTCTTCCAGCCTGCACTGCCTTTTATCTCAGCTGTTGTTAGCCACAACACTTAGCTGCAAAGTGCAGGAATCTTTTTTTGACTGTAGCTGTGTGGGGTTTCTGCCTCCCATCAGAAGACCCAGTAGGGCTGCCACAGTTCTTGCAGCATGCAGGGTAGACAGGGCAGACTGATTAGGTTACAGTGACACTGCTGTCTGCAGGTGAGAAATTTGAAGTCTCTGGCTGCAGAATTCAATGCCTTAGGCACTGTAGGTGAATTGAGGCAAATTACTAGCTGGAATAGAAAAATTGCATAGATAGGTTTAAAGGTATGATGCTGCATGATAATCAGTGCTCTGATTCTCTCCCAAACAGTTCTTGCATATACAGCTTCTGTCTTTTCACATTATCCTTTTCTCTTTTCCTGTCCTCTTTCCCTCTTAACTCTTCCAGTATCTTAAAGTAGCCTCCTTAGCTTCAGAGCTGTGTAGGACTAGTATAGGTTTGATCTCTACAAGGCCTGCTGCTAGCTCTTCTGTTTTAGAGATTCTTGCGATTGCTCAGGGAAAAATACCATTTCCCATAGTAGTATATAAAAGTACATATGAATTGCATTTAATACATAAATATGAGTAGTATTAGACTGTCAGGATTTATTGATCTCATAATTGGGGGTTTTTAATCTGCCTTTTTCTTTTTTTTTTCCCCTGCAGTAAACTGTTCTTACTTGAAGGGGTAGGTGTCTCTGTGCCTGGATTCCCTCTGCTCTGAAGCGAGGGATGTTTGTGGATGCTAATTATAATTTGAACTTGTGCTTTTAGTCAAGAAGTGCAGAGAAGTTGGAAATTTCCTCTCTCTCATGGTGATGGCCTGTATAACATTTTTCCCTGCTCTGACTGTCAGTGCTCTTCCCCTGTTCCAATAGTACTTGTGTTGGAGGACTTGCTGCTGCTGTCACCATTTTGTTCCCTCCTCTGTGCTAGAATGTCACTGCTTGTCCTTCTGTCTTGAAACACTTATAGGGTTTATTGCCTTCTGAAGTAGTTCAACAGAAGAATATTTAGGAATATTTATCATACTAACTCTTATTTTGGTGAAATACCTTACAGTTAGGACTACAAGTATCAGCAGATAGATGGGAAGTTAAGACTTTCCTCCCTGAAATGTTGGGTGCTGTGGCCATTCATTTTATTTTTTCCAGGTACATGCACATGAAAAGCTACCACCACCTTGTGGATTTAACATGAGAGTTTATCTAGAAGCAGATGTTTGTTGGTTAATATTTCTGGCAAGTTACATTTCTTATCTTCAGTGTTACTGACTCCTTCTTTACTGGTCACTCAAACACATTTCACCCACACCATTCTTCTGTGTAATCTTAACTTTGGCAAATGTGCCAACATTTTTTTCCCTAGAGAGATGTTTACCTAGACATTTACATGACAGGTGTGTAGCCATAAGTTTTCTACAGGATGCAGAACTGGCAACTTCATAGGAAATATAGATCTCTAAGGGTCTCAGGCAACCTGCAGTGAAGATGATGTATGTAACATATGGACATAATAGTTACCAGCACACTGGAAATTTGGAAGAAGAATTTGTAGGCATTCACTCACTGTCACAAATTCGTGCTTTGGTGTGAAAGGTTTAACTTTTAAGTGGCTTTTCTTCTTTGTTGATAGAATGCAGTACTGTCCTGAATCATCAGAAAAGCAAGAAAGAATGGTTCTGATAAATGTGTAGCATCTTAATCAATTTCGGCTCTCTCAAAATGTCAAGAAAAAAGAGGAAAAAAGATCACTTTAACTGTTTTGTCATAATGGGCTTAACCTTTGTCTTATTATTTAATATTTACAGGTTTTTTTCAGCTGCAGAATTTGATCAGCACCTCTAAGTAACTTGCTGTTAATACAATGTAAAGCATACTAGAGCTGATGAGGTAGTGGTCTTATTTCAGAATTCCAAGCCCCCACCTGCTGCTCAAATCTATAGCTCTTTCCTTGATGCTGCAGTATCAGTCTACCCCACCACCTGCCACATTTCACTTAAGTAATTGTTTGAAAATTAAAGGTTACCCACCCTCCTGTGAAAGTTGGTGGAGACTTGTTCCAAAATCAGCAGCTTTTCCCCTTCCTGAAATAAATTTTGGGGTTATAAAACAGTGTCCAAAGTCATCACAAACCCGTGCTGGATTATGAGTCGCATTGTCACTTACGGTGTGCCTGAGCTTTTGTTTGGCTAATATGGACAAAGGAGTCTGCTTCACATGATGTAAGAAGTGTTTGCCCTAAGAAGAACAGAGGTCCTCTTGAACCAATTAGGCAAAAATAACAGCTGGGCTACCCACTAATAAGGAAGGTGCTGCTAAACCTCTTTTCATTGTGAGAAGAAATACATCTTTTAAGGCTTACTCCCTTGCATTTTTATAGAGAGCAATTCTTTGAAAAATTCAGCAATCCAGCTGGGTGATATGTGCAGGAAGACTGTGAAGAAGATAAAGAAACTTTTAAAAATAAAAAATGGTATTATAGCTGTTAGATTTGGCAATTATAAATGTTTCATTGAAGATTTCAGTATTTAGAGAAAGTTTTACTGTTTAAATTGTTAAGAACGTGGAGTTTGGGGCTGGCACAACAGGCAGTCTGGCACAAGTTCCTTGTATCTTGTTCTGCAAGAGGATGTTTCTTCCTGGAGCAAATCTCTTCTGATATCTTCTTTAAAGGAAGGCAGCCCACATATATTTTTAGTAAGTCTGAGAGAAAAGCAGGAAGAGGAGGTTACAGAGGATTGGGACAGGTAATATTAACTTTATGGCCTTACTTTTTCTGTGAAAATATTCCTGTCCTGGCCAACCATCTACTCAAGTAGGGAGTGCACCCATGTTGCCCTGACAGATTAACTCTTGCTGAGGAAAACCTCTAACACCTTAAGGGGGATGATTTGGTCCTGGTCAGGTGCAAAGAAAGGAAGGAATATCTAGAATTCCTGGGAGGGTGCTACATATAATGATTTACTGATGATTTTTTTTTTTTTTTTTTTTTTTTTTTTTTTTTTTTTTTTTTTTTTTGGTATATGTTAGTAGCAAGTGGTAACTAGAGCTAATTTATAGTCCAGAGAGAAACAGGTCTTCACCATGACTTTGTCCTGGGTTCTTGGAGGAGAGTAGTTACACATCAGGGCAAGTTTGACAGCACTTCTATGCATCTGAGATGTGTTCTCTTTGTAGTATCCCAGATTATTTGGAGAAAAAGGACAGATTTTCATCCACGGTCTTTACTGACCCAATTTTTTTTTTATTTGTCTAAGTTCATTGCATGTGGCCCCCTTTCAATAACTTTTTGCTGTTTCTACCTAAGCATGGGTAACTTTACCATATGATGGAATTACAGAAGATTTGATGTGTGAATAAGCAGTTAACTGAGCTGAACACTTGAGCATTGAGTTAGGTGATCTCTCCACAGTGTGTCCTCTTCTGAGCTGTAGTTATGATATTTTATTAAAAATTCTTTCTTAGGATTTTTCTTTCTTGAGAGCTGAGGGCCTCAAGAAAGAAATGTAAACAATAACTATCTGCTGTTGTGGAATGTAACAGGTGTATTTTTTATTAGTCTGTGTAGATTGTTTTTAATTGATGACTAATCACTGCTACTTGTGTTGAGGCTGTGAACAGTCACAAGATTTTGTTATGCATTTTATTCTATTCCTGTTCTTTGTAACCTTCTGATGATTTTTTCTTTCTGTTCTTTTAGTATAGTTTTGATGTAATATTTTAATATAATATATAACATAATAAATCAACCTTCTGAGAAACATAGAGTCAAACCTTGTGTCTCCACACATGAGGTGTTCACCTCATCACTGAGCTGCTATGAAGTGTGAGTGAAGACTGAGCAGAAGACAAACAAAAATACTGCTAGTTTTCCAGATGCCACTGCTGTACATCGTGGAAGTGCTGCTTCTTTGTGTTTTTCATTCAAATCAGTGCACTGTGGGCAAACAATCAGACAAGTCACAGAAGAACTCAATTGCACAATTATTCCAGTATTTGTGGTTTTCCTCTATCAAACCCTCAAAATAATTTGAATGTTTTTAGGAATATCTATGTTTGTAAATATATTGTAGCTGAGCTGTCTTTAGAAATATAAATTAAAGAACGAATTTTAAATCATTGGCTGCTGTCCTAATGTCCTGGCTTACTGTTACTTTGGTCAGCGGGTGGCCTGTTCAGCCTTTCCAAAGCCAATTTTCATTTTAGGATATTTTAACTTCTTTGAAATAGGCAAAGCCTTTGGAAAATGAGGGAGCAGCCTGCTTGTGCTTGTGTGTGTGGATGAAGGCTTACATGTGCAACAAAGTAGCTGTAGAGTTTTTATATTCTGTTTGCAGTAATAGTAAACAGAGCATCTAAAATAACCACTTGCACATTGCAACAAACACATCATCATTTGCTTAAAAAGAGTTATAATTACAGTTGACGAAGCATGGACACCATAAAAATGCATTAGTTTGGCTTGACACATTAATTACCTGTTTTTGCAGATGTTTTTATATATTGTTGTGTGAACAGTTTACAAAATAATTACAGGAAAGTCATATGGAAAATAAACTAAGTGGGTGGTTTCTCGCCTTAATATTTTCATTCATGTGAATCTGTGTGAGGCACAGCTGCTCTGTAGCAAAAGCAGAGAGAGAGAAATGGGGAATCTTGAGGGGTTTTTATTCTAAGGTCCCTGTGATCAGCCTTGCTGCACTTTTGTATCTTGCTTTAGCAATGTAGTTTTTAAAAGTGTAAAATGACACTGCTGATTTAATCCCAGTGATCAGGAGGGGGGAGAAGCTTTGATCCTGATCAGATGAAACATAAATCTTCTAGTATCTAGGAAAATAAATGAAAAATCAATATTATTTTAAGCAGGATGAGCTTTTATGAGCAGTTGTAAAGATTCATCAAAGGCTTTGACACAGTTTAAACATTTCCTGTTTGCTGGCATTTAAAGAAAAATGCCTTTTAAGTTTAAATTGTAATTAGAGAGATACCTCTTTAGATTATTGTGAGCTAACCACAGAATGGAAATAGGAGATTAATATGCTCACATAATATTTAAATCAAAAGTTCTTAACTAGGAATAAATGATTATTTCTAATTTATTATAAAATAAAATTGATGCTTTTGAAAATACATTTTACATAACTAAAACCAATATTTAATGGCAAAATGTAACATTGCATTTAAAAAACCCATGGAGTCTGAATCACAGCTTTGACATCTGTCAGATATAAGGATTTGTTCTAGTACTGTATTTTAGTGATTTATTTGGTTTTAAGTGAACAGTTCTATGACCTCGAATTTGGCATAAATGCTAAAGATTATTTTTAGCTTAATGGGGTCTTTATTGTTACTCTCTGTGTTTGAGGCTTTTAAAGTAGCATTTATTTGTTTATTAAATGTATATCCTGTATTTATGTACAGATATTTGTGAGAATTGGCTGTTTAAATGGGAATTTGTATTGTGATGTAGTTTTTTACATTTTCTTTGTTAAACTAATGCAAAAAAAAAAAAAAAAAGCCAAAATCCTATTTTCATAAATCTAAATCATCCACCTGTTAAAGTATTCAGAGACTGAACTGTTAATGATCTCATCCACAAACACAATGTGAGAACTTGTTGAATAAATGTTATTTTTTGAATTCACACCCTTTTTTATGGCTGAAGATTTTAACGAGGGGAACAGCTTGCAAAGGTTATTTAACAAATTACTCGGGAAGGAAAAGTAGAAGGAAAACTGAAATTAATGTCTTGTGAAAGTAGGGAGAACAAAGACAGCTCTAAGGGGACATCCTAGCTGGTTTGCGTTAATTACTGTAAAATTACTGAAGCATTGGAAAAAAGCAAGAAACATCCAAACTAAATACACATAACTAACAATTAGGCAATAAGCTTGACTTTTATGATAGCCTTAGACACTAACCTAGCAGTTTTCTAGCAGCCTGCTTGAAGGAAATGCTGGCTGAAGAGTTTATTGCTGCTGTGCACATGTCTTGTTTTCCCTGAGCAGCTGCCACTTGGTGTGTCTGAGAGAACGTGGGTGCTCACCGGTGCACTGGCACGAGGAAGTTTCATGGTGCTTTCACACTACCTGCAGAGATGAAAGCCAGAGTTAGTCCTGTTTTAGGACATTGCAACACAGGCTTATTGAAAAAAATACTGTGTATCTACTCTCTTTTGATAATGCCAACTTCAAAGAGTTGAGTGATGTTATTTCTTTTTTTTATCCTAGGTGGGAATAAGACTGGCAGTCTTAGGAAGGGAACTTTTTACCAAGATTTCCCTAGGTCTTTAGAATGAGAGAAATTACTGAGATACTGATAAATAACCATAATATAGTATGCTGAAAGTGCACTGAATTTCTGTATGTCTCAAACAAAGTGTTTTGCAGAGCAGTCTTGTGTCTATATTCTAGGAGGGGTCAATCACTTTTTCCTCCTACTGTGAGGTGGATAGTAAAATTTACAAGAGATCACTTATCCCAGAACTTGGAGTACCCAAAGTGTCTTCTGCTTACTTTTGATGGAGTCTGGGTGTGACGGTTCTATGTGTTCGGGTACTCTCTAGTCATGACATGAAAGGAATGGGAGTCTCTATTTTAAAACAATCCACCTTGACCCCTGCCTTTAATTCTGCCCATGAAAATCTTACAATGTCTTCCACATTGCCACAATTGCACCCTGAAAACCTCCCACAGTAATTTCTGAATGCAAGCATTCACACAGTAAGTTCTCTATCAGAAATTCCATAATAAGCTTGCCCTTTTTTATGAGACTCATTCTTGATAACCCACAATAATCTTGGTTTTTTTTCTTATCAGTTACAAAGTTTCTGGTTGAACTCCTTCAAGGTTGCACTCGGGTTCCTTTCATGGCCCGGTGATCAGTGTCTTACGAGCTCCAGTCTTCGTTAATGTTTGTTATCTGCCGTTGGTTGGGGTTTGTTTATTTGTCTGTTTAATTTATTGCCTCTCCTGTTGCTTGCCTTGTCTTTCATGTGGAGTAGCTGTCGGGCAGATATCCTTGCAGTTCCTTGCCCTGTTTGAGCATAGGTTTGAGAGGTGCTGGCTTGCACCTGGCAGTGCAGAGCCTGTCACAGTCAAGGCTTTGTTTCTGCAAGTTTTGCATGGCCTCAGCTAGGGCTGGGGGAGACTGTCAGGGCCATATCAAGTCTCTGCTGTCCTTCGGTCTTCTTCTGGGACAGTTGTTTCTGTCTTTTTTTCAGCATAATAATCTCATTTCTCTGTTATAACAATTGTGTCTTGCAGTGTCTTACTTTGCTGGGTTTGCCATCACAGGCTGAGTCTGTTACAGCAATATATCACTCAGGATGTGAATGCCTAAACCAAACTGAAAGCTTCAGAGTGAATTTAGAGTTTGTGTGGTGCCATGTGGTTCTCACCAAGAATTTGGGTAGATCAGAAATAATACAGTGGTTGTTTAGCCATCTGGCTAAAGTGAAGTAGTTGGTGCAAGTGCTTATTGCTTTCTTCCCATGTTACTCCAAGACAAGTGGCAAGGAATGTCTAGCATGGAAAATCTGTGAGCAGGAGTTCTTAGTGTCTCTCCTCAGTTGCCTTCTTGCTTTCAATAGCATTTCTAGACTTCATGTATAATTAGGAGAGTCCATACTGGAAACTTGAGGAAAAAAAAGTTTGTTGCTTTGTTGTAAACATTTTGTTCTGCCTTTCCTAATGGATGTTGCTTTTTGGGATACAGGGTTTGTTTCAGTTCTTATCTATGTTACCATAGGAACATATACCAAATCACAGAAATATTAGGAAAGGCTATTTTTTACCATAGTCTATAGCAAGGCTTAATTTGTTATTTTTGTAGAACTCTGAGATCATAGTACTGGATTTTTAGAAGATGCATATTTTTAGGTTTGATTATGAATAACCCAAAGGAAATCAAAAAGGTAGAATCAAAGTAGTCATGTGCTTTGGTTACTTAGTACCTCTCTCTTTATAGAAAACATAACTTTTTTTTTCTCCATTGAGGTGAATCAAGTCCAACTCGTCGAGAAGCAGTGAAAAGGAAGACAGCAGAATACCTTATGCGTGCTGAAAAAATTTCCAGTCTCTACCATAAAACCTCTGAAGATGCATCTGTTTCTATGGTAGGCTTTAATTAATTTTTTTTCTGAATTAATTTTTTTCAGGGTTTGGTATCATTAAGTAGCAAAGCATATTCTAGCTTATGGTTCAAAAGCTGTCTAGCATTTCTCTTTTGGGAGGCCCGAGGAGTTTTTTTGATGTTGTGTTTCTGTTAAGTTGCCATTCTTTCTGATTCTTCATAATTTTACAAGGAGTGCTGGGTTTAATACAGGACTGCTTTTCACATGCTTTCCTACTGCTCATGGTTGATCATGTAGACATTTTTCATCATGCTGAAGAATCTAAAGGTAAAGGAAAAAGCCACACTAGAGAGCAACATTTCGTTTGACTTTTCCATGAGAATGCTGGTCAGTCCTGTGGGGAGTGAAAAGCTTGTTGGTTTCTTTAGCCTAGCACAAGTGAGTCAAGCACAGGGTAGAGGGGATCAGATTAATTTTCACAGAACAGGTCCTTAATAGAGCAAAGGTTCTTCCTGATCCTTTCAAATGTCTCTCTTGGATATGCTTGTGGGATCAGTTCCTTTTGATTTTTGAGAAGTTGCTGTGCTAATGCCACTTTCTTGAGCAGAATACCCTTATCTGTGCTCGTACAAAAGACAAACAAAGTTTGTTCTAAGATACCTTTGATAAATATCTAACTTGCCCTACCTTAAACAGTTCCTTTAGGATTTATCTCTTTCTACTTTAGACTTTTACTGCAGTCATGTTAAACTGTGTTATTGTCAATGACTGCCCTATTGCAGTAAGTATAAAAGCTACAAACTTCCTGACTCTCTAATATCAAGGGATAACAAAAGGGATAGAAGATTATTGCTTCTTACTTTGCACGGATCTAAAAATGCTTTAAGGAGACAAGCTGCTGCAAAATTTGGAGGCCTTCTAAAAGCTGTCCGTCTAATAAGTAAATTTAAAAAGCAAAGACACTGATTTTTTGAGGGTAGATTTTTTCATGTTGAGAGCCCACAATTTTGAGGATGTTCCAAATGGGATATATTTTGTGAGGCTTGGAGTCTTGCTGTTGCTATGAACTGTACTTTGAACAATTTAGTACTTTGGACAGATAGGAACTCCTACTAGGTATTCTTTCTTTGGGTCAAACACCCCTGAAAATGGGGAAGAAGCTATATTGAATGGAATCCTCAGTGTGTTTGGAAACTGAAGAACAAGAGAAAAAAATCCACGCACAACCTATTTTTGCCTTTTTATAAGTTTAAAAACTAACTGTGGTTGGGAAGGAGGAAGAAATAGGTTGCATTTTTCTGTGTGTGCTTGAGAGGTAAAGTATTTCCTCTTTTATGCTGTACTGAATAAGACACATGCCTTCTTTGCAGATCCAAAGAAGAGCAGATTTAATTGGGATAAGACAAGAAAAAAAAAGCAGGTAGAATAAAAAACCATTCTCCTTCTGTGTTGAAACTCAAAATTGACAAATCATGGCAAATCTTGTTTTGTACAAAGTGTTGCATCTGGCTGATTCTGCTGTGTACAGAAAAAAAAAAAAAAGGCCATCCAGCCATGATTTAGCCTTTTTTTTCCCTGTGTTTTTACATGTATTTTAATGTCCTTTATTTGCTGCTCTTCATAATGTGTAAGTTTTACTTTTTTCTTAGAACTTTGGAATTTGCTGATATTGAGGGCAGATAGTGCTTATGGGTCATGGTGACTGTGGTGAGGAACAGCTTGTCTCTTGTTCATAGCTGAAAATTACCTGGGAGAAGGACTTAACTCCCAAAATAATTGTGAGGATAGTGGTAGGGACCACAAAGAATTGGCATGCTCTGTGCTTTTGCTTAATGCCTTAAGGAAAATGAGGAATGTGACTGTTCCCCTGTGTTGGTTGCTGAGCAGGCCTGAATTCTTGCACTTTAGTTACTGCTTATTATTTTTACTTCTCGAGACAGTTTATATTGGAGTTTGTATGAATTATTCCACCCCATATGGACAGTGATAAGTGCCCTGGAAGAACCTCCATCTATAGACAGTGTGATTCTTGGGAGATACAAGTGGCAACTTGCAGATACTTTGTGTCCTTCTCCTACAGACCTTAAGTGCATGATGGGCACGGTTAGTGCAGTACCCGGGCCCCCTTAGGAGTGGCAGAGTGCAGTTTTGTTATGGAAAGCATGATTCAGTGCAGGGAATGTCATGGGCAGTGGGGGTGCTGAGACCATTTGCGCCTTGGAGGAAGAGGTCTGGCTAGTAAGTGGGCGTGGGGATTTAAGGCAAAGTGCTCTTGTTCGTGACCTGGTGTCACTGGGCAGAACTGGTTTGTCACCTCTGTCTGCTGTAAGTGGCTTTGTGTTTCCTGTGGTGCCCTTAAAAGGAGCAGTCATGGGCATCAGAACTCGGCTAACCTGTCCTCCTTGCAGATGGAGTTTTACCTCCTTACACATGGAGTTTTACCTCCACCAGGCCAAAGAACTGTCCAGCAAGGGAAGCAGTAAGCTCAGAAGTGCAGGTTCAGTTACTGTCCTGCACTTCTCAGCCTGTCAGATCTCCCAAAGGCTTGGGATGCCAGCCATGTGCTGGGCCACCTGCAGCAGTCTCAAAAGCCTGTGCCCACTAAATGTACCCTTTGCCATCTGAGCACCATGTGAAGGTAAAGCACAGAGCCTGGCTTTTCTCTGGGAGTCCGGGCAAGGAGGAAGTGAGCCATTCTTTTGTGGCTGGAAATGCCAGGCCCTTGCCTTTTCCAAGACTAGATTTCCCTAAAGAGGCAAAAGTCTGGTATTTGAGAGCGGAGAAGCAAAATTGTCTTTGATGTCATGGAAACCAAATGAAGAACAGCTACTTTGTTACTTTTCAGCAGTGTAGCTCTCAAGGATAGCATCCTTAGCAACCACCCCTGCTGCTTGGAAGTTCAAGTGGTGAAGAGAGGAGCACAAGAAGATGGTATTTGGAGAATCCTTGGCATTGTTAAAGAAAGGTTTTGGGTAGAGGGCTTAAAAGAAACATAGGGAACTGACTCAGCTGTGACCTTGAGCTGGGAACTCATCTGAGTGTCTTGTAAACATTCAGAAAAGCCTTGCTGTGATCCATAAGAGTAGGAGATGTGGAGACAGCTCCTGAAGCTTTTAAACAGGCACATGAACCTTCTGGAAAAACAAGCTGCAGCAAATGCTGTCCTTTCCTTCTTCCTTTGGTGCAGCACGGCAGCCTCAAGGGCCGTCTCTTGGACAAGTGCTGCAGAGCGCTGTGTAAGAGCAGCGCTGGCTCATTTTACAGATTCTCAAGCTGCATTTTCTTCTCTGCCCCTTTATAAGTAGCATCTCTGGGAGCCACCTCCAAGCCTGAGTAGGAGCTGCAGCAACAGCCTCTGAATCACACTGGCCTGACCATCAGGAAGCTGGAGTCTTGCATAGCTGTCAGTGGCAAAGCCCAGCACAGCTGCTTGTACAGGCTGTGGGGATGTTTTAACTTTGGTTGTTTTTATAAAGCACATTTTTATTCCCTCTGCATCCCAAGGATTGAAATTGGCTCTGATTCTACTTACACCTAACTTCGTATATTCAGAGTTGTTTCTTTTTGCACCATTATGAAAGCTGTTGTCTTTTAAAATGTCAATTATTTTTGATTTTTCAAAGCAATTTAGTAACAAGAGGTATATGCAAGCCTGTTGCCCAGACAGAAGAAGCAGTCTTTGTGGTTTCCATAAGATATCTTCCTAAAATTCTCATTAAATGTGCATGAAAATTACATGAAGTATAAAGAAAATGCGCTGCTGTAGTTCTGTGAGATATAAATTTAACATAAAATAAGAGATTCAGTCTCAACTTCTAGGATCACATCCAAGATGTGTCCCAGCTTCAGGAAAAGTGCATTTCCCAGCTTGTGCTCACTGAGGGCCTCCTGAAGCATGCTGTAGTTCTGTCTGGTTCAGATGCAGGCAGAAATCCGACCTGGTTTTCTCCTGGTGCAGAGAGAGGAAGAAGCCAGGATGTTTGCCATACCAGGAGAGCTGGAAGCACTGTCACACCCATGAGGCAGATACCAGTGTATCTGCATCAAAACAAGGCATCTCCTTGCTGCAAGTGAAGGTCTGGCTATGCTACAGGTAGACATTATTGAAATATCAATGAAATATCTGAAAGGCAAGGGGAGATTGCATTTTGATGTGCAGGTCTGCACTGGTATTCATGAAAGTTCTCTTATCCTGAGGATCCATGGTGACTGATGTCAAAGGTGGCAGCATTAGCAGTTAAATTAGCAGAACTTTCTGGGTGAAAGAATGAAGAGGGGAAAATAAAGATCAAATATTTAATTAGAGGGAAATCCAGGGAAAGTAGCGGTTGTGCTGGGAAAGCTTTGAGAGACCAGTGCGAGGGGCATCACTGCTTGAGCACGTGGATTGCTTTGAGCAACCCAGGAAGGACCAGGACTCCACCATTCCTCGAGTACCACTGCATCCCAGGAAGAAAAGGGTGCAAGGAGCCCCACCACAGATGCTGGGGTGCCCCCAGCCTGAGATGTACACATGGTGTGGTTTTTGGAGTTTCCCTGTGAGGCCAGGAGCTGGATCCTTGGGGATCCCTTCCAACTCAGGATATTCTATGATTTCCCATCAACTGGTGTTTGTGTCACTGGGCTAGGGATAGTGCTCTTGCCTTAAATGAGGTTAACGTGAAATGCCCTTTCTCTTACTTGACTGGTGGAGTTCTCTGTCTCCCTCTGCTCTTCTACCTGCTGGCAGTGATGCCAAAGCTGAGGCAAGGGCTATGGCCATATTCCTTGTGTAGCTTACAAAACCAGAGCTTTCCAAAGGCAAGCAGTGGCCACAGGCTGCTGGGTCCAATCAGCATCAGCCTTTTCTACTTGAAATCTACACATGGTAAAAGGTGGTGGTGGGAGAGGATCTGGTGATGCCTATCCTTACTCTGGGTAAATCCAGCCATGCAGCTCAGAGTGTAGTCTGGAAATAGAGAGGGCCTGACCACAACAGAGAAGATCCTGGGATACCTGAGCAGCATGCTGAGCATTTGAACTGCTGAAGGCCTTCTGCAGGCAGAGGTGGCCTTACAGTTTGTTCAGAATATTTGTCTCATTTCTAAAGGCAAATGAAGCTTTTTTTTTTTTTTTTTTGTTATCCCACTCTGTTTTTTGATCAGAGTGAGGGTTTTTAGTTGTTTTTCTTCTTGCTGCCTAGATGCTGAGCTTGGATTTTTACTCTATTCAGAGGAGCAGGCTGTTTCATAGAGTGCTTAATTGCTGTAGTTTTGGGAATTGTTCTGGGAATTCAGAGTTTGTTTCCATCCTGCTTCACAACAGAATGTGATGCCTTCCCATCATTGGGCTCTTCTATTAGACTTTTGAAACAATGAAACCAAAGTACTTTAAAGAGCAAAACTGATGAAAATGGAGAGCCTGCTGGGAAATGTGGATGTGATTGTAAATCCCTTTAAGGTAAGAAGTGACTGTAGAGCACACATATAAAAATCTGTGTGTACACATGCTATTACCAACTGTGCCACCACTGGTTACATTTTAGAGAAGGACCTAAAATATATATACTGGGTTTTTTTGGCTCCTTGGACAGGATGGGTGCAGAAATCTGATTGTATAGCATTATTAGAAAACTATTAACTTCTGCAGGGATGTATGAACTTAATTCATGGTTGAATGTTATTCATAAGAGCAAATTTTAAAAGCGTGATTATTGAGGAATGGTTATGAAATGTAATAGCAAGCAGACAGAAGTAAAAATCTTTTATAGTAGTCTAGAGGATTAGGAAATGTTATCTTCCTTCAAATGTCTTCCTTGGAAATCTTGTCATGAATAAACTGTGTTAACACAATTCTTTGTTTCAAGGGAAGTTTTTCATTATTGCAGAAAAATTGCCTACTCTCAAAATACTTTCAACAGCTCACTGGAATGTGGAACTGAAATTAGGTTTGGAGGAAAAAGTTCCTGTAGAATTTTCTTTTTTTTATTCTTCTTCCTGTTAAAGTTTTAGATTGTAGAATCTGGGCTGTTTTTTCTTAACTGCTGTTGGTATTCCTGCTTGGCAGGGTTTACATGACAAAACAATTATCAGATCCATACAAAAAAATGAAGATCACTAATAAACTCCCAAACATTGAGCCTAGAAAAGCACACTTTTCTGCAAGCTTTTTGAACATGTATTTATGGTCCTTTCTTTTGGATTTTGTGGACAATCCGTACTTAAATAAGTACTGATTTTTAGGAAGGAATTTGGAAGGAGAGAATGTTGTTGAGTGAATGGGGAAGGCTTCGAGGAGTAGCTTTGTCCTTGGAGGATAGCACAGTGAGGATGCCTGAGGGGGAAAAAACAGGGTGGCAGGAAGTTGCTCTGCCTAGTTCAGGATCTTGGAGTTTCTCATCACAAGGGAAAGTTTTTTGATTTGTCTTGATACTTAAGCATTTAATCCACAGCATATTTGTTTACCAACCATTTTCCTTTGTGACACAGCTGTTAAATATTGCCTCAGAATGCTGACCTTCCTCTTCCTTTGCACCTTTGTGTAATAGAAATCTACTTGGGGAGGCCAGGTTATGCTTCAAAGGAGTTTTACATTCAGCAGCTCTGCAAATGAAGTTACCTTATTTGTGAGGAAGAGATACAGATCTGTGGTTCTATTTGAAGCTACCTGTTGAATTTTTGGAGGAAGATCTAATAAATTCTCTCAGTTGGCAACTAGAAACTGCTGAAAATCTTTGTTCATATGCCAGAGGTATATGGGATGCTTAAATGTTGATCTTTATTCCAAAAGACTTCCAGTTGAAATGTTGTTCCTTCCCTCTGACATTCAAGCTTTGAATTGCTCTGAAAAACTACAAAACATAGTGTGGACAAACATCTATGTATATTAGCATATTAACTACTTGAATAGTTAGCACCTGCCAATTTTCTTGCTGTGGTGTTAATTTCTAGATTAATGATACATAGCTAGTTACTTTTTTCTAAGGCGGCTTTAGGAATCATTTCTATTGTGCACCTTATTACTAAAAGGATTTCATAAAGCCCACCAGAGAGCAAGAGAACCCTATTTATAATTCTATTTTTTATGTTCTTCAGACTTAAAAAGCCTCTAATTTGCTTTCTCCTCCTCAGTGATCTCTGAATTATTTTGTACCCAGAATACCTGTAAGGCTTTGATTGATTATTATTATGTGGTAAGAACTAAGTAATCAATTGCTGGGTTCCATTAAGCATAGAAAATATAAAAATTCATTGCTTTTTTCTTTGTTAAATTTTTGTTTTCAGTTTTATCTTGACTTTTATTTACTTGCAAGTTGATTTTTTTCCCCCCGCTAAGGACAAACAGAAAACTTCTCCTTTCATCTTCAGTCTCTCTGATTTATGATAAATTTAGTTTCCTTCGGCCTGGCATTTGCTTCAGCAGGCAGTCTTCCTTCAAGTACCACCCTGATTGATGTATAATCTTTGATATCTTCCATTAGCCTCCAGGATCACTAAGTTCAAGGCCCTCTTGGAACCTAAGGAGCCCTGCCGAGGAACTGAAGACCTTCAGAGTCCTTGGGGTGATTGACAAGGTAATTCTTCAGTGTCTCTTCAAGAATTCACTCATAAATCGACTACATGCTGACATTTTGTCTTTGAAGCTGTGGATCTTAAGAATATGAAACAAAAGGGGAAAATGACTCAAATGCATCTGCACCTTAAAATAACAAAAGTAGAAGACAAAAAGGCTTTTATCTAAGCAATTCATGTAAGGTCATGCAAAATGTATTTGAGCTAAAGGATAAGGTACATGTTTGGTAGCATTCAATAGGATCAGGCCTGTTTTTCAAAAATGAAATCATGGTTGCTGTTCTGGGGTAAGGACAAGTTGATCTCTTTTCAGTTGAACAGTCTGGTGGATACTGAAAATACAGAAGGGTAGAAATTCTTACTTTTGAACTCTTACTTGAAGTGGGAGCTGGGGACACACATGACTGTTCTCCTTCCCTGAGAATTCAGAATTGAAATCCCTTGCCAAGACAGAGATTCAAGCAATGAAGCCAAGCTTATTTTTGAGTCATGCAAATAATGTCTTCCAGAATCCCAGGATAATACCCGTCTGTAAACAGTAAAGGACCATACAGAATTTTTTGCAAGCCTAATTAAGAGACCAGAAGAATTGTTAGGTTGTTTTGATAATGCTGATTAGTTACCACCTTACCAAATACTTTTAAGATGATGCATTATTCAGCAGTGTGACAGTGGCTAATGCAGACTGGAACGGCTCGTTTCCTTTTTGCTGTGCCAAATCCCTTGTGCCTTTTGATAGTTCCTTATGTAGTCCCTAGTTTGTGCATGAGCTACTGATGCATGGTCAATTTATGCATTTGTAACGTGCATCAAAAACCTGTGGCTCATCCCTTGAGGTCTGTATTTCTTGGTTTCTTTTTCTTGTTGGACTGAACCTACCTATTGGGACTGTTTTTTGTTTATCTTTGCCTGTTTCATTGTAATTGTGTGCATAAGTTGATAACTTCTCCTTGGGGGGCTGTATACATCAGGTGTTATGGTTGTTTTTATAGCACACAAGGTTTCCTGAGCTCTGACTTCATATTCATTGTATCTTCTTTCCTCAGTTGAAAGTAGATGCAGAATGTAGCCTGTATTCCACTCTGTGTACATATCAGAGAGACATGTTGGAAAGGCCACCTATCTGTAGCACCTGTTAGTAGGTGCTAACTAAATTAGTAGCCACTAAATGGATGCAGTGTGCATGGATTTTTTGAATTATTCTGACAGAGTGAACCTGCAGAGATGTTGGAAATTGATCAAGAAAGACTTTCTCAGTATCTCCTTTCTTGTGTAATGCTAGTGAGCAGCTACTGGAAAAGATGCTTGACCAGAGTGAAGCTTTTGCAGTCCTTGGTGGTACCTGATCTCCTTAGCTCTCTTTGAGCAGTTTCAGTAAGCGTCCCAGGTGTGAGCTGAACATGTCCAGATCTTTGAAGCAGAGCTGGGGAGAATCAGGGTTCTGATGATGAGAAAAACACAAGATTCTCAGAGTTGGAGATGTATGCAAGGAGTAGCAGGCCTGTGCATACAGCTGGAATGCTCCTGTGTGAACAGTATCATAGGGCTCAGAGTTCATGTTTAATTACTGTGTAGAAAAGGGAGCTGGATTCTTTCAGGAGTCTTTGTACTCTCCTTTCCTTCTTCCAGATTCTTGTGTCACAATCTTAGCTTTATTCTGAGTAGTCTGCTTTTTAGCACATATTTCTAGGGATCTGTAAAATTGTGAGGCAAATGAAAACCTACTCTAAGCCCAGAAAATATTTTATTTGGTTTTATAGTGCATACACAAAATGCATGTGAATATGAAACAAAAGTGTGCATGTCTGTGGGCTGGAGATGATGCCCCTGCCTTTAGTTTAAAGCACCATCTCCCTTCCTTCCTCACCATCACTGTCATTTCCCTCCTTCTCTGCTTCCATATGCCCTAAAGCTCTCATCATGGAGAAATCCAATCAATGTGTAAGTATCCTTGCTACAGCAAAGTAGATGACATAGCGTGCTTGTTCCTGAAAATGGATTTTGATTTTCAGGGCCAGCACTGAAGATGCTATGCTTTTGGGCACAAGGCTGTAACTGATTCAGCACCATGCAGAGTTTTGCCTGAAAATAATCTTCCATTCTAACCCTAAGGTAGCTGCTTCTGTTTCAGCAGAAAATGGGTGTGTGGGTAGTAATGAGCCACTGGCATTGTAACTGCTGGCTTGACTAATCCTGTGCAAGACTGGCTTAAACACACCGACTTGAAAATGGTGTTGGTTGGTTTGCAGACTTGTTCTCCCACTGCTGAAGCCCAGAGTGGTGTCTGCCTGCTACAGAGCTGCCTCGAGAAAACCAGCTGTTAACCTTCCCTCATTCAAGTGCTGAAAGGTTCAGTGCTTTCCCTTAGAGTCGTGTCACTCTTTGTTCTTCTTTTGAAGCCTCTTCAAGTGTTTTGAATTGGATTCATTTTCACAGACAAAATGCTTGTTGCTACCTGAAACTCTGGGTTTTTCAAACTATTTTAGACCAGGCAGAATGTTTAGGTATTTAATTTTAGCCTGGTTTATTCCCAATGTGCAGTCTGTCTTTCCCTGTCTGCCCTTTCACCTTCCTTGTCACCTCAATAATTTTTGTTGCTTTGACCATTTTCTGCTAAATCTGAGAGTTAGAGATCTTAACATTATTAAGCTCCTTAAATTATTGTGAAAATTCAGGGAAGTATGACCATATGTGCCTTGCCTCCCATCCTTCTGCTTTTGCTCTCGTGCAAAGGCTGTAGTATAAATCTGACTATTTTAGTAGACTATATTTTGCTTGAGGAAGCCTTTTTTTTTTTTTTTTTTTTTTTTTTGAGTTCTGCTGCTGCTGTGTTTGCTCACTTCATGGTGTCAAAAGGTAACGAGGTGGTGTTTGCAGGTATTTTATATGTTTAATATGTAAAGAGCCTGCCTGTGAGTAGGTTTCTGAAAATGGAGGTGTAATCTAATTGTAAAGGTGGCTTTTGTCCTGCAAACGTTATGGAATGTGAGGTGCTGCTGTTTGGTTAGCAAGGCTCTTACTAGTGTTACCAGAGGTACTGCATAGGAAACAAGTACCTAAATATTGTAGCTGTTGTTATCACCAGCTATGAATGATCAATTATTTTATCATCTCATATACCTTTAAGTAGGAAACTTCTTTTTTTGGAATAGGGAAGAGTTTTGCTTTCAAAATTTGCCTAATTAAAAATCAAGGTTGTAGGTTCTGTGCTGAGTTTCTGCCCTAGGCAAATCTTTCCTTTGAAGCTACAACCAGCCCCTAAAGAAACGACTTTGTTATGGTGCTGCTGGATACCTTCACAATGCTGTTTCAAACCAAATTTCTTATTCTTTAGAACCCTCTGTTATTTAGATTCATTCAATTTAAAGATTCACCTTGAAAGCAGAGTGCATTAAGTAATAACTATGCCTCTGTAACCAATGACTGTCTTTTATGTCTCTTCTATCCCCTCCCCGGTCCCCCATCAAGGCGCACTGTCAGTACTGGCACTGGCTGTGTTCAGTTCTTCCACAGCTGTCCATGCATTTGAGCTTGTTGTTCAATGCACTGTTAAGCTTTATTATGATACCTAATAAAATCACGTATTCTCATCAGGGCCTTGTGGTAAAATTATTTTTGGAGTTTCTGAGATAGATTATGTTTTTTAGAAAATGGAAGCAATTCTGCTAATTGTGAATATAGGGTTTTTTTGTGTCTCCCATGCTGTCCTGAGAAGTCCTAATTCTGGTGGCTGTACATTTTGGTGAAGTGACTTTAAAAATACGCCGGAGAACCAAATTAATATTATTAATTATTTATAAAGCGTGATCACTATTTGTCTGCTTAATGAGTGAAAGTGCCAAAAGGCAGAAATCGGTAGAATATATGTCAACTTCACATGCATAATCTGCAGACCCAGAGTTGAATTCAAACAGGTTATGGCTAATTCTAATGAAATTTAATCAGAGGGGTAGGAGGAATAGTCCCTTCTTATGGCAGCATGTATGGTGTTGTTGCATGAGTAACAGACATAGCTAACTATGTCCTTTTAGTGTTTGTTAGGAACTTAAATATTCAGCCTTTTATTGTCAGGCGAGATTAAAGACTGTTGCAGCTGTGAAATGGAGTTGACCATAGCAGATGTTTTCTCTCCCCTGGCTCTCAGGTGCACTCTGTCAAGCACCTTTAGATCATCTTACAGATTTGCCTGAGTGGCTGTGTGTGCTTAAGAAGTGTGGGGGAAAGGGAGCTGGAATGTACATACAAACAGGACATAATGGAAAATAGCAGTAGAAAAACGTTGAAAATCTGCAGCTGAGTAATAATAATAACTATTCATATAAGTAAACTTTTAAGAGCTGGTTTTATGTTTTGATAACCTTTTAGTTTCTCAAGTGGCTTGCCAAGTCCTACAAAACCAAACCAACTACAGAGTTATTGTCAAAACTGATTTCTTGGCTCACCACCTTCCTTTCCCTACTGCTGTGGGATTATTCCTAAACTACTGTCAGGTTTCAAGCCCCAAGTAACAAAGCTTGCTCAACTTTAAAATGTAGTCTCTCTGCCAGCTAGAAAGGGTCCTGTCCCTTCTTCCCTGCCCCCAAACACGTGCCACTGGTTTTCCTGAAATTATTCCATTTATGTTCCATAAATCTGAACATTTCTCAGTGTTTTTTGTTGTAACCCTTGCTTCTCTCTAGCTTCTTTCCTGTTTGTCTCACTAAAATTTCTTTTGACTTGAGTGAGATTTGGTAGAGTAATGCAAATTTTGCCCTTGCCTTTAGAAAAAAGAAATTACTTTGTTGAATGTTCTTCTGCAGGCTGTACTATATGTCTTCTGGCCTTCAGAGAGAAATAAATTATTGAGATATTTTCTTTTAAGCCAAGATTATTTAAGTTTTTCTTCCTAATTGTTACTAAGTTGCTTAATACATAGTTTGTGCCAGGCAATTGTTCTGGGATGCCAGTGGCATTTCATACTGTAAAATGCTTTCATTATTAAAACCTGCCAGATACATTTTCTAGGTTAATATTTCACCATTTGTAATTTACTGGTCAGTTTTTAGTTTACTTTTAAGGAAGTGGACTTTTCTCTCTGTTACCAACTGACTCAAAGTATTTAAAAATTCAAATTTGAATATATGCTTCTTTCTTAGCATTTTCATTATTTAAAGCTGCACCATTTGTCTTATAAGTACACTATTATTCCAAGTCATAGAATATACAGAGTCTAAGTTCCTTAGAATAATGGTTTGAAAGGAGGAATAATTGCAAACTGAAGATAATTCATATTGCACAGGTACAAGGATAAGGAATAATCACATTTTTCATACATATTAGCCAAATGTAATCTCTTTCTGTAACGACAGAGGGAGATGAGTGAGAGTCCGGGTGGTGTAATCTGAAAAGTGACAAGAATAAATCTGTGTTAAGTAGATCTTTTAATCCTGGTAGCTTTGTGACAGCCGGCACAGCTGAGGAGAGCAGGAGGAATTGCACCCCTGCTCCTGCGCATCAGCAGAGCTGTGTCCTGAGTGCAGCGCCCAGCTGAGCTCCAGCCTCGGCTGAGGTTTTCTTGCAGTCCCAAATACTTGTGCCAGGCATCAGGTGGATGACTTGTCTCATTCCTTGTCATCTGTCACTACAGCATTTTCCAGCTGGTGGGGTAAACATAAGAGAAAAAATCCTCATCTGATACATCTTCAAGTTTGTAGGACTTTTGCTAGAGTCTATCCTATCTGTGTATCCTATGATAAGGATACATTTGTTTAGCAGATAAGGACCAGAGTTAATAGGTGGCCCACTGGTGACAATAATTACATGATGTGTTTTCGGTGTAAAGCAGCAATTTAATAACAAAATGGAGCTGGTTTAAAGTAATCCCTTAGCTGTGGTTTGTCTTGGAGACCTTTCTGCTGTCTGATTCTGCAGTAAGAGATCTTATTCAATTTTCTTTGATCAGGCACGAGCTTTTTTTCACTTGTGTTAGTGAACTTAAAGTCACATTTTTGTAAGCAAATGTGTTGACGTCTTTGTTTTGATTAGCGTTAAAAGCCGCTCCAGTAAATAAAAAGCACAGGTATGTTCTGTGCTATGAATGAACAGAAACTAGGAAAAAAAAATCAGTATTGTCATGCTGGGCAGGGAAGAAGGGAGGGGGGCAAAATCCCAGAAAAGGAAGGGGATCTGGGGAAGCAAATGTGTGCAGTGTGTTAACACATAGGATTTGTGTGTCAGTGTTCAAGGCACCCGCGGGAGAGCAGCGTGCTTCAGAGCAGCCCTTCCTTCTCCCAGAGCTGTCCCCCGTGACCTTGGCTGGGGGCTCGCTGGGGTGACTGCTGGTTCACCACGTTCTCTTTTCCTGGTGCGCCTTGCCTGTTGCCTGCCCCTGGGTCTGCGCTCCCCCTTATGCTGACTTCTGCAGTATTCCTTCGGTCTCTTATCTCAGGGCTTTGATGCATATGTTCTGAAGGTGGCCACCGTGACTTTGGGTGGCAGCAGATGGTAAACCTTCAGGCTGCCACCGGCTATACTGGTGTTAAGTTGGAAACTTAACGTTTGATGAAGAATCAGTAGTGCATATGAAAGAGCTTTTACTGCAGAAATATCTTTTAATTAAAAAAAATTAGCATACCAAAACATTTGCTAATTTCTGTGCATTTAAAGGATCTTAAAATTAACTGTTTTCTTAAAGCTAGACTATGGTTATTTACCAAGCAGGTTTTATTTTATTTTTCTCCAATTAATTGGACCTACTATATTGAATTGAATAGAATTTATTTTCCTCTAAGCTGTTGGGTACACTGTAAATCAAATCTAAGAAGCTAATTTTTTTAAGTAGCTGCTGTCAGCATCAGAATTAACTCTTGACTGAGGGAAGGAAAATAAAATGACAAGTAGGAAATTCTGTTTGGCATCATGTCTGCACTTTACTGAGATGCTGTTGTGCAGTGCTGCTGTGTTCACTTGTTTTTTGGGATGTTCCTGAGAGCTCCAGTGCTTGTAAAAATTTAGGATGTCTGTGCTGCTGAAGACACTTATTTACATTAGATATTTATTGGTGGTGATTGCTATTTGTGTGTCAGTGTTTTTGGCCGTGTTGAGGTTGTCATCAGTGCAAAAAAAATAAAGAAAGAATGAGTAAGCAACAGAGCTGTAAGAGCCAGCACGATATGTGGACCTTGACTCTGTTCATCCATTAGTATTACAAATAGGATTTTGCCTTGTCTCCTTTTGTGTCACAATCTAGTTGCTCAGTGCCCAGGAGTGCCCTGCTGTGCCTTCTCCCTCCTCTCTGAGACAGGATGCTGAATGTTACAGCCGGCAGTTCATTGTTAGCAGAAGTTAAATATTATAACTTATGTAGTGAAAGAGGTTCTGTCAGCTCTGTGAGCTAGAAGCAGCCTCGGCTAATGCCAGCATCTCTGTGTGATCTGCTCTAGAGAATAGCAGAGCTCTCTCCTAGGGAATACTCTGTGGAATCCTGTTTTGTCCCATTGTGCCTTTAGGGTGAGGACATGTCACTTTGCATTTTAAAAAGGAATCTTAGAATTACAAAAACCCTTTTTCCACGAGGGAAGTGTGAAGGAATGCAAACAGGAGACTTGGTGCACTGCTGTCTATAAATTGGCTGTAAAGCGTGAGGTGAGGAGTAAGTTGGCACCTGGGTCGGTTGTGCCCTTCTGCAGCAGTGTTGTAATGCATGCAAGAGCTGCTGACCTTTCTCTGCTCTGGATGAGTGATAAAAAGTCAAGCAAATATACTTGTGACCCTTTCTTTCCTGGACTTACCCCTTCCTGAAATAGCTTTCTGATAGTGACTTACCCATTCATGTTGTCCTTTAATTATTTGGGAGAATCTGGTTAAACCACATCTGTGTAATAATGCATGCAGGCTGCTTTCACTTGAAACAAGTTTTTGATTTGGTGGGCCCATGTAAAGTCTGCAGTCTGCCAGGGCCAAATGGACCATCACTACATGAATTTCTGAAGTTACTTCCAAGACTCTTCCTGGGCTTTTTGGAGTCCCTTTTGATGTAAACAGTCTTGCCAAAGGTTGGTACTGAATCAACAGAGAAATAATTGTCCCTAGAATGAAGTGGAACTGTAAATGTAAGTCATATGAGGAGGGTAGGATGCTTGATAGGAAGCAAAAGAAAGGAGCTGGTTAGTTGGACTGGGTAGTCCGTGTAGGTAGTTAACCTCAAAGGCACAGGGATCTTAGTTGCTGTTATTGCAGGTATAAAAGTGTAGCTGCTGCTTTCGTGTTGATGCTGCAATATAGCAGCAGATGAAGTTACCCCACAGGGACCTGCTGCCTGCTTTATTGGCCTTGGTGGTGGTGCTTCTGTACCTCAACTTATGGGGAGAGGGCTCAGTAATCTCTTCTGTTGCACCATATGCTAATACAGTGCTGATAAGCAAGTGTGAACAATGAAAGGGAGGAATACATTAATTGTATTTGTGCAATAAGGTATGCTATCAAAGGTAATTATTTCATGACAGTTTTAGTTATAGCAGTTGTTTTATCATGGAATGAAAGATGACTTTAGGAGCCTTTTATTGGAAAGACAATTGTATCAAATTAGTACCAAATTAGATTTTTGTCTTTATAAAGGTGAGCAAACCCATGAGCAGTTTTTAAATTGGTGTCTTCTACTGTACAAATGAACGAATCCTGTTTGAGGGTTAAAGAAGCTATTATTCTGTCCTTTATGCTGACAGCTTCATTACTGATTGGCCTACTGTTGGTATTAAAAAAATGTTTGGCTTCTTATGATCTTTGTGCGTGCAACTATAATATTAATACAGACCACGGAACTGTTCATTAAGAAATGACTTTAAATGAGGTTGATGCTTGTAAATCTGGAGAGATACAGATGTTAAATGCTGCCATTCCTTTTCATATACAGCCGTATGGCTAATAATTTCCAAGTGGCTAAAGCTCTTGTTAGCAAGCGTGCTGGTGTGTTAAGAATGGCCCTATAAATAACTTCAAGAACTGAAGTTGAAGGTGCTTCTTTTAAAGACTATTGTTAACTAAACATTATTGCCAAACAGATGGAAAGCATTCACCAGCCTGATGTTTTTAGGTCTAATTATATTATCGCCAGTCCTGTACGGCTCAGTTGAAGAGGTGTATCCAGAGGCCAATTTATAATCATTTAGCCAACACCTGTTTGGGAGATATTGACAGTCAAAGGGCACATTTGAAAAAAGAAATCACATATGTTCTCGTATTTATTGCCTCAATGTGAACAGTGTCTAGTTGCAAACAAACTTGGGAGAAGAGGAAGGAGAGTGATTGTAAACACATACGTGTTTCCAAACCATTTTTATCTTCTTTTGGCACCTCTTGTAAAGTGGCTTTTATTTTTTATCTTGTTCTGTTGATTTTCTTTGGTTGGTTGGTGTGATTTTGTGTTTCTCAATTTTAATTGTACACCTTTTGGTTAAGCAAGGATAACAAAACCAGTTTTACAGTTGTTATTTATTGAGTTGGTTTCCTCTGTTTCTGGAAGCCCTATGTAAGAGGCCTAAAAAGTTGTTTGGCAAACTCAAAAGACTGGGAATATTTGTCTTTCTTTACCATGCTGTTGAAATGGAAACTGTGTGTCATTCCTTTTTTTAAAAGAATCTCAATAGCACCAACTTCTGTTGATATTTTTTCCCCTGCCAAAGATACAGAAAAGTTTTTAAAATTGTCTGCAAGCCTAGTAAAAGAGGAGGTCTTTGAAATGGGGAAGAGTCTGTGACTTCATTTATTTTGGTGAAATATCGTGACAGAGGAATGATTAGAAAATACTTCCGTTCTCCTTCTCGTGTTTGAGATGCAGTGGAGAGAGAAGTAGGTTTTGAATGCTGCCATCCAGAGACAGCAGAGCATGGCTGCATTGCTGCCCCTCGCAGCAGGGAGCTGAGGGAGGCTGGGTGGTGCTCTCCTTCTGCCACCTGATGAAGCCCTGTTGCTCCTGATGTGTCATTCCTCTGCAAGAAGTCTTTGTGGGTGCAGGCTGGCTTGATCTTCACTGCTCCTTGTCTGTTCAACCCAGCGTTAGGTAACCCCAGTGCCTGGAAGGGAGAGAAGCCCTTTAGGAGTTTGATTTTGCAGCCTAATTATTTTGCTGTAACTGTATGTGAATATTTATATTGGAAGCTTACAATGTCTGCTGTAAACAAACAATGATGGCACATTCTTGTTCCTAGAGGAGGGTTGAGCTTGTGCTTGTGCTGCTCATGTGGCTGTCTTGCAGCTGGTGCTTTTCAAGCACATCTGTGTTCTTAGGGTTTGAAAACACTTAATTCCTGAGCAGGGTGACTTGAAGGCAGAGGGTTCCAGCTTTCTAAAGCTGCAGTTTCCTAAATGTATATATACTTGTATCTTTTTCTTGTTTTGTTTTCAACACATAAACAAATGGTGCTTGCTAAAAGTGTAGGTGCTATTTAGTGCTTCTCTCATTGCTTTGTTTAAAGTGCTTTCAGTAGAGGTGATGCACTGCTAGCAGAGATGCTCTTTGCAGCTGTACGTGTTCTTGCCTCTGCAGGAAACCCATCCACACTTTTCTCTCTAAATAAATCCTCTTTTTTGTTGTTGTTACCCTCATTTTAAAGATCTAGATCCTCAGTCATTTTTTTGCTAAAAAAAAAAAAAAAAGAGACTGGTTGTCAAGTCTGTATGCTGCAGGGGTTTAATTTTTAAATTGATTATATCACTTTCTGTGTAAGAGTATTCGGCATTAGATTTAAGAACTATGTTTTGTTCGCTTACTTCTGTGAATCCTAAATAAATTCTGATTACTTTTTGCTTAGGTTTTGCTTGTAATGGACACTAGAACACAGCAGACTTTTATATTGAAGGTGAGTAAAATCTTTTATTATATGGCCTCTGAAATTATACCACCACACAAAGATCAATTTGTATGTAGTTTATAGAGGTATCCCTGCAATATATTTTTATTATGGTAATACGCATTAAGTTCCCTGGAATTCTTTTTGTCAGTGTTTGGTTGCATTCCTTTCCTTTCTCTCTAACATCCCTAGTGCTCAGATGCGCTGGTTTAGTCACCTGAAATACTTCTGGTTATTGAGGCCAACACCTTTGCAGGCTTTGGTAGAGAATCACACATTTAATGTGCTGCTTAAAACATCTATAAAGCCCTGGTGGCTCAGGACTTCTGACAAAGGTGAAAATTCTCCTTAATCTGAGCACATTCACTGCACTTTGTGTTTGGTCTTCTTTTGCTGAGGGATATCCTGCTGGCCAGAGTGGTTTCTGGATGAAATGTACAACTGGCCTTCTTCATTTTACATCAATAATCGGAGATAACTAGGTTTAATGTTACTAACCCAGTACCTTTCTGTACAGTTATTTGGTCAGTAAAATTTTTGCATTACTCTTTTATGTTTCAGAAAGTGTTCTGATCAAGACCCCAATGTGCTCAGAGCATCTGTGATGCTGAGAATTGGTTTAGTTTTGAGTACTGTTTTTGTGGCCATTTACTTCAGGCTCCCCTTGACATGAATTCCACTGCTAATGGTGGGAAGGATGGAAAAAAAGCTGCGTCCCAAACATGAAGCTATAATTACTTGTTAACATTTTGTGACTTTGCTTCAGATCTGGCTTACAACCCACCTTAACTGTGCATCGGCCTTTGAAATTGTATGTGCAGGATACAGCAAATCTGTTTGTTTCTCATAAAGGTTCATTTGTGAATATTGTATATTAGAACCTCACATTATCTACTGGCAGATAGGGTAACATTGAATTTCCCATGTAACTGCCTATGTTTATCAATATTGTAATAGGTCACACTATTGACATAATTTTTTTCTCTTTCTCTCTCGCCTCCCTTCCACCCTCCCACATCAATTTTTTCACTTCTGGCAACTTCATCCCTGCGCTGCCTCCCAAAAATCATTGCCTCTCAAGGAGACTAATCCTTTCTGTTCCTTTTTATTGAGGTGGTTGCTGTCTTTAGTAAAGTAAAATGGAAATGTGAGGATTACCTGTGAGGCTAAGGCATTGTTTTGTCTTTAAGACTTGAATTGAATTTTTTTAATAGTGTCTTTTGGTCACGCGCAAAAATAAAATTTTAAAAAAAGGTCACAGGGAAATAACTGAGTGTCATCCTGATGACTTAGTTTGAGAGAGATTCTAATAAAAACATTGACCCATGTAATTGATTTTAATGGCAGCTTTGTGCCATCTTCTGTTCTCTGGAAACGCGCCAGATGCCATCAGCACAGCCTCGGGGGACCGAGGGGCATAGAGCAGCAGATGAGTGGTTTCTCTGAAGCCCAGAGTAACTCGGATAGATTAGTTTCGTTGATAAACACAGAGCACAGCAGGCTCCAAAGGCAACTGAGGGTACAACTGACCTTTTTGTTCTCTGTCAGGGTCTAAGGAAAAGTAGTGAGTGCAGCAGGAGCAGAACGACCATCATCCCCCGCTGCGTGCCCAACATGGTGTGTCTGCACAAGTACATCATCTCCGAGGAGTCTGTCTTCCTCGTGCTGCAGCACGCAGAAGGTTTGTCTCTCCTTTAAGCATATTGTTGAAAAGAGTCAAAGTTTTTCAGTTTTAATCAATGGCGCACTTCATTGTCAGATGAATCTCTTTCCATCCATTAAAATATTTTTAGTGTGGCAGAGAGGTGTCATGTAAGACACCCCACTATGTTCCTCTGTCCCTCCCCCTTTTCCCTTCTCATTCTGCGGTGGATCTCATTCCTGCTTCAAATGGCCTCAAATCCTGATGGGTTACTTGAATTGTAGCAGTACTGAAGGCTTCCAACTGTTTATTTTCTACAGGAGAGGGAGTGGTTTGACTGCAACAACTATCGGCATTATTTAGTTATCTCTGAGATAGTCTTTGACTAGTAAATCTTTTTAGCATCTTCTAGTTAAAATGACAAGTATTTGCACTAGAATTTAATAGCTCTGCTAAAAACCATGAACATTTTCCTGTTGGTTAATATTGCTCTGATCTGGATTTTTAAGAAAATAGCTAGTGGCATCACACAGGAGTTCAAAGCAGAACCACAGAGATGTGTCTTCAAACTATTTATAAAATTCCTGTTAAATGTACAGTGAACAGGTGGCACAAAATAATTACATTTTGATTTTTTTGTCTAACACCTGGATTTAAATATTCCCTAAATGTAATTACCCATATTTGTTTAGAATGAGTGCAGAATATAAATTTTGGGGTTGCTAATAGTTATTTTTTAGGAAATGTTAATAACTCAGACAGAATGGATGATGTGAAGAAACTAAGCTGACTGATAGAGAAGATAATTTTATTACATTGAATATTATTTATTTTTTCCCCTAATAACTTAGATTTTGGCTTTTTCATGAACAATTTGTCATATGAGGCCAGCTAAAGTTAGCTTTGCAACAGGAATGAATGTTTCTGCAATGTGTGTCTTGGTTTTGCCATGAGCACTGATGCAAGAAGAAAAGCCTCACATTGCAGTAGGGCCTGATGGTGATCTTGGAAATTTACATTGCTGCTTTGTACAGTGCAGCACTTTCTTTGAGATGTGTATAGAATAATAGACAAATTAATTGGGAGATTCTCACCTGAGCTGCACATAAGCGGTTACATTTTGTTCAGAGAAAAAGTATTTTTAAAAACCCACAACCAAAGAAGCCCCAAACCAAACAAAAAATCCCACCCACAACCCTTGTTGTCCTACAGTTTTGCTCTTCTCTTTAGGAAGAACGTTCTTCCTTGACACAAATGGAAAAATGAGTGGAGTAGTAGTGGAATTTTGTGGCAGAAGTGGTCAGATGTAAGAACAAAAGTTTTAAGTAAAAGACAAAGACAACCTTCTGGAAGTGTTAATTTTATTGTGATAACAGTAAGAGAAATAGAGACGTGGCACAATCAGAGCTCTTTCATTTTCATGAACCTACTGTCTGAGCTCAGAACATGCAAAGGGAGAGGAAGAGCCATATATTCTGTTGTAAAAAGGGGTAGCTGGGGTACACAGTGATAAGTAAATTGCCTGAGAATGTATTCAAATAAGTGTATTGCAGATGTAGGGCCTGATTCCAAATCCCAAACTGGGGCAATGGCCACCGCTCCTCACCCTGCTGTGACACTAATGCTGGAAAGGGATTCGGGAGAAAGGCTTCTAACTCTGTGGGAATAAAGAATAAATAAAAATAGAGCTAAAGTTACGCTGCATTGTATGCAGACTAGTCTTGCTCACCCCACTGATGATGGTCTTGATCAGATCAGTCTTACATTAGAAGTACTCATTCTTTAAATTACAAGGATAATAATACCAGGAATCCCTATAGACAAACCTATCTTAAAATGTTGTCCATCTCAAATTAGATATGAATAGAGAAGATGCTTGTAGTTGATTTTGGGAAAGGATAAAAATTTCTAAGACAGTACTTTTTATGCAATAGTCTCTTGAAATTTTTCAATGACTTTTGAATGCTCTAAATATTCATACTCCAAGTAATTCTAGTAAGCAGTAAGATTGTACCAGTCAAATTTGTAAGTGGTGCTGATTTATGATGTTAGGTTTGTTAGCTACATCATTGTGAGTTTGAAAGGTAAAATACTAACTTAAATGGGTAGTGGCTCATACTGTAGCAAATTCAGAGGTTTTAATGCTATGAATGGACAATAACTGTTTGCTAAGCTGCTCACTGTTTCCTATCCATAGTAGATTTTAACTCTATTATTAAGAGCAGCACTGTTGGGTTTTGTGTGGAATTCTGCAAGCTTAACCACAGACTCAAGAAGAAGACCTTGGTTGGTTGGTTGTTTTGGTAAATCATGGTGGTATAACATGCCTGGAGTTGGTGAGTGAGGTCTTGGGTTCTTTTAGAGATTTTTCTCCCAGCCACAGTGAGACACTTCAAGGATGTATCTGAAGCACAAAAGTCCATAACGTTATCTTGTAGCTTTTTTGGAAAGCACTTGCCAAGTTCTAGTGTGGGAGAGAGCCAATCTGATGTTAATAAGGCCTCGCTTCTTCCTGGCACTACTAACAACAGAAATTTTAGAAACAGATGCTTCAAAAATAGGCTGGGGGGCTTCCATGGGACATCAAAGTTTAAGTGGCTGTTAGAAGCTGTCAAATCTCTTTAAGCATAAGCAAGCTGGAGTTCCTATCAATCTGGAGAGCACTCAAGAAACTTCCTGCTGAAGAGGCTTGCTGCACGCAGCAATTGATAGACAACACCATGGTAGCACTCTGGCTTGCAAAGCTGGGGATTTGTTTTTAGGAGAGGAGATAATGCTAGCTGTAAATATTTGACAGCAATCAGAAAATGTAGGGAAGGTGATATGCTCCTTGGCAAGTGACTTTTTCAGGAGGCTGCTTTGGAATAGTAGCTTTTGCTCCAAGTGCATTGGAGCTTTGCCTAAACCAGCAAACCTTGCAGCAGAGATTCACCAGAGCACTGGAAATACAGGACTGCAGATACATGACTCTGATGCTTGTAAACTACTGATGTGTTAGAGATTGGGCAGGAGGGCAGCTTCCCGTTTGTGTGGAGCTGCAGCTCCACTGCGTCTGCTGTTGGGATGCTGTGGAATATTGTTGTTGTGCCAGGCAGTTCCTGTGTGTCTGCTTTGCTTTTGGCCTAGGAACTGTGCAAGCCCCATTTTTGGTAGCTGTTGCATTAACATGGTGAAGTTTACCGGTAGGCATGTCTCTATTCAAAAGGAGGACAGTGATTCTTTGAAAACCATGAAATTATTCCTTTTCCAGCAAGGAAGGCTATTAGTTCTCATGAGGTGCATGCTTGAGGATTGGAAGTCCTGGCCATACACAAATCCTTATGCAGTGATGTAGAGAGTTGGGCCCAGTTTTGGAGAATAATTCAAGCATATGTCTTTCAGTACTCTGTTTTTCTTCCCTATCACATTACAGTTATTTGGAAGCCTGGGTTGTTCACTTTGACTTTGTTTGGGTTTCCTAAATACAGTGACTGCTGCATTCTTAGCTGCATTCCAGTTCTGCGAGAATTGCAATACTTCATCCCTGGGAATATTCTCATGGGCCAAGCTAGCAAAAGCTACTGATGTATTTTGGAATATGTCTCCTTAGTCAGCCAATCTTTCAGGATGTGAAGCTGAAATGAGAAGTGTCTGAGCACTGGGTGAGGAAGAATCCAACTGGTCATGAATTTTTCTTGTCAGCTGGAACAAAAACATGTTTAGGAGATTAAATTTGCTGATCTGCTAGGTTTCTTTTTCTCCTGTCATATGTACTATATAGTATCTGTATTTTCTTTTTGGTGTTCCTACATCAAGTGCTATTAAAAAAAAAGGTGCAGAAACATTTGAAAGAATAATAAAGATTCCTAGTCAGCTTCATCACTTGGTCACTTTGTGCTGAATTTCCTGTTGATTATTTTGGACACTAACTTTTTAGATTCTGCCTTTAGAAGCAGAGGTATAAGCTCCAGAATACTGGAAATGTGGTTAAGTATGGTGCTGCTAACAAGAAATTTTTCATTGAATAGCTGCAGAAGAATGTGGAACTTGATGATTTTCATGTGCTTATAAAACCAGAAAGACTGAACTAGGCTGGCTGTAGAATCAGTTCATGGTAGAAGAAAACAAACTTAATAATTAGTTACGTTAATAATATAGTTCTGAAATGGCATTAAACACTAACAAACTTTAGCTTAATACTGTTGCTTTTATAGTTATTTAGTCTGTTGGACTGTTTGACAGTGACTGAAGCTTACTTGTTTGGATTGATTTCTGTAATTTTAGTTTTTATAGATTCCTGATACTATATTAGCACGCTTTGCTAATGGGTTTTCTTGATCTTACACAACACATGGGGAGAGGGGGAAAGATTATTAGTATGTCATTCATAAAGGCATAATTACATACGCAGATACAAATATCACTTTTGTTTGACCCTGGATTGAATGTTTTCAAAAAGGAATGAAATTGTTGTTTTTCACTATAGAACACAATTATTGCATGGCATTTATTTACGTATTTCCACTTGACCAGGAGGCCAATCTTGAAATATTTGTATGTTAACATATTTGGACATAATTTTTGTTTCGTTTTGATTTGTTTACTTGTGTTTAACTCTTTAGTTGAAGTTGCAGTAAGTAGTCATTTCCAGTGTGGTTTTTAAATGCAAGTCATTAATAATGAACAACTTCTTTTTCAAAACCTAAGATAATAGATTTGCAAAAACAAATGAGTTGTTGCAGTTCTCCCTGTTTTCACAAGTGGACAGTGGTGAATTCCTGAACACTGTAAAAATAAAGAGATTTCTTTTTTGTCTTTTGCAACTTTTATGTCTACTGAACCTCTCAAATCTGCCAGTGATTTTTCTGTGGATTTTTGAAGTATTGATCCCTACATGTCTCTTTTTCCTTCCTTAATCTTTCTTGGGTCTCCCTTAAACTGCAGTAAACCAAGTAGAAGCCCACATACAGTGGAGGCTGTGTGAAATCTTGCATGAGGTGAGGCGGAGGGAGCAGAAGACAGGAGTTGTCCTGAGAGCAGCTTGACTTGCCAATAGGTGAAAAACTTAAGTTGTGCAAGGATAATTCTTGCATTCTTCCTATTGTGGGCAGCCCAGCCCCTTCTTACCTTAGTGTAGGGGTACAAACATTTGGGTCAGTGAGAGCTGTTCAGGTGTCACATGTAAAAGCACACCTGGCGTCCAGTGGTGACACAGGAAAATGATGTGACAAAAGAACACAGGAAGAAGGTTTTGAGCTTTCTGCCTCCCTGGGTCAAAGCTCAAGGCAGGCCTCTGTTAGCAAGACCTTTTCTTACAACTTCCTTCAGAGGAAGCACTGATGGTGCTCATACTTGCATTAAAGCCATACCTGGAGTCTGAGGTGGTGTTGTGCCAGGCACTTCCCAAAGCTCCAAAATTCTTATGTGAGTCTTCATGGGTTGTGGTCTGTGAACATGCTTTGAAACACCTGAGATTTGTGTTTTCAGAATAAATTTGTGACTAAACACTAGTAATACATAGATGAAAATATTTAGCTTGTACTAATTTATCTTAATGCAGGTGGGATGGGGAGACGATATAATTTTTTTATTAAATAGTGTGTTTTATTAAATGCAGTAAGGACATGGTTCTCAAATTAGATTTTATTGTTTGGTGTGAAATGGACATGAATAATTCCATGCCTAGTTAATAAACTGGGCAAAGTTATTTTATTATAGTACTTGAAGTAATTGAATTTTAAAGGAAATTAATTGTTATGGATAAAAGTGTGAAAAAGAGTATAAACTCTGAGACATAGGTAAAAAATATGTATGTTCTTGCTCTCTTTCTCATTAACTTTTCTATTTTTTTATCTCCGTGCCATTTCATATCAAAAATATAAATAAATGTAGAAGTATAACATTAGAAAAGAACTGCTGGTGATTATGGGATGGACAACTCTTATTTTCACCAGATCAGCTGCAGACCAGTAATCCTGAAGTGCTGTGCAAGCTGCAGGGCTCCGAAGGCAGGCTGCCTTTGCCCTGCTGCGCTGCTGTGTCACATGTTGTGTTTAAAGCAAGTGGCCTCACCTGAAGAGCCTGCAGGGGCTCCCTGCTTCTCACAGGGCTGAAATCCTGCTTGTCAGGCAGCTCTGGCAGGAGCTGAGCCCTCGGTGTCACCAGCACAGGGCCTGGGGTCACTTGTGCCCAGGCAGGCTCAGAGTCAGTCACTGCGCTGCCTCGCTGGGCTGTGGGGCTGCTGCTCTGCTGGGAGGGGACCAGGGGCTGTGCCTCACTGCTGTGGCAGGGCACACTTTGGGTGCATATTTTGAATGCACCTCTGGGTAAGAATTTAAAATGTTTATATTTACAATGGTCAGTATAGCAGTTCTTGTTCCTCTCTCTGTGAGCATTGCTTCCCTTTGCTCCTGTTTGTTTACCTGGCATCCTTTCTCACTGCATTCTAGAAGGTAGCAAGGGTCATCCTGACCTGGTGCTCACTCTGTTTGTACCTAGGGCAGAAACCAGGGTGATTAACAGACCTAAATTTTCATTTATACCATTGGACTCAAGCTGTTAGAATTCCCTCTTAGTGTTTTTAATATACTTACTTTCAGCACAAGCAGTGAGGTATTTTTTTCTCCTTGAAAAACAAGTCTTGTCTTAGCCAGGGGGATGGAGGGCAGGAAAACTTCACATTATATTATTCAAATTAATTTTTTAAAGTGTCAAGGTTTTTCTGTCTTTGGTAAGTTTTATTTGAAATACCTGGGAGTATAGAAAATCTGTTCCTAGGCAATGATAAATAGTTTCTTCTTTTATGGTACTTTTTAAAGGAATTTTGCCTGATAAAGAGAGCATTAAAAAACCCCAGACTATTAAAGAATGTATTTTGGAAAAATATAAAACTCTGTTTTATCCAAATAAGTAACAAAAACCCAACAAAAAACCCACCAACTTTGCAGATGCCCAGTGGGATGGATACTTATTTTTTCTTTTACAAAGATTTTGTTCAAACTCCTGCATTTTCCAGAATTTCTGTACAGTCTTTTAAGTTGAAATGTCTTGACATTGCATTTCTCCCTAACTTATCAAAGCAGACTTGCTAGCTTTAAGCCAAATTCTTTGGCACATACAAGAGGTACAGTAACTTCCTGATTTATTTTGCTAAAATTATGTTTTGAAGTCTGTGAGCTTTTTTAATATGTGCAGCATTTGGAAACATGAAGAGTCCTGGTTTGTATTTTTTCAATGTAACTTATTTTTGGAGATATAACTTTCCTAGATGCTGTGAAGGAGCTGTTTGCTTGTGCAACTTAAAGTATTGATAAATCCTTGTGTGGTGCAGCAAAGCATAAAAAGCTTTTTTTAAAATTCTAAAGTAAATGGAAGAAATATATCAATATTTAACTAAAATCCCCAACTTCTTCAAAGACAGACACAGACTCTTAACATATCGTGCTAATATGTTAATTTCCCTTACTGAACTTGCTGTTTAGTTTTCAGTCCATTTCCACTAATGTTGCTGTGAGTTTAGAGCTGTGGTACAGAATTATTCACTGTAGGCAGGGGTAGTGATGGGCACTAAACAATTTGGTCTTCCCTAGTTTTTGCTTCTTTTGAGGCAGCAGGTGGAGCATAGTGACCACTTTGCAACTTGAGACACGCTCTGAAATTATACTTTAGTGAAGTTTAAAAACAAAAAAGCAGCAGCTTAATCTCAGATGCAGCTCTTTATGTAATAATACAAATCTATGTGAAAAGCAAGTTGTGGTCCCTGTAATTATTTCCTGCTGGTATAGCGGATCCAAATAACTCCGTGGACATAAGCATATAGTGACAGTGAGGATATTTTCCTGTTTCATTAAAAAAAATTCTATTTTGAGTGAAATTAAGAGATCCCCTCCCTTTTTTCTTTTTTTTTTTTTTTTCAGGAGGGAAACTCTGGTCTTATGTCAGCAAGTTCCTAAACAGGAGTCCTGAAGAGAGCTTTGAAATTCCTGAATCCAGAACATCCAGTTCAACTAAAATTTACCTGGAGCAACCAACACCAACTCCTAAAGAAACTGGTAGCAGCACCGATTCCCGAGAAAGCTGTGGGGAGAGCATGCTGAAGGTGGTCCCACTGAGGAGCAGCCTGACACCAAGCTCTCAGGATGACAGCAGCAACCAGGAAGATGGTCAGGAGAGTTCCAAGTGGATGGACTCGGCATCCAGCTCAGAAGAAGAGTGCACCACTAGTTATTTAACGTTGTGCAATGAATACGGGCAGGAAAAAATTGACTCTGGCTCCCTAAATGAGGAACCAGTGGCAAAAGCAGAGAGTGAAGGGCTGCATACCAAAGAGAGGAGTTCCTTGCAGAGGTGCAGTATTGTTGGCAGTGACAGCTTCACCTCCCAGATTGCACCTCAGGAACGAAAGCTGTTCATCGACAATGCCGAGTCAGAAATAGCCAGCTCTACTAGGATACAGGACTCGTTAACTAGATCCAAGAACAGCCCCATGGAGCTCTTCAGGATAGACAGCAAAGATAGCACTAGTGAGCTCCTGGGGCTTGAGTTTGGAGAAAAATTGTATAACCTGAAATCAGAACCTTTAAAGCCATTGTTTTCTGCCCCAGATCATGACAGAAGCTTAAATGCCCTGGAGAGCAAAATGGGTGTGAAAGCTCATGACACCATGAGCAGGGGTTCAAATGACTCCGTGCCAGTTATCTCCTTTAAGGATGCTGCTTTTGATGATGTGAATAGCATTGATGAAGGAAGGCCTGATCTCCTAATAAACTTACCAGGCATGTCTGATGAAACAGAGGAGCCAGCCATGTCAAGACCAGCAAAATTTACAAAATCTGATAGGGACATGTCAGAAGTAAAGTTGTTAGAAACACCTGATGTCTTGCAATTAAATAATTCTACAGAACCATGCAAAGCATTTGATCAAGAGCCAAATCATGTGGCACCAGAAGTGGGTGATCCTGCCCACAAGGAAGCAAATGAGCGAAGTGGTGTCACTCAGGGAGCTCTTGGGACTCTCTTTTCATCTGACCAAGAGGTAGGTGCTTCAGAAGACGGGGCTCTGTTCCAAGAGCTTGGGGCCTGCTCCTTAAACATGACGAGCCAAGAAGAAAGTTCATGTGTTCCCAACCCACTCTCAGGTGCTCCAGAGGTTAGTTTGGATGCAGATGTGCTAAGGAATGAAGGAGTGTTGCTATTTTCCAATCAAACTGAAGACAACGGGACAGAGGAGGCAGACTCGGCTATGTCACCAGCAGGTGAAAGTAAAAAGACTGCACCAAAGAAGGAAGACAAAATAGGAGGAGCAGGGCAGAAGGAAATACATCAATTTTTTCAGGACCTCGATGAAAGATTAGCGCTAACCTCCAGGTTTAATATCCCAGAGGATTGTATTCAAAGATGGGCAGCTGAAATGGTGGTAGCCCTTGATGCTTTACATAGAGAAGGAATTGTGTGCCGCGATTTGAACCCAAACAACATCTTATTGAATGATAGAGGTCAGGAACTTTTGCAAATGCATTTCTTTTTATTCGCTGTTGCTTCCAATTAACTGAGTAGGCGTTTTATCTTGTAATTAGTATCTTCATTTCCTGTCTAGAGCTTCATTATCAGTGCAGCAAATTCACCCCCAGTAATAGCTTCTAGTACTTAATGATGCCATTATTCTTAATGATACTGTTTTTAGCTACAAAAGGAGTAATTACAGTTCACTTCTGCAGAAAATGGAAGGGAAAAATGTTTTGATTTCTCCTGTCGTTTTGTTTTTAGGACACATTCAGCTAACGTATTTTAGCAGGTGGAGGGAGGTTGAAGATTCCTGTGACAACGATGCCATAGAGAGAATGTACTGTGCCCCAGGTTAGAGCAATCACCTACAATGTTTCACTTGGAAAGTAGATTAACAGCTTTCATTTTCTCACGTAGTCTCTGTAGCATGTAACTGGAGATCATGCAATATCTGAGTTTTTTTTGCTTCTTGTTCTTAATGTCTTAAAAAGCTACAGGGCTCATAACTGCTTTATTGTTGAACTGTGGTGATGTTTGTTATGTCATTTCCATAATGTATCATTGCACTGAATGTCTTGTTTAAGAAAGTTAGGAATGTTCTGCTTTCTTCCAGTTATTTCTTGTGTGTGAGTACATCTTGGTAAATGAGGAGAGCAAATGAGGGATGAGGGTGGAAAGGTGGCATTAAGACCCTTAAAACCACAAAAATTTATACATGCAAAGGACATGGGTAGTGGGGGGAGAACCACAGAGGTTTGAAAAATAGAACCCTAATAGACTCAAGGATGCCTCTGACATTTTGATGAGCTACAGTGGGCTTTGAAATAGTTTAGAGAGCTCTTTCCTTAGAACTGCTTTCATCAGTCATGAGGGTGATAAAATCAGTATTTTATAGCAAGGATGGCACTTGAAACTGAGCCCTCCCTCTTTTCCTTTTTCCAATTTATTTTCTGCTAATATAGTTGTCTGTGATTTTTGGCAGTAACTGCCAAAAATCAGGTGTTCCACGTACAGTTTCATATTTTAAAAATTTCATAGTTAACTTATAAAAACTATGTTTAGAGTTGAAATTACTATGTTTTCATTCTGAGTTTGAAATGCCAACATAACTTTCTGCTGAGTGCATGGTCTGGCCAGGCATTACAACTTGGCATGCAGATAGTCCTCAAGCTCAGAGTCTGCAAATATGCTTAGAAAAATTTAGAATAAGAACTACCAGCCATGGAAGTTCTGAATTTAGTTTGGCATCAGGTGTTTCTTCTGTGTTTTTGTTCTTCAAGTGAAACGCAGCAGGGAACTGCCTCTATGAATACAGGTGGTAGGGTCTCAACAAACTTTGAATTTCAGCTTCTTGAGAAAAATGAAAAATAAAATCTTTTCTACGCAAGTCAAAAGGGCAGGTATCACAGAAAAGAATTCTTTTCACCTATCAAAGTAAATCCAACACCTTTGTTCTACCTTCATGCCACTTTTATTCAAGAACAAGATAATTGGGGAATCCCAGCAATTACTGTGTTTGTTAAATAGATGGCTGTCCTGGTTGCCAGCATGTGTGACAGCCTGTTAGAGAGAGGTGTTTTCCTGCCTCCCTAACGCAGCCGCAAACAAAGTGCTCCCCAGTCGAGTTCTAGCAAAGATGGAAGTGCAGCCTTTTCCCACCCTGTCATCATTAATGAGCTGTGAAAGTCAAAGCTTAATTTTTCTGTACTTTAATGAGGATCCAAAGAGAGGTGCTTTTTGCCCCCTAAGCCCCAACCAGCCAACTCCTGCAGTAATTAAGTGTTTAGGGAGCAGTTGAAATAATATTTAGAAGTCCCCGAATGCAAGAATAAAGTTTTCCACACCGTCATTATTTCCACCTCACAGCACAGGTGTGGTGCCCATCCGGGCTTTTTTTTGCTGAAGTTGCCCTCCCCTCTCTGCCCTGTCTGCCCAACCCCAGGCTGCATTTGCTTTGTGAAGGTCAAGATTTGCAAATGCAAGTATTAGATATATTCAAGGTGAAGGAATTGGTACTGCTCCATGATTCTTGCCTTTCATATTTGTTGATCTTAATGTTACCTCTGTGAAACATGCTTGCACTTTAGTGTAGCTGTTACATGTTAATTTTTAGTAGGAGAGTAATACTTGGTATAATTTAGCAGCACAAAATATATTTTGGAGTCAAGTGCCATTCTTTTTTGAGGAATGATTCAGTAATGTGTCCACAGCAGCTTTCTTAGGGCTACTGCTGCTGGTAAATGTTGTTTTAGAACTTTGGACCAGTGTTAAAAGAAATAATCACATGAATAAGCTTTCTCTAAGTTACGATATTTCAGGGGGCAAAAAAAGCTTCATTTGGATGATAATTTTTTTTCATTTTGAGGAGTGTACTATGTCCCAGAACCCCTTTATCATGAAAGCATTGCTCCTCAGGCTGCTTCTTCGAATAAGGATTTTGAAATTATATTTGTCCTTCAGTTCAGTACACTAGGAACAAGTATTAAGGTTTTAAAATTATTTTTTAAGTTTCTTTTTAATGTAACTGTTTCTCACGTCTTGGTTTTGCCTTTTTTTTTTTTTTTTTTTTTTTTTCTTTTTTTCTGAGGGAAATGCCATAGTTTTGTAGAGGTGAACAATTATCTTCACAAAATTTTATCAGGTCTTATGATTTCTTACTGTAGTAAAACACAGTGTCTAAAATAAGTGATTCAAAGTGAGTCTGTCTCATTTTGAATTTTTCTGGTGTTCTCAGGATTATGTGCTCTGTTGCCCTGCCTCTGGGTAGTCAGCCTTCCTTCTCCTTTTCTCTCCTGCTGAAGGATGCAGTGAAACTTGGCTTGTAAAAATGTTGTGTTTGGCTTGCTGTGTCCTTTTAACAGAGTTTGAGATAGAATAGATTTGGATATGATAACTTGTATTCTACGTGAGTTCAACAATTTAGTGCACTCTTTCAAAGTATGCAAGACAGGGAAGGTGCCTATCAATAAACACTGCTTTTTAGGGTCTGCTGTTGGAGACTGAGAACAGATGACTTTAGGGCCGCAGGTTTTTTCTGCATTGATTTTTGAGGAGCAAATTTTGGAGGCAGAAAAAGGGGAGGATAAATGTGAAATTTAAACACGTTGCAGGATATCTTGAGTTTAAAAAATATAGGAAATTGTATTGCAGAATTACATGAAAATTTTAAATGTATTTGAAACAGTTGTGTCTTTTTGGTTGTTGAGGTTTCAGATGTTGCTTTTCTGCAGTGCAAGTTATAAAGTGATTTGCAGTGAAGTGCATGAAGATGTATTTAAATCTTAAGCTGTTTTATTTGTTGAAGAAAAACATAAGGTCTAAATTCTACAGTTCATATATTGAAAACTAATTGCTGTATGGGTGAGGGATAGTAATGTGTGTAATAGTAATAGTAGTGGGGAAGCTTTGCAGGACCAAGGGAGAATAGAAGTCCACCTATGTGGAACTTTCTTGCGGGATTTAGTGTTTAAGGCTTTCTGTGCACCAGAGTGTAACCTTGCATTAAGGTAAAGCAAGGCAGTGTAGGTACAGCAACAGTGATCAGATCCCTGCCCTGGTGAAGTGCAGGGACTTGTTCAGCTCCTGTTGTCCTACGAAAAGTGGAGAGGCAATTTGACTGCATATGTCAAAAAGACATTATGCAGTGCATATATAAAATAATAGAGCGACTGCAGCGATTATGAATGCAAAAGTGTCAAAAAGACGAGGAAGGGGAATAGTTTAAAAAGCTGCATCGCGCTCCCTGTGAGCCGTATAATTAGTTCTATATGAAAGAGCAATGGTCATTTTGCATCGCGCATAAGTTCCGAGCGGGGCTGCATCGGTTGCAGGAGTGGCACTTCCCCGCTGCCGACGGGAGGTGGCATTGTACCATTAATGGATGTTGCTGTCACACAGGCTGCCCCTAATTTGCTTCACTTCTCCTAAGAACTGGAGATGGAAGATGCAGCTCATTTGTAATGATTTGCACATCAAGAGTTGTGCTCGTAAGCTCGTGGTTTGTTACAGTGCTGTTGAATCTGTTGGTGTGGCTGGGTAACTCTTTACTGCTGTACAGTTCTGCTCAATTTAAAAACAAACCCAAAAGTTCCTGAACCAGGTCTGGCACCAGCAAAGCTGTTTGCAGATGCTTAAAAGTAGTGTCTATGCTATTCTTTGATTAGTGCCCAAACTAAATCTTTGCTGTTCACCTATGATAAGTCAAATGTTGTTTCTCTAATTTACAAGAGAAACACTGGATTATAAATCATACCATATAAACTCAACACCACTTCAAGTAAAACTGTGGGAGGTTTGGCTGAGAATGACCTATTTGCTTTTAAAGAAGAAATTAAGCACTTGTAACTAAGAATTTCTGTTGTGTTAATATGGCTAAGGTGACTATAGTGAGGTTTATATATTTGGTTTCCTTTAACTTTCCTCTTTATAGTAATTTTGTTTTCTGAACATTTTAAAGTGCACTGAGCAGCTGATGTCTGAATACAAAGTTATTAGCAGATCAGATGAGAATGATTCACTTCTGTTTAAACAGCCCTTTGCTCTCCATGCCCCCTGAGAACTCTTATCACATATTTGTCCAAAAAATCCCCACGAAAACTAACAAAAAATCCCTTGCTTTATCCCCATGCCTGGTGGCTGATAGTATCAGCAATGTATCTCTTTATCTCTTGGTTAATGTGCCTTGGTATTCTGAAGGGGGGAAAATTCCAGTAACAGATTCAATTTACATGGACAGAAACTTGAGCAAATGCCAGCCTAGCAGGGGGGCCATTATTCTGCTCTATAAATAAGTTTAAAAAAGAAACACACACACAAACCTGTGAATCAACATGTTTTGGTCTAAATGAGAGAAAAGCAAGCTAGATGAATTTTGAAATGCAAATTATCACCTTCTGTTATTTTAAGTATTGGTTTTGCCAACATTGTAATCTTAAATATAAAGAGTTGTTAACTTTTAAATACAGTAATAATTGTATTCCATTCTTGACAGTCACAATTTAAAAAATAAAATTGGTAACTTTTTTTTTTGAAAAGCCGTTCTGAGTATGGTTAATACCTGTGAGAAAGACAGAATTGTCTGCAGCCGTTGCCTAGACAAGGCTTTCTTTGGGTAAAGCAGATTTAAGTTAAAGATTTTTCCATAAAGAGAAATTTTAAGGTACTTTTTCAGTCTAACCTGTGAAGTGTCATGTTGTAGAAGCAGCTTGCTGGTCTGACATCTTGTGTAAATATGAAGTGTGAATGAGATGTTTTATTTACACTCCCTGAGTTCTTGTTCCAGCAGCGGGGATGCTTTCTGTTGCATCCCTATAGTGTTTTTGGAGGATGAGGTTTCAGAACTAGGCTGCCTTTAGAGTCTTTTTTCTTTCTTCTTTAAACAAGTTTTCACCAGACTGTGTTTACTAAAACTGGAGATTTGCTGCTTGAGATCCTAAAGCCAAAGGGAGCTTAGCTTCCTAGAAAATGTAAGTAGGAAACTGGCCATCAGTAGTGCATCGTATTATTCTGATGCTTTCATAAGCTGTGTGCTATAATCAAGTCTTATTTACACAAACTAGCATTCACAGAAGCCTACACATAAATATATGGTAAATTTGGTTTTATGTAACCTGCTGTTACTTGTGCACAGTGCAAAACCTAAGCAAAAAGAAGGCATTGTGTGTAAAGGATTTTGTTCAAAAAAAAAAAAAAAGACAAAACTGTTTCAATGTGCAACCTGATTTTTGTACTCCCAAATAAAGATGTCACTTTTGCTCTTAAACAATTGAAAATACAGATGCAAAGTGCAGCTGGTCACCTAAAATATATGGCATGAAAATAAAAATTGCTAATCGATATTATTAGCCTGCATGCTATAATTTTTATTTACTGAATAAGAGAAAAATTATTTGCCTCTGTTTACCAAATAGACATTTGATGCAGAAAAACCTGCATATTATTTGTGTTTGTGTTTTTTCAGTAGGAGTTTGCAGGCACTCATTAAATCTGCTATTCTGTATTATAGTAATTTAATTTGTGTAGATTGTTTAAGAAGCAAAATAACTGTGGTAGATTAAAGTGTCATTGACCCTGAGATGTGTCAAAGGGTGGGCTGGTCTCACGGTTATAGTGGTAAGAGTGGACTTCCTGCTTTTTACCTCTGACTCTGTCCTAGATTTTTTGTGACATTAATGTCTCAGGATTATCTGAAAAAGAAAAGAAAAAAATCTGGATAGGCAAAGGAGCTTTGGGCATCAAAAGCAGAAGGATGGGCTAGCTTGATTTGAAAAGCCCTGGCAATAAGAAACAGGATCAAACACAAACATGAAAAATACATGGCTGGTGTGAATAAGGTCTGGATGTGTAGAAAAAGTACTGATTCCTGTGAGGCTGGGTGTAACAGTTTTACAGCAACCATTTGGAGTGGGACAGCTCTCTAGAGACCCCAGGGCATCCCACGGAAAACAGTGACAACTGACTGCTCCCTGAATAGCAAAATGTCATGAACTTGGAGTTGATAACTGAAAGCATAGGTTTGGGGAGAGTGTCAGATACTTTCTGAAAAAAATCTGATCTCAGGCTTGTTGCAGGTACGCAACATGTTTCAGGTGAAGTTTCATGGTCTTGTGGTTTTTCTTAGACTCTGTAACTAGAAGAAGCAGTAAGATGTACCCAAGCTGTTGATTTGTAAAAGTCTGATGTTTTAGTCTGGCTGTCATAAAAGCCAGTTGTTAACGCCAGAAGAAACTGTACTTTACCTGTGTTTATTTATGTCTGTTCTTATTAGTAGTATTAATATTACAGATGATACTAAACCTTGAAGAGAGCATACAAGATGCCTTGTGAAAATAAACTGAGCTAGCTATGAGGTTAATTAATGTTTGCTTTGTTTTGATAACAGAACAGTAATAAAACTTTGTCTCTTTCGTCACACAATTATTTTAGAGGAAGTTTTGATTCCATCTTGGGCTGCTAAAAGAACGAAAGAGCATGGTTCCCTCTATTATTTTTTCTTTTTTTCTTTTTTTTTCTTTTTTTTTTTTTTTTTGCCAAAGAGGAACATAGATGCTCATATGTTTTTGAATAACTTTGAGATGAAGCTTTCTATTTTCATACTCCATTTGATCTTAGCAAATGTTCATTGGACTTGCCTCACTACTTCATTGTTTAAAGACCATGATAAACTTCTTATACTTAAATGTAGATGGTTCAATACTGTGCTTTATAAATTGCTGAAGCATTTTAGGCAAAGCATTATGGCCAGATTGCTTGTGGGATGTTTTATTTAGTGACTGTATCTTACAGTATCTTGACTGACTGCGTCTGTTGAGAGTGAATTAGGTTGGAGTTAGTTTAGTTTATTCTCTGCACATGTTTCTTTACATATATAGATATCAAAAGATGATAAAACAGTAATCTTTTAAAATTAAGTCAGTGTACGGTAAATAGAATTTCCAGAGTCTCTAATGTTTTTTCCTGCAGTGTTTATCTTAAGGACCACAGGAGGGGAAAACATTGTATTTCTTTTCAGGATGTTGAATAAGTCCAATTCCTCATGAACAGTTTCAGATACCTGATGGTAGTTCAGATGTCTCCTTATTTTCTTATCAGTGCAGAAATTATACTTGAGAGTATGCTGTTTCTGCTTGCAGTGTGGGGTAAGGGAAAAGCCTTTTGTGACTCCTGGGTGTCTGGGGATGCACTACATCCACCTAGAGCCAGGTTTCCTGTGAGCTGACTGGAGATGCTATATATATATATATATATATATATATATTACTGTTTGTCCTACAGAATTTTTGGTAAAGTTTTTGTTCTTGGTGATTCACGAGCCATCTGGCCTGAGTTGCACAGTGAATGTCTAAGGCCTCCTGTAAGCCTGGCTTCTTCCATCTTAACTACTGTTTGCATGTGCTGGTCATGAGGCATTATTGTCAGCCCTGGAGGAAACTGTGTTTGGAAGAAAAAGTGGCAGGTGTGGTAGTAAAAGCCTTTGAAATCCTTCAGCAAGAAGGGTATATATTTCAAGTTGCTGTGTAAAGAATGAGAAAATAAGCCTCAGTTTGCCATTGATAACTTTATTGAGAATGTGTGTTCAGGAGAGGGGAAGTTCTGCTTTTTCCTTGGAACTGGCACTTCTGTTTAAAATACAAAATGTTGTCAGCTATGTCTCCCTTAAGAGGAAGTAAGGTATTGCTGTGTATAATGCAAATATTGAGATAAGTATGGAAACCATAAAGAAATGACCTTTCAGTTAAGACCAGCTGCTCTGGAAGGAGGACAGTGCAGGGTAGTGAAGGTGTTTACCTGCACCATCTGTCTCTGTATAAACCTGATAGCATTTTACAAATCTCCTTCCCTTCAGTTATCCCAGTGGCTGCTGTTGGAATTGCTCTGTGCAGGAATTCAGCATTACTGTTGACTTGTGCTTCGTGGTGCTGGATGTCATGGCCATACTTTGGGAAGGGAGAAAGAGGAAAGCTCTCTCTTTAATGAAATTGCAGTAAAGTTGGAAGAGCTATTGACTTTTTTTTCACCCTACTTTATTATTTCTCTGATTTTCTATTTGAGGATGATAGGAATGTTTTTTTCTGCAAATGTTTTTCTGCCAGTCCTAGAAGCACCAACACTGTGTACATGTGTACACATGTTTATTTTTGTACAAATCTGGGTAAGGTCCTTGATTTCAAGGTTCATGAAGGAGAGATTTGGCACAAATATCCCCATGTTATTCACTCAAGCTTATGTGTCGCTGCCATTTATTGTCTAAATTACTTTGCTGATGGATTGAGATGAAAATGTTTTCTTAGTGAAGGCAGATACTGTAGTTCAGATTTATTGCAATATTGAAGCTTAAAAAAAAGCATATGCCCTGTGTGGTATATTACATTAGCCAGCTACTCTGTGTCCCTCAAAAGCACTTCATAATCTACAGTTTCTAAATTTTCCCATGATGTTTAGTCAAGATAAAATGCAGTAATATTGATGTGGTATCCTGGCCTTATTATGATCAGTATTGCATCAGAAGTCATGAGACCTGTTCGAAGGAAGGAAATGTAAACAACATATGTTTATTTGTAATGTACACAGTGTCTTTTAAATTTTCTTTTTGTTTTTAAGGAAAACATTTATTTTAACCTGAAATAAGGAAACTTTGGAACCTAGGGAAAGCAGCTGGAAGGCAGACATTGCATAATAGGAAAAAAGTTGAGCTAAAATTTAGTTTTTGTAAAGAAGAGGACTCAGGTGTTGCCCTCAGCTGAGTTTTCTATTTTGTGTTCTGTGTTGGTTCAGGTGACTTGTTATGCAGCTTCTGCTTGTGCATGAGAACCCTGACAGAGCCCTTCAGCCCTAGGAGAAATCTATGTTACTTGCCTGTTCTTAATTTATTCCACTCATGTAATTTTGGTCGTGGCCAAAAGTGGATGAAACAGTTCAGTGCTGCTCTTGTCAGAGAACTGCAGTGATATTTGTTTTGGCTTGGCATATATTGAAAGTGTTCTTCCAGTTGAAAATATGAGCTTGGGTTTTGAGGAAGTGGACTCTGGTTTGCTTTTTGACTCTTACTCTATATATGTCCATTTTCTTCATCAGTGCTTCTTCCTGTAATGAACAGTTCTGTGAAAGGAGGCACTGTGACTTTTGTTCTTTAGAGAATTGGATCAGCATCTCTGATTGCCAGCATAAAGAGAAATAACACAGAAACTGAGTAAATTTCTTTTGTAGAATTTCTTTTCCCTGTCCTCTGAATGATGTATTTTTTTCACATTTAATTTCAGTTGGGTTGTAACTCATGAGGCCCATTCCCACTAAGTGCCTTTGGGGGAAAATGAATTATTTCCTTCTGTGGCATTATTCTAAAATTTAAGGTGTGTCAATGTGGGATAGTTAGTGGAACTGAGAATGTAGTAGTCAATCTTATTAATTCTTGGCTTTGTTGTCCTTATTCTGTAGTAAGTGTGTAATTTAATTTAAAAATAAAAATCTTCACTTGTTGGGAAGAAAGCTCCCTTGAACTGAGAAGGCATTTCGATTTAGTAGGTTTCACTGAGAATTGCTGTGAATACCTTTCACCAGCTGGTTTATGTGGAAAGGCACAACTTTGGGGTTGTTTTTCTTTTTTTTTTTCTTTTTTTTAAAGGATAGTTACCTAGAAGGTTGGCCTTTCTGAAGGACTTTAAAATTAAATTGCAAGAATACGTTTTGATTTTTACACAAATTCTCTCAATTTACTGTAACTGCAGCTTCATCCAAGTGCTCGCACGGGATCTTAAAACATTTTAAAAATGCATGTAATTGTCTTGATACAATTCCTCATGTAATTGCTGTTACATCTTTGTAAAAGTTTTTTGGTGCTGATGGGAGCATTAATCTGTAGGGAGTGGAATAAATTCCGCTGTGTGGCACCCTTATAGTGATGTATTGTTCGTTCCAAGGCCATTACGTGTGGTACTTTTCAGTGTTACATATGTGCTACCTCAAGAAACAATGCCTGAGCCATCCTTCCTTGTTGCTCTTGCAGCAGCAGCCTGAGCTTAGTTCTGGGAGGTGCTGAGCCTCTTCCAGCTTGTATGGCAGCTGCACATCCCTGAACTCAGCGTGGCTGTGCTTCCCTGTCTCTGGGGAGCTGTGGGGTGATGCCTCCCTTTCCCTGACCCTGGCCTGGGACTCATCTGGAGCTCTCCTTGGCCATGCTCATGCTAAGCTCCATAAAACGATGAGCAGGATTTTTTTAGCTGTGCTGCACTGCTTTTCACAGCAACAGCTATGTGACTGTATGCTAATTGTTGTCCTCTGCTGGGGAGCTGGTGTGGCTTTTGCCACCAAAGCTATTTTAGTGGAGCTTCTGCATTTTTTGACAGTCAAAATGAAGATTTCATCTTCATTGCAATCTGGTTTTCTGCCTGTTTCAGGGGAGACAGCGTGGTGTGTTTGTATTTAATAATTTTTGTAGTTTAAAGCCTGAGTCAGAGAAGGCCAGGTTTTCTGCATGCATCATGCTACTGTATAGGTGTGTGTGTATGACCAGGGACTGGTTCCCTCCCTGCTGTCCCTTGTGCCTGTGCAGCAACAGCAGTGTTGGGTTGGATGCTAGGGAAAAGGACTTTTCATACCAGTGTACAGTTTTGGCTGGGCTGTAGCAATACACAGTTACTGGCTGTGGTTATGCTGTTTGAAGCAGATTTAATATACCTCTATAAGACCATTGTGAAAAGCCTCCCATGGGGATCCCACTAAAGAGTGTGGGTTAGGCATGAGACAAATACTACCCTCAAAGGCGAAACTAAGGCATGCAGTAGACTACTGCACCCTCCCTTGTGCTGCTCTTCTGGATGTTGTAGGCCACTCTGATCTGTCCAGCTCTTCTGGCCAGGATAAATTCTCTAAATCTGCTTTGCTTTACTGTCTGCCATTGTCCAGTTTTGTCCAGAATAGAAAAATCATAACTGTAATGCCTACAAGTCTCGAAAGTGCCTATGTATGCATGGAAAAGACAAATTATGCATGAAATGTATGGTGTTGCTGTTCTTGAACAATGCAGTCTGTAGGTGGCTAAAGGGCTAACTAAATTGCAGGCATAATGAAAGCTCTGTGGTATTTAGTATATGTTCTGTCAGCATTAAACAGTCACCTTGTAAATATATGTTAATTTTGAAGGTGTAACTGACCTTTTTAATATTAATTGAAATGTCTCATGTTTAGAGGTTGGTGCTATCCTAGAAGAGACAGAAGCCTGTGACTGGTGGAGCCTGGGTGCCATTCTTTTTGAACTCCTCACTGGGAAGGTAGGGCTGAGGGCAAGTGACTTGATAAAAGTGACTTATTGGCCAGTAGTTCCTTACCAGTGGTGTGCCCAGGTGTGATTCCCGTGATTGTATTTCTCTGATGGGCTTTGCCTGAGCACTCTCAATTTGCTTAGTCTGCATGGGACCAGAGAAACAAAACATGCTCAGCCTTCAGCAGAACAACTTAATAGAGCTGTACCAAACTAAGGACTGAAAAAATAATCAAAACTATGCTGCTCTCTTAGCTACAGTGAAATTCAAGTTCTCTAACATTCCACCTGTACATGTACAAAACTTTTGCCCTAATACTTCCAGTATTCAGTACTTCCTGAGACTGTGTAGAAGCCATATATTGTTACACATTAATTCAGTATTTTGAGACAAAGAGTGCTTGGCCAAATCAAACTGGCGATTGGTTGATGCTCTGCACAAAGAAAGCAAAGTCCACCAAATTCGCAGGCTCTTCAAATTTGAGCAGTAGAACAGAAGCTTTAAGATGTAAATGTTCTAAAGCTCTATCTCAGGGAGTTCATCAGCACCTGTAGACATTCCTCCCAGAACCAGTACTTCATAATAGGAAGCACTGAATTTTGGCTTTGTGTGTTAAATTTGCATGGATTATAGGAGATAATCCAACACTGCAGTTTTGAAATTAATAAATATGCCTTCCTGCTTTGATTTATTTTTTCCCTTTTTCCTTTTCTCCTCCAGTCTCTGGTTGAGTGCCATCCATCAGGAATAAACACTCATACTTCTTTGAATATACCAGACCATGTATCAAAGGAGGCCAGATCACTGATTCAGCAGGTAGGTGAGGGCTTTCTCTATGTGCTGTGTGGATGGGACAAATACTTGCCTACCTGACTTGTTCTGGTGAAGTTAAGGTAAAACCAGAAAGCTGCTGGTAGGAACATGGATGGCCCTTTTGTCAGTACTGATGAATTTTGCCCACTTGTCTTGTTGCATTTGCAAACTTTGACTTCTGCTGCCGGCTGGATCTGTAGAAAACTGGAGTGCTTTGCCATTTCTTCAAAGAACAAGTTTGGCATATGCTTTGGAAACACCTGCTGGTGATGCATGAACATTTTAGGAATTCTGCCCTAAATGTTCATGGAAACATTTGTAGTGAACTAAAGTAAAAAATGCTGATGCCAATTCAGCAAAATAGCTCAAAGTGCTATGAAACCTGTAGCACACTGATCTGAAGTTATGACCTTGCTGTGGTTGAAAGTGTGTAGCTCTCCTCCAGGAAACCTTCTGGATGCCATTTTTTAAGAAAAGTACTTTAAATGGTGAATCCAATTACTTTTGTAGTCAGAAGACAAAGTGGGTAGGTTGGACAAAAGGCAAAATTGTAAAATATAGACAAGCTTCCAGACTGATAAACCATTTTAAAATTAATGGGAATAGTACTGTTTGATGGTTTTAATTTACTCTTAGCTTTAGGTAGTCATAACTGAACATATAGTACAGGGTCTTGAAATTCAGTCAATGCAGTTTTTCTTCTAGTTAATTTTGACATAACTTTGGAAGTGGTGCCTAGATCTGACCTGTTCCACTTGAGAAGAAGAGGCAATATATGTGAGTTCTGGTGTTCAGCTTTGAAGAGGATCTTGCTAGCGGGTGCATAAATAATGGCATGACTTAAATGAAGTTTTGAACAAAGCAGAGTTGACAAAGTATTTCTTGAAGAAATCAAAGGAAACAGATTTTGAAAATTCTGTGAGTGAGAAGACCCAGTGACAGATTGATTTCTGTGCTGTTACTGTGAAATGATTAGTGGAAATGGAACTGTATGTTTTGACAACACCTATTTTGACTAAGTGACGTGAAGTCATTGAAGGTGAAAGTACATGTCTGGCAAACGTGGAAAGGGAAATGACTGAAGAAAAATCCCATTTCTATATAATCTATATTTATATAGTTGGATGGTAGCAAATTTTTACCTTCACCCACAGATGCTATAAGAGACAAATAGCTGAAGGAAAGCAAAATCACATTTAATGAGGGGAATTCCTCCCATTATGACTAGAAGACAAATGAAATCGTCCAGTCCATGAGTCCTTGCCAGTCCCTGCTGGATTGTTTTTTGCTGTAGACTAACGTATTGCTTATTTTCACATATGCCAAAGAACGTCTCTTTTGCCACTGGTGGGTTTAAGTGGCAAATGTATTTCTGCACTCACAGCTGTGTTAAAAGGCCCTGTGTGTTCAGAGAACAGTCTCCCCAGTGCCTGTTAGATCAAACTGTCTGATGTAGGGTGGTGACTTATCTGGTGGAGGTTTGGCTGTATGAAGCAGTAAATCACATTTTTGTTGTGTGACTATCCAAGGAAGCTGCCATTCATTGTTGAGGAAGCCTTGTCAGGAAAAGGAAGAGAGCTCTCTTGGCATGGATAGCAATTTGTCATTGCTACTTTCCTTCCCCCCACTGCCAAGGGTAAACAGGTCAAAACATCACAGCGTAACTCTCCGGGATCAGTGTTCAGCTATACAGAAAATTGTGAGGCGTTGTCTCCTGCTGTGGCTTCCAGTCCAGGTGACTTCAATGTAAACATCATCTTCATTTAACCAGCATCTGAAAAACAGAGATCTGTTTATTTCTGCTGAAAAATAAAGTTGTTTTTTGATGTTGGTTAAGAATTTTGCACTTAGTTTTTTTGTTTTCAGGAACCTTCAAGTTCTCTTACAAACAAAATGTGCAATGTGACTTTTCAATAGGTGTCTGTTTCAGTTTACATTTGTTTTCTGAGATTAAAGTTATTCTGGAAGGACAAACTCCAGAAAATAAGTGACCATGCGTGATTTCCCTGTGCTGGTGCTGCCTGTATTTCCAGGGAAGGCAGATATACCCTGGCTGCATCTGTGGCTTGTGGGAAGTACCAGAGCAGCACCATTCACTGTCAGCAGGCTACTTTTACTGTGTGACACTATGACTGTAAACAGCAGAGCCATCTTAAAATCTGTAAATTGCTATGTTTATGGATGTAGGCTCACTTAGATGTTGACTGCATCAAGATATGAATACACATTTTTCCAAGTGACAACTGGGAGAAGTTATCCTATTAGCTGTTGCTGAAAAAGCAAGCAAGAGATCATGCCTTTGTACTGGCTGTAATTGAATAGAGTATAAACACTTCTTGAAAACTGCAAAATATGTTTGTGTGTCTTTATTAGTCTCTTTGGAGTTTACCTTTGCATTCCCTTTTATATGGATTGGTATCTTTAAACAGATGTAAATATTGTGATTTCCTTTTCACATGAATTCAGCATGTGATGTACAACTAAAAAGCAAATGAGGTGCTGAGTTTCAGGAAATTTCCATGAAGCCATTAGGCTGTTTTGTTTCTTTCGTTGGGGTTTTGACTTTGCAGTTTTAGGCCATTTGTAGGACTCTTTAAAAGTTTGGTTTAAAAATTTTGGGTTTTTTTTTTTTTTTTTTTTTTTTTTTTTTTTTTTTTTTTTTTTTAGGAAATGGAGAGCTGGCTATGTTATCCTGATATTTTAGGACCAACTCAAAATTTATGAAACGGAAAGTTACAGACCACTATCCCTGATGTAGCCATAACACAGTGGTGTGAGCAAAGGTTAACATGAAGCAAACGCAGCGTCCAGAGTTCTACTGATGCAGGCTCTGGCTGCTGCTGTCTCTTTTTAAAATGAGGTTACACTTGAAATGAAGTCCCAGTGTGCAGTGCTTCAGGGAATTGCATGCTGTGATCAGTAGTCTCTGAAGACTGTAAGACTGATACTCAAGGAAAGGAGAGTCTTCTTCCATTTACTGGATTTTAGGAATTTCAAGTATGCTTTTGCACTCTTGAAAGTAATTCATAGAGCAGGAAAACAGTAGGATGTCCCTTACCTTAGACCTTTCTGGAACTTTTAAGCAGTTGTTTTTGTTCTTACTCCCTGAATCATGTGTTTTTTTTCTTTTATGTCAAGCTTTTGCAGTTTAATCCTGCGGAGCGTCTTGGTGCTGGCGTTGCTGGTGTTGAAGACATCAAATCTCATCCATTTTTTGCCCTTATAGAATGGGCAGATCTGGAGAGATGAGAGACATGTGCCCTCTGAACAAACTCAGGTCAACTGGACAAGTTTCTCTGGCGCAGGAGCACCCTGACTCGCTTCCTTTGGATGTCTCAAGCCACTTGGACGTAATGGCTAAAGGATGCTGGAGCAACAGAGCCAAAAGTGAACACTTTTAACAGGAATCACTGGTTGTACAGGGTGCTGGCTTGTTTTTACCACAGCTACGTGTGTGTGAGTCCTTTCATCAAAGGAAGGTTTGTGAGGCAACTCCTGGGCAGCATGTTTGGCACTGCCAGATAAGCAGAGGCAGGAATGTCCTCCTGGTGCTTTGTCCGGTGATGGAAGTATCTATAGACTGTGCCAGTTGAAAGTATTTTTTTATTGTGTCAATAGATCATTTCCCTATGCTAAGTGCAGCTCTTGGGGGAGGGGTAGGGAAGGAAAAAGCAAGTAATTTATTAACGGTATATGCTAAAGAAAATACTAAATAAAATACTAAAATGCTTTATGCAAAAGTTGACACATTAAAAATAATATATCCATTAAAAATTAAGAAAGCTGTTGCATAATACTGTGGAATGTGTCTTGAAAATAGCATATCATTTCCCATTCTGGAAAGAGCATATAAAAGGCAAATAATGCTGTCAAATGTTGTACTTTGTTGGCTGGCAATGTCTGTTTAAAACTCTTGACTGTTGTATTTGATGAGCTACGTGTTAAAGTCACTACAGAAAGGGAAATCTTCTTTTCCTCAGCTGGATAAACACTGCTTTAGCACTCTAATAAGGAGCAAGAACACATAGCACTAAATAAATATATAGATAAAAAAGGAAAAACTCTTCTTTCATCGCTGCAGCCACTGCTTTATCACTTAATGAACTTTACTTCCTCTAAGTGTCCTATTTTTAGCTGCTACTTCAGGAAAAAAACCTTTCTGCTCGTGTTCTTGTGCTTGAGGAAGCTTCTGAACTCCCCTGTTTGTTTGTTAATAGTCTTAATAAATCAAAGAAAGCCTTCGCCCACTCTGCTGCTCGAACAGGAAGAAGCCTGGGATTTGCTCATGCCAAATGACTAAGTGACATCTCTGAGCAAACCCTAGTGGGTAAGACTTGGGCAGGAGCCAATTAGCTGACCTGTTTGTTTGCTAGAAACGTCTGGAGAATGGGAGAAGAATATAAGACATGCAGAATATTTTGCTGAGTGCTGCTAGTGCTGCTAAGCAGCCATGCCTGTATGGGTTCCTGACATCCAAATGCTGTGCACTGCAATGTACAGATTATGTATCCATGGGTTTTTTCCTAAATATTCCCTTTGCTTGCACTCTTTCCCCCCCCCTTTTCTTCTTCTGCCCAGCTTTATCCGGAGAACAAAGGGCAAATTCCTTTGGGAAAGTGAGGTGACAGCAACGATTATTGAATTTACAACTCAAAAAAAAAGGTATCCTTCCATTTGTATTTTAGCAGTGTATTTTATGGGCACTCCCAAAAGTGCATCTGTACAGTCTCCATCTGTTAGACACCAGGTCAATGTATTCAAATGAAGTGGAAAAGGAAAATGCTTCACTTAAACAAAGGAAATCTGGAAACATTTTTTTTTCCTTTTAAAATTATTCCACTCCCTTCTTTTTTTTTTTCTTCCCTTTCTTGTGATCACCAGGCCAGCAGAGGGGCTGTCACAACACTGCAGGTTGTAACCAGGTCACTAGTATCACTGCCTACCCAGTGCTGTCCAAGATTACATCACTCGCAGAAGCTGTGTTTCAACCCACCACCCTCTGGCTTCATAACAGGAACTCCCTCAGGTGAGCCACAGGAACAACTTCCTGTGCCGAGCCGGTCGGAAATCTGTAATGCAGAGACCAAGCTGATCCCGAGCTTCCTTCCAGCACTGCCCTGGCTGTGACTTTGGAGAGGGCTCGTTGCTCAAGAAAAGCCTCCCTCCCCTCGGCCACCTGACTCCCTCCCTGGGGCTCTCTCGCCCAGCCACCAGATCATGCCACTGCCTGTGTTGATCTGTCCCATTGCATTTGCCTGGTGATAACTGTACAAAAAAGTATTTTCCATGTTACTTTGAAATGCTGTCATGTTCAGGTTGTGCTCGTGTGCTGGCTGTAAGCAAAGTCAGGATAAGATAGCACGGGAGCACAGGCTGCTTTCTATGAGCAGCCGCAGGAGAACCCTGTTCTGGCAGAAACCAGATGATCAGTCACTCTCACTGCAAAGCATTCCGTTTAGTTAATGACACCAACATGTTTTTTCAAGTATGTTAGTAGTGAGGAAATCTAGATCATGGAGAGTAGAAGGAATGGCAGTATGACTTGCCAGAAATGAGCTTTTGAGATGCTACAAGTATTTGTAACATTACCAATGACTCAAATAATTGTTTGTCAAGGGAAGCACGGTCTGGAGTTAATTGCACAAAACCAATCCTGCTTCTATTTTTTTTTTTCCTTGAACATGTATTATGTTGTATTGGTGTTTACATGTATTCCTTCAATAAACAAAACCTTTCAAACCTAATTCAGACCTTGGCTTTCTGAACTTCACATTTAGTTCTTGAATATTGACCTTACCTGATCAGTGCTTTTTGTCCTTTGCTTTAATGAGTTGAAATGCTCTAGATACCTTCTTTTTGGTGCCTATAACAAAGCCCTGTGGTGCACTACTCCATTTGGATGAGTGTTCATTCCCACTTCCTTCTGTTACACCTAATGGCTATCAGCAAAACAAAACAGTGCCTTTTTTTTTTTTTTCCCCACAAGAATTAGCTACAGTCTATGTAAAACATGGTAAAATAAACCTATAGATTTTCTTATTCTCCTCTGGATGTTCAGGTACAGCAGATTACACACTTAGGGCATCTCAAAGTGGTAATTCTTTGCACCCTGTTAACTACCCTGTAATATTCTTTGTGTCCTACTAAGAAAAACTGGGATACAAAGTGTTCAAAGGCTTGCCCTGAGTAGAATTGCTGTGAGGTAAGCGTGGGCCCCTGCCCAGACCTATAGGAGAAACTGCATCTCCTGAAATACAAGGGATATAACTTTGAATGGCTGTATTCGCAGCTTCTGTTCTTGTAGTACAGCTCCCGTGTCTCCTGTGAAAATCACCTCGCAGACAGCAGTCACAGTCACGCTGACTCTGGGCGCACCTTTGGGATGCTGAGTTGGCAGGGTTACCCATTCTGGAGCATCCACCCGGCTCCTCTCTCCAGTGCTAACCTGTTCCTTGGTGTGTCCCCGCAGCGAAGGGCACTGGGATGAAGAAGGCTGGGGAGGTCAGCTCTCTAAATGAAGCACTCAGCATAACAAGGTACGGGGAAGTGCGAAGTAAACCACTATAGGATTTTCTTTTTTTTTTTTGAGTGTGGTATCATTTGTTTTCTCAAGGACACTGAGTAGGAAGCTGGAGAAACAGAAACTTCCTGTGTGGTGAGATTTATGGTAGGGATTTTAGCAATAAAATGAAAAAGTACAATTGTTAGTTTCTTTGGGTTTTTGCTTTCTGTAAGGGTTGTGCTGTGAGCTGAGTGCTCTGGCTCTTGGCTGCTGCCTGGTCCTGTGCTCCATGTGAGGGACCATTTCCTGGGCCCTGGCACGTGCCATCCTGTGGCTGGGCACCCAGCGTCCTCCTCCAGTCTGTAGCACCTCTGGCAGCCAGCCCTCAGCTCCGTGTGTCTGCTGAGCTACCCCTGGCTTTCAAATCAAAGCCCCACAGCTTTTTGCAGGCCCCAAGAGGTTTGCTGTGTGGGATTGGTTTGCCTGCAGCAGCGCCCAGTTGAATGTTGCCCATTCCCTCCGCTCAGTGGCTTGTTCCCTGAGGACTGCTGTGCTTGCTGCGTGGTGTCCTGAGGGGCCTATGGGAGATGCTGCTGGAGAGGCCCCTCGTGGCCGGGGCCTGTTGTTCTCCTCAGCCTTGCTCCCGCCCAGCAGCCTTCTGTGGGCTCTGCTCTGCAGTGGTTCGTGGCACCACGTACATTAATGGTGGTTGTTTGGCACATGCCCCCCTACAAAGGGTAGGTTGGGGCCTAGTGAGGACCAGATGTGGGGCTTTGGCCACCCTGATGCCTGAGGATCTTCCATGTGGTTGTGCCTCCGGGGCTGGGCTCCCTGCGGGTGTCACACCATGGCGCTGCATGGGGACAAGGAATGTGGCAAGGTCACCGGACTGCGGTGAGCTCTTGCTTAGGGGAATGGGTCTGGGGGCGACAGGGGAGTGGGGGACTGGGCCAAGCGGCAGCAGGGATGCTGCAGCCCCCAGGACAGGGTGCCTCATGTGGCTCCAGCTGCCGTTTGGGAAGGGGTGGCAGAGCCAACTCCCAGAGGGGGAATGGGACTTGCTTAAAAGGTGCCGAGCAGCTGCTGCTGGCAGCAGGGGTTGAGACTGGCAGCACAGGGCTGGCTGCTGCGCTGCGGGGCTGGTGGAGGGCTGCTTCCTGCCTGAGCCATCTGCATGAGCAGAGCTGGGCAGCCCTGGCCCAAAGGTTGCATTGTCCTCAAGAAAATCCCAACTTATGAGTGGCAAAATGGTGGAAGTGAAGCTGGTGCTGTGCAGCGAAATCTCCTGCACCCCTGCTGCGGGGCAGAGGAGGCTAATCAGGGTATAGCAGAGAGGATGCTCCAGACTCCTGGCAGCGGGTGACAGCTTGATGTGCTGCCCCAACAGGACCTCACTGTCTCTTGGCAGATCAGAGGCTCTCCTTCTCCAAAGGCCGCTCTGTCTCCATCTTCTTGGCCCAGGGACCCATCAGGAGGGATTAGTGCTGCTGCCAGAGGACTACAGTGGCTCTGTGATGTGTGGGAAGGCTGGGGACACGTGCAGCTCTGGGCAGTGGTGAATTGGTGTTGTCTTGGGTAGGCTGTGGGTGGTTGCCTTGATGCTTTCCTGCTGAGATCCTAAGGGTGGCAAGTTTGAGAAAAGTCTTTTGGGGATAATAAGCTAGATTAGGCTGTTGCCAAGTGGTGGATCTGGATAAAGACGGACCAGACAAGGAACGAGCAGTTGTTGGGTCAGTGGTCTTCCTTAGCAGAGCGTTGCTAACCTCTTTTTGCTTGCCTTGGAGAAGAGATGTTTTGCCTTGATACAACCTCACTTGTGCCAATTTCTCCCATCCCCTTCCATGAGCTGAGCCATTTTTTTCCAGGGTATTTTCTAGGTTTGCTCAGCTCTCTCCATCTGTGTCCTGTGTTACATCCTTCAGCCTTGGTCATAGATTTTCTTGCCCTTTCTGTGCCCTTGATTCTGAAATGCTGCCCCAAAATGCTGGGACACAGGAGCAGATTATTAAACGCAGCTGTTATCCCCATGTACTGGTGAAGCAAAGAGAGAGGATTACTCCCACAATATGAAAGTACAGGGATTGTAAAAGCATTAGGAAATTGGTTCCCCCAGCAGTGTGTGAGTAACAAGTTTTATGGCACCTCGCGCAGTGGTGGGATAACGAGGAGGGAGCCTCCATGAGAGACCGGTGGTGTGCCATGATTTAGAGCACGACTCTGGCCAGCTATGCTCCACTTGGGGTGTTGCTTGTGCTCTCTGGTCTGACACTTGCCAGCTCATAATCTTACTTTACAAACCAGGCATGGAGAAGAGCTACTTCAACAGCATGGATCATGAGCCAATTGGCACACACACTTTCTCCAGATTTTAAAATTTGCTACTCTGCTGCCTTGGTTGCCATCCTTTCCAGCATCATGTCTTCTTTGGTCTCAGAGAACTCCCCTGCCATCAGCCCCTGCCAGGCCCAGCAAACAAAATAGGGTGAGGTGAGAGGGGAGTTCCCCTAAGAAGGACCCTGGCTGCTCTGGCTCCTTGCAGGCCCCATGACAGGTGCTCTGGATACTGCAAAGTCCTGAGTTAATCACCTTCCCAGGGTAAAGCAACTGCACAGTGTGAAGTCCCAGCCCCATTAACATCACTGGGAGTTTTCCCACTGACTTTTCTGGGGTCAGGAGCTTACCCTTCAATTACAGAGAGAAGCCAATTTCATTGGAAACAGGTATAGAAATCTTGTTTCCTTTCCTACTTTAAGTACACCCATGCAGTTTCAGTCCTGCTGTTAGTGAAATAAAAGTGTGGTTTTTTATTTGGTTGGTTTTTGTGGTTTGCTTTTTTTTTTAATGTTGTTTTGGTTTCATTGCTATTCTGGTGGGTGCAGTTAATATGGCTGTTCAGTTACTCTCCCTGGCTGGGTTGAGGTCTGCTAGTCTTCCCTCAGCCTTTGCCGTGTCTCTGATTTACTGTGGGGGCCTCCCTATAAAACAGGGAGGGCATTTTGCCGGGTGGCAGAGATGGGAAGAGTTACTGAGAGCCTGCCCTGTGTTTTAAGGCTGAGAAGTCCTTGATGAGCAGGGTTGCACAAGCCCCGTTAGGGTGACTGGAGCTCAGAGGGCTGAGAAAGGCAGGCATCTGGTTTCCTCATTATTTCTTTTCATAAATAATCCCTTGTCCTTGCACCCTGGACTCTGACAGCATTTAGAATATGCCGGGCGGGCTTTTTTTCTTCTCCTCTCCGAAACTTATTCATTTGGAGAGCGATGAAACAATAGGTTTTTGTCTAAATCTTTACCAGTGAAATTGTCAGGAGAGATTTCCGTCCCCCACTCCCGTCTATCTTCCTTTTGTCTCCTTCAGTTGTTGGGGTCAGGATTCGCTGCCAAACGGAGCCCGCAGTTGCTTTTCCAGGCCCCAGATGCCAATATGTGGCTGCATCTGGCTGGTTGGCAGGCGCCGGGCAGTGGTGCTGGCTGCGCTGTCAGGCGGCGGTGGCGGCGCTTGGTGGGCGCCCTGCTTCTTTGAGGATGTGGTCCCAACCAAGAACAGGGATAATAATTAAATCTGCTAAAGGAGGTGAATTACCGGCTAGGGTGGCTACTGTTGGAAGCTGCGCCCGCTCCCGGCCCTGGCTTTTTTTGTCCTCGTCGGCAGTATCCCGTGTAACCTCACCTTCTTGTGCTGTGAGCGTTTTCAGGTGCCTTAAGGCATGGAGCTCCTTGAAAGAGAAATACAAATCACTAAAAATGTAGAGATAAAACCCTCTCCTTAGAGGCCATGTGTTTGGCATGGGAAACACACGATAACAGCTTGCTTTAGAAAGGTGACATTTCCACTGAAGGCTGAATAATAAAAAATGCATTAGACTTTTGTAATGAAGACAGCTTCTGGGACCGGGGAATCTACTGCTTCCTTGAAATATATGCGTGGTAGCGCTCCCTGGCCCTAATGGGTGTCACATGTGGCTCTGGCTACATTAATGTTGCAAGCTCTATTAAAAGGGATTGTCAGTAGCCCTTCACATGCGGTGAATCAAAGCTGTCTTTCCCTAACTTTGCTTTAGCTCAGGCTTGTGTGTGTAGACTTGCCCAGGGTTAAGTCACTTTTAATATTAAGATGGATAGAAAAGACTCTAGTACTTTTTTTTCTTTCTTTTTTTTTTTTTTTTTTTCCTCTCCCTTTTAATTCAGAGCTTGCTGGTGAAGGACTCTGGAGGGATGGGGAAGGAGGAGACAGCCAGGCAGCTTAAAGAGGCCTCTGAGGGTCATGTTGAGTCTGTGCTATTATGTTCCAGCGAGGAGAATAGCTTTATTGACAGACAGCTGTTTGACTCCTGCAGCCACACAGTATTTGCTGCAGAGCTGCATAAATACTGAGCCTGTGTTGACAAATTCCTCGTCAGTGCAAGATAGTTAAACCTGCTTGTTTAATCATTTGTGTGCTCTTACCTCTGCTGCTCTGAAAAGAATGAGCTGCTGTTTTACAATACAATGCATGAGAAGCCTCTAAATGGTCAGAGCTGTTTCACGTGAGGTTTTCAGGGTGTGTTTTTATTTAGACCTTCTTGGAAACACAGTACTCCATTTTTTTGTTATGTCAGTTGGGTTTTACTCCCTTCTTTTTTTCTCTCTATTATTTTTTTCCCTCTAGAAAGTGTATAATTTTTGTTTTTTAAATAAAAAATTCTGGCAAGCTGTCTTTACAATGGAGGTAGCAGCTCTCTTGGCAGACCTCAGGTCCTGTCTCCAATGTGACACCAGCACTGGCACGGCCCCTTTAGGAGTCCCACACCTTGGTTTGCAGCACGTGTGCAAAGGCACGTGAGGATTTATGTTTTGGTTTGGCTTTTCTGGCACAGGGATATGGAACCTGTGCTACTGGTCACCTCCTGTCTGTAGCTTGGGGGTGGCTTTTTGATCTCCCACCCATTTCACAATAATATCCACCTTCATACCAGCATACTATCTTGTCACATTGTTGGCCTCATCTCTGGAAATGTAGTATCTAAAATTAAAGATTTGTTTCCGTTTTGGAAATTTTCTGTTGACCTTTGTCACTTGAACAGGTAGAGGGGTGTAAATCAGGGTTCCTGACACACAGTCAAAGGGAAAAAAGAGAGATATCTTTGGAGATTTTCTTTGGACCCTCTTTACAGTGTGGCATTCTCTTTAGTCCTTTCAAAATGTTTCTGGTGTGCGAGTGATTTTCTAATCAAAAGGTGAATTATTGAGGGGTGACCAAAAGAGAAGACCTCACTGAAATGGGAACCTATTGTTCAGTTGTACAAAAAATGTAGAACTGTCAAGTTGGTTTTTAGAGAGATGGGTCACTATGTTTATGTGGCAGTGAAGGAGATATGCATTTCTTTCAGGATCACAAGTAAAGCTGTGCATGCTTGAAGTGGTTGGTACAGGCAAGCTGTCTGTCCTATAGCTGTAACTACTTATGGAGCTGAACCTGGTGGTGCTGCTGGGTTTTGAGACTTTTTATCAGTTTCCTGGCAGGTCCAGGCCAAGCCAACATTGTCTGATGTTCTCATTTTTTTTAAAGTCCTGGTGTTGGTGCAAGACATTGGTTATATTGAGATTTACACTTGTGTCATGATGCTTGTGCCCTATGGAAGGACACTTCACCTAGCCAGCGGGGCCTGATGAGGCTGCAGAGATCAGCATACAAAGAAATCAGGTTTCCACTGATTTCAGAGAGTACAGGTAGGTTTTTTTTTCATTGATTTAACTAAAAAAACCTAGCATAAAAACAGTCTTAGGAGTATGGCACAGCTTTACTAATTGGCCTCACTCGAAGCCTCAGGAGCCTGGACAGCTCCTACATTACTTCCAAGGGAATACCTCCTCCTCTCTCCATATATGTGCTTCCTGAGGGGGTTCCGTTTGCAACCAAGTTATTAATTGAATGTTGGTTTTATCATTCACATGACACCAGTTTTTACTTTCAGTTATTTTTTAGTCTTTTTCTAGATGGACTTGGTTCTGACATGTGTCCTAGCCACCAAAAGGGTGGTTTGCTGCAGAAGTGCTTTCTTTCCATTCTAGCATTTTAAAAGCATGTTCTCTTCCTTTTAGTACATCCTTATAGATTTTATGTTGAGGCCCAAGAGCTGTCCAAGTTTAAGTAGCTATTAAAGTATTTCTATATGAATGAGAAACATTAAAAAAAATCCCAATACTTTGAATGAGATTAGGAGCTTTGGAAGCATTAGAATCACTTTTGGCTTAAAGCATAAGTCAACCTTCAGCTAGGCCTTTTTAAACAAAGGCTTTCTTTCTGTCCTTCATCTTTCATCATTTTAAGAGACTAACTGCAGAGCTCTGACATAGTCAGTTGAATTCAGAGTCCACCTTCAGAGCTGGGTCAGTACAGCTTCCAGAAGATGATTGAAAGCAGATTGGGTTTCTACAGGTTTCCATCTTTTAACCCTGCTGTTGATAGTATGACTGTTGTTCCCACTGGCCTTTTTGAACAGGATTTTTGGCTGGAGGCTAGCAAAACCCAAAGCCTCAAGAATTCTTGCCAGTAGCAGGGCTGATATAGTCCCCATTCCAACTACATTGGACCAGCTGGAGAAGGACAACAACCCAAAAGTCTGATGGATAAGAGAAAAAATCCTGTTCTGTCTTCAGTGAGGTAGCACTATTTTGTCTTTATGCAGCAATCTCATACAACCCATGTGGAAACCTGAAGGAGGGAACATTCTCAGCCCCAGAGAACTGACAGCTCAAATGGCCCCAAATCAGAGGGCCTGAAACAATAGGGCTGAAGCCACAGTGTTTGGTGACACTGATCCTGCTGGGACTGAGCTCTTCAGTCTCTCTTCAGGTGCCTGATATTTCCCAGATGCTCCCCAGCCCAGTGCCACACTCACCCTAATAACAAAGATGTAGATGGTTTATATCCACCACAATTTTCTAGCTTGTTTTCCTTGCTCCTGAATGATGAGAACCCCCTGTGCTGGTTCAGGTGTTGCTGCCATGGGAGTCCCAGAGGATGATGTACAGCACATCCACCCTGAGCACTGGGCAGCTCTGCTGCAGGAAGTCAGAGATTTTCTATCATAGAATACAACAGGGCTTTTCTGCAGTCATTATGGAGAGAGCGTTTCACTTGGATATGTGCAGCTCATTTGTTACAAAGCAAGCCGTGTTCCTGGTGTGCCACTCTATGCATGATGCTTATTTATTCCAGCCCTTAATCAGAGCTGGGTCAAATCCCTCTAAGGAAGACATAAAGGTCCTACAATGGTTTTTTTTAGGAATTAAAGTTATAACTCCTCCTCTGAAGTCTCGATTCAACAGCATTGATGTCTCAATACTGTAAGAAATAGCCATTATCAACCGAACTCCAACCAGGTAAAGCCCACTGAAGGAATTCTGTCTGGAGTGGTCAAATTTCAGTACAAACACAGAGGGTCAACTTGTGACATTTGGCTCCTGTATTCTGTTCATAAGCATCCCAGTGTATTTGCTTTGCTCTCCCTGTCGTTTTCCTCCTCTGTTCCCCTGTCAATATATCAGTGTCAGGGAGTTCAGACATCACAAGGGCCGGTGGATTTTTTTATTATTTTTGTAACACCTAATGTGGAATTTTGCATGAGCAACACTCCTTCCTGTCGGCACTTGGAAAATCTTTTGTGTTACGTCCGTCCTTTCTCTGAAGTAATCGGTCAACTATTTCTAGCAAAAAAATATTCCTCTGTAGTGCCATCAGGTATGTTAGAAAGATTAGTGCAAGATCTGAAGGCCCTGTCCAGCTAAATTCAACAAAACTTCCATGGCTTTTAATGCTCTCCTTTTTTATTGCTCTGCAGATATTGCTTGTGGACTTGGAATAAGAAAAAGGCTCCCAGATAGTCCCCGATAGACACAAGCTACAGAGAGGCTACACAATATCTGAGTGACATGCCAAGGGTCAGGAACAGGAGTCTGTGCATATCTTCTTTTCTGTGTTTTTTTTGTTTGTTTGTTTGTTTTTTTTAACTAACTTTAAAAACACTACACCAAAGACTTGTCTAAAATTTGTTAGGCTACTAGGAATGGGACCTGCCTCTTCTGTTGGCTGAAAAGGCAGTGGGATTTTTATCTCTCCACAGCTGGGGAAGTGCTCTCAATAAGGCAGTATGAAAATCTTACTTAGTGCCTAAGATGCGTTTGGGGGAGAGAAGGTTTTCCTAAGATATTTAAACGTTCACCTGACTAACAATGGGAGAAATCACTTCCTTTGCTCTCCCCTCAGGATTTGACACTAGCTGAAATAGAGCTGAAACTCCTGACAATTATTAAGAAATCCTTAAGAATGGAGAAGTGACAGAACTGAGGGTCATACTGTTTTCCATGTCACCAGTTGCACTAGCTGGAACTGCGCATGTAAGCTGAACTTATTTGCAGTGGTTGCTTTGATCTGACTTTGGGAAGCATGGAGCTGGTCTGTCAGCACATGTTTGTGGAAAAAAACACCTTCTCTGGCTTTAACAGGGGAATCAGCTCCTCCACGAGTTACAATGCTAGGGACAAAACAACTATTTGTTCTTCGGCTTTCCTTCAGCCTTTCTTCAGATGGGCTGTCTGGGGAAGCTTCCTCCCGAGTTTCAATGTCTCTGCTCCCTAGGAAGGAGCCATGTGTGTGCAGCTGCCCCTGGCATGGCTGCCTCACTGCCCCACTCAGTGCCTTGCTCTACACTGCCGTCTCCTGTGGCTTTTTGTTATATATTAAAAAATAAAAGTTTACTTCAGATTGAGAGTATTTTTGTGCAGCACCTTTTTTTCTTTTTTTTTTTCTTTCTTTTTTTTTTGTTTTGTTTTTGTTTGACAGCCATGACAGTCTCTCCTCATTATTATGGAAAATATAGGGTTGGTGGTAATTACTATCTGAGTATGAATGGGAGCAGAAGTGGGCATAGACTGCACTGGCCTTTCTTTGACAAGGTATAACTTTCTTCTGAATTTCCGTGTTAATTAATGCTTATTTAAAAACCACTTTAATTGGCAGTAAACATCTCAACTTTTTGTACTCATTAAAATGCACCCATTGATGTGTGATGGATTTTTTAAAGCTTAATTAACTTTCTTCCTGTATATATAACCTATAATAATGACAAATACTGGAAACTGCCTCCCTTTCCCCCCTCCCCTCTTTTTTGCCCTCCCCCCAATATTTCTATCACTTGAAGAAAGGCTATAAAGATGTATCTTGACTTGGCCAGGATTGGGGAGGAGCTCCCTGGGCACAATAATTCAGCCCCTCTCAGAGACCCCACAGAGGCTGAGAGTGGCCAGGAGCTACAGGCACCTGCCCTGTGTGCCCATGCCCTATCCTGTGCCTGCTCTTGCAGCCCAAGATGCTCACTATGCCCTCACTCTTCTCCCTTGTGGGCAGAAATTGGATCCTTCTCCCAGCTTCACTGTGGGTCATTCATCACCATTTTTTAAAAATAAAATTGCTGTGGAAACTTTTTCCCAGGTAAGCTTACAGACCTTTTCTTCCCTGAAGAAAACCAGAATCTTTCAGTGAAAATTGATTTTTCTAGTTCTCTTGTTTTGGTTTTTTATTTTTCTTTTTTTTTTTTTTTAATAGATTGAGACAGGTTTATCTGCATGCACATGTGAATGCCAAGTCAAAAGAACCAAGGAGCCTCTGATAGTGTGTCCTGGTTTAGGACTTTCTTCTTCCTCCAATTTTCAGCCCATATCTGAGCTGGTTTTAGTGCAAAACTTTCTAGTGCAATGAAGAGAACAATGATTTCAACTTCTAATTTTTAAGAGTCACAGCATTTTGGACTATGAAATTAGACTCCTGAATCACTTTTGAACATGAGATGTTGGTACTTTTTGCAACTGTGATCCTTTGTATACAAGTGAAATTACAAGCAGAACACGTTACAGTAATTCATGAAAATATGCAAATTGCTTGGTTCAGCTATTACACATTGATCATTTCCCAGTCTTTCTTTGTAATTTATAGAATATTCTTGTTTAAGGTGGGTAGATCAGAAGTTTTAAAGTGGGCAGTCTGGTTTGTGAAGGCACTTCTAGCGAGTAAATTTTAAATGCATGAAGCAATGATTTAATTTCCACAAGTGCTTAATTTCCAAAAACTCCTAATATCTTCATGCAAATGTAAACCTGTTTAAAATACCTTGTGAAATGCTCTTCATTCTCCTTTGCTCTGTGTGCTTTCTCTAACCCAGCTGATAATTGTGCTGCTGCCCAGTTTCTTTCTCTTTACCTGTCTCAAAGAGTGATTAGGATGACTGTCAAAATTTCCCACTGTAATAATAAATATACCAAGAAATTCCCTCCTGCTCTGTGAATGTTGTGTGGCCAAGCTAGCTGATATTTACTGGCAATTACATCTTGTCTGCTTCACAGGAATCTTCCATTCCATGGTGACCAACACAAATCTTTAGACACAGTTTATCATTCACCTAAATTAAGTGCACACTTAAAACCATAGAGCTTGCTGAGTTTCTCCTGCTGGGTAGTTTTCCTGTACAGCTTGAGAACAGGACAAACAAGATTTGCATTGGCTGAGAACTGGATTTCTCTCACCTGCTTAAGATAACTTAATTAGGGTGACAATATTTAATTATTATTTTAAAATATACCTTCATCCGGAAAAATGTGGATGGCATGCAGTATTCTGAACATTAATGCTAACTTTCTTCCTGGGATGATTTCAAGGCTATCATTAAAAATAAATGCTGCTGCCTGTTAATTTGACCATGTCAATAAATAAAAATGTCCATAACGTGTATGAGGCTAATTAGGATTTTATAGCTGTGTTGTTCTGGTTGATAGCTGTGCTGTTGGCTTGCTGGGTCTTTATGTTTTGGTGATGTACACCTCATTGATGCATAACATGTAACACCTGTTGATGCAGTAAATGTTTATTCCTGGCAATTGGCCCTCACATCATTTCTGGTACCAGAGCTCTGTGTAGCAGGCTCAGCTCTCATAATCTCTTGGTTTAGAAGAGTTTTCCTAAAGGAAACCTGAAAGCTTCTGCAATCCTGGTGCAGCTCCCTAATGTTTGTGAAAAAGGACAGCATGATTCTCTGTCTCAGAGGGATAAGTTTATAACCGTGGGCTGGTTTGGTCCTTGCCTGTGAGGCAGGGCCACTCCTGTGACAGGATACTGAAGGCTCCAGGCACAGCTGCTCTTTTTCTCCCTGCATGTCTCGGCAAACAAGCAGCACCAGTGATGCTGCAGCCTCCTCAGCTTTAGGTGCCATATAGAAACATAGGCATTCTGAAATAAAATCTGTGCTCACTGCCCTGAGTTCCTGCTCTTCACTCTTTTTCAGCTCCAGGCCTACCTGAGAATTGCAACTCTGTAATAAAGAGCCACAATTTCCTTGTAGGTGGAGTTCCGCAAAGTCCAATTAGTTTCAGACTTTGCTTTGAAATGTGAAAGATTATACCCATCTTACCTTTGTTTACTTGAACAGCTTTAACTAGATCTGCTTGAACTGTTGTTAAAATTTATTGGGTTTTAAATATTTATTTATTGTTTTTAAAATCCCATTAATGTCTTGGTTTTAAGGGGATTTTGTGACAGTGGATTGCACAAGCCCATTTGATGCTGTGCTTAACTAGAAATGTTGTCTTTTGCCTGGAGTGTTGACTCCCAGGCTCAGCTCCACGGCAATTCCTACATGGTAGGAGAGTCACCCCGTGCTAATGAAGGGAGTAGAAGCACCTCCTAGCACAGCTGAGGACAACAAGGGTTTCAGAGAAGTTGCAGCCACACACCTTGGAGGTTTGGCTTTGTGGAAGTTCTGCATGAGTGAACAGGTTCCTTTGCTTCATACGTAGGAGCATTAGAAATATATTCTATTAATCCTGTTATTATATATTTAAAAACTATTAATCATAGCTTTAAAATAACTGGTAATTAACAGGACAACAGTGTTACTCATCAGAAAGAAAAAAGCAGGTGAGCAACACAGCTTGGTATCAAATTCAATAAACGAGCACAATACATAATCCAGCAGTTTATCATCCCTGCCTCAATCTTGTTGCCCTGCAACATTTTGAAACTTCATTTTCCAAAAAAGATAATTGTTGCTAAATGAAAATAAAGCTGCTGTAGAAGCCTCTACCACTATATTCAGTACAGGAAAAAGATGGAACTATTGGAGGACGTCCAGAGGAGGGTAATGAAAATTTTCATGGAGCTGGAACACCTCTGCTGTGCAGACAGCCTGAGAGAGTTGGGGTTCAGCCTGGAGAAGACAAGGCTCTGGGGAGACCTTATAGCACCTTCCAGTGCCTAAAGGGGCTACAAGAGAACTGGGGACAAACTTTCTAAAAACACAGGTAGTGATAGGTCAAGGGGTAGAGGTTTTAAACTAAAAGAGCTTCAGATTAGAAAGAAGGAAGACTTTTTTACAACAAGAGTGGTGAAACACTGGAACAGGTTGCCTGGAGAGGTGGTGGGTGTCCCATCCCTGGAAACATTCAAGATCCCATTGGATGGGCACTGAGCAACCTGCTCTGGCTGAAGATGCCCCTGCTTATTGCAGGGCTGTTGGATTAGATGACCTTCAAAGGCCCCTTCTGACCCAAAGCATTCTATGATTCTGTGATGATATTTCTATTGGACATAATGGCAGAGATGTGTGAGAAAGCAATGACTAAAGCAGACAGGTGGGAGAAAGACTTAAATATTTGATCTCCATGAAAGGTAGGTGTATTCAGATTTTTCTTCTTTGCTTTTTGGCAAAAGTTCTCTCATAAAGGAAAGGCAATGCCTTTGACTGCAAAACAGTTTGAAGGGAAAAAATAGGGATCTAGTTTCAAAAGCAGCTTATGAAATGGTGGAAAGTGTACTCCTGGGCAAATTTATCCCTGATCTGTACTTGTGTCACCCAGCACCTGCCATAGGAACTTGCCATTGGCCATGGGAGCAGTTTCTTGGTAAGACTTTTCCTGCCGGAACCATCTCTCTTCTTAAAATGGGATGTCTTCTCATCTACACATTTATCTGCACAGGTTATGCAGAGTCAGTTTGTACTTGCCTGTGATTTATATATGGCCAAGAGGTTAATGGCTCAGATTCAGAGATAGTGTTGATTGCCCAGTCAGCACCTGATATACCTGCAACCAATCCAAATCAAGTACCTGGGTTTATGGTTCAAAACATAAACCCTATAGTCCCCACTTCGCAAACTGACTTGGTGAGAGGAATTGCTGGATTTAATGGGTCAGGATTGTTCAGAAACCCATCTTGGCAATCTTGAGGCCACCAATGTCACTAATTTTTCAGATATTTTGCCAAAGCAAACCAGTAAAAGTTTTGATTTTTGAAAAGTGGAAGAGAATGGTTTCCAGATTATTTAAATAATCTCCTTAGAAAAACTCTCTCTCCCAGGCTAGGAAGACAAAAGCAGAAAACTAGAGTAGTGAAAATTAAAAGCAAAACAGCTTGGATTTTTTACCAAGAAATTGGTAAAATTTTGTAAAATAAAATTTCACTTTATAGAAATACAACATTTCTTTAAAAGATATTTTGTTTAACGGGCCATTTTGATTTGATTATTGTTTTTATCTTTCAATGGCAAGTTATTTACTGTTTACTTTTCTCCCCATTGTGTCACCCCAGGCCTTACTAAATGTGTTCTATTCAAACCCTGCTCTGAAGACAGAAATATTAATTTCCACATGGGCTTTTCTATAGAACTCATCACTATGGTAACTGAATGTTTCATAAACATTAATGAACTTATTTTCACTGCACTGCAGTGAGGCATTGGGTGGTAGTATTATCCCCATTTCATGATGAAGAACTGAGGCAGAAAGAGATTAAGTACAAAAGTATTCACTAATTTTAAGTTCCCCATCTGAGATGCATGGTCTGATTTTTCAGAGGACTTAGTTTGTCATCTGTTCAAAGCACAGCTCCCATTGCCTTCGGTTGCAGCTGTGAGTTCAAATTTCTTTGTGCTTTCTGTACTTGGATAGAGACTGCTTTAATCTTGAACATACGTGGCCTTTATAATTTCTTTTCCTCAACATAATCAGAAGGAATTGAAGCTTACTAGCTCCTGGCCATATATTTTTTCTACATATTAACTGAAATGACAATGTTTTACATGATTTTATCCAAACACCATTTCATAGCTTATTCTTACTACTAAAATAATTTATTAGATAGTAACTTAACTTCTCAAAGATTAGAAAATCATCTGCTTGGGTAGAGTTCAATTTTTGTTTTCAAGAAAGAGAGCAAAACTCCTGGGAGGTCCATTTGAGGACAACCTGGGGGCTACTGATGTAGCTACAAACAGTTAAACTGGAATAATAGATTTTAATGCAGAGTCACTAATTAAAAAAATTTATCCTACCCTCCCTGAAAATCAAGATATCAAGCAAACTAAATGTATTAGTTATATTGTTATATTTTTCCAGCAGGTGAATCAAATATCTTGTTTCAAACACACCTGGACTTTTCTGAAGTTTAGATTTGCTGTGATTCACCCACAGACATATCCTAGCATAGCAGGGAGTTTATTAAAATTGTTTTCTGTCTTTGGGCAGGAGGGCTTTATAGTGGCTTGGATATCTTGAAGAGCCAGCCCTTAATTTGCGTCAGAATATGACATAGGGTTTATGGATCCCCTCATAATTTTGCAGGCTCCTCTTCCATTCTTTTCTTTTGACCTACAAGTTGCAAAAGTTTATAAATGAAAAGTCTACTTTCAGGTCTTTCCCGAGATATTGAATCCTGGAGCAAATTTTTGTAGATGTTTTTCTGAAGCATTGATTCAGAAAGCAAGCGCTGACCCCCTCTTAACCACAGAGGTGCAAACAGGCTGCTGCAATATCTTGTTGTTGAATTTTCCTTCCAGTGCCAAATGAAAGAGAGCTTGCCCTTTTCCTCAAATCTCTCCCTGATCGAGAGATGAGTGAGCTGGTAGCTACAATATCCAACGGCTTCACCAAGTTGAGAATGTGATGTCTGTGTAATAATGCTCAATTTTGCACACTTCAAATCCATTAGTAGCAATTACCTTACCTGAGGTGTTTTGAGTTAGTTTTAGTACAGCATTCTTGCAGTTGGTAGATAATGAATATAATAATGTATACAGCATTTTCAAGTCTCTGTTTTTAGCTACAATAATGCCATTAGGATTCTATTTAGCAAATGTGTGCTTCACACTAAAAGTTAAGACTTTTTTTGTTCATGTTTTCCCTACCATGATTTCAATTGCATCTCATATCCTATTCTGTGCAGTGCTGGCTTGCCTGAAAGAGCAGGAAAGTGTTTTACCCACTGCACCTGTGCAAAGGCAGCGAGGTCTGGCATGTTGAGAGCAAAACAGGGACGAAGGAGGGCAGGACATTGCCTGAGCCATCATGCAGCCTTCCAAGCACCCCTGGGCAAGCTGTGTGCCCACACTTTGCTGGGTCCTGTTTGCCCAAGGGGTGAGGATGATGACGCCCTCGCAGCACAGCAGCCGTTCTGCTCGCCCCAGGAGGGGCTGTGACACTGCTGAAGCTGCTGGTGGGCCCCATGGTGGTAAAGATGCAGGTGGGCTGCATGGTGCTGAGAGAGGCAGGTGTTGCAGCACATTTCACTAAGGGTTGCCAGCTCAGACATCTGTGTTGGGGGTCCTTAGGCACTGCAGATGTGTTGTGGCTCTCCTTCCCCTCTGAGCTTTTTTCTCTTCTCCAGAAAAAGAATGTGGAGTCCATATGAGGTGTTACAGCTGAGAAGAACTCGTCTTGGACCTGGGCGATAAAAAAGAGTGGATGGTAAAGCAAGGGTGGCTGGAGTGAATGCTGTCCCATGCCTGCTTGTTTCCACAAGTCAGTGATGTCAGACAGCTCTGGTGTCAGTGGGATAACCCTGCCTTGCTCTGGGTTGAGGACTACCCCAGTACTCCACCCTTATAAGATCCCTCTTCATCCCTTGTCCTTGTAGTGAGATAATTATTTGGACTGGAGAACCAGTACTCCACAGGCTTTCCTTTTCTCTGCCCGCTGAAGGGAAAAATAAGAAATCTGGTTTTGGGCTATCATTTGAACCAAGTGATACTGCTAAGCTAACACAGAGTTTTCTAAGAAATAATATTTCTTTGATTGCATTTTTCCAAAGAATTCCTTACAAAGAATAAGAAAGGGATGAGGAGATATAATTGATACCTCCTTTATAGATCTCACTGCTAAGGTCTCTGGCATAGATAATATCAGCACCTTAAAATAGTTTCAAAATGTTACAATGCTCCTTTCATCTTAAATTGACCAAACTCAAGAAGCAAGGAGTATTTGGGCAGCCACACAACTTGTTGTTGTTGTTGATGTGTTTAGAAATGGACAGAGTAATAGCTGAGAGAGCTTTCTCTGCATTAAACTGAAACATGTGAACCTGTCTTTGTCAGACACACACCTTGTCTCCAGTTCTTTTGCTCTTACTTAGATGATCTTTTGAAAAAGCAAACTGATTCTTCTGGCACTGAATTGATCTTTCTCACCTTTTAGTTCCTCTGGCGCACTGACCACGTGCTCATCCCATGCCACCTCCGGCCCTGTGAGCACACATTCACTACACTGGAATCCAGTACTTGATGCAGAGTGGTGGAGAGCTGTCCTAGTAATGCTCAGCAGGGAAAACTAAGCTGAATTTTAGCACCCAGGGACAAGGACAAAATGTTGGAAAAGCACTCGTCTGCATGAAGATAACAAAGTGCTGCTGGCCGTGGGGTAGGCGGGTTGAAGGGGAGCAGGGCCTGTGCCCCCTCCTCTCTTGCTGCCCCCTCCTCTCTTGCTGCCCCTTCTCCTTGCCTGCACCACCTCCTGCCCCCTTCAGCTGCGAGAGTGACTGTCACCTCCATCCGTCTGCTGCCCCTGATGTCTGCTTGCCTGACAGCAGAGCCCAAAAGCTGACCCCATCCACAGGCTGCGCACTGAAGGGGAGCCGGGGGAGGCAGATATCACCTCTCAGTCACAACGAGATCAGGCTGCTCCGGGGGCAGCACAGCAAAGCGCTGGCCCTGATCTTCTTGCATTGCCATCACCTACCCTGAAATTAGTAACAGCACGTCCAAGGTTAGTGGCAAATTCAGATACCCAAGCTACACGGGGAGGGTGAATAAAGGACAGTGGTTGTGTACAGTATAAGCAGTTGCCTTAGACAATGCGTGACCTCTGAATTAAAAGACCAGGATTAGCAAAGAGCTTTTTTGCATTATTGGGCCCATTTACAAAAAGCTTTAGCCCTAATTGTATGGTACCACAGAGCTTTAACTTGAGCACATATTGGTTTTGTAACCTGATCCCCACATAAATCATAGTTGGTGAGAGCAGAACAATTAGTGCCTTAATCTACTGGGACTACACAGTATCTTTAAATCTGAATTTTCCTGATCATTATGGGTATTACAAGAGTCAATTAATTTATATTTCACACAAAATGTAATTAAATCCCACGATAACCTGACTGTGAAATGAAGTGGAAAAAGGGGGGGGGGGGGGGGGGGGGAAGTGAGGAGAAGAGTGGGAAAATCCTTTCCTTATGGAGCTGCCATCAGACACCACGGCATGTAATCAACAGAGGCAAACTGCCTCCTCTTCGGTGCAGAAATTTTGGGGTGAGGGGTGTTGTTGTTGGGTGAGGGTTGTTTCCCAATTTTGTACTGAGTGGTCATGTGGTCTCAAGAAGCGTTTGCTGCCATGTACTTCCAGCCCAGCCTGCAAGAAAAGTGATCCATGGTTGCTAACCCATATAAGTGCTAAGGAAAGGGGAAGGCCTTGATGTTCCAAAGAGCCTGATGCCTGTAGCTGGTCACCTAAGGGAATCCACTTATGACTCTATTACCCAGTAAATTAGCAGAGTGGTTCAGTCAGGTATATTTATCATGAAGAGAACTGAAGATAATTAATACACTGCATTGAATGCAAATTGCACCCACAGCACTTATCTCATTTTCAATTAGCACAAATGTTACAGCACTGCAGGCTTGTTATGGTTTTACCATGGGTTGGGTAATTAATTTCTGTGAGCTACATATCAGACACCTGATAATGCCGTTTATTAATAAATGTCACCCCAGGTATCTGTTAGGAGAGGTAAATAAATTAAATGTTCAGTTGTCTGCCCTGTGCAAATCTATTCTTACACCTCATTGCATCTTTTCACTTGTTTGTTTATCAAGGAGAATGACTGCTGAGATTATAATGGCAAACAAAGGAATATGAGGAACAGTAATCCGCACCCTAAAGTGGTGTTCCTCTCACCACTGCTGATGGCAGGAGCCATGTCACTGTCTCTTTCCTGCCTGGGGACGTGGCTGTGGGTCACTGATGTGACGTCCCTTCAGGGCTGCCCAGGACCCATGAGAGTGGAAAAGCTGAATTGCCCTGCAAATCCTCACTTTTTAGGAATTTTCCAACCCCTTATTGGTGTATATTTCTGCCTGTAACTCTGTCCCACAGAGTGTTTAACTGCCCATGTCCTGGAGCCAGCACCCACACAGCTGCCTGTGGTGACTGTGCTCATCAGCTCCTCAGCAGATTCAGTTTTGTGTTTTCCCCTTTCCTTCCAAAACTTCGGAAAAGGAGGGTGGGGTTGGGTGCACCTGCTGAGTTGTCCCCACCCCAGCAGGGCCAAGGCCCCTGGTGCAGATGAGGGCCCCTCCAGCTGCCTCAGGGCCAGGGGTGGCAGGGCGTGGACTACAGCATGGATTTTTGGAGATCTTTCCTTCTGGAAAAAAAATTGTAAGATTATAAGGAGAATGAAACAGCCATGTGGTCTTTGATCTGTTCCAGGTTTTGGGAGAACAGTGGAGCAGGAGGTGATGGGTCCTGACAGCACAGCAGTGGATAAAACCAGGTAAGGCCCTTATGTAGGGATATGAGATGGTCAGGAAGGGCCGTCTGCCTCCAGACCCTGAGCTGTCTTCTACTGAGGGTGAAGACCATATCTGCAAACTTTCTGGCCAACTCCTGTTTTCCAAAGTTTTAACACAGGTCTCATTACCTTTGAGAGGAAAGATCCTTTGGTCTTTTTTTCCCTCCCTCTCATTTGATTCTGAGATTTGGGCAAACCACACTAACAAAAGTAGTTGTGTAGTCCAGTGTGAACTTTGGTGATCCTTCTCCCCAAGGAAGAGCACAAGCAGGTAGCTGCAGTGACTTTAGCAAGCTTTGTATGATCTGTCTCAGATCATGTTAGCCTGGTTAAATTAACACAAACTCCATCATGTGAGTTGATAAAAATTTAGTTGCTAGAAAGATGCTTTATGGTAGTGATTTCTTACTTACAAGTAAATTTATACTGTGTAAATACTCTGTTTTGATGTGCATTAGGAATTGTACCAGTTTGAATACACTGGCAAAATAAATACGTCTAACTGACCATTACATTGGTAGAAATATGAGTATGGAACTTGTTAGAGTGTTAATCTTTCTTGAAGGTAAAGACTATTTACAGCAAAAAAAAGTAGGTGCAATACAACACTCAGTTTCCCAGATATAAACATATTAGGAAGAATCATATTATGAGTGACTTTTAAGTTAGCTGTAGGGAAGAGACTGTTGCCACAATAATTTAATCAGTGTGAATTTCAGTGAAAAGTGCTTTTAAGCAAAATGCTTTCATCCCTTATGGAGGTCTTCATTATATTTACAAGTTCTTGTACTGTAAATAATTTCCACGTGCTTCCTGGTAGTGTGACTGGCATCTTACCATCGTCTGCTGTGATTTTTTGTCAGATTTCAGGACTCAGAGATAGCTCATGATTTGAAATAGGATTTACAATAATGCTTTAAAAATACTGCAGCACTTGAAAAATCAATTTTAAAAAGCCTTATTTGGATTGAAGTTTATACTTCAGAGCAGAACACATGATTTTAAAGGCCAGATGACCTGCTAACATCCTTTAAAACCATGTTTAATATGCTGAGAAGCATGTATAAACTCTCAGTTTAAACAATTATAATATCCATCCTAAGAAGCTAACAAGGTATAGAATTAATGCAAACTCCTTATTTGAACTGGAACAGTATTTCCAATAAAAATAGAAATGATGACTGCAATGTGAGTGGGACAGATCTGGTTTCTTTCCAGTCAGATCTAGGCTAACCCCCAAGCACAATAGGTCCGACATGGACTCCTGACCCAAATGTGTGCCCTGCACACTGGTACCCCCCAGGTGGCCACCTTTCCCTGGGAGGGGTAGCACAGCTGGTGCCAGGGTCATGCCAAACCAGCTGTACCATGCCCACCTTTGGCATGGCTGGTGGGACTGCTGCTACCTGCAGAGAGTCTCTCACGGGGAGCAGGCATTGCAGAAAAGGTTTTTCTGGGGGAACCACTCAGCACAACAAGGAGACTTTTACAGGGAGAGTGGCCTATGAAAGTGTTGTTGGTGCCTGAGGTCGGTAGTACTGGTGGGGAATGAGCTCATGTGGGTCATGTTCATAACAGCCAGCTCCCTGAACCATACAGTGAGCCTTGTATCCATTCATCAGTTGCTCATTGATTCCCTCCCCCACCTTCCTGGCAAGGGAGAAGTGGATGCAATGGAGTATCTTGTTTTTGTGTTTCTGATGTTATTATTTATGCAAGTCAAATATGCCATAGGATGGAGGGGAAGTTTGGTGAATGTTTGCATGCCCTGAAGGTGTTCAATCTACAAGCTGAGGGCTCTGGACAGATGTGTGTGATTCTTTCTGCAAAGAGCTCATAGGGTTGGTGGAGAGAATCTGTCAAATATTTCCTTCGCTGCAGCTTCATGCAGTGTTAGATGTGATGAGGGTTATAAGAATGAAGACCATGAACTCAATTAGGAATTCGACAGGAAGCTGGTGCCAGGCCCAATGCCAGGTTTGATATGCCTTTGTCACTGAAGAGATGCATTGCAGCAGTAAATGAAGTTTTCTAAGCATGAATGCTGCGTGTTTGCGTATTTCAAATGACTATAGTCCAGCTGAGAAGTGACATAGCCATGAATAACAGAGACAAGGTCATCACCTTCCAAGGTGGCACAGAGCCTCCTAACCAATGGAAAAGAAGTGTTTCTTGCAGAAGTCACCATGGGAAAACTTGGCATCAGTAGCAAATCCAAGAGCACACCTAAATTACGAAACCAACATGCCACTTGGGGAAATACACCATCCAGCCAGGCATAGTGCACTCAAGTGACAAGGTCTTAGAGACAGTTTCCTGTCTCCCATCTGTCTTACCCCTGTTTTGCTTGGATTTAACCAGCTGTTTTTCTTTCACTACCATGTTGTGGTAGCTGTGTGTGTATATACTGAGGAATTTAGGTGTAGCTGTATTTCACCTGGCAATTCAATCCATGCTGTATCACTCAGCATCTTCATGTAGGGAGGCACCACAAAGAATACAGACCAAGTAGTCCACAGGAGAGAAGAGTGTAGTTCTGAAGATAACACTTCTTCACAAGTCAGAAAGTGTGTACCAGCAGGAATGATTCAAAATAATTTTAGTACATTATCCTGGAATTCTGCCACCCATCAGGCGAGACAGCAATATCTCATGGTTAATGCTGAAGTCAAGGAGGATGAGGATGGATGCCTGCCCTGTCTCCACAGACAGGAGGGTGTCATCCATCAATGCCACTTGAACAGCTCCAGTTCCATGTCCTGGCTTCAGTCCAGACTGTGCCAGATTTAAAATATTCACCTTTAGCAGGTATAGTTCGAGCTGCCCTTTGGCTAGAAACTGTAGGAAATTTCCAGGTAGTTGGGAACCCTCTTGGATATTGGTTAGGAAGAACTCATGTCCACAGCGTAGATTTTCTCAAGGCTAGGTGACAATCAATTCCCAACATGTTGGTAATTCCCCAGCTTCCCTCTTTCAAGACTTGGACCTTCTGGGCTGGGCTCTGGAACAATCTTGGGCAGATGGCAGCATGAGGAAGCCAGACAACATTGCCGGGTTAAATCCAGGACAAGAATAAATTCTGAGGTGTAGTCGCTGCAGCCAGAAGCCCTGTCCTGTCAACACAATGGTAAACACTTTTTCCTCTGATCTAATGGGTGAGAGCACTTCCTAGGATTTTAAAATGAAGGTAACTTTGGCCATATGTAAAAGAATGGCCACTTGTCCACTGCACTGTGCCCCAGCTTGCAACACACTGAATAGTTCTGTCTTTGCTTGGTTGCTGTGGAAGCTGGGTGAGCCCCGAGCTCTTGTGCCTCTGTGCGGATCAGTGTGTACTGAAGTGCATCAAGGAGAGAATTACAGAAAGGAGAAAGTCTATTATCTGTCTCATTTGCACTCCCTGTGATTATTTGTGTCTATGTGTAAGATTTCTTTTAGCTCCTTGGTTCCTTCTGGCTGTGGGTATTTAATGGAAATCCATGGGGGTGGTTACTGTGTACCATCAGGTTGGGACCAAATGCACTTGGCACTGAACAAAAATAAACACGAAGAGCTTGAATATGCAACAACTTTTTCTTTTCTACCTTATAGATCAATGTCAAAAGCCTTTAAGTCTTTATGTCTGAGTAGTTTTTTTCTGCAGCTACATGTTAATTACGTGTTTATATTCTCATAAATGCGGATTTACATTTACCTGTGTTTCAAGATGATTAGTGGGTACCAAGCAACTGATTACACTTGCAGCCAATCCTGTGCCATTAACAGTGAAAAATGGCAGGCACTGTTGTTTCAAATCTCATTTGGTTTGGCAAGGGTATGATGGTAAAAAATAACAGCTAAATCAATTGCTTGAATATACAGGGTTTTTCACCTTCAGGCATCTTTATCAGCACAGCTTTGATTAATATCTGTACACTGACTGGTATTTTCCTATGCCATTAGAGAAAATTTAATAGGTTGTTCACTATTTTGCTCCAAGAAGTGGATTTTGGAAATTAAAAAAAAAAAAAAAAAATCCTCATATTTGACCCAGAATCTGAAGTATTATTTGAAAATATTGGTGAGCTATTTAGTTTTCTAAATTACAATACTAAGTTTATTTTATTTAACAAACAAAAATTCCAGCAAAGCATTGTTTGCCCTATTACAAACAGGTCAGAGCTCACAATAAGCACACATGTGATGAAGTTAAACTAATATTAGCCAGTAGAGGAGAGGGTCAAATGTTTAATCTGAAACTGATTTCTTGGTTAAAACATGCAGTTTTCTGTCAAACAAAGAGAGTAATAAATTTTTGCTGCTTGTAGGCAGTTGTTTCAATTTGGGGAAAAAAGTAAAAAAAATGGCCAAAAACCTGTTTCATTTCAGCATTTCTAAACATTCCAATATGTTCTACAATGAAATACTTTGATTTTACAACTACAAATGTTATTTAATTTTCAAAATTACTTCCAGTTTATTTAAAAAAGTAAAATGTTAGATATTAAATATAAATTAAACTTTTTTGAGTGAATAAAATTTTTTGCTGGAATGGTATAATCTGCTTTTTTTTTTTTTTTTGCTAATGTTTTTTTTTTTTTTTAAACAAAGGAAAACTTCTGGAAACTTATTTTGGGTCAAAGCAACTAATGATTACATATTATCTTTTCATTTGGCCTTGATTAGATTTGACTGCTTATAGCCCCTTGAACAAAGCTTGAAGGAAGAAATGTCAATTTCAAGTTTCTCACTTCCCAGAAACAGATAAAATATTCCAACTATTGGAACCAGTTAGGAGAGCCAGTGGAATGGTGGGGACTTCAGTTTCTCTGGGCTCAGGAGCTTTGGAGTTTGAGCTGGCTACCATGAAAGTCAGTAGAAAAATGTGTGTGCAGGATTTGTCCTGTTGTAGCTAATCCTGGCAATCAAAAAGTCTACAGACTCAGATACTTCCCTGGGCTTGTTTCTGATGAATCTGTGGTATAAGAAAATTACCTTGATCCTGTAGTGCGTCCACTCCTTTCCTATTGTCAATGCTTTTAAGGTCCTTGCAATCCTGCTCAGTGCTGTAGATATCACACTTCACCACCTAAGGAGTTTTTTTTGGTAATCTTTGCTATAACAAGGAGGCAAAGGTTGTTGTGAGTGAAGACAAGGGTGGGGGTGGGGAGATTTTCAGTCAGCAAGTGATCTGAGAATAAAGAAAGGTTACCTGTTTGTTTGTCAACAGGATGAAGTAAATAAGAGTTAAAAAAATCAGAGACACCAGTCAAAGGCAATCAAATATGTATTTAATTAAAGCAAACATAAAAATTAAAGTTACATGTTGAATCAATAAACAGCACTTTTTTCTACATGCATTTTGAACAAGACAGATCAGAATCTTGCATGATGAAGACATAATGTGTCATAATAATTAGGAACACAGACAAAAGAACAGCTAATCAACATGCAAATTTATGCAGTTCTGGCGATTCAGATGAGGCAGATTTCTACCTCTTTTTTTGCTTGATTCATCTTCATTGCTAATCATCTGAAGGCTGCCAAATGTTCACTGACACTAATGTATTATAGGTCAAGAGAGGCAGGTCTTCACCTATTACCCCCACAAACAATATGCTTTCCTTCCCTGTTTCCTCTTCAGGATTTTCAGCAATTACTGCCAGATGCAATCAGACTCCTTGAATAGGAGCAACTGGGGCTTGTTTGTGGCTTGGATTCATTAGAATCAGGAGGATGAAGAAAGGAATAAATTACTTAATTGCACAAAAAAGTTGCAGCCAAAGTGATGGTGAGAGAAGCTGATTGTGTAGTTGCGTATTAGGCCACTCTTGGAATGGAGGATCTTAGAATAGCTGGTAGCTTGGCCTTCCTGATTCAGACAGATTTGGGTGTCCTCCAAAACAGATGGCTCCACACACCATCTATTCTTCTCTTTGTCAGGTTTTACCATTTATTTGATCTTGTTCATCTATGATGCTAGTTGTATTAGATGTAACACAAATATGCATTCAGATCATATCCATTTAGTCCTGCATCCCAACTTTTATTCTTTTAGCCTTGTTTGATGAGATGATCAAGTTGAACAAAGCCCTTGTTGTCCTGTTCCCACACAACATCCATACATAAACCACCAGAACCTATGACTAAAGCCTTGCACAGAAAAATAATCCTCCTGTGTCACAGGTTTTAAAGGTTTTTTTCTCCCCATTTTACCAAGCAGCTCCCACCTCTGACAAATAACCAGACACAACAAATAGTTAATTTTTATTTGATCCCATAGAAGCAAACATTTGCATATGCCCAAGCAAAACTGCCCCCCTCCCATCCTTATGCTGAGACCCCTGTTCAGATATTCTCTTCAGGTTCCAGGCCATGTGTTATGCTTGTGGGTGGTCTTAAGATCTTAAAGAAAAGCTTTGCTCTGTGAAGTCATGCAGCACTGTATGTAATTAAGAGGCTTTTTTTCCCTTTTTTTTTTTTCCTAACCCCCTGAATGTTTCCCGATTTCATTGTTGTTGCGAATGATTAACACTTTGTGGAAGAGTTGCCTTTCAGGTAATGGTTAACATTAACTTTGTAAAAATGAGATGTGTGGTTAGGGGCTGACTTCCCAGTGTCCTGCTGAGCACAGTGCTGCTCCGCAGTACTGCTCACTCACAGGGGCTGGAGTGGGGTCACACATCCTCCTGGTGCCGGGGTCTGAAGTGTGTGCTGCTCTCTGTGCATTTATAGGGCAGCCTTGGCAGCTGCTATTGGTCTTTCATCTGGGGCAGTTGGGGTAACCCTTGTTTTCCTGATGGCTGTGGGGATCTGTGGTCAGAGAGGGGCAGGTCTTTATGCAATACGACATGGTCCTGGATTACAATGACTTTTCAGGGTCTGTAGTCATTTATCTTTTGGCCCAACATCTGCTGCAACCTGACAGATGCCCAGGAACAATACTTTACTCTGCTATCATGTTTGTCTTGAGTGCACAGCACAGGATTTTTGGGTACCTTTGAAGCCAAAAATTGGAGATTGTGAAACTCTTTAACATTTCCTGAAGTAAAATGAAGCACCCATGGCAATGGCAGTGTAGTTGCAATGCTGGAGGGAGAGCTCAAGCTTACAATTTCCAAGGAGATAAACTGAAGACACACCTCTTGCCAAGGCTGGCATCTAACAACGGTTTGCATTGCCTCATTGGGGCAGCTATTCCAAAGAACCTATCTATCTCCTGTAGTCTTTTTAGAGGCCATGTGTTGATACAGGTTTGCCCTTCAGATGGCAGATTTTGGGACTGAAGCTGATGGAATTTTTAGGCCAGAACCTCAGCTGCATAGCTGCCAGTGTCCGTCTTGCGCTCCTTGTCCTCCCCTCAGCCCTTCCACAGTACCCATGGCCCACAGTTGCTTTGGTCTCAAGGTTTCCCCACTCCTCCTCCTGCACCAGAGGGGAAGGAGAATCATGCCCCAAGGAGAAGTGGGGTCCAACTGATGGCTCCCCTTGCCCTGGGCAGGGCAAATCATGGATCATTTCCCCTTCCTGTCAGTGAAGACAGAGGGCTAGTTATGCTGGAAAAGCAAAAGTAATGCTCTCTTCCATGCACTGCTTTCACTCCCATGAGCAAGTGTGATTTTTATTTGGGGTGTTTCATAGGGCACTGGTGAACACATTTTATTGCAAGTCTTGGAGGTTTAATTTTACTGCTGTGTCACTAGGGGGAGATTTTTGAAGGCACAAATGCATTTAAGTGCTTACTTTCTTTTGAAAGTCAACAGGAGTTACACACCTAAATGGCCTTTGTGTGTGAGGGCAATACTGTGAAATGGGTAGAGAAGGGGTAGAGCCCACATATCTGTTGCAGGTGATAAAGAAAGCCAATGGGTGAGGCTACACTGAACTTGTTGGTTGTTTTTTTTTTTTTTTTTTTTTTTGTTTTTTTTTTTTTTTTTTTTAAATTGCCTTCACATCCTTCATTTCTCACAGGCTGGGAATTGGTTTGTTACAAAGCATTGAGATACCACATCTCCTCAGTCGAAATCCTCCTAGATAGTTTTGTGATAAGAAGACTGAGCAATTCCACACAAGGAACTTGTCTTTGTACAGATGATACCTGGCTGCTTTTCTGTCTAAAGTTATAGAGATTCAAGAGCTGATGATGTCTTACAAAGGCTCCCTCTATCCGAGGGTCCCCTCAGAAAGGCGGGGGGAGATTTGCTTTGACAGGCTTTAAAGTCTGTGTAATCTCTTGCAGAATGGCCTCTGCTTTCACAGCTCCTCATGTTGCACCATGTCCTGATTTCTACACTTGTATTTGCCAATGAAACATTGCCTGAGCTTGGGTGAACAGTTCTCAGTCTGAGTGAGGGCTGCTTACTTCGAGATTTACCACTTTTTCTTCTGTTTTGAAACTATCCCAATGCACAGAATTTTATCAATAACATCTGAGTGACTAAACTGTTCTGAATGGAAACACGAGGGAGGATGAAGGATGTAAGTGAATACTCTTGTGTGCCTGGAAGGCAAGAAGCACTGGCAAAACTTTGGGCAAATAAAAGGCTATTTGTGCCAACACTGGTGAAAAGGGTATGGACACAGTTGGAAGCAAAAGGCCTCTGCAGTGTGCATGTTGTAAATGGTGCTTTAACTAGGTCTAAACACCTCTGCTGGGCACCTGTGGCCATCTGCTGTTAGCAGTGCTCTTTAAATGCTACTGTTCCCTATCAGAGGCACAGGTTTAGAAAATGGACCTTTCTGTGTGGAATGTGCATGTCTGTGGGCAGACCACCATCCTTCGTATGTGTTCAAAACGGAGGTTAAAAAGGTTGCTGTCTTGTTGTGTCAGGAGTGGCAGACGTCACCTGGCTGGTCTCTGAAGGCTCTTGAGGAACTTCTGCCCATTGGTGAACTCATTCGTTCTGACACTCTATTACCTCCTTTGTTTTGACATATTTTCACTCTCCTCTTAATGTTTCCTGTTTTCATGAATCTTGCCCTTCTGCTGCATTTTCCTGTGTGTGTTTTTTTTTTTTCTCCCAGATGTTGTATGGCTGGCTATTTCAGTAACTCTTTACCTACTACAGAACTGAAAAAAAGGCAAGTGGAAAAACCCCACGCTGGAATGATAGCGTATTTTCCATGCGTGTGTCACACGCTGGCTGAAACATGTTCAACTGATACGTTAAACATCTATCTAAAATACTGCTATACAAAGGGCTTAATTATTGTATCCATTCAGGGTAGGAGTTGGCATCTGCTATTTCGAAAAGCAAGAGGCTCTTTTAAAATAGCAACGATTTTCTGGCAATGATGGATTTAATATTTGTTTAGTGCTTGAACCTGTTTAGGCACAGGTTTGTCTGATGTAGGTAGTTTAGGACTTATTAAATGGCCAAAATACACAAGTGTAGGACAGGATATTTGAAGATGCACACAGCAACTCTTATTCTGATTTCTGAAAGTCAGGTTATCCATTAAGATGACTAACTATGTATTTCTTCACTTGAAAATATCAGCCATGCCAACTCTTTGCTTACCAAAGTAATTATATCTGTATATAAGCAGACTTATCAGGGTCAGGTTTTCTTCCTGTATGGTGTAGTTTATATATGGTATAACCTAGTGCTAGTATGTAGTGACTGCACCTGGAGCTAAAATGGGATGACCTGTGTAGTTTTACATACCTGTAATACTTGTATTTGACAGCTCGTTGCTGAAAACTTTGCAAGGTAAGTACATATAAGCCTGGGTCCTAAGCTTCAGAGGTTTTGTCAATTTACCTCTGAGATTCAGTTGCCATGAATATGTGTCAAGTCAAATTTCACATTGGGAAGGTATAACTAATGTAAAAACCAGGTTATTTGGAACTGACAGCAACTATCTTTGTCATAGTTCTGTCAGCCTTCCCCTCAGCTCTGCAAGTGAACATCTAAGTAAATGTCCTTGAAGCATGTTTCTTCCCCCACTTCACTCACTTGATGGGTGGATGTCACTTGCTGAAGCACTTGTAGTGTCTGCAAGTACACTTGGGAAGATTTTCTCCAAATCCCAACTGTTGGAGTAACTCTTTAACCAGTACATACATGCTTGGAAAATGTCTGTGGTGAATATCCTATTGTTCTTCAAAAGACCCAGGGTGTGAAAAATGTGCTGCCTTTGAACAAGCTGAACATGGTTGAGTCCATTGCTATTGGAGGACATTGTAAGGCTTGTCATGTTCTTATTGCCAACTAGATTCTCTGCATGCAATGTATCCAAAGTTTGACCCATGGCTCTGCTACTTTGCTGTGCATCTACTCCCGGTTAGAGAAACTGTCTAGCCTAACCTCTCTGCCACTTCATTAGCTTGGTAATGTCCTCAACTGAATATGGGCATAAATGACCCCTGAGGAAGACCTTGCCACAGGACAAGGTCCCAGAATTTCTTCTTAATCTTCTTCTCTGGCCACTCCTTGGGCTGCCCAGGATGCTGAGGGTCAGAGGAATTCAATCTATAAATGCAATTAAATTCTTCACAGCAGAAACTTTCCCTTCACATGCATTGTTGGTCAATGTGGCATTTGGTCCTTTGCCCATGGAGCTGGGAGCTGAATTCAAGAGAACAGCCCCTAAACTGCGAGACACTGGTAACTTGTGACATGTAAGGCACTTCAGAGTGGCTTGCAGTGTGCCAAGCAGAGAGGTGGAATACTTGGGAAAAAGGACTTCAAAGTTCTTGATTTAAACCATGTCACATAATTTGGAGGATAATGACAGTCTCCCAAAATCTCTTGTTACTTTTTTGTATTTTGAAAATGCCACATGACACTGTCAAGTGATGGGGGTGCTATCAAGCAGTCACCTGGTCCCCGTGCTAGATGGGCTTGTTGGATGAGTTAGGAAGTCCAGAAGTTTGGACCCTTGATGGCAGCAAAGTCTTCTTCTCTTCAAATGTATGTATAACATGTTTTCTATGCCCTCTTAAAAGACAATGGTACCTGGGATTTCTTTCAGATCCAGATGGAAAGCTTTTGTTGAAAGGAGTGGTAATGAGGCTTAGTAAGATTTGTTTTTTGTTAAGAAAAGATCATCTGGCGCTTGCTTTTGGAGCTGGTTGCTCATGAAGGTTTCTAATTCAGGGTCTTAATTTTTGTAAAGAGTGAATTACAAGAAGTCAGAAGAATGATGCGAAGAGCATTTAATAATGCACATTCACAAAGAAGTGGTGTAACTACATTAATTAGGCAAGTCTTGCGTAAAGATGCAATGTAATTATATATTTGAGACAGTTAATTAGGGAGCTACTTGGAAATTTCAGTGAATATTAAGGTAATTATACATAAATACTATAACCATTAAGACTGCACCCATAATGAAAGCAATAACTAATTACATAAATAACAGCATACTTATGTTTTTACATTACCAATACCTAACAATACTTCCTCTCTTTCCCTGCTCTCTTTGCCATGCAAATGACAAAACTTCATTTTTTGATTTAGATATTCTTGCAAATTGTTGAGGAAACAATGAACTTTCCCCTTGTCCTCTTTCTCTAGAGAAGGCTGGACAACAGGAGTTATGCACACCTAGCAGGAAGACAGTCAAGCATACTGCACAGGTCTTCAGGTTACATGCTGAGTTTTTGGTGACTTCTCTTGGAATTCATACAAGCCCAGGTCTGAGAAGTCTAGTAAAGAAATTGTATAGCTTTAAGGATAATGTTTTAGCTGTTCAGGCAGCTTTGAGTGAATCAGTAGTGAGGGTTAGGTGAATGGCTGTCATAGAAACAGTGCCCCGCATTTCGTAGTGTTGGGCCTGTAGGCAAATGCCAGATCTTTGCTAAAACATTTCCTACCATTTGGTTCTGTCAGAGTTTGAGATATCTGTCTGCTGTCACCTTCATGTTCACCTAAATCTAGTGGCTTCAAGGGACAAGTGTGTCAACGCTTATATGTTGTGAACATTGCTGTTGTTTTTCCAAACTACTTCAACAAGGCTGTAACTCAGGCTCTTTAAACACTTAAGAACTGCTGTGCTGAGAGCTTTATATGAGGGGCAGCCTTATTGACTCAGATGAAAATCAGAATTGTTCCTTCTTAACATACTTATGGAGTCAATAATACTTTCTAGCAGCTCTCACCTAAGGATCTAAAAGTCTCAGAATGAGTCTGTGATTATGTGTACTATCATGATGGAGACTTTACATGTGGGGAAACTGAGGCACAAAGAGCTCAAATGACTTAGCCAATGTAATGAAGGACATCCAGAGTCCCACTGGAAGTCTCTCTGCTCTGTTTTAGTCAAAGTCATCCTCTCTCCTGGCAAAAGGATGTGGTAGGTACATGGTTTGGGGTCTAGTGATGGGAATTTTTCCTCTCTTTGTCAATCTTGTCTGAATAATTAAATTGACCTGGTGAGACAGTGGAGTTCACAAAGGAATGTAATTTTCAGCCAGTTGTCCATATTATTATGCTTCCATTAACATCATGAGAAGCAGAATGAAAAGACCCATAGCAGCATGGGCTCAGCGCATGTTTGTAATTTTGAAGTTGCTGTCCTGCAGAACACAAGGTCATAACTAGAGAGGGGCTGGCACCTGGGATTTGCTGAGGCAAAGTTAGAGATGATTTAGGACAACACAGTAAATTTTGCTGTACTCTTGTTGCACACTCCAGGGTAAGTAGCTGTATGCAACTAAATGGTGTTTTCTTAGCTTAACAACAGTGACCAATGATACTTCCTGTCATAAAATTCAAAACATATCAAAGGCTGGTAGGACATTTCAACTTATTTTGATTCTAAATAAATAGTGTAATAATTTTGAGATGGCAAATCCTTTCAATTTCTAGAAATTATTTTATTGTTACGGGTTTACATAATGGCTCGTGTTCCAAGGCAGGTAAGTTCTTATATCTTTTTTTTGCACAGAGTAATGTCACTAAGTTTTTAAACTCTTTGTTTCTAGCAGAGTGAGATTAGGGGCAGCTGACCTTTTTTGGCATTATAATACATGGACACTGAACTTTGTGTAGATCTGTTAGAAGAAAGATTAATTAACAAATGCTACAGCAATATATACCTACCAAAGATAAATTTTGCTACATTGCTATGATACATTTCCCTGAGTTTGTGACCAAGAGAAATATAGTAGTTCTAGTTCATCAAGATTTCTATAGAGTGTTTTATACAGTGGTATACAGAACAAAACTATTTGGGCTGGAGAAGACATGGCACAATAAATGTAAAGAAATGGCTAAGGAAAGATTGTTGAAAACTGAACTAAAAGAACTGCCAAGGGACAAGAACAGTAACTAGCAAAGTTTATTAATGATCAGTCTTTTGACCTATCTGAACATTTTTATTTGTAGTCACAGCAGAAAATCTGTGCAAATACAAAGTCTATAAAGAGACAGCCGAGAGGCCTTGACAGTTCAGAGAAGGACTGACCCTGACAACGGAGAAATGGAAAACGGATAAAATGAAGTACTAATAAACCACAAGGTCATGCAGATGGTTTTTTGCTCTGAGCAGGAGGCTCACCAGCTGGAAGTAAGAGGGAAGTGTTTTGCTGAATATCCCAATGATTGACAAATGCTGGGGCTCTACAACAGCAGGGAAGGGAAGTATTCTCTGAGATGTTCTCCTGGATGTTGCATCAGGGGAAGCATATCCAGGAAACATGTGGGATTCCTGACTACTTTTGTACAAGGCACTGGGGACATCCAAAAAAAGACAGACTCCATAAGAAGGGAAATTAAATTGAGATAGGAAATGGGGGATAAGGACTGTGTCTTTAGTTTAGCAAAACTAAAACTGAGTTGAGATATATGTCTCCCTATAAATATATTATCAGGGTAAGTGGTAAGAGAGAATTGGTTAAATTAAAGGTGTATTGAATGCCATAGGAACAATTGATAGGAGCCAACTGAATAAATGTTCTTTGGAAAAAGGATGAAGGTTTTAATAACGTGAAGTTTTGGAGCAGTTTTCCAACAGGAGTCACAGGGGCAAGAAAACTACCTGGTTTCAAGAAAAAACTTGAGAAATTTATCAATGAGATTGTGATGTTGTGATATCAATGAGATATGATGTGTCAGATGTAGCAGGGGATGACCTGGGAGGACTCTTCCAGTCCTATTTCCTATGTAAAACTATTCAACAGTGTCCCTGGTCTCCAGAGTATTTTTTTTCTGTAAAAAGACTTCAATAGCAAGCTAGGGAAAATGGCCTTTGCTTTGGATTCTTTGTTTGCCCTTATCTATACAGGAGACACAGATCTGATCAAAGTGCCAATGAATCTTGTGGTAGATTGGATGCAGATCTCTATTATCTGTGTGACAATACCTTTTAGGGGTGCTGCTCATTACTGGGGCCCAGCTACTTTCCATGACCTGACATTTATGATCCCAGTTCATCTCTTAGCTAAATTCATCTGAAGCTGTTTCCTTGATAGCCCTTTCAATATTTTGCAGGTTTCTTACAGTTCTTGTATTCTTGTAACCTTCTGAGGTCCTTCAAAGCAAGCCAAACAATCTTCTACCTGTCAGAGTGCCATCAGCTAGCCAAGCCCATGAGTAGATCCATAATTCTCTGAGATAAGATCAATAGCCCATCATCCTCTGCTATCCTAAAAAGATCTGGCAACTGAAGTCTAGGTGTAGCAACTGAAAGAACTGTTAATAATGGATGATGACTGACAAAACTCTTAGGTGTGAAAGAAGATTTACCAGGAGCATGATGTTCATGCATAGTGCTCATTGATTGACAGCCCCAACAGGTTAGAGGTTACCCATGGAATACAGTCTTGATGGCCTAGGATGAAATGTTCCCCCTGACCCTTATGTAAGCTGGTGATACAAAGCACTGGCTAACATATCATTAACCTGCGACACCATGATGATGGGATTAAGACCCAGAGGGCTTTATCTCTACCTTATTAATGGCAATTAAAAGCTATGTGACAGTTTTAAAACTTGTTGGTGCAAAGAGAGTTAGTGCCTGTCTTACGGTGGTACAGTAAATAATTGTCTGGTTGCTCGGCTTTTCATAATCTGCCCATGCAGCTGTATATTATCATCATTTTGCTGCAAATACAGCTTTTCGATTTATCAACAAAAGAGCAGGTAAGGCTCTATGTAAATAATGATGAAGGACACTTCCAGGTTGGATTTTTTCCCATTTAGATTGCTGAGCATGAAAGAAGCAGAGGATTTTCAAAACTAGTGGCAGTATCTGTTAGACCTGTTTTTCAAAGCCTAATTACCCCCAAAAATGTTCACCCCAATTTTAGTTACTGCAAACTTCATCTGACTAATTCAGAGGGCAGGTATTAAAATATCTCTCTGCCCTTCTTTATAGGGAAAGGGATTTTTATTCCTTCTTGGGTGTTTATGATTGTGGGAGCTGTACTGATTTGTGGCAAGAAGCTTCATATCTTTTGGCCTTCTGAATTCAAGGAAATGTGATTACTCCCAGAGCAATATTGTGAGTGCTGTGAACTAGAAATAGCTCTCTTATGTGCTGCTCCTGTTAAAATCTCAATCTAAATTGGAAAGAAAGGATCAACCCCAAGTATGTGCTCTAACTGTAAAGTCATGTTTCCCTCAAATATTTAGTGGCTGCTCTTGTGCTCCTACATATCCTGATTAACTTCTTTAGTTGGGGCATCTCACTTTTCAGACTGTGTTTCTGAACCATCTTCATCACTTCTATTTTTCTGTGCAGATGTGCATTAGGTGCTTTTTCATGAGAACTGGGCGTTGGGGTTTTAAGGGGATCTTATATGCCATGAATCTTTCTTGATCTTTTAGGAAGCATGGTTAGGTTTTGGCTTCCAAGAGTTAATCTCAACACTGGAGTGATAGAGTGGCGAAAAAGTCATCAGTGCAGCTCCCAAAGATACTTCTCCCCACTTGCTCCCCAGCAAGCAAGAGGCAAGGACACCAGGTCTGCCTTTGTCTGTATTTTTAGTGAATTTTTTCCACGGTTATAAAAGCTGGAAAACTTTTATGCATTTGGTGTTCCTTCCTTTTGGGTTAGAGAGAAGGACTCTCAGCTTTTGCCACTGCTGTAATTTCAGAGGTGTTGGTGGCTGTGGCAGCCTGCAGTGGCCAGTGTCTGGCTGAGCCACTCCAGCTGTGCCAAACCAGCTTCAGGACTCCTGTTGGGTCCTGCCTTCTCCTAGCTCTCCAGAAGCTGTGGGACTGGGAGACGTCGCTGTCATTTTAGCCTCTTGGCACTCCAAGGCAGAGACTGCCTTACACTTGTAGTTTATACAGCCCCAAGCACAATGTCAGCATTACACATTAATTAATAATAGTGGCTTATATTGCTAATCACTTAATTATAAATTATGTCTGCTGGTTATGCCTGCCATCACATATTACTTTGTAGTTACATAGATATACACATAGTGTATCTGGGCTTTTGTAAATCAGCTTGTAGTTGTTCAATGATACAAAGGCTATGCCAGCGCATAAATCCGATGTAAACTGCTAATCATTTTTAAATGAAGACAAAGCAATCTGAGTTTTAAATCCATAATGCAACAGAATTACAGTGCATGTGCCTGAAATTTAGGAAGAGAACTTGCTTTGCAGACGTTTCAATTGTAACCAAAATTCTGACGTTATGCGCATTACATGGTATTTTACTGAAATCACACTCAGTGGCAGATTTGCATAAATGAATGTATTGTATTTTTTATAACTGTGAAAGCTTTAATTACCTAAACTCTAATTAGGCTTGCATTTTTTAGAAAACACAAGATATTAGCTTATTTTGTAGTTGGCTCAACTTTAATGTTTTCCTACATTTGTAACTCATACGTAATAAAATTCTATAAAAACACAGGGAAAACAGAGAGATGAAGGCATCCCTGGAATTTCTGGAGCTGATTGGTTGTTTCTCCTCTTGGTGCATTTAAGCTTCAATGTACTGAAATTTTCTTGAATGCTGCCCTAGGGCCAAAACCACACCTGATATAATTTGCAGACAGATTTGGTAGTGTGGCGTCAAGGATGAATCTAAACAAGTATATTTTGATAATTTCTAGATATAAAGGTATTGTGTGAAAGGGAGTTATTGATGATATTATTTTATAGTGAAATTTGTTTGGTGTAGAACTCTTGTGGAGTTCTACAATGTTTTTTTGTAGAGCAAGATGACAATAATGTCTGGGTACTTGGCCTGCTGGGATTGGGATTGCAACAAAGATTTAGGCATACAACACAGATTAGAAAAAGTTTATCCCAATAGGACTTTCACATGGCATCCATGGCACTGTGGTGCCTTTGATAAAGTGGGAAAAATTAACCAGATAAATACAGCAACCTTTAATTGTTATTGCCCCTTTTGCCTAACCTATGAAAGAAGTGCTAATTCATCTTGTGTTAATTCTTCTGAATTTTCTCCTTTGCTTCCATATTGAACACACCTCTTGTCTCTCTGTTTGCACTTTCCTGTGTCATAAAGTTGTGGCAGTCTCCTGTGTGCTTGTCACTGTGTGGGTAGGCTGCTGTAAAGTGCTCAAACAAAGCTACTTTTGCAGGCAATTTAGAGGTGTGTGCTGGATCAGAACATCCAGCCCAGCATTCACTGAGGACATGCTGCTGGAAGCGTGCAGCACCTCTCTTCTCTCCTGCTGCTGAGGCAGGTCTACAAGGTCTACATGCTGTTGACATGCTCGTTGTGGTGTGTAGCCTTCCAGATGCTCAGGAGTGCTGCTTTTCTAAGTCAAAGGGAGGTGAAGATACCTCACCTCTTGAAGGACTGTGTTGAGAAAAATTGTATAAATCCTCCAGTTTTATTCTAGGTGCTGCTTGCAGCACCTGTCAGGTAGAACCAAACAGCAACACAGTCCTACATTGCCAGAACAGAAAAAAAAAAAAATACTGTTACTATCTCACCCCTTATTACTATTGAGGGTTTCAGCTCTATTTTGTCAGGAGGAATGAAAAAGAGAAAAGGAGCATCATATTTATTTCTGTAATTTCTTCTCCCTTACTCTTTTTAATCCATTAACATCTTGCAACAGAAACATCTGAGGAGATGTTGATCTAAACAAATAAATTGTTTAGATGAGAAGTAAGAGATGTAAACATTTAGCATGTACAGGTTACATTTCTTGTTATCTTCTCAGACCTCAAGGCTCCCTTTTTAGAATGCCGACTGTGCCTTTCATTTAAGTTATTATAGTGCTCTGGGACACATTCTTCTCTGCTGGTGGGGATATATGGCAGATTGTGGAATGTTACTGCATTTGTTCTAACTAACATCAACTGGAGTGATGTAGGACACATTATTAAAAGAGCCTTTCTTCTTTCCTTACACATCATAACACTGTCCTAAATATTTTATTTTGAAGGCATGCAGATACCTGCGATTGCAAGGTATCACTAAAGCTTCTATGCCAGGGCAGACCTGTGAGTGGATTCAGTGATGCCAGCCCTGCTTAGAGCAGTCTTCAGAAGCACTCTAAATCCAGAAAGCTCCGTGTCCCATTCCCAGCCACCTGCATCATATCTCTGGATATTCTGCAGGCTGTGTATGTGTTTGTGTGTGCAGCTACCAGCTGGCTGAAGCTCCTGATGTGCTCCCGTGTAGAACCACGTGTCCCTGCTTTCTTGGTGGCCTTCAGATGGTGCAGATAAAGCTATTGGGAAAGACGATCTTGGGGAGCATGTAGTGCACAAGTATATCCACGTCCTGTAATTTCTTGTGGGCAGTGGTCTTCTAGACTTGTCCTAAGGGTAAAGCCTACTGTGAATGGAGTCTCAGACCCACAAGAGGAGTTGTACCTGTTTGTTATGAACCTGAACAGAATTAGTTCTTCTCTTCTACAAGAGGCAAAGCATCAGCAAACTCAAATAAAGGGTGGTATGTACCTGTCTACCTTTTAGGTTCTTAGTCCTTCTCAGCAAAGGAGTCTTCCTGTGTTATATCCTCCTGGATTAAGGTACTAAACAACGTGGCTAAAGGTGGAGAAAGAAAATCAGGTCTTATGGTATGTTATTTGACATTGATGCTGCATTTGGTACTGTTTCCAGACATTTTCAGACAGACAGAAGGAAAGGGGTAGACCTTTTACTTCAGAATACATGAAACACGTATGTTTTGAAGAAATCATATTGACATTTTGTGTTAAAGTGGAATATTTTTCTTAGAGCCAGAAATGAATGTCAAATGGCACAGCCAGCTTGAAATCTGTATGAACAAGTGAATTACAACACGTTCATTTCCTAGACCTGCTTTTTAGGCCTCCCAGTAACTCTTGGATATTATGGTTTCCAAGTCTTCTTATCCTTAAGTAGTTTTATTTTCTTTGTTGTGTGAAAAGCAGCAAGGAAAACTTAGTTATATAATGAGAAAACACTGAGTGGACCAGGAACTAGTCCATCAAAAAGATGACATGTTAAAGAAGATTGTATTAGAGAAGATTGTCCCACCCTTATTAGCAGAATTTTGTTTGCAACGGTGTATACAAGAAAAATGAATAAGCTCCAAGAAGAAAAGCTTGATCCAGTATTTACATCTCAGCTATGGCACTGGGACATTTGGGTTGGTATATTTTTATCCCTCCAGAATATTTTCATTTTCTGTACTAGTTCTGGCAAGCCTTTTGGCCCCACTGCACAGATGCAGCACTGAGTGTCATGACACCTTTCTTCGGTGGTGCAGTGCCCACAGAGGGATTGGCAGCCTGAAGGTAGGTGTGCAGGTTTGTTATAAAATCTGGATGGAGTTTGGGAGCTGGCCAGAGAGAGACCATTGCAAGGTGCTGCCCTCCAGGCACAGACTCTTTACCTGGCACTGTCACCCTGTACCTGGGCTTAGCTCAGTGTCTGACCTTTCTCCCAAGAACCAACAAGGTGACAGCAGTAATTTGTCTGATACTTTACTGGTTTGTAAATTCATCCAAAACATTGGAGTTCACTTTCCTTTTTTCCTGCCTTAATTCCTTAATCTCTTTTCTGGTATGATTAGATCCTATACATCAAGCTAGTCATAGGCAGGATGAGAGGAGAGGACACTCTTCATGCCTCTTCTTAAAACAATTCTTGTAAAATTCAGGATTAATGGGGATAGAAAAAGGATGTGAGGATAGCCTCACTGTGTAGCACATTAGTTAGCACACCTACTTAAGAAAGGAAGATTGTGTATCAAAGACTGTGAAACAGGTAATAGAAATCCAATGCTGCCATTACTGCTAGGTGTGCATTCCTCCTGTAGCCCTGGTGTATAGGAAATGGAGAGTTCTATGGAGATGGTTTTGTATGGAAGGCCCTTCCAGCAGATGTTCCAAAGGTACCTATAAGACCAGGCTGATCTTCTGACATAGACGGAAGTGTGTGAATGCCTGCTGGGGCAAAAATACTTGATTCCCATTGAGTGACTGAGCCTTTTCAAGACAGCATTTTTGATCCATGCATAGAAACAAAATTGTGGAAACTGGGCAAAATGTAATGCAATTGATTGATGTGCCAAAAGTCTTCTGGGTGTTGTGAGGCTTATATCTTTGCCATGCAGGCAGGTTATAGCTTTCCAAGCACTGTTGTGAGTCTGGTCCAGAAGCATTGAGTTTTCTACCAGTAAACTGCAGAAAGTGTCCTTATGTCCCCAAGGAGCTCAGCTATTGTGCCCCAGTATCAGATAAATAGTTAACGTAAAAAGGACAAAGAAAAGTTTAACAGTATCCCTTTCAGACTTCAAGCTGCTAGAAAAATATAATTCCAACTTGATATGGGATGTTTTGACAGGCAAAGAGGAAAAAGGCAACATTTCAAAATTGTAGGTAATTTGTGAGGAGATGAATTTGTGATTTTTCCAAACTTGGTTCTGAAGGGTCTTGAGAAGCCAATATGAATCACTGGTTCCCAGGCTTTCTGAGACCAGACCCTAGGATCTGCACCTGAGTCTCCTAAAAATTGAAGATTCTGAGATCAGTGTGAGAAAAAAATTTTGGCGGAGTACCCTAAGTCACACAGTGGGCTTGTGTGGAAGCCAGGGCCCAGCATCCTTTCTCCAAGTTCTCTCAACAATAAGAACAACCTCCTCAGCAATTGCCTTACAAAAGGTTTGAACATCAGGTTACCCAGAGACATGAGCAGATAGTAGAGCAGTGATGTACAAATGAAAGTCCTACACTTTGACCTCCAACCACATGAAGCCCCATTACAATAAATATCCAACAACACATCCCTTTCCACACCACATGGATGCTGCCTTAGGTACAAAGGTACTAAAATGACTGTTCCATGTAATAAAACATGGTGGGAGAAATTATGAAGTATAAAGTGAGGTTATTGCCTTCACTGCTAATTAAAGTTTACTGTATCTTCTTGCAGCTTTGTTTAATGGGCTCCTACATATCATGGGGTGTTTCTTTAAAGAAATAAAAGAAAGCTCTTTTTAAGGTCACTCACTTGACCTCAATTCATTGTGTTGTGAATGCGGTATTGTAGTAGCACATATTGTGTGGGGTACAACACCATGTGCTGCTCCAAGACTCCTGTGGTAGCTAAGCACAAAGGGCTGTGTTAACGATGATGTGTCAGCCTTAGCTTTGAATTTCCTTGCTTGAGTGCTAGTTTTCATTACTGACACATAATACATGGTGTTAACCATTTCAGCGCTGAACTGTGCACAGGGACACACCACCGTTTGTGCTTGGAAATGGCCATTTCTGAAGTGCCAATGATCTGAGGTGCAATTATTATTTTATTACTTAATGGCACCAATTAGGGCAAGCATTGTCAACTAGCACACAATGATCTCAGCACCACAGTGTGATATAACTATTACAATGAGTATCATAGCCTGATACTTATGTCATATAGGGAATAAAAAGGTTCAGGCTTTTTTTTTTTTTTTTCTCTGATTTGGCAAAAAAATCTGTAATCTGAGGTTTTCACTTTGTTTCTTTCTTTGTGCCTTTATTTCCTTGTCAGATAAATTCTGTAAAGCTCTTTAAATATTGATCATGTAAAAAACTTCATGTAACATTTCCTACCACAAAAAAAATTCTTAGTAGTAACTCATACAGCTCTGTTCTTTGATGGCTAAATCCTTGCTTATTTTCTCTTCAGTCTTTTTCCCAGTCTGCTAGCTGAGTCTAGATCCGTGTTTACATCATGCATCTCAAGCTGCAGCTGCTGTGGACTCTCTTGTTTGGTGGAACTCTGTTACTTTGGTATCTTGGCTCTTTATCTGGCTCGGGTTGCTTCCTCCTCAATACATGTTCCACTCATGAGGCGGGTGATCCAAAGCCCATTGAAGTAAATGGAAAAATTGCTGTTGATTAAATTATTTCACATCTGCACTCCCTGGCTCTACCAGCTTCTTCTATTGTCCACACATCCTGATTCACAAATGTTTCAAATGACAGCTTTAGGAACATGAAAGCCTTTGGGGCAATGGCCTAAAGAGACAGCAGAGGGTAAAATTTGTGAGCATTATAATGCTAGAGCTGTAGTGCTTCCATTAGTCAGTGCTGAGCACCAACTGAAAAGCCTGCTTCAGTCAGGCAAGGAAGGCTTGCATTTCACACACACAGGCACACAGTCAGCCCTTATCTCAGAGTGTAGTTCATCAGGAGGATTATTTCTTTCCAAGAGCAAACTGAGCAGCAGCTATGCTTGTCCTCCAACCCTGGAAATCACTAGGAAATGCTGGGAACATGTGGAGGGAGGAAGCCAGTTCCTGTATACTTGACCTGCTGTCAGGATCACAGTTTCATAACAACAGGGTGCCTACACCCTTCATTTCGGTGCTGCCCCCAGTTACTTCTTTAAAGTGACTTCTTGTGGGGACCCTTTATAGACTGGTGTAATTTATACTGGAATTTCAATGGACTTCTCAAAATGGTGAAAATGGTAGTGAGAGGTATCAGTAGACCTTATTTTCAGATGACAGTAGTGAAAATTCAAGTACATTTTCAAAATAAAGGAGCTGTTTACCAACACAATATTTGGAAGCAGATATGAATGCCATGTACAGTTATGGCAACATTTGGTAAAGGTCACATGCACTTAACTGCTCAACAACTCAAATATAATTCCCAAGGTTTTCTCATTTTATTTTTTTCCCTCTTTCTCTCCTGTAATGCTGTGTCTGCTTTCTCTTGAACTGGAGTGTTATTTCAGGCACAAAGATCATGAGGTAATTACATAGAGCCAGGCCCAGATGTGGGGATAGAAATTCAGCACTTTGAGCTCACCTGTCCTAAGGAGAAAGTTTATAAACACTTGGGAGCTGTTTAAAAGCATTTACAAATCTTTTGATATGCATTGTTTGTGTTAAGGCATGGATTCAGCTTTACTAATGAACAGATGCTGGTTTGCATGCCTGAATTATATAACTTTGTACCAAACCTTTCCGTTCATTGCTAAAAGAATAGCAACATCATTAGAGTTATAAATATAGTTACCAAGGAAACCAGTCTATCATAATTGGTTATCCTTCATTCTTTATCCCAGTCTCTTTCTGCTCTCTATCCCATGCACCTGACTGTGTTTCCCCCCCTAGTTAAAAGATATGATAACCTGCTATCAGACTGGCTAACTTGTTGATCTGCATCTTAATAGAGATAAATATACCTTGCCTGCAAAATTTAAATCAGGTTTTCTTTCTTCTTCCATTTTAGTTTTTGGGGTTCTCAAGGGAATCTGTCAGTTTTTTGTGCCCAAGCTATTGAAAAGTTACTTGGATTTTTAGTATTTCCAAATTCATGTGTTGCCACTAAAAACACAATCAAGGAAAAGAGGAAGCAATTAATGGCTAACAGTTGGAATTATCTCCCCCGAAATGTTTAAAATAATCAAGGAAAAGAAGATGCAATATCCTGTGGTAGAGGAAGGAAAGGACTTGTCTTTCTTTGCCAGGACCTTGAGGCATTTCTTTTCTACAGCAATTGTCTGGGTGATTTTGCTGTGTGTCTTTGGTCCTGATTTCCTACCCATGTAGCAGGTGTAAGCCATGCCATTAATGAGATCAATGACATTATTTGCACAAATGGAGTGAAACACTTTGTTCTGTGAGGCTCCCTTTCCTTGAATTCCCCTGCATTGTCATTTTATTAAGATAGGCGAAAGCTTAAGCTTTAACTGAATGTCACATCAATTTTATTATGTCTGTAGGCGTCTTTGTTTTTTAAAATTCATGACAAGTTCCTTGCAATACATTTTTACTACATTACAGCCACCTGTTCTACCTTGGTGGGTGGCTGTAAATCTGGGACTGTCCTTTTGTGTGTGTGCACATGAATGATTGTTTCTTTATGCAGCATATTAGGAGCTTCCAAAATATATTCATAGCCTGGACCATTCTAGGGGGGCATGTGCATGTTTTATGGATTGGCTTTCCTTTTCTGCTACCGCAAAAGAATCACCTGGGGTCCCAAAGAAAAGCTTCTTGTCCTTCCCATGGGCCACCACATGTATTTTATCCATTCCTAGCCACAGTCAGTTCACTTGTCCTGTATGTTGCCATTAAAACAGTTTGCTTCTAGATCAGCTTCAAATAAATGATTCAGATTGGGGTGATTCTTGACATGCCTTTACATTTTATTGTCAATATCTGGCTTACCCAAAGATTGTCCATTATAGATACTATGTGTTAGGAAAACATGCAAACACTTCCTTAATATCCCTTTGGTGTTTCTGGGGTTGGATTCAGCAAAAGCCCTCAGCTTCCATGGAGCTGCAGACAGACTTGGGTGGGACTCCACCTCTTCCTGAAGGGAAGCCCACTTCACTCTGTTGTTCAGGGGTGCAATTGGCTTGTGGGGGTGAGGTGTTGAATGTGAACTCAGGATGACCAACCTTCTGCCCCTCTTGTCTGGGTCAGGCTCGGACAATCATCTCACATCCATGTGCTGTAGTTTCCTAATTTTCAAATGGAGATTTTGATATTTGCTCTCTGCATTTTTTCTTCCTGTCAGCTTAATTGCTAATCTTCATTGGTGTGTTACACTGAAAATTCTTGTAAAGATGTTTGTTTCAATACTATAGCTTTTTGACACTGTTCAAGTGCCAGTGGCCTAAAAGATAAGTGCATTTATTTAATGGGATGAATTGCAAATAAACTAACTCAATACATTATTAGAACTCTGGGCTGATTTCAGGTAGAGGCTTATGGGCTTGTTTTGTTCATGGCCAATGGAAGCTCCTGGGGACAGAATCTTCTCCCTCTGTATATTAGTTTTTAAGAACTGCAAAATAATATCATTATGCAGAGGCTGTCCAGTCCTTTGTACAGTATTGTAACCCAAATTCCTGGGCCATATAGAAGGCTCGTGATGATAGAAAGCAGTCTCAAGAGTCAATGCTGCAGGCTAGTCTTTTATTAATCTCCTGCAAAATGAGGTCCCACAGCAGCAAATCAGCCAGTGCTGACACATTTAGTGCTTGTCTTCCCTAGTTCACATAAGGGGAAGAGCTCTGCATCCCCATTTCTGAGAGAACGAGGTGCAGCATGCGCTGTGTCTAAGGAAGAGGTTGGGTTTGCCAAGAGCACCAGATGAGACATTGATGAAATCCTGGGAGCGCCTGTGTACTTCTGGTGGTGTGGATTGTAAATCACAGTAAGGGATGTCGATGCTTTAATTATGTGTATGTGATGGTCTATGTGTTTGTGCTTGTGGGTTTTTTATAAGTATGGTAAATGGAGAAGAGAATCTGGCCTGGCTCTGAGGCTGCTGCTGCTACTGGCGAGGCAGGAGAGCATTTTGGCAAAGCAGTATATTTATTTTTTTTTGAACCTCCCTCCACAGCCCCTCCTGCTGCACTATATTTTTCTATTTTTTTCAGGGTTTTTTGTGTTCCTTATCTGAGGTGCTGCTGGGACTGGCCGTGTGCTGCAGCTTAGTGAGCTCTTTCCCATTTATCTGGTGTGGTTCCCAACCTATGATTTAACTGTGGTGTGTGCAACAGAAAGAGAAAAACAACGTTTGATCTGCTAAAACGTACCTTAAGAGCAAACACACACACATAGATGAAGGTATCAGCTGGGTTCTGCCCACAGTTATGTCAAACAAAGTATGCTAGGAAGTGCCAACTTTCCTTTTGTGCTGTGACACCAAGCGCTGCCAAAAGATATTAAAAAGCTTGCGTGAACTAGGTGATGGCAGCTGTAACTATCTAAGTTATTGCCTGGCAGCTGTAATGCTTCTTCAGTGCTGCTGGCTGCTTTTTATATTTGGTTCCCCATTTGTTTGCCCTTATTCTAGCAACCGATACCACCAAAGCAGGCAATCAGTGTGTTACAGCACATGGCCACTTGCTACTGCAAAATAGGCAGCTTAGTAGTGGCAATTGAGAGACTCTCATGCAGCAGCTGATATAAGTCATATTTCTTTTGGAAGAGAACCAACCTAGCTTTTTTTTTTTTGTTATGTGTCACTGTGAATCCAAGAAACCTTAGATGAGCTGATGGCAAAAGGCAAACACACACACATGCACGTACACACAGACATTCACATGCATACACACAAAAAAATGCAGCTTTCCGTGTTCTTTCCGTGTTGGCTCTAAATGTGCTAGAACAATATAGCCAGCTCCCAGCCCCTGCCAATCCTACATCTGCTCTCTAAAACCTCCAGCAAATAAGAATTACTGTGGGGTTGTTTAACCAACGCTTACAATATACACACTTTTCATTTTTTCGTCACTTCTATCTGTACACTGATGGCAAAGGTTTGAGAGATAATGGAGAATGATACCCACTGGGCACTTGCTTTTTCAGTGCTGTGAGGTGGGCAGTAGCCACCTAGATCTCTCTGCTGGCATGATTTGGGGCAATATAAAATGTTTCTCATTGCTGTGAGCTTTTGGGAAATTGTACAGTAGGGAGTGGGATTTTTTTTAGTGTTTTTTTTTTTTTTTTTTTTTTTTTTTTTCCTTTCCTGAGGGGAGGGCTTTATGTCTTTATATTGTGTTTTTCTTTTGAGTTTCCTCTTTTCAGTCATCTCTTAAATAATTCCTACCATCTGTGGATGCAATATTTCTGGGAGACATGTTATTTCTTTTATCCTTTATCAGACTAGTTTTGAAAGTCCTGCAACATGATAGTACTTTCACAGCATGATCAACCTCAGAGCAATTTCTTCAGCATGGAAAATGGACTGAAGTAGTAGTTGCATCTTGCAGAGGATAGGGCAGAAGATCTCAGTGGAGCTTTTAGATTTTTCTTCCTTTTCTGTTTAGGCTCAGCTGTTACAGAGACCTGAGACAATTGCATGTTGTCTCACAGTAATAAGACACCATAATAATTCTTTCCACCAAAGAGTCCCAAAGCATTCATGAGTGTTTAATTACCTATTCCATTTCACAGATGAGGATGCTGAAATGCAGAGCAGTTAAGTGATGTGACAAAAGACACCTAGGTATTTGATAATGTAACTTGAAAAAGAAACATCATGTTATTAATCCATTTTGAATCACAGAGACTGGACTGTGCTTACCATGATTGTGACTAAAGAAATCTGCATTGCTTCAGAGCCTTGCCTCCAAATTAATTGCTTAACTGTTGTTTTTTACCCTCCTAGTATGCTCTGAGTTTAAAAATCCCCAGTTAACTCTAAATCTATTTTGTTGGTATTGTGCAAGACAAATCATCACTATTACTTCAAAATGCTGGAGACATTTTCAGAAAGTGCTGTAAATGGTAGGGTGTTGGTATGACTAGGGGGAGACTCACATCTGGCATTACAGATTATACCAATCCTATAGAGAGTACTCTGGTGCTAGGAAAAACCTGTGTTGACCCTCTAAATTTTCTGTTAATTTCTCTCTGTGAGGAGAGATCTCTGGAAAAACATAGTTCCTACCTTCTGTTGCAGAAGTCATACCTGCCTGCAGTAGTGAAGCATGCCAAAGAAGAGGGCGTTTATTTTGAGAATTCAGATGAGTTCTGCTAATTCAAAGTTCTCTTGGACTGGATGGAAATCTGCACATGCACAATCTCATGTGGAAAGTCTGGCATGGCTTGAAGAGAGAAATCACCTGTGAGGTCTGTGAAGCAGCCTTAAGTGGCTTAACCTCACACCTATCATCTTCCAGATTTCTTTGCTGAAATAAGCCAACCTGTTTTCTAGTTGCCCCAGGACTTGCTTTTTTTCTGTTCCTTTTGTGGATAGAAAGCAATGCTCATGAATCAGATGTGTGTGTGGGAAACAGCTCCTACAACGCACCAGTGGGATGAGCCTGTGTCTTGCAGACTGCAGAAAGTGTTGCCCTTTATATCCCACACATATCAAAGAGGCTGGGAACACCCACCTATAGGTTCTCAAACCACTCCTGGCAGCAGGAGATGTTCTTTACCTCTTGGTGTTCTTGACTGTCTGCAAAAAACATGTTCTTGTTCTGTCCCTTTACTCCACTCTGGTGAGACCCCACCTGGAGTACTGAGTACAGCCCTGGGGTTCTCAGCACAAGAAGGACAGGGATCTGTTGGAGCAAGTCCACAGGAGGCCACCAAGCTGATTAGAGCAATGGAGCACCTCGCCTACGAGCAAAAGCTGAGAGAATTTGGTTTGTTCAGCCTGGAGAAGAGAAGGCTTTGGGATGACCTAACTGTGGCCTTCCAGTACCTGGACAGAGCCTGCATGAATGATGGAGAAAGATTTTTTACAAGAGCCTGTAGTGACAGAGTAAGGGGGAATGGATTAAAACTAAAAGGCAGTAGGTTTAGATTAGATAGTAGAGGAAGTTTTTTGCTGTGAGGGTGGTGAGGCACTGGAACAGGTGGCCCAGAGCATCCGTGTAAGTGTTGATGGCAGGCTGGATGGAGCTCTTGAGCAATTGGTCTAGTGGAAGGTGTCCCAGGCCATGGCAGGACGGGTTGGAATGAGATGGTCTTTAAGGTCGCTTCCAACCCAAATCTTTCTATGACTCTGTGATTACCACTGTCAAATTAGAGATCTGATGCTCCTGATACATATTTAGAGTTGATCACCCACAGTTGCTGATCTGTTAATCAAATCTTGTCTGAGATGCTTTTAAAGTAGTATCCTGTCATCTAAATTAATTACCTAAAAGAAGGTGCTTGGTAGGGAAAAATTACCTTGTTTAGATTTTGTTTCTTTGTCTTTTTTTTTGGTATTGTTAGTTTCTCTGCGATTATAGAACAATCCAAATCAACTTTCACCATTATTTGCCATTGCTAAATGCAAAATAGGTTACTTGGAACCTGTTGTATCCCCATTTCTTTTTCTCAAATAATACCACAAAATCAAACATAAAAATGCTTTTTATTCTGACACACTCACACCGTTGGCAACACCAATGCATTCAGTATTTTTTTTTTCCTGGGGGCTGATTTGAGCCATTCATTTCCTCAAGAAATGCATGTATGTGTTTTTGTGTATGTGTGTAATGGAAATGCTGACAGACCCTTAACTATAACAGCACGAAAGGCGCCACTAAAATAACAGTGGAACAGATGCTGTCACCACTGCCCCTGGTGGGGAAAGAAGATGAAACAGAAGGGCATTAGAGTTGGTGGATGGCAAATTAATCCTATTGTACTAGCAGCTGCAACCACCAAGATGCTCGCATTCATGCTTAGACACTTCCAGTACACCAAGCTCTAGTAGGGGCGGTTGGAAAGGATGAGGCAATGAAAGGTCACTGGAACTGTTTATATCTGAACAAGAACAAAAATAATAATCATAAAAAATTTCGGTGTATGTTCTCTACTGTGACTAGGCTTTTTTTACTGTGGCAACCCAATCTATCAATCTGAGACTCCCAGTATTTCTCGAATGCTGAAGTATAATGCCAGTAATTTTTGTTTTCTTTTTTCCTCTGCACCCAAGCTTCCATATGCTCAAACTCTGATTTTAGATCTTTTTTTTTTATGCTTATATTAGCAGGAAAAAAAATTATCACTGTTATTTTTAAACAGTGAGTAAGAAAGTTATAATTTTCATTCCTAAGACAATCTGGTTGATTTTGTGGGGCTGTTGTGGCAATTGAAACTCTGAAAGACCTGTGACCTTAAATCATTGGATTAAAAAAAGGAAGCTTCTTTCCAATGAAGTGGATAATGTAAATCAGAATTTTAGGGGCTCAATTTATCCTTACAGGATTTTTTTTGGTGAAAACTTGTTGAAGGGAGCTGTGCAAACAATAGCTTGTGTAAGCCAAAGCTGGCATCTAGCAATTCTTAATGTCTGAATGAAAGTGCTTTTCTTTCCCCCCCTTCACAGTACGTGTTGCCAAGAAAACAAGGAGTAGTTGCTTTAAGCATTTACAAATGGTAATGCACCAACAGCTGGTCTCAATCCAACTGAGCTATTGTAGGGGTATTAAAAAGACAGGCCAGAGTTTGAGATCTACTGCCAACCTCCCTTGTGGAGTTAGGGAACATTTTACTTGGAAAAAAAGGTCTTCTCTTCCTGCAGAGATCCATGGCTGTATTCTCCTGCAGAGCCTGAGCCCTGCCTGGCAGAGTAGGCAAAAATACATCGGTAGGCCAAATGCTTCATTGACATGAAAGTGTAGAATCTAATAGATCTCCAGCTAGATTATTTATCTCAGTCTAATATTATAGTCTTCATCTGTGTTTTACACATTTTGCTTGTTAGATGAATAATTCTTTTATGTGGCTATATTTTTATAAATTTTCTTGCTGTCCTAGAAAAATCTTTCAACTTAGTGAATATAATACCAGTATTAAGGAAATAAAGTTAATTCTTCTGAATTTAAGAATTGTTCTAAAGTGGGTTTAATCTGAAAGACTTTTCTGCTTTCTGCAAAAAACCACAATCTTTTCTACATCAAGCAGGAATTGTAACATATTATTTGACTTCTAAGTTTGTAGGTAACTATAATACTTTTTTTTGGAATATAATTACAGATGAAATATGTTCACAGCAAATGTCCAAGAGAGAGCAATAAAAATTATTATTTTGCATGCTGAAGGCCTCTGCTATTAGCAGTACATTTTATATAGGCTACCTTTTCTGAACAGAAATGCAATATTTGGCTTTTCCCTGAAAGATAAATGAACCCATTTGTTGATGTGGCACATTTGAGCTGGACATTTATGTGAAACAAAAGGGGCCAAATTAATTGTAAAACAAAACACCGCCCCCCCCCCCCCCCCCCCCCCCGAAAGCAGGCAAACAAACCATCACAGGAGCAAATGTGAAAATATACCTTTTTCTCTCTTTCTAGAGATATTTGCATTTCAAGGTAGTTCACAGAGAGTGGCACAATGCCCACTTGTTTAGGTTTGTGTGTGTGTGTGTGTATTTATTTATTTTTTTACAATCATATGGCTTGGTTCTGTTTTCCAGATCTTGTCCGAGAGCTGCTATTTGAAATAAAAATGTTTGTATCCATTTCCTCATTAATCATTGTAATACAACCTGCTGCAGCTAAATGACAAAACAGATGCAACGATGAAAATTAAAAGTGATGGATACTTATCTTTGGCTATAAAAGCTGCTAACAATTTAGAGAACTAGAGTGCCTTTTGGAGCTAGAATGTGGCAAATGAGAGAACAATAATAGGGCTAAAGAGTTTACTGTTTGTAAACCAGATAACTGGGGAGTCTGCCTTGCTCTCTCGCACCTGTTTTATATGGTTTGTCTTTTCTACTGAGTAAGATCAAGTGAGGTATTATTTTAAAGTCTGATATGTATAGCATTGTTGGAACTGGATGTAATCTAACCCCAGCAAAACTGCTGGACACATGACCTTGCTTTTTTTATGGTGTTTTGAACTTGAAAATAGGCCTCTTTATTTTTCTCTACCATACACACCAGCTTGGCTTGTGAGCTTTTCCTTGCAAAATGGGGTCCTTTTCCCTAATGAGAGCAGACCTATCATGATATGAAATATGCTTTTGAAATGTCACACTCTAAATCTGAATTCTTTATGGTTTATTTGCAGAAATGCTATTTTTTTCAGTGCACTTTGTGGAGATACTCACCCTGAAGGGTGTAAAATACAAGGGTCAGAGTCTTACAGTGAAAATATTTATGGCAGCTCCCTTGGGAACTCCACTCTTGTATGCAGTAAGAAGTATTCTCTCATCCATCCCTATCTGCTCTCCTGCTGCAGCTGGGACTCTTAAAGGTTGCTCTATGCTTTGCTGTGCCTGTGATTTGGCTGTATGCTTCCAAAATGCTTATATACAACACTGAAACTGCAATCAAAACCTTCATGTGCATGCAGTGATTGTCCTGCATGAATATTTTAAAATGCACAAGGAAGCGTGTTCATGTGCAAGGAAGACGTACAAATACTTCACATTCACCCATATTTGAGAGAGTTGGGAAGAGGGTCTCTGGGGTCACAGAACCACAAAATATTCTGGGTTGGAAGGGATTCACTTGGATCATCAAATTCCAACTCCTGAACCTGCACAGGACAACCCCAAGGCTTCACACCATGTGCTCGAGAGCATTGTCCAAACACCTCTTGAGCTCTGTCAGGCTGGTGCTGTGACCACTGCCCTGAGGAGCTGTTCCAGTGCCCAACCATCCTCTGGGTGAGGAATGTTTTCCTGATATCCAACCTAAACCTCCCCTGACACAGCTTCAGGCCATTCCCTTGGGTCCTGTCGCTGGGCACCACAGAGCGGAGATCAGCGCCTGCCCCTCCTCTTCCCCTCACGAGGAAGCTGTAACTGCAAGGAGGTCTCCCTTCAGTCTCATCCAGGCTGAACAAGCTAAGTGTGGTTTCCCTTCTAGATGCTTCACCCTGTTCATTGCCCTTTGGACACCCTAATAGCTTTACATCCTTCTTACCTTGTGGCACTCAAAACCACACACAGGACTCAGGGTGAGGCTGCACTTTTTTCTTATAAGACACTCTGTGCTTACAGGGATGAAAAGCAGCATAACAATACAAGTTCTGTTCATTGCTCACGGTCTGCTTCAGGTGCATCTTCTCTCAAAATATTACTGTTATCCGTGTTATCTCAAGTTTATCTTGAAAATGTAAATGCAACAAAGATTATGATTTCTCAATTTTCTGCTATCATGATTTATTTGTTTACTACCTTTAATGATTTCCTTCTTTGGAAATAGAAGTGTTGCCTTCCGCAATGCGGAGAAACTAAAGTGAGGAAGGGCAAAGCTGCTTAGGGCATTTTTAACAGGCCTGGAAACCATTTTCTCCAGCTAGTTAGTTGGAATCCACCCTGGGGGATCTAAGGTGGTGAGTATCTACTTGTCAGTAAGGAAGAAGTGATATAATCTACTGAGCAGCAAAGAAAAGAATGATGAGCAAGGGAAATTATTAATAGTAAGTGGCAAAAGATAACAGAAGCAGAAAGCTTCTTCTTTTACTTCCTCATCTGTCACTAGGCATCTTATACTGTTTTGATTCCTTTCAGATCAGTTTTGAAGTTGCTTATTTCTCCATGCATCACTTGTGGTCTGTTTGAAACATGCTGATGGTCTTACTCCTGGCTGCAAAACTAGAAAATCCTTCCTGGAAGCAGGGAAGAGAGCATCTCTCTGGATGTGCAGCAACTGTGCCTTTGAGTGAAGAGTGAAAAAGGCCCCCATGTTTGACTTTAACTTCTGTGGATATCCTACCTGCCATGGAAAGCTGCAGTAAGAGAGGTCACAATTCCCGACTTCTTGCCATTCACATTGCGTCAAATCATGCCTGCAGCCCTGTGTCAGCAAGCACCTGTGGTGCTATAGCCTGGCTCCAATATCTTTCTGGGAAAAGAGTGCCTGCTCTTATCCTTAGCAGCACAGCCTTCACCTAGGTGTAGTCAGAGAGCAAATCCCGATGCTCAGTGAAGCCTGTCCAATGTTATCTGATGGTGGATAGAAATGTCCCTGCTGTAAGCTGCTGCACTCAGATCCTGATCCATGAACTGAGATCTAATGGCTTTGCATGGTTTTCCCCCGGGAAACTGAAGGAGCATCTAAGTCACACCATGGTGTCCTTAAATCTTGGTGTATTTATCACAGCTGAGTGCACTTTGTGCACTACACTAAACCATGGTTCACTTGCCATCAACCAGTCCTGATCTGAGCTGGTTTCTTCATTCACACTGTTGAACTACAAATCTGCTAATTCAGGTATTATGGTGTGAAGTATTTCTATGGGTTGATTATTTATCTTATTTCTTAAAGTAAGTCCAAACTAAATGCATCCTATTGGCACTCTCAGGAACCATCTCATTTACAACATCTTGCTATTCTTTATCTCATCCCATTATTTCTGATTACCTAGTACAAGCAATGACACTTGCTTGAAAAAAAACCCAGAGTTTCTCAGATTCAGCAGCAAATTGAAGCTGAATGTCATGACTTTTAGGGCTTTTCTCCCCACACAGGATGTATTTTTGAGGATAGAGAACATCTCTGTTATGTGAGGACATGCTTTTCCATAAGAGATACCCTAGATTTACTGGTAAGCTTTGAAGGAGAGCCATAACATAAAGCAATAACAGCATCACCTTCTGAAAATTTAGAGGCAACCCAAAGATTTACCCTCCAAGATATTGGCAATCAGGACTTTAGAAACTTTCTGAACTTCTGACTGCATTGTATTTAATAGTCCCTCATAGATTTATTTCTCCATTAATTTTTCTAGAACCCATTTATACTTCTGGCTTTCACAACACCCTGTGACAGCAAATATCAGAATTTTTGTTGCATGAAGAATAATTTTTTTTAAAAATTTTTTTCTATCTGATAATTTTATTGAGTGCCCTAACTCTTTGTATTAACATAATCATTCCATGTTCACCTTCTAACTACCATTCATGCTTTTGTAAACTTTATCACATCCCTCTTTTGCTGTATTTTTTCCCCTGTCTGATGAGCTACAGTCTCATTTCTCACTGCAAAAAAAGCTCTCCTGTGCCTATGGTCAGCTATTCCACCCTATTCTATGGGTCAGCTAGTCTTCATAACATTCCTATGCATTCTGTGCTCTCAGATAGAGACTAGAATTATTCAAGATGCAGGTGCACTGAGGATTTATGCAGCAAGATGGATTTTTTTTTTTTCATTCTGTTTTTCTCTCATTTTCTTTCCTGGCAATTCCTAAAAGCCTCTCTGGGCATTTCTGACAGCATTTGGCACTGTGGTTTTATGATTATTCAAAGTGACTCCAAGATCTCTCTCCTGGGCAGTGCTGATCGCTGTGTACCTATAACTAGTGCTATATTTCCCCACGTGCTAGTTGCCATTTCCTACCACTGAGTTTCATCTCAGTTCATGACATCCTTCAGCAGCTCTTCACAATTAGCTTCAGCTCTGGCTCTTCTGAGCAATGCTGTATCATCAGCAAACTTTGTTACCTCACTTGTACTGCTTCCCCAGGTTGTTTATGAGTATAGTGAAGAGCATGCTTGAAACCTTTTTCCACTGGGAAAAATAATTGTGCAGTTCAATTTCTGCTATTAATTTCTTATTCTGGGAATGCTTGGCTTCACTGCAAGTGGAGATGTTCACACTGTTTTGACCTGCTACTGTCTTAGTCCATATACTCATTGAATATTCAAAAAATTTTTGAGGCATGACTCCTTTTTGTAAAAACTGTTGGATCTTTCCCCAGAACATCATATTTATACGTGTTTACTAATTTTATTCATTTTATTGGTTCTAGCAATTTATCTGCTGCAGAGGTCAGGTTTCCTGATTTCTCATTCTCTCAGTCTTCTATGGAGCCCTTAAGAAACACCAGTATTTTCACATTTTTTGCCTATTCTTTCTTCAGATACTGAGACAGAATTGAGGTCTTGGTTACAGGCCTCCATCAGTAACTTAGTAACATCTATGTTTTCTAATCCAAGTGACTGTTTAATATTCATTTATTGATTTATTCTAAGGACTCTTCAACTCACCTTTTATTTCCTGTTTAATATTTTTTAACTTTCTTAAATACTTTTACATGAGTTTAGCTGAGATAGCAGCTACTGGGGGCCCTCTGAAAGCCTGGAAAAAAGGAGGTGTTTTCCCCAATAAATTGGGAATGTTCTGGATGCTTTCTGGACATCTGTGCTTTTAAGGGTAGTGATTACTGCAAATACTTTATTACTCTCAGCAAGATCTCCCATCAGCCTTTCTGTATTTCTAGGTGGATTTTGTAACCTCATGTTCTGCTTGTGCTTTTCAGAAGAAATTATGTGTATCACTAAGTTCTGTTTTGTCTGTTTTTTATGCACTTCAGCTGGAGCTAGAACATCTTCTCTTACTTTGTACTTATTTTTTTCATCATGGATATTGCTTTTAATTTGAATGTCTGTGCCTTTTTCCAACACTGCTGAAGAAACCAGTATATTTTTTCATCAAACACTTGTCCAATAAGTGGTGAGTATATCCTGTTTTGGGGTTTAATTCTGTTCCTTCTCTAGGCTGACTTTACAGAATTATTATCTCTGTGGTTTGGAATAGGGCTCATTTAAATAAACAAGAGAGCTGCACTGTTAAGTGTTTTATATTTGTTTACATTGCATTGGTGTGAGAGGGATCACTCTCCAAATGTGCAAGGGGATTTTTACACCCCACTGGTACTCCACTCTTGGACTGCATTTTTGCAATTGTAACATTATATGATGAAAAGTCAATTTTTGAAACAAACTTCCCATTAGTTTCAACTTGGCTTCTACAGTTATTTTCACACCTAAGCAAATGCTACTAGGATTTAAATCAGCTGTACACAATTTCCAGCATCATCATCCTGATCTTCGCGCTTCATTTAGGAACCTTAATGAAAATGCAGTTGGCTGCTCCTTGTTCATATTGACAGGACCTAATCATCCTGAAGACACATCTTTTGGCAGAGCAACTGATCTAAGTAAATCAGGATGTCTCTGATGTTGGTGGACTGGTCCATGTTTTTACATTGAACAAATACCTGCTTATAGCTGTACTTTACATCAAGAAAAGTCACTTTGTAACGTACCCTTAAAAAGTGATGAATCTTGCCAAATAACTTTATGTTATTCGGAATTTCTAAAAATTCCCCCTGCATTTGACTTACTTTGATTACCAGTTCAGACATTCTGTACCGAGTACATCAGGTACATTATCACATTTCTTGTGTCAGTTTCTCACTAGATAAAAATGGATGGTGAAAAGCTTGCATATTTTTTAATTTTTTTTTTTTTTAATTCTGCAAGTATTTGATCTTAAATTAAGCTTGCACAGCTTGCAGTATCATAGCCTATGCATTGACTCTTTTTAATACCCTATGGGAGTTAAAGACTAAGAGAATATTGGCTGGTATCAATCCCCATTTAGTTTTTCTGTTCTGCATTAATGCCTATGTAAATAAGTGAAACATTTCTGTTTCTTAGGATGTCTTTACTAAATGTTTCTTATGTTTCTCAGTGCGGAAAGGAATGCTTTGACTGTCAAATGAGCAATTTTTCATGCAACATTTTTGCACTCCTAAATGACAGAAAGAAAATGCCTCCAACTGTGGTCCAGTGCTACATAAAGAACACAAATCTCAGGTCAGTAAGAAAAGAACTTCTCTGCTTGCAAGATCAACTTGAATATATTTGAGCTTCACCAAAGCTTCTTCAGAGCCTGTAAACAGGTCCTCCTTTGCCTTCAAATTGCTCTTTCTAATCTTGGTAATTTACACATTCAACTCCTGACAAGTGCTCAAGAATCCAATCTGTCTTTGGCCTGAGGGATTCTCTGCCAGAAACTTTGAGACTTATTTAAAAGTAGGCAAGTCTGTCTGTCTTCAGAAAGACATAGGAATGAGAAGGCATTGAAGTTAAGTGATTTACAAGGGAAAATTCTGGTGATAATATTGATATTCAGTTTCCTGGCCTTCAGTCCTGTAATTGGATCCATAAGCAATTCTTCCTCTATCCTGTAGTTTTGCTTTCCTGGCTAAAAAAAGAGGCCAAACCATGAGCCTGAAGCTCAACATCCCCAGAAGTCAGGAGGTAGCCTGAAGATTCTCTCTTAAATTCCTTCAATGTGAAGTAAAATATGTACAGATCTCTGAAGGGCAGTTTGAGTTTTTATTTTCTCTACTAGTTTTTATTTATACTATATTTTCTGATCTACATCTGAACAGTTTGATGTTTGTGAGTCTGGAGAGGGGCTGGAAGAAATGAATAGTAGGTTGGTCACCAACAAATGACTGACAGTTGTGATGAGAAAAATGTTGATGATAACTCTTCAGCTGGGCAGCCTTGGAGGAAAAACAGATGAAATCACTTTGGCTAAAATAGATGTCTGTAGCTTCATTAAATCTCTCACAAAGAAACAAACCCTTGCCTGATAGTTTTTACAAAGGCAGGAACAGCCAGAATGCCAAGAGAAAGCCCAGTCCAGACCAACACTTCAATGGCATTTCAGTGCAAAATTGCTGATTTCCTCCTTGTGCTGCAAGAATCAAGAGAAATACAGAGTCTCAGGCTTAGATATTTTTTAAAACTATATTTTTCCCCTATAACAGTCAGCTTAAACTCAAGCATGAGGCGAATGGTGGATTTGAAAGTGCAGTTTTCAGAGAGCAGTGAATCTGGCATGCACACAGCGCATTGTGCTGCCAGTCCTTTTTGATGTAGCAACTTGTGTGCTTCCTCCTGCCTTTGGAGCTGGGGCTCTGTGTGCCATGGTGTCGTTGTTGTGACAATGATATCTCCAGTTACCTGCACCATCAAAACATCCTTTTTGATTTGGAGTTACAAGAAACAGCAGATTGGAAAAAACAAGTAAATGTCAGCTGTCTGGACTTAAAACTAATCCTTTCTCCTGAAGATCTCATTGCACTTTTTATACCTAGGCCAATATTCCTCAGAATGATAGAATTAGATGTTCTCATCTCACAGGTATAAGGAACCACAAGTTGAGCAGCTTGCCTGGGAGAATACCTAAAAAGTTTTGACTCCAAAAACAGATTCACCCATACTGTGTGCTAGCCAAATAGCTGTTCTTGTCCAGAAGTTCTCTGAGCTGGGGCTTGATGAGTCCAAATTATGAATCTAGTAAAATAACTTTTACTGTTGCAGGATGGCTTTTTAGGACCTTTGAAAATCAGGACATCTGCTAGTATATAACATCCTGTACTCAAATACAGATTACACTGGCTTGGGATCTCCAGCTCAGCTGTGGAATGATTCTCGTGTATTCTAACAGTGATAAATGCTCTAACAAGGAAACAGAAAAATACATCTACCACATATCCTTTGTTGTTTTCTTTGTGAACCTGGACAGCTCATTTGTCTCTCTGGTTCCTATGGTTCCTCATGGATTCAATCATTCCATCATGCTATTTCTTTCTCCTGTTATTTGCAGACTTTTTCTTCCCTAAGCTGCTGGTTCCCCACTGTTACATATGATCTACCTGTTCAGCTTTGGGTTTCTGTTTTCCTTCTTTTGCGATACTTCCTCTCCCTCCCTCTTTCTCCCTGTGCAGTTTCCTTGTCTGGTCCTTCCTTTGCTTTCGTATCTTTCCACCTCTTTTTTTTTTTTTTTTTTTTTTTTTTTTGCACTGTGCACCTCCTCAGTCATTCCTGCCTTCACCCTGAATATATCCTGTACCTTTCTCCTGAGGAGGGCTGAGCCGTGGTGATGGCGCATTCCTTACAGAACCTCACAGTTACTCAGATGTCTGTCAAAGTCCCCTCAAGTGAGCTGGAATAGCTGAGGAAGTTACTGGAGCAGGAGGAGATATCTTTGAGCAGAAAGTTGGAGGTAAACTAACTAATGTCTGTAGTCATGTGGTAACAGAGATCTGCAACCTCTGTGTCTTGTGAGAGCACCCACTGAAACCCAGCTAAACCACCCAGAAACTGGGTTAGGCAGAGTATTTTGCACAATGCTTTGAATAAATGAACTCGTATAATTAGCAAATAAACTTTTCCACCAACTTGCCAATAACCCACTTTATTTCCCTGCAGTGGTTTCCAAGGTCAGCTGCAAAAGTCATTTCACTTGAACCTGCTTCTGATAAGCTTTTTCCTCTGATTAATATTATGGTCTTTCCTCTGGTCCCTGGTCACTGTCCTTTCTCAGTACAGCCTCTTGGCTTGGATGGTATTTGCAGGGCTGCATGAAAACACCTGAGCTAACCTATTAGCTTAGGTAGTGAAAGCAGTTTTTACAGATCACTATGTTACCTTTCCAGGGCTAATGAATGCTCTCTCTCTCTCTCTCTCTCTTTTTTGCTCTTTTACAGGGGTGTTAACCTGGGAAACTGTTTCTTGTGGCTGTGCTTGATCACTGAGAGTTATCTTGCGTATTTATCCTTATGGAACTACTGTGCCCCATCCTTGTCTCCATACCCGTTTCTGAATCTTCTTTCAGGCTACTCTAATGGCTGGCTTCATATTTCTCTTCCTTCAAAAAAAACTCTTTTGAGAATTCACTTCAAAGACTCTTATAAATGACAGCTTCAATGACAGGTATAGTAATTAACCTACTAATAAAAGTAATTAATAAAAAACCCTAAGCCATGTTTTATATTCTGAAAACTGGCCATAATCAGACTAACCATTTGCTGATTCTTCCTGTATTTCTATGTTGTCCCTTCTTGTCTCATCTAATCTACATCATGGCTGAATCCATGCTTACTTCTGTGTATTTTTGTGTATTATTAATGCGCATGGGACTCCTGATAATACAGCATGTACATGTGATTTGGAAAATATATGCATGTGAATATAGCCTTCCAACTGAACTAGATCCAGAGAGAGAGACATGGGAGGCAGATCTTCTGCTCCTGCAGCTAGTGTGTATATGCAAAGCACCAGACTGAAGGAGCATCTATATTACTGCTTGCTCAAAGCAGCAGAGACTCTGTCATACATAATACAGAGACATCATTACTAATATGAAACACTGCTGGGGAGAAGGGACACATGGGCGGGCCAAGATGGCAGATGGCTTTTAGTGGCATGCTGCTTTCAGTTCTTCTACCTTTGTAATTTGTGCAATTTAAAGCTTTTGGTTACTGTTTTTAGTCTGCTGTCCATTGGCCCTTCTGGGAGTTTTTGTTGTGTGAGAATGCAGTGTATTTTTAGTGAGGGCTGCAGCCAATCCTAAGTGCTGTGTTCTCCTAGTGACTGGTGTTACAAAGGCAGCCTAGTCAAGAATAGCTTTTATGATCAGCTGGTTTGCTGAAGAATTGATGAAAACAGCAGTTGTCCCAGCTATACAAGCTCTGCTCTGTTGTACTGCAGGATTTTGTGGTTGCTCTGTAAGGCACAAGTGCTGAGGTGGAAAGCTCTCTGGCAGCCAAAAAGAGATGGTGGACATAAAATATACCTCTAAGAGAGGCAGTTTGTAAGTGGGAAGAGGGATGTTTGGGAGCATCCTCCCTCATTTGCATAGTGATAGAGAAATTCTTTGAGGGGACAGGAACATGAAGGAGCCAAGGGACCCTTCCTCTGCTTTAAGAATGGCATCTAGGAAATTTGGGGTTCCTTCTTACCCTGTTGTGTGACTTGACTCAATAGTGGAAGCACAGAAGTGCTTTTAAGGAAATGGTGGAAGTTTTGTGAGACACCCTCTCTTCTGCTCTAATTTCTAGACGGAAGAAACTAAAAAAAGCTTGGGGAAGGTTTCATGGATGCTTCTGAACTAGAAAGAAGCCTAAGATGCAAAGCCTGCTATTTGGATCTCTCTTGCTTTCTTCTTCTTCTTTTTTGGTTTTTTTTTTTTTTCCAACCTTTCTGAGTTCTCCGATACTTTACTTCCACCCCTGATTTTTATCTTTTATTTATGTGAGGCTCTCTCTAATTACAGCAGGTCAAATCAGCTCAGCTAAGCATAAGCTTTATTGTACAGCAATGTGGTTTTAACCTTTACGCAGTGTACATTTTCAAGGCAGTTTTAATACCAAGCTGTATTTGCACAGGTAAAAATTCTTATGCGTGTTAGCAAGTGTAGGACTTCTTATACTGAAAAGCCAATGCTCAAGCAAGCAGTCTTGCCAAGGACCTTGGCTGCATTTCTGTTGCTGAGTGGGGTCAAACCATGAGAAATAACAAGAACTTTTGTTCAGACTCACAGCTCAGAGGAATTGAAATATCCTGTCATACGTATGTTAGTTCTTTTGAGCTCAGGTGGTTTTTCCACCTGGAGCCTAGGTACCAGATGAATTCCTCAAATTAGTTTAGGAATTTTCTAGGCATGCTGTTGGATTAATTTTTAGATTCAAATTATTATATTTTTATCAGTTTCTTATACTCTCAACGTACACTATAAGTGGATTTTTTTTCAATCAAAATTTGAGCGAACACAAAGCAGGAATGTAACAGTCTATTTTCAACTCTATTTTCAGGAGTTGTTATAATTCACAATGCATACAGTAGCTATAAAAAGACACATTATATTTTCAAGGTCTGTCACATTATTTACAATGTGAGAACATAAAAACTCCCTGATGTTTCCTGGTAAACAGTCAGAGCCAGTAGCACTGCTGAACAACGGGTTAGGTACCTCAGGTGCACAACCAGCTTCAGGTGGAGTAAGAAGCCAAGGGTATAGAAACATACTCTTTTTAGAGGACAAGAGGGTACTTCAATATCTGCAGTTTCAAATGCTGGAGTATATGGGTTAACAGAAACATTTCTGGTATTATGTGGTCTACCACTGCTACCTTCCAGGCAGTCAGTCATCTAAGGAAAATTTCCACATGAGTGGCTGCTGAAAAACACAATGCCCCTTACCCTAGGGTGAATCCTAGTTTTGTTAAAGTCAATGACAAAATTGCCTTTGACTTCAATGGGGTCAGAACTGGTGATGTCTGATTTCCACTTGAGTTTCGGATTGGAGGTATCTTGCAGGAAAACAACTTGGTCTTCCACGTAACAATTTGCAGGTTTTTCACCTTCATGGCCAAAGAGAGTTTATCCTTCTCTGAATCTAGATGCACCCATAGAAGATATTACTGCCCTCCTTTTCAGAGGTCAATGTTTCCTCACTCTTTAAATTGTTTTAGGGTTAGTTACACAACTGGAAATTGTGGTTTCAGCTGGGATATTTGACCTGGAGTGAATTGAGGAGTGCTCACATATACTGCATAGACCATAGACAAAGCAAAAACCAGGAGGTGCAGATTTGGTTGTGTTAAACGCTGTGTCAGGAGAAGGACATGTACCCATAGTTTAGGTCCTTGGAAGAGTGCCACCAGCTTGTGGCTCCTTCGTGTACTGAAGGCCACCACTTAGCAGAGCTGTGTGCACAGCTAATTTCTGTCAGGAAAAACCTTATATGGATAGAAGGCTGTGTGGGATTTGACAGCTTGCCTGAACCAACTCTTTTTCTTAAGGCTAAGTGAGAACTTTGCCCTCAGGGTTTCACATGCATATTGGAAAAGCTTTTCTCGTGCTCCTTCTCTGCTTGTCCTGGTATTCCCACAGGCTGGGGCTGCTGGTGGGATGAGTTGTCAGTAATGTGTTCTTGTGCTGCGTGCTTCATGCACCTTCAGAAGGTGGGAGGTATCTCACAACAGCTGGGTTGCAACAGCCACATCTGGCTATTTCTACCTTATGTAGTTTTTCTTGTCTGCTTGGTTTTGTTAGTACTCCAAAATGACATTTCAAACAGCGAACTTCCCAACTTTTCATACAGCCTTTCTGTATTTCTGTACTTACTTAGGCCTACTAGGTGCTCACAGACGTGTGGTTACACACACACAATAGCAATGGAATCAGCACTTACAATGAGGTGTTTTCCACAGGTAACTGCAAGGCCCTGGTGGGCACAGTTGTGCTCAGGTGCTGGTGAATGCTCTGGTGTATGGAACTGGACTGGTGTCTGGTATCTGCCATTTTAATGCCTCTGTAGTGTTTTGTTTATCACTAAAATGGAAGCTGTTGGGCTCAAACACTGGAGAATTGTATAAATCAGACTAAACCAGAACAAATGGAAAACATAACAAAATTGCTGGAAAAATACAAAAGGACTCCTTCAGCAGGGCTCAGAGCATTAATTTATTCCAAGAGAAATGACTGATTCATTTGAGCAATAGCCGCTCTGATCCCTCACATATGCAAATGGCTGACAAAGGCAGGCTTCTAGATTTGCAAGTGACATAAATAGTTTTTTTTTTTTGCAGTATGTGTTGCAGGACTTCAGGCTCAGATGTGTTTTATAAAAAGAGAAGGATTCTCCTCATTTTTATTATATAGTTCTTCCACACTAGAATGTCCTCTTTTTGTTATCTGCTGCATACCTGTGTACCAAGTAAAGAGTTCCGATGACTGACCATAAACAGTTTTGGTATCTCTGATCTGTATCTCCCTCTCTGTGGAAGAAATCTATTCTTATTTACATGAACATTTATGTAGCATACAATTTACTTTCAAAATGATTCCATAACTCCATAATTCACAAGACTGCACTACTTTGGTGCCAGCATTTCTTTTGCATCTTGTTTGTTTGAAAGAAGATTCTTCTGGCATTTTTTGAATTATAAGTTGGCAAACAAGAATTTTTTCCTCTTGACTTCAAAGCAAACACAACAATAAAGACTTTACAGGTGGATCCTTGTGGGAAGCCTGCTGACACCTTATTTAGTGTCTGATTTTAAATTATGAGAAGAAGAGTGAACTTGTTCAATGTACTTTGTGCCATTCAAATTCTGACTGTGAGGTGCTGTATCCTATTAGAGCAATGAAACTGTGGCCCTTGTGCAATGCAAGGCAGCTGGGATCTTGAGGCTGGGCTTGTGGTAAGTGTGCCACAGCTGCACAGTGTGAAGCTGCTGACCCCTGCTCACCCAGGAAGGTCCTAGGGCTTAGATGGAGCAGTGTGCTCAGACCAGAAGCTGGCAGGGAGCACAGAAGCAATGCTTCATTTTGTGGTAGCTTTTGTGCTGAGTGGGTAGATCTGCACACTTATTTCCAGGACAAACAATTGAAACAGCAAACTCACAAGGGACTCTTCTGTCAAGGTTTTTAAGTCCAAATTCAGCAGCTATCCATCAGACAAAGTGTAGGTGGTTGATCTTGCCTTGCTGCAAGGAGCTGGACCACCTCTCTTGAGGTTCCTTTTGGCTGTAAACTTACCTAATTTTGTTGTTATAATGATTCAATTTGGGGTGAGAACATCTGAAAGGGAGACAAGAAATTCTACTAGGCGAGCAATAACAGAAATGGAAATGCTTCTTATTTTTCCCTTCTCTGTCAGGTGATTGCTTTTAAAATGAGCAGTTATTGTAATACTGTCATCCTTTCCATTTTAATTTCCTTTGTGATTTATTTGTGTTGGGTCAAAAGGTGACCCAAAAGATTGGTGAAAATCAGCAATTTACAGCTGACCGCACCAGGGACTCAACTTCTCAGCCTCAGAAAATTCAAGAGTGTTTTGTATGACTGGTTATATTTGCAGCTGCGATCGAAGGGCTTGGCAGCAGATCCTTGAAGTGGTCAGATTGTGGGCTGTTCTGTGCTATTGTACTAGGTTGTTGCACATTTTTGGTAGAGAAAGTTTTATTGCCTAATTCTGGGCAATTTTGATTGTCAGGTGCAGGTGAAGGCAGTTGAATTTTGTTGAAGGTTGTGGCTGGAGACGCCACAGCTGAAGTGTCAGGATCCTGTGTGTTTGTTGGTGTGGAGGGTCTGAACCTGATTTGAAGGTTGCTAATATGGTGGGTTGAGCTTTGCTTGGGGAGTGCCCTGAAACTCTCAAGGTGCAGCAGGCACAAGGCACACCAGCATCCAACCTGTCTGGCATGACTGCTTCACATGAAAGGGGAAAAAGCAGCTACTAGAAGGAGGTGTTTCCACCCTCATATAGACACAAGGTCAGCCTGACCTATTATCTATTTCTGTCTGAGGTAAACAAAATCACTTATTACCAAATGGCAGCATCCACACAGGTGATCAATATGGGGATGTCTGCAGCTTGTTCCTTTTGTGAATGTAATAGTCTCCTCTGTTTTCTTTCCTTTGCTATTTTCATCCGAATAATGCAGTCTGACAATGTTTCTAAGTTACTGAGAACAACCAAGGGATAAACAGTTCAGTCACCTTGGCCTCTTTCTTCTCCTAGTATTAAAAGAGAGGCTAGCAGTTACTATGATATAGTATTTTACTCATTAACTTTCTTTTGAAGGTTCATAATGTGGAAGCTGTTTAAAAAAATCAATTTGCATAAATGCTTTTTAACAACAACAAAAAAAGATTACTCTTCCTTGACTTATTAATATTTTTTTTACATAGCAATTAGATACAAAATCTTGTGTGCTTGTTCAGATATATGCACATATATTCACACACACATGCACATATATATGCACAAAACTTGTCTCCTGTAGCTGGAAACAGTTCAACTGAGAAAAATTATGTGCACACCAAAACAATTGTGATTTTTCAACAAGATCCCAGTGTTTTCTTTGTAAAAAACTAGGATTGGAAAAACATGAGGTTTTCCTGCCAGATTCCATTCATTTTCAGCAGGAACAATCTGCTCCTCTCAGCTGAACGTTTTACAGCAAGAATGGCTGGAACTGAGGAACCAGCTCCTGTTTGGAAATAGTAATTGTTTTTAATGAAAATGCCTGCCTACCATTTGGAGCTAATACCAGAACCATGATTCCACTAGGACAAAGCATCAGCTGGACAGAAATGTACAGTGCAAGAGGGCAAGATGTCACATTACCAGGAAAGCAAAGGAGAAGGTCTTTCTTTTTTTCCTGCTTTTTCTTTTTCTCTCCTTTTCTATTGGTTTCATCTGCAGTTCCCTAAGAGATACTAGATAATAAAAAGGGCAAGGGCCAAAAATCACCTGGTGGTGACTGGAGTCATGCCAAACCATTGTATGTTTGAAAACAAAACTGATGGTAAAGGAACAGTGTGTTAGACCTCCCTGATAGTTAGGGTTTGCTTGGAAAAAATATAACCAGCTTGGCAGAAATAATCTGATGTACAAGAAGACGGATGTGATTGAAAAACCCAGGGAGTTCAGCTTTGTACAATCCTGTCCACTCATTGCAGAAGCCAACATCTTAAGATACAGTAAAGTGTTTCAAGCAGAGATTCAATGATTTTTTCGCTATCTCTATTTAGAGCCAGGTTTTGCTGCAGTTCTTATGTCTGGATACAGATTGGGAAATCACAAAAGCCGAATATGTTTGGCTACACTTAAAGCCAGATGAATATTTACAAGAAGAGTGACTCCCTAAATAAAAAATCTATGGTTGGACAAGCCCATTAATGGAAATAATGGCTTTTACATAACATGCTTTCCTTGTCCATCTCGGCTTTCTACCCTCTCCAGTGATGGGCTCTGGCAGGGTTTCTAATGCACTGCATCTCTTCCCGTGTTTTCAGCGGTGTGAGTCACCAGCACTACTATTAAAGACATCTCCCAATTAACAACAGAAAGTTAAAGCTTTCACCCAGCCTTGCTGCTTACAAGGTTTTCAACATTTACTGGTTTTGCTGGCTCAAGCTTGGCTGTGAAGACCAGGTTTCTCTTTTGTACTCTGACATAACTTTTCTGCAATTCAGTTTATACCAAATAGCTAACAAGCTCAGAATATGGTCTATTTGCACACAAGCAGCTTACTTTCTATTACTTATTTAGGTTTTATTTTAAATGGAAGGAGTATATTAGTTAAAAAGACATGAAGTATAGAATTATATCCATGATAGTCTGAGAATGTTAGAGAGGACTGAAATATCTGAAGGGACAGGTATTACCTTTTCAGGTGAGTTGATACAAAACAAAATTGGTTGATACAAAACAAAATTCTGAGTTGATACAAAACAAAATTGTAACAGAAATTACAATACATAATATTATATATAAAAATAATGTATTAGTTATAGAAATAATTATACTAAAATAATGGTATAATAGGTAATAACAGAAATATGATATAATAAAAAAATTACATTTTCAGACAGATCTTGCTGTTTTACCAAATCAGTAAAACGCACTATCTAGAACTTAGGCTATGATTCCATCTATTAGGGAAAAATATCTATCTGGATACATCTCAATGGTGCCTAATACAATGATGACACTATCTATTTTCACAGCACATGCAGGATGGCTTTTGATATCAATGACCATAGAGAACAAAGCCAAACAGAAGTGTGAACTCACTCTCACCCCAATAATTCCACTGTGATAACACAGGTTAATGCTGAAAATAATTCAGGTCACTGTGTGAATCTACTAGACCACAGCAGGTTCTTTACAGGCATTTCAGTTTATCATGCTGTATTTTAAGAAGTCAAAAAAATGCCCCTTAATTTGTGGCTGTCACAACATCTGTCCCGCTGAGAAATTGGAGTTTCACCTACAAACCTTTGAGTTGTCTTCCTATATGTTCAGTGTGTCTTGGAATAGAAAAGAAGGTAATAAGGGTTGTAGCCAGCTTTGAAAATGCCCAAATTCGGTAGCACAAAGTGTCAGCCTGGTCTTGTGCTGGAACTGTGAGTACTCTTGTGATGTTCCAGAGTAGCCAGCTTGGATGACTCTAACCCAGGCTTCAGCCTCTTTCTTGGAGGTCTGAATGGATGCATGTACTGGAGTATTAGAAATACATTCTAAGTTACCTAATTTGCTTAGTAGTTGGCTGTCTTTTAGCCATTGCAATGAAAAGCTCTTGGCAAAGTAACTATTAATACCTATTTTTTAAGTTTGCTGCTGGGTAATAAAACATTAGCGGTACTCAGATAAAAATTCTGAAATTAGGAAGACAAACTAATGCCCTGTTAGTGTAGAAATAAGACAGAAATCCTTTCAAGAGTAATCTCCTCCATTTCTGAGTTTACTGGCAGAAAAGAATTGTGGGGGTGAGTAGATATCCTTAATTTGTGACTGCTTTTTGAGAGGGACTTACACAGTATACTGCACTAAAATGTGGTGCTTATATTCGCTTACAAATCTGATCTGTTGATTTAGGATCCAGATTTTGCAATTTAACCCCAAAGCCACAGAAAGCTCCTCCCAGAAACCTCTAGTTGAACATACTGATGGGCCAGATGTAGTGACTTGGCAGGAAGGGCTCAGATGAACAGAACAGTGTCTTGGATTGAACTGCTGTCTTGGATTCGGCAGGAAGACTTTTCATCCTGGATTGCATCTGCAGCCCTGCACATTTGGCAGCTGATGAATTTTTGCTGTAAAACCTAGGTCTTGTGTTCAGATAGGATGTGGCATTATGGAATATACATTTTGGTTCAGATGCTTGAGGTAGATCCCTCAGTCTGAGTATCTGAATACCATAAGACTGAAACCTTGCAGCTTTTCTTGTGGGCAAGCAGTAGATAATAATTTTATTTTTGTCTTGGTGAATGCTGTTCATCTGAAATGAAGTTGTTTTGCTGCTCATACCCGAGTCAGCCATCCAAGAAGAATGAATAAATAAGGGTTTTCAAACATGATCCTGTATGTTTTGTTAATAAATCCCAGTTTATTAGTTATTTCCTGTTTTGCCCTAGAAAAAGCCAAAAGAGTTTATTAAGAGCCTATCCACTGATTTTTAAGTGGGAATTAGAAAAGATGATAAACTGAGCAACTGCTTCTGTGAATAGAAGGAATTAGGTCTGATGCTATTTTCTTGTTTGTTGGGCTTGCTGTAAATGGGTATTTCTGTACTGAGTACTTAGAGATCTGACATTACTGAGCATGTCCAGATCCATTAATAATAATAACTTTGTGTATGGAACAGGCTTATTATGTTAGATGCAGTAAACTTATGCCTTGAAAGCTTGTAGTAGATTTTGAGGAAAACAATGGTGCAAAATTGGATGCTTTTATGCATAATTTCCATGGGTGTTCTTTGAGTTTTATTTGCTTCTGACACTTTCACACCAATTTTCACCAACATTTATCATAAGAAAATACCTTTAGGTAATTAGTAGTCAGTATTAATAGTTGCTTTCCTATGACTTTATTGGAATTGAAATTTTAATTTCAATTTAAAAGATACATTTTTCATAGTTTTCCATTTTCTTTATTTCTCCTTCTTTTTGATTTCTTTTAAATTTTAAAATGGAAAAGACAAAATAGAATCAAAACTTTAAAAAAATTAGAGGTTATTGTGGAACACTGGAGTTCACTCCTTTGGATGGCCTTCAGAAAGAGCCTGTCACCTATCTCTATTGATTATATAGGGTCTTAGTGTGGGTTCCTGAAGTTAGACTTTTAAGTTAGACAGTGTAAATTCCTCACATACTCTTTCACACTTATGGTGAATTCATTTGTGGATCAAAGCATATGGCCATGGCCCTTAGTTAGACAACTTTAAAAAAGTTTCTGTAGAATAGCAGGCAAAAGAGAGGATATTGTACTTTTAGAAATATGGTTCTGAAGTCTCAGTCATCATGGGAAGGCGAAAATAGAAAATCCTGGACACAGTCTATTATGCTGCCATTAAATTATGAGAACATTTTCTCAGGTTCGAGTTCATATGGATAGTTCTACCTTTTTACATTAGCTATTATGAGTCCCAATGCCGTTCTCTAGGCTGCTTTCACTACTGATTTTGCTGTCTGTGGAGTAAATCTGGGTTCATGCTGAGGGTTAGGATGATGAAGTCCTTTGTTTTCCAAATGGCTCTTTGTGGACACTACAGCTGTTTTGCAGTTTTTCCTTTTGCATTGTAATTGAGTCTTCTCACTGACACTGCCTCTATACTTAGCCCTTATAGGTCAAGATGTGCTTCTGAAGTTTGCTTAATAAAAAATTTACACAGCCAAGAAACAATAAAGTCAACATAGACAATAATTCCCATACCTTTAGTACTATGATAAAGCAATATGCTTGAACATAACTGTAAAATATTTGGGAAAACATGGAATATAGCTTGCTGTCCTGCTGTTTGGTTGAATGGGACTAGTAACCTTCAAATCAGCTGAAAGTCCTGAAGTGCTCAGTGCTATGAAAGGGCACATGTACATGGGTGCTCTTTTCTGGGCATTGCAAGTCTTGCAGCATTCTTACCCCCAGTAAGAAAATCAGTCAACCCTCCTTTAATGTCTTTGGCCTGGGCAAGTGCAAAGTTGCATGGTAGAGGAGGGGTTAATGACATGCATGCAGCTGCTAATACTTACTTCTGAGGCAATATGGTCTTCAGGGGTAATTTCCAGGCCGGCTCTAACATGTCACATTTACCATCAAACACAGCTAGGGCCATTGCACATTTTCTTAGGGCTATCAGGAGCTCCTGCTGGCCTTCTTCCTTTTTGCCTGCTGTACAGAGTTCCATTAACCAGCTGGACTCTCTCTATTCCTGCACTACTTCTGCTGAGTGTCTGTGTACACATGGTAACTCCCAGTTTCCCTGACTGACCATACATGGTTTTTGCTACTCGATGACTTATCAAAGAGTATTGAGTCTTATTTCCCCAAGATGAAGTGGGTCAGGTGAAGTAATTGTGAGAGAAAATGTCAGGGACACAATATGGAAGGTTAGATAGCGCTAATTGTAAGGGGAGCTCAGGAGATATTTGAAAGTTTAAACATATGCCTGAAAAAAAATTAAAAAGTTTTTGAAGTTAATTGGAAGGTACAAAGAGATATTAAGTGGCTCTGTGGAGCAGTGAAAGACAGCCCCAAACACATCCCAGGGCCGTGCCTCTGCTGTGGATTGAGGTGGGCAGATGCACTTGCCTTGCTACTCTAGCCTGGGGTGTAGCTGGTTTGGATGAAATTCCCAGAAAGGCAGAGGCCTTATTTGCAGGTGCCAGAACTCTGGCATTCTTATTTGGCTTGTGTTGACATCTGGACAGTACATACAACTGCAGGCCTTTCATGGAGAGGAAGACAGGAAGGTCCTGCAGTCACACCCCTGACCTCAATGAAAATATATCTTCTCTTGTGCCACTATCTGCTCTATCAGCTCTGCTCTCTGTAACTGTGAGGATAAATCCACAAGGACTCTGACATTCAGTTTGTCACACAGACCAAGAATTTAAAAAATAAAATTAATTAGAATAAAGGGAAGCAAGGTAATTACACTCATCTTCACAATATTCAATTCAGCTCCATCCATATCTCTAATTTAAGGTCAGCCCAATAATTCAGTGAACAAAATAGAAGTGGATGCCATTAAAAACTGAATATTTACCAGGCTTCAGTGCTCACTGAACATAGCTGTTCTTTACCTTGGTAATTTACTTTCTTATTTGCCAGGTTAAAAACTGAAAAATTCTCCAAATACTAGACAAAATATAACTACAATTTGGATTTGAATGGCACCAGTGCTAGTTTTTATTGATTTTCACACACAAGCCAATAATTTCTGCTTAATTCTAAAGGAAAATATTCACACCTATGCAAAGAATTTGGATAGTCAGGGACGGATTATAGAACCATACCTTCTTGTGAGCCTGAAATTTGTTACACTGTATGAAGGTTAGTCATTGAGGCAGGTGACTGAATGGGTGGTCTCTGTTTAATTTTTAATCTGCATATTACTTTAGCTGCTTTGATGATATTCTCACCAGGGAAGCCAGGGGCTAAGCAGGTAATGCAGCAGAGCAGAATTTTTCTGCATTAAAATTTCCAACTGTTACCAAATAGATCCAAGCGCAGCTCCCAGAAGTAAAAGTGATGAATAAGCAAAGCAATGTCATCCAACCTGGAAAACAGAAAGACTAAAAGACATAATCATAAAAATGTTGGAAGTGGTGAGTATCTTGTCTACACTAGAGTTCCCATCAGCAGTAACAGCAATGGGAATTTTTTAGGAAAATCTCAGTGATATGGAGCCATTAAAGTCGGTTCCTGTAGCTCAGGACCAAGGAATGTTTCTTCAGGGCAGTTCCAGACAGGACTGCTTTGTTTCTGGATTATCTACCCTCTGGATAAATCAGATATTGATTTTCTTTGGTTTGAGTCCATTTAAGCACTCATCTACATGAATCCATCTATAAATTAACCGCAGCATTAATCTATAAAGAGTTTAAAGCTGCTTATTAACTGAGGCACACCCCCTCTTCCTACAGGTGTGTCTATGAACTTCCAGTGCTACCTGGCTGTGACATTTAAGGTTGGTCTTTGCCAACACGTGGTTCTGTGGCACAGGCAGGACTCTGGCTCTCACTGAGAGATCTAAATGAGGAAAGGGGAGGCTGAAGGGAAGCAAGAACATACTCAGGTATTTAGCAGCAGTAATTAGCAAACAGTAAAAAGAAAGCAATATAGAACAATAGGTCATATGTGTGGCCTTTAATTTCAGAACTCTCTCTGTTTCAGGACTCTGAAAGTTGAGCCTTTGAAAACCCTGCCCAAGGAGTCTTCCTGTTGAGAGGTCATGTGTCAGACAAACAGAACATAGGAGGCTGGCTATAGTCTGAGGTGCTGCTGAGCAGATGATGCCAGCACGTTTGGGCACTTCCGCCTGTAGCAAGGAAGCTCCTTGGCCCTGCAGCTGTAAGTGCTGATCAGAGGTTCCCTGAGCTCAGAGCTGGTGTTCAAGTGCTGTGCCACTAAGTTCTCTGAGGAAAAGTGTGAGGTAGCCCATTTAAATGGAATCACCTGTTGCAAATGCAGACATTTGGATTTTAGAGTGGTGCAGGAACCTGTTTTCTGGCTCAGCTGACAGTAAACAATCCCCTGAAACCCTGGAAAAAAAGGGAGGCAAAAGTTTTTTTTCCCCACTGTGGTAAATTCATGGCATTCTGAATCTGAGTGCATGGTGCCTATATATTTCCTCTGAAAACCAAAACCACAATCCTGTTCCTCTGAATATCAGGGCCAAACACAGGTGAGGAATTGGTTTTGTTGGATGGGAGGCTGGGGGGAATTCTCTTCCCTGTGGGGTATGCCTGTGTATACATATAACAAATGTATACATAGTCATACATATATGTATACATATAACATTTATACATATACATCTAACAGAGACAGGGCTAATATTTCTCTTAGCTCCTGAATGTTATGAGTCTGTAGAAAGACCTTAGGACACCTCCTAACAGTCCCTAGATCTGCAACAGTAGGTACTGGAAGTGTTTAATTGTTTGAAACTATAGTTTTGGCTGCAAAACCACTGAAGTATGTAAATTATTCCAAACTTTCAGAGATTGGTACTTTTTTTTTTTCTTATTAGCATCATACAAAGATAAAGCAACAGTGTAAATAGACAACTGAGTGTTCCTTGGGCCATGCTTGCTGATGAGACGCTTGCATTTCTCTCTGTATCTCTCTTTCAAGATGCTGAGGCTTTACTCAGTAGCTGCTCTCAATGTGGGTTGCCATATGGCAAGCAGAAAACAGTGCTGGAAGAACTTTCACACATATCTATTGCAGTGTTTTCCTTGCTAAATAGGGATTTTCTTCCTTAAGTACAAATTTCACACTCAGATCTCTGGGGTGATGCATTAAACCACAAACAAGGCTGAAGTGTTTGCATCAGCCTGTTGTAATGCCTAGGAGAAATCCACCTTCTCCTTCTCTTTTGTGCTGTGGGGTTGTTTTGTTGAAACCTGTCTGGTCCAATTGGTATGGAAGCTGGGGGAAGGAAGAACTCCATTAGATTTGCTGTTAAAACTACACCAGGTTCATCAACAACTTTGTTGCCAGTATGTTCTCATAGCATTGTCCCTGAGGGGTTCCTCTGAATCCCCCCTCAGTTTTGCTTGCAAAAGTCCATTATGCTACTGTAAGTTTTAGATTAATTTCTCCATTTCTCAGATCTAAATTTTTCCATTTCACAGATCTGTGTGTTCCTCTAAAGCACCTATTTCAGCCAAAGCATCTGTTCAAGTGTGATTGTGTGTCCACGTTTGTCTTTGTATGACTTAGCTTGTCATATTTCTTTCAATCTCTCTGTGGTATCTACCCATCCACGCGTCAAGCTGCGAACCAATATTGATTTCAGAGACCATATGTTATCCTGATGTCTACAAGCATTTCTCCTGGTAGTATCAATGGGAGTTCTTCCAGTGGAGTCAGGGTTTTCCAAGCTTGGATGCTACTCTTGATACTTGTGTTGGCTTATGAACTTTTCTTCACAAGAGACAGAAATTTAGGTGCAACTCAATGCAAAACGTGCTTAGTCAAATAGAGACTAGTTTGTTGTGAATCACAGTTCAGCTTTTAGCAACATTTAACTGCAAACTTTATGAACAAAATGTTGTACTATGAATATGCCATAGCAGTTAATGTAAGTAACATCAGTATAAATCTTTTGGCCTGTCCATGTATGGTGCCTGATTTAAACCTGCTGAAGTCAACAGAAAGATGAATGTGGTTTTCAAGAAGTCAGGTTTATAGTTACCTAATCCCTCTAGTTAGAGGAGCAGGGTATTTGGAAGCAGTGCTTCTTCACCACAGCCTGGCACAATTTAGGAAGTCTGGGCTGCCTTAATCCGAGTCTGGTTCTCCCTCCACGGCCCCACTAGATATAGGTCTGTCTCAGGCTTTTGGGCTTTGGGGCTCCTCTGCCACTGCTAGGAGGGTTGGAGCATGTGAGATGGTATATGGACAGCATATTCTCCTCTATGGAGTTCAGGGACTATTCAGTGGGACTGACTCTCCAGCAGTTTTTTGGGTTGTTTTTCTAAGAGGCTCAGCCATGTGGGTTTCCTTCATTATTCAGCCATGAATATGTATTGAAGGTCACAAATTAATTAGATTCTCTTATGTAGCACCCTCCTCAATTAAAGAGTATATTAGAGTGCCATCTTCCACTGTGAGTGCCTTTGTGCTAAAAGATGAGTGGGACCCTTCCAGTTCTGTCAAAAAGGTCCTCCAGCTACCCCATATTTCCTGGGGTGTTTTTTGTTTTGTTTTGGTTTGTTTGTTTTGGTTTGGTTTTGGTTTCGTTTTTTAAAATAAATTTTTTTAATTTTTTCACATGAAATGCCATAGTCTTCAGTGCTGCATTTCTGTAGCACTTGCCTAATTTTAATGTGTTTTTATCCAATAAATGTCAAGAAATTAAAAAAAAAATAGGTATTTCTCCTGACACAGGCCTTTAATTCACTGTCTTTTAGAGACAGTTCTTTCTCAAAAGAGATTCTGGAATGCAGGCAAAAATTTACCACCTGCAAGTGCTGGCTGGAGGATGGCAGGCCATATTATAGAAACATGGAATATCTCAAATTGGAAGGCACTGATAAGAATCATGTATTTTATAACTATATACATGTCCAAGCATAGACACAAGACACCAGTGTAAAACTTTGGAAAGAATTTTTCTTCCCTTAGCCCAGAAGAAGAAAATATTGGGGGAAATATATTGGTTCTAGCCTATCTTTTCAACAGGGCAGAAAATCTTGTGCTGTATGGTTGTACCTACCCAGCTCATGGTCATACCTAGCCATTGGTCATAGCTACTATTGCAGCTGTAAAAAAAACACGGGGGCTGGAAACACCGGGATGAATACAACTTTAGTCATGAAAGTCTGTTCAGCTTCAATTTGTTGGGCTACTGGGGAAAATTCTTCCCGGACTCTTGCAGAAGATTAAACTGATACTTCTTAGCACACAAAATGAGCATCTAGAGGTGTTAGTCATTAACTTCAGGTGTGCATAGGCCTGTATGCAAAAGACTGTAAAATAAATTTTTAAAAGAGAAAAAAAATCCTAAAGTGTTTCTTTCTGGGTTTCATCACCTGGTCAGCATTAAGCTGTTAACTTGTAGTGTTTTGTTTATTGCATTTATATTGTGGTGGGCAAGAACTCCATACAATAATATAAGAATTTATATAAGACCTAATGAGAAACACATGCAGCCTGCTTAGTTTATTTTAAAACATCTCTCAGGTTTACCCACTGCATCTGGGGTGATGAAATGAAGCTCAGATGAAGCAAAATCTCTGTAGAAGGTAACACAGGTTCTGGGTACCTCTGAGTGAAACATGATGAAAATACTGTCCTGCTTTTGCTTATCTTTGCTACCATTTTAATTTCTTTATCTGGTTAAAGAAAGAGAGAGCTGGTGCTGGAGGAGGAGGAGGATGGGGTGGGTTTGGGAGATGGGGAGCAGGGAGCAGACCTACTGAATAACATGCTCAAGAGCTCTCCTGCACAATGAGATTAGCACGATGGGATCATTTTGGTGCCAAGGTGCTAACACAATAATACAAGCGAGTTTGCCAACTTTTCAAATTGAATGTATTTGATTATTTGCTTTTAATTAGTGTGAGTTTTGGAGTATGTACAGGATTGTTAGAGATACATGAAAAGCCTCCTATGGCAGGAGAGTGTATTCTCAGTAAAGACGGTACAGCATTGTTCTTTTTTAGCTGTGAAGAATGAGATTTAACAGCTATGTTAAATGTTTTAGCCTGTTTCTATTGTGCCTCCATTTCAACCTATTGGCAAGCCCAAGTGATGCGAGAAAATAAACCTCTCATTTGATCTGAATGTTGAGGACTTTGCTATAAGAAGAATTTCTAGCCTAACTTCAGGATACAGAAAATATCACCATTTTATTTACAAGAAGCTCCTACATTTTTCCCCCTTAACAAGATCTTGACTAAATTCATGCAGTCATTTTTTCCCATGCAGTGCTCTCCTTTATGTTCATTTATCTTGAATGTTGTTGTCAAGATTGTAGGTATTTAAAAATCCTTTTAAATGGCAGAAAGAGATTGCAGCTCTGTAGGAAATATAACAGGACAAAATATTTATTTTGACCTCTTTCTCTTTTGAAGAAGGAAGGCAGAACAAAGGTGGCTCAGGGATTGTTTGGCTGATTTAGCACTGGCTCACTTCATGACTTGCCAGTCACTGGGAGTAACTCACCTCCCTGGATCAGGAGATGTGTCAGCAAAAGGCAAAGTAACTCCTTGTTCAGCACAGATTGCAGGTCAATGTCCATTTCTCAGTTTTCAGCATTACCTGCCTTAACCGAGTTCAGACTCTTCCAACATCCAAAGAACAGGAACAAGAAAGACTCAACACATTCTGTGTGTAGTAGCAGAACCTTCTACCTATACTGTTCTTCAGACAATTATACACAGTTATATATGCACACACATATATATATTTTTTAAATACTCTCCCCTTAAACAATAGAGAAAAACAAATGGTTGACAATAACAATGGCAGCAGCTCTCCAACAAAAGCATGCAATTATTACAATTACACTATCCTTGATTAGGCTCCCATGCATTGCATTTCAATGTAATTGATGTTGTAGGTTGACACATTGGACACCAAATATTCTCGCCTGTCCCTTCACTCTTTTGTTTCAGAGCCTGATTTGCATTTTCTATGCTTTTAGTAATGAAGACTTAGCACTTTTCCTCCATTAGAAAAAAAAAGAGAGACACAATAATCTGCAACTCGGCACTTGTTTAAGGATTCTGACCCTCAAAAATACCACTTTGCTTCACACATTAGCTGCTTACAAAGAAGGAAGCTAATGTATCATCTAATTGGGCAAACCACTGCATCTGATTTCTCTCAATCAGACTATTAGCTTCGTAATTACCCATCTGCCTCATGTGGAAAAACGGCAAGGCGAACACCCAGCTAATAACATTCTCAAGAGCTCTCTACCACAATGAGATGAGCATGATGTTGTGGGATATAGTCCCTAACCATTTAAATGCCAAGGTGGTCTCACAATACAGTGGGAGTCTGCCAACCTTCACAGTCTGAATGTGCTTAATTATTTGTCTTTAATTAGTCTGAGTTTTGGGGTCTGTTCAGGATTGGTGATGAAAAATAACATCAGGAAATAAAGCCTCTTGAGCTCCCTGGCAGTCTGTTTTGCATCCTCCTGTCTGTTAAAATAGTGGTATGGATAGTAGGATTTATCTCCTGCCAAGTCAGGTTTCCTCTCACTTAACTTTTTATGGATCAGGAAAAGTTTTCTATGTACCTAAGCTAGTTAACTTTTTTCAGAATTCAGATGGAGGATGCTCAAACAAAATTCAGCTTTGAATATCTTATTTCCTGCAGTTTTACACTCTTGACCTTTATGGAGTTATTGTCAAATGACACTAATTTAAGTGAGGAGATGCTCAGAACTCTCTTCAGGAGAAAGAGGTGCCATTTTCTACTTCCAGTCCTGGTTCTGCCCCTCTTGAATCTGAACATGTCTCCCGCTTGGTCAGCTCACAGATTGCAAAAGGCTGGAATGCCCTTGCTACCTGACTCCAAGGTTGAAACCATATGGTCAAGTCACAGGTGATTCTCTGAGAAGGGCCCTTGGCTCTGTTTTCACTCCCACATGTGGTTTAGTAAAGCCCACATCTGGTTGCAGGTAGAGTGCAGAGCAAGATACATCTGCCTAATCTGTGTTCCCTTCATTGATTTGGAAGCTTAGTGGAGATTCGTTAAGGAGAAATCAACTATTGATCCATATCGACTAATTACAAATAATTGAGTTTCATTCATGTGTCCTACCAAAAAGCATACAGCATTCCTCATTTTATTGTAATTGATTCTTTTGTCCTTGTACCTAGAAGTCTGGTTATGGTCTTGATCATACAAGTACTGATGATCCCAGCAAAGGAATTAAAAACTCCTACAGACAATCTAACAGGAAAGGGAAAAACACTCACCCATTAAAAAATGCTTAAAATTTCTTATAAGAAAACTGTCACATGTACCAAATTATTTTGGCTATTGATATATTTACATTCAAAAACATTCATGCTTTGGCCTTTCCAGAAACCAGTATTCAAAATGCTGCCACAACTAGTGATATAATAATATATAATGGTATATGAGGTATAAATGCAAATATTCATTAGTAACTTGATATTCCAACAACCCTCTCTGCCTTTCTAGCGGCAGGACTAGCAAGATGTGTACACAGCAAATGGAAACAACCAGATGGTCTTGCAGTTATGACCCTCACTCTCTTCTCTCCCATTGTTTACTGTTATCATTCATTGTACTACGTCCAAACTCCTTTACAGGTCTGCCAGCATGGATTGCTGGATGGAGGCCCTAAACTGCAAACTCTTCACATGCCTATTTCTGATGCTGCATAAACACAGCTTGGGCCATCACAGATGATCTGGAAACTTGATCCTATGTTGCTTAGTCCAAGCAGTTGTTTTTTGTCAAGTGAATCAAAGTTTTTACTGCAATGGTTGGGTCACGCGAATAACTTTGTTGACATAGGAAATTATTACATACAATTTTGATTCAAGGCTTCTCAGTAAAGTAGGAACCACTGAATATGAATACCCATAATGTGACAGCCAGGAGAGGCCACCTCTGTCCCCAGAGGGAATAAAGCATGAGAAATGGCTGTGCAGGGTTGATTCCAGTGATCCACAATAGGTTTGGGAGAAGTGGTGACTGTTCCTGAGGGGAGAAACTTCTTCCTCTCCTCAGCAGTGGAAAATGCCCTGAGCACTGAGATACTTCTCTTGGAGACAGAAAAAGCTGGTCTGGCTTTCTGGACAATTTTTATAGTGAAGTTCTTGTTTGCCTGTTTTGCTGACCCTGGCAGTTTGTTGCCACAGACAATTGCTTGCATTGCCTTTACACAGAAACAGCTCTGGTAATTTCGTGAGGTCCTGTGTTTTTTGCTGCTTGGTAATTGTGTCATATTAAATAATACTTTTCAGTTGAAAGGCACATAGAATTTTAGCCTCCCAAAACCTTCACCAGCTATCATTAAGGGATTCCCAGCTGCATCTCTGTGAAATAGTGTCCCTGTATTATTGACTGCAAAACTGACACAAGGCCTTGGGCAATGCTGAGTAGTCATGTGAACATGCTGTGAAGCATGTGCTGAGTGTTTACCTGTTTATCAGAATGAGTACAGGGCATTAAATAACTTCAGCTCTCTTACTTATGCATGCTGTCCTCACCAAGGTGGCATTTTGATCTTCGGGATATGGCTTGCCTGAGTAAGGACTGTGAGCCTGTTACTTCAAAGGCCTGTGTTCTCTGGTTTTTACCTTCACCTTCTCCCTGGTGACCTCTTTGGGGGAAAGATGTGCAATCTTTCATGAGACATGTCACTTCAGTTGAGGTGTCCACTCACTTATGGCTTCAGATTAAACTGGTATGCCTGAAGTGTTGCCCACCGGTTGCCTTTCCCTGTGCTTCCTTCTCCTACAACTGCTGGCTCCAGAGGGGATGTCCCAGTGGCTCTTGAATTCATACTATTTGCCATCCAGAATACTACAGCAAATTCACATTGGCTCCACTTTTCTTTCATATATAGGCCTGTAACATGCAGCAGTTCAAGAGCTGGCTCTTTTCTGCTCTGAGGTTATTATTGTCAGCCACAGACTGGATAGTCCCAGGATAAAGGTGCCAGGTGTCCTAGGGCAGGATCCACTGTCCCTGCTGAAGGTGTCAGCAAGTGCAGTTCTTGATGATTTGCTCTCTTTGTTGTGGTATGAATATGTTAAGCATGTGACAGTGGTTATTTATGCACGGAACTGTTGCTTGGAAAGATTCAAGACTGAGTTAAGAATGACATTAAAGATGACAAAACCATCTTTGGACCAAGAAAAAGTTTCTCCTGAGTCACTCTCCAGAGGTTGCTGCTGAATATGACTCCTGTTTTCAAACATGCATGCACATTACCTGGCACTAATTCAGAGGGAAAGCTGATGATGGGAACTGTCTTGAGTGTCTTGACCTGCACGAATGGCCTGTGTTGTGGATGTTGTGGTGGGAGAATTATTGGTGAGGTAGAAGAGAAAATATTCTAGAGACTTAAAGGATGACTGAGAGATCCTAGAAATATATCTTAAGCACAAAGATGCTTAGCTTCTTCAGGAAAATTATCTAAGATTCCAATTTAAATATTTTCTTGGACAGCTCTCAGGAGGACCTTCTTGCTAGAGTAGGATTGATTCCTTCTAGATATTCATTGCACTCATAAACAATGGTTTACCTTTTGCTAAAAAATAAGTGACTTTTTTCTCCTGCTTTCTTGTCTCCAGGAAATGAATTTTTCCTCTCCTTTTAATGAATGAATGAGGGATGGGCTGGCATTTATAATTGTTTCTTAGCAAGGCAAGGCAGTAGTTCATCTTCTCTTCTGGCTCTGAACTGCCCTATTAATTTTGCTTTCCATTGGCCATCAGTGTTTCAGGTCTGTATGACCTATTCCCTAAATCTCTGCAAAGTTACACCACCGGTAGTTTGCTTCAGTTCCCTGTTTGAACATGGAAAACATGAACATGTTTCAGGGTTGTCTTGAGGTCCCCACTGAGCTCTTGGTGCTTGTACTTTCTTGGGATATTACATGTTTCATATAGTTGTGAGATTTTCAGATGCTGAAGTAAAAAGGACTTTTTTATATGCCTGGGACAGGTGAAAATGAGCTCCCTTCAGAGGTAATAAATATACAGGTCATATTCTGAAGTGAATTCTATTCTGGTGCATTGTTCCTGGAATCCCTTGTCTCTGCTGCTTTCTGTGAGTTTCTGCAGGATTTGAGCAGATGTTGTAACTCTGGACCATTGCCCTAGCACACCTTAGAAGATCAAACACTCTTATTGGCCCCAAATTTTCAGGGAACAACACATCAGCAGATCCAGTGATGTTTTTGATTAATTTAACTCCCACAGCACACAAGTGCAGTAAGGAATTCAGTCAAATGAAAGTCTTTTTCATAATTCCTTTTTCCTCTTACAACAAAGCTGCCAGGGCAACTGCCCAGCACATATGAATCAATGTATTCATACTTCTGGGAAGTAATGTCTTCCTTTTATTATTTTAGTCATTAGAAGCTGTTGGTTAACTAGGCTGAAATACAGAGTAGACAAAGGAACCAGAAGGGTGTGTTTTGACTTTAGGCAGAGCAATCCAGGTGCTCTTCCCAGGGAGAGATTAGTAGCTCTCTTGCTGAGAGATTCTGGTGCACAGCAAGCTCTGAACAACCAGTACTGCATGCAGCCACCTCTGGAGAAGAGAGAAATTGAATTTAGGAGATGAGGCCAGGAGAAGTCTCTGTTCTTTTAACTTGGGCTGTAATGCCAGACACTGTTTCTCTGTGGTGCCACATCTAATTCAAGAAACTATATAAAAAGAAGTTCCCAAACCTTTGCTAAGATTTGAACCTTAATAAGGGTATTAGAAATATCAGACTAAAACAACAGAAGAAGCCTTCTGTGCATAATTTGAAAGAACTTCTTCCTTCCATGATTTAGTTTTTCTAAAAGCTGGTAATACCCAACCAATTTTGTCTGAATATGCTGGATCCAGTTTATTCCACTGAGTTTGTGTTTGGTGACAGGCGACAAGGTCACTTCACAAAAAGAGGGCACTATCTCTATCATAACCTAGACCTATTTGCAATCTACCCCTTTCACCTTGGCAGCAAAGCTGTTTGTTCTTGTCAGGACATAAGCTGAATATTTATAATAATAAGCTTTTATTGAGTGATGGTGTCCAAACTCGTGGTATTACTTGCAGCAACACTTGGGGTAACAAAGAGTTCAGTATTATCAGTCACAGACTTGGTTTTGATAGCAGTGTACTGACTTCTGCTATGGGGAGAGACTAATGTAGCTGGACTGAAAAGGACTTTATAAACAGCAGTTTTGCTTAGGGCATCAGCTGTCAATCATTTTGTGTGAGAGCTTCCAAATGAGGTTAGTGTGCTGGATAGGCATGTTGTCTGTTGTTTAATCAAGTCCTTGATGCAATCTTCATGGTCCTTCTAGATTCCTGGAGGAGACTCTGGACAGGGATCTAAAAAAATTGTCAAGAAGTACACCTGGAATGACAAAGAATGATAGAAAACTCCAATCAGATGACATCCTCAGAGAGGTTAGCAAGCTTGACTCGTTGACAGATGAACTGGAGGGTGATGTCTGATTTCAAAGAGAATGACTTTTATATTTTTTAGTCTGACAAAGTGAAGCTGAATGGACTGGAATTTATGAAAGATAATATTGATAAAGTTATTTTAATTTGTAATGAAGTTTCCCATTCTATTAAGTAATAATTTAAAGTTTACACTGCAAATGGGCTGCTATTCAAACTGCACTGCTGGGTCATTAATTGAACGTGAATGACTTTTATGTTAGCTAAACTAGAGAGACCTCTGTCTACCCATATTACAGTGGCAGCTACTCCCTTCTTGGCCATGAAGATCAGTTGATAATTTTATGATGCAATCCCATGTTTTGTACCAGTTTGCACAAGCTGGTCCATCTCCTGGTGAGGGGAGAGCCTTCCTGTAACCCTTGCTCTTTTACCAGCAGATCAGGTAGCTGCTGTTGTGCTGAAGACCAAGGAAGCACAAAAGAAATTTGCCAGTTAGGTCTTGTGAGGAGATAGATAGAGCTCAGCAGGAAAATTGCTTTTGCCCTCTGCTTAATAAAACAGGCTGAAGCCATATTTCTTCATCTCTTTCTGCCCTGGTGCAAGTTCTTAATAGGATTTTATTTGGTTGCACAGCAGAAGTGGCCTTTTGATCGTCACAAAGGCTCCAGGATCTTGAATAATAAGAATCAGTTTTTAAAACTAAATTTTTAACAAGAGTCTACTACTTTAAATCAGAAAGGACTACTTGTTGGGAAAGGAAAATGCATTTGGTCCCACTTGGCCAACAACATGGAGTTACTGCATGCCTGGTGAAAGGGGAGTAGCCAGGAGCAGTAACCCTTGCAGTGGCTGCACAGTGGATGGCTCCTGGGAATTGGAGGGTCTCTGCCCAGTTTCAGTGGACAGGTGTCATTTCCACACAGTCAAAAAAACCATCCTCTGAAGCAGGCACTAATTGGCCCCCTTGTTGGCAATCTCAGCAGAGATGCCAGAGAGAATGGGCATGAAATCCCACTCAAACCCTTCGTGGTTTTCTCCTCAGGTCAAGGTTGAGGTGCTTTGGCAGACAAGTGTGAGGAAAGCTGACACTGCCGCTGTCAGTCTCCAGGTCTGTCAAGCTGCCACCTTTTCTAAGCACTGGAACACAGAGGTTTGGGCTTTTAAGATGTGTTTTTATTACTGTGTTAAACTCTGTGCTTTTGGAAGTGGTGTCCTTTGGGGGAGTTGTCAATGCCAATGAACAAGGGAAATTTCTAACCTGCTCCTAAGGCAATATGTACAGCAATTTATTGCTTACCTAGAGCCTGCCTTCCCTAAAAGTCAAAACACACTCCCTCACAACCTGCCACCATCTTTTATAAGCAGCCTGTGTGACCCAAAATATTTCAGGCCAATAAGTTACACTTGTTCAACAGATGCTTCATAATGCCTGAGAATTTATGTTCTAAATAGTACTTTCAACAAATACATTACTTTAGCATCAAATATATTGAGCGTAGAAGCTTTTTAAGGCAGTATAATGATTTTAGGGAATGTAATTCAAGATACTTGATCATATACAGCATACAAGGACACTTATGTAAAAAAGACTCACTGATTCTTTAATACACACAAATGGTTTGTAAGGCATGTAGACATTTAAAACTCCTCCAAAAGATTGTGTTGCACCGCCAAAGGCTTTCGTTTAGTTCTGCATTTACACATAAGCTAGCCAGGGAGTCTGTGGGGACAACACGCAGAGTGGTCAGTCAGCAAGACCTCTGACACCAGCTTGTGCAGGGCTTGGATTCATCCCTGCAAGTTATTTCTTAGAAAAGACAAACAATCCATTAAAATTGTAAGCATCTTGACTGCTTTTCTGTTTTCTGAAACCTTCTTAGAGAGGCTTACAGTCACTACTAATGCTGTTTTAGTATAAATTTCTAGCCCAGACCCTGAAGGCTCTTTACTTGCTGTTGGATTTTTTTTTTATTATTATTATTTCTTTTTCACTAATGCCTTGCAAAACCACAGAGGGTATTAGCCCATCTGAGTGCAGGTAATGTTGCAGAGGGAACCATTTTTTGAGTAATTTTCCTCCTTAATGTTCTTTAAAGCTTTTGTGCTGCAACTAGCTGAAATAAGCCCTCTGCTCTAGAATTTGTGCCAGATAACAGGTTTCCCCAAACTTAGTGCTCCTGTTACAAGAGCTGTACATTATCTGTATCAAATGTTTTCCTGCAGATTTTGATCATGTGTTTTTTATGCTTCTAATCCAAGGGAGCAAGTGAGATGGAAGACCTGCCTAGAGGAGATGCTGCATGTGCTCAGATTTGGGTTACAGGTCTACTCTGGCTTCTCCCACTGCAGCATTAGCAATACAAATGAAATAAGCCTCAAAGCTGCAGAAAGCCGCTTATGAGCTGCACCTGTGCAGGGCTGAATTCAGGGCAGCAGTGGAAACAAACCAAGTGCACAGGCTTGCCTTTCTTAACAACTTTCTGTTTCCTTTCACTTGGCTCTTCTAGCAGCCAAATCACTTTATGTCTGCTGAGGCTCCAGCAGAGAAATTCTGGATTACAGCTGAATGTGGCCAGAAGGACAAATCCCTTGACTTGGAGAGAGGAAAAAAACTTTAAGGAGAAGCAACTGCTACTGTGTCTGCTCCAAAGAAGTTAAAAAACTTAGAGTTCAGGGCAGAAGAGTGACAGAAAGAATTACCTGGAAGGAAACCTGTTTTGGAATGAGGGAGCAAAGGAATTTAATTTTATTCATCAAAGAGAAGGTTATACAGAGATTAATATATCTACAGAGGAAAAAAAAATATGAGTACTGATGGGAGCAAGAATTTGTAGAAGAATTGGGGTTGAAAGGTGAGGCTTAACTTATTCAGACTAGATATAAAGCACATTTCTATCATGAGGATCATTAACTGTTGGAATAACTTAAGGGCTGAAGTGGTTTCTCTGTCGCTGGAAAATATTGCTATGTTGTGCTGTAAGATGTGCTGCAGTTTAATCATGGCTTTTGGATTCAAAATGGGAGATAATAGAGACTCAGAATGGAAGAGGTGAAAATAATAACATTGAGCCTTGTCTAGTGTTTATGCAGTTTATCATTTGCAGAGTATGTATTTTTTCTTTCAAAATTATTGGCAGAAACAAACATTTCCTTTGGTCATATCTTTATATTTTAAAATTTTGTTCTGTGACATACACAGCACTTATACTAATCTGGATAAACAACTTTTTGAAAAGAATTAGCAAAGAGCTTATCTGTTTTAGTATCAAACAGTTTTAAGGCACCCAAACTGGAGAGAAGATTCTATTCCAGGAGCAACTGGCTCAATCTTTTTTACAGTAAAGTACAAAAGCCATCAAGTATAATTCTGTACTTGTATGTATATGCACTGTAAATATTGACATGTTAGAGAAAATAGCAATACAATTCTGAAATTAGGCTCTTCCTAATTTTATTAAAAAATAAATTGTAGATATTTTTTTTGGTAATATGAGACTTTTACCAACATCCATTTACTTTTTTTCTGTTTGCGTCAGGATGGGTATGGTTGTTGGAATACCTATGTAACAGTATAATTTGGAATAATTGTAAGTGGGACTCTTTTCTTGCATTTGGAGGAATGTGATCTGCATTTTTGCTTAGGTTTGTCAATTTTAAAATCAAATGAACATCAGTTTTGAAAAAGAGAAAAAAAAGAAGTGAAAAGATGAAAAGCTAGAGGATTCAAGACAGAGGCTGGAAACTATGATTGTAAGGCTGTAGCCTAGTGAATTTAAATAAAGGCCAATTAGGCAACCCCAGGGGAAGGGTTTGGGGGAATTGTTATGATCCTTCTTGGTCAGAAGATAAGCAATGATGGTTGACATGCTCCAGGGTGTGATCCATTAAATGGATGCTCTTGTAGTGGTATAACTGCGAAAACACATCCTCAAGGTAGCATTTCCTCTGAAATGTATCTTTTAAGTATTTACGTAATTTGCAGAGGGATTCATACTATTTTCATGCAAGTCTTTCTCTGTTCTTTTCTTTGGGCTTAGATGTATGGTCGATTTGCCATATATTAGATGGGCTGTGGTCATCACCTTCCCTTTGGATTTAGTCAATGTGTTTTTACCTTACTTCCTATGGCAGAGGTACCTATCTGGTTAGGTACCACAGAGTGGCAATACTGAGGATCATTTATTCCTCTTCTAAGTTATGCAGCAGAGTGGTACACTGCAAAATTTCCATAATCTGTATTTTGGTCAGAAACATACAAGAATATTGTCTCAAAGGTCAGTGAAAGGGATTTAAAAGTAGGTCTGACTAACAGTTACTTGAACCATGAAAATGTGTGAGTTCAGCTCGTATTAGCTCTATAAAACAAACAATTCAGGTTAAAAGAGAAAAAAAAAGAAAGCAAAGGTTTTACTGGTGATCAGTAAGCATTTAAATAAAATTAAATTTCTATTGATTTAAACAGATTTAAACATAGAAATGACATGAATTATATAAGGAAGTATAATAGGAATTACACAGCTGCATTAATTTTATGTACTGGTAAATGTACAAAATATAATTTTATTTTACAGTACTGCTGGGTATAGTGCCATCAGCAAGCTCTCTTCTGCTGCAATGCTTAAAAGACTGTGGCAGTCTGTCTATATTTTGAGTTTGTTTGTTTGCCTTTAATTGTTACCTCATTCTCTCTTGTCTTTCACCTTCCCTCACTTGCATTTTGCCCCTACTTTTGGATCTGGTTTTAACCTGGATTGTAAATTATCTGATGTAAGAGGCCTTCCACTTAGGAAATGTGTGTTCTCAGACAGTGGAGTACCACAGCAATAATGCTTCACCAGGAGGGCAGGGAGGTGCTGCAACAGCTTGTCCAGAGATGTTGTGGCTTCCCTATCCCGGGGACATATTCAAGGCCAGGCTGGGCAGCGCTGGGAATAGCCTGGTCTAGTGGGAGCTGTCCCTGCCTCTGGCAGGGGAAATGGAACCAGATGGTCCTAAGATCTCTTCTAACTCAAACCATTCTATGGTTTTATGAATAATTATACAGGTTTGTTGGAGTCCAAGGAGTTGCTAAAGGAGCTCTGCCCAGGGCCAAAGGTTTGTAGGATTGAGTTGCTAATTTCCAACAGAATCCACAGGATTTGGGAAGGAGAAGCAGATCTATGGCAAGCATTGCCCAGAGCGTACAGTATTGGCTGGAAAGGTCAAGGTGGGGAAAGGTAAGTGAGCAGGGTGTCTTGTTAATCTCATTACTTTAGCCATCCCATTTGGGGAAGGAAATGGCTTTCCTTGAGGTAGAGGATGGATTTGAAAAGAGACATAGCAGAGAATAAGATAATATCTAATTCTCTGTGCTTCTAACCCTATACAACTGGAATCAGTGGAATATTTACCACTAGTGTCCACAGCACTTCATGGATCTGGTCCCAGGGAAGGAGTGCTGCTCATCACTCCTTCCTCTGTGGCTCCTGACAGACAGTCTGAGCTCCTGCACACTGAGATCAAATGGCATAATTCCTTTAGATAGAAAAAGGGCCACAGAGGTAGCCTTCAATGGGAAAATATTACTGCTGCAAAACTGTGAATTAAGATGGGAACTTGGAACATTTTTCCTCATTTAAGGAACCATGAGAAAGAACAGGGCAGGGAATGAGCAAAGTCACTGGCCTAAATATTGAGAGAGAGAACTTCTGAAGCAGGGTAAAATCACAAGATAAAAATATCCTTGCATTTACAGCACAGGGTGGGGCAAGAAAATAAAGGTGGAGGAAGTTTCTAGATAAAGCATCCTTTAAAAGTACTCCAATTTTTGATGTGATAAACATCATTCAAAGCAAACAGAACAGCTGCAAAATATGATAAAAATCACTTGAAAGTTCATTGATTTTGCAGCAAAACTGTAAGTACTTCACTTTATAATAATTGTTCCTCTCATGCTTTCAAATCTTGTACTTGAGCTACAAGAGTATTCAGGTCAGGGCTGCATTCAGAAAATAGGCACAAAAAGACAATGAAGCTCAACTAGAGAGATACTTTAATCATGAGCTAATTTACAAACCAAAGCAAAACAAAATCATTTTTGTCTAAGATTATTAGAAGATGCTAATTTGCTGCCTAAAATTATCTTTTTCTGTAACCTAAAAAAAAAAAAAAAAAAAAAAAATTAAAACCCAACTCTTATCTTCCTAATTAAATTTTGTGACTTGGCTTACATGGTTGGTTAGATTTTTTTTTCTTGTCTAAGGACAATATGCATGTGTTATTCAAATATGAGCTCCTCTGTAGTATAAACTCATATAAACACTGTCCTGATGGTGCTAAACTAACGATAGTGCTGTTTCTAATAATTTTCTCTTGGCTTGTAGCTATATTCAAAACAAGTGAGCCACTTTTATGGAAGAGAGACACGTGTGAAAATGGAGCTCTGCTAAGTGTATGTAGCTTTGTAAAATTTGTAAGAGACTTAAAAACACCCAACACAAAAGCAACAAACACCCACCACACCCAGCTGCCCTCCTCCCCCAAACCCAGCAATTTAAAGCAATGTTGGGTAGCAGGAACTTTTCTGTGATCCTATGATAAGGACACTCAGCATCAGAGCTAGGCGAGGTAAGAATAGAGAGTATTCACTTTAATTAAAAAAGTGAATACATCCTTTGTTATATGTAATAATTTTTATTTTCTGAAAGCATTTATGAGAGCATTTTTTCCTTTTTATATTTTTTAAAAACATGATGGCAATGTACACACTGTTGCTTGCAAATTTTTTATGTGACTAAGTGTAAGTATTTTTATGCACATTTGTAATGTAAACTATTTATATTTTCTTCAGATATGATTACATAGCCATCTTAAAGCCTCTCTAGGGCCTTTAGGCACATCTTGTAGCTCATTAGTAATCTGTCTAATAAAGAAGTTCATGGTTCAAGAGTCTACTCCTTTACCTAGGTTAGACACAGGCTTAATAACTTGACTGAATTTGGTCTTGTAGGGCTGGATATCATCCAGCCAGGGACAGTAATGAAATGATCCACTCTAGGAGACCCTAATGCACTGTGAGCAATGTGGTATGGGGAGTTAGTAGGCTACCTGAACGCACTGTGTATAGGAAGAAATATTTTGCATGAACTATCAGCCAAATCTGTGCCACTTCACCCCTCCCAGTTCATGAGCACCTGAGTGTGCTGGCAGGCAGAGGAGAGGATGGGTGAAATGGCTGCCAGAAGCGATTTGGTTTCTGAGTGCTTTCAAGTTTTTTAAATCACAAAGCCTAAGAGCCACGTGGGGTTTTTTATTATTTAAATGCTTGATGGTGTTCAGTTCTGTCCCAAGTATGTAGCTATACAAAGCAATAATATACACTTCAAGCCTTTCATATTAGTAAAGTTCAAACATTCATAATACAGCCCTTCATTTCAAAAGACTGTGCTTGCACAAAGGCAAATGTCAGCAAAGGTACAAGCCCATTATTTTTCCTTTTTTTTTTTTTATTTTTGTTTTTTGGATACCTCATGTCATCTTCTGTGAAGCAGCTCATCTTGTTTTGTCCTCCTCTTTGTTTACAGACTATGTGGGCAGTGCCTGCTGCAGCACTGTTGCTCTCAGTGTGGTCTCGCCACCTTCCCACCACACAGGACAGAGATGGACCTAGACCTTGTACCAGCTGCCTGAGCTGAAGGTCCTGGGGACTCCTCCAGCTTTGTCTTGTCTGATTTGTTGTGACTGCTGTGCTGCCAGCCAGGCCTCTGAACCGATGCCCCCCTTGATGACTTGCCCATTCTCCTTTAGTTTGTTTGTTAATTAGTGCTCTCTGGATGTTCTTGTTTAAGCAACTGCTCCCTAAGTTGTTGCTTGCTTCGTCTTTCCACATTTCTGGTCTTTTAACTGTATAGGTCTGATCACCCTGGTGTAAAATACTTCTGTACACCCTCTATAAAATACATCTCCCATTGCTGATGTCAGCAATCTGCAATCCTATCAGGGCTGATTTATCAAGTTTCTCAAGGCACCATTATTTTTTAAATTTTGTTATGTGCACACCAGACAAAACAACAATGCAAGTGAAAGTACCAGGTGTTGGAGCATTACTGTTGGACTGTTGGTTGTGCTCCTTGTCATTCTGACCTGGTGATGCCCTGTGCGCCAACTTTCACAAGTGAGAGGTTGTGATAAACTGAAAAGAACCTTTGAAAAATGTGTTTAATACAGTACAGTTAAATCTGGGTGAGACTGTTTTTATGCAGTGAAGAGAGGAACGGGACTATTACACAAGGTCATGCGTTTATCTGTCCTTTTTTTCAAGGTCTATCTGCAAACATTTGAGGGCAAGTTTAAATTATGCTGCTGAACCAATCTTTGCATCTCTTCTATGATGCAAGGGGTTTCACTGCTCTCAACTAGCATAAAATGACTCTAAAATTGGGAACAGCCAAATATTGCCTGGTCTGCATTGAAATCAGAGCAGATTTTTGAGCAGTAGTGTGCTATCACTTCTGACTCAGGCAGTGTTCTAATTTCTCCTCCCTTTTACCTACGTATTTGAGCTCTTCTCAACATAAACATTTGTACTCTAAGGGTTTTTATTTCTTTTAATTTGATCTTAGCTTGACTGAGTACTGAATACTGAGTAATACCAGTGGAAGAACATTTTTCAATGCACTCCTCTTTCTGCTGACAGCCAGTGCATCACACAGATGATATAGCTAACTATATCACATTGAAGTTCTTCCACTAGACATATGGCCTATATCTATTATGTACCTGAGCTTTGTCCTGTCACTAAAAAAATTAGTTGCACCGAACCCTGGTATTGTGCTCACATTGCCATTGTAGGCTTCCTGCTGCAAATGGAAATGGAAAATGGGATTTGTAGGCAAGGCCGAAGCCTAGGCTGATTATGTAAAAATGGCCCTCAAAATGCAAATGAATCACAAAGGAGTTTTTGGAAGCTTCAGTTCACAGGGATGGTGTTCTTGGTTGCCTATAAGAGCACAGGACAACCCCAGAACTTTCTTTAGATGTTGCAGTGCAGCTGTGAAAGAACCAGCTCCAGATTAACAGTCTGGGCAGTGAATAAATTTGTCCTCAAAGCCATTGATGAATGCAAGTGGCCGGTAAGTCCTCACACTGACATAGCAGGACACCAAGCTGATTGATGAACATATGTAACGTGTGTCATTTCAGTGTTCATCTCACACCATAGGTGTAATAGGACTTCAGCTGTTGCTTCCTCAAGTGCATGTTCGAGTCATTGCAGATCAGTCTGATCTATAGAGAGCTCTATAGTTTCCTCTCACTTCAGGGCTAGGTGTGATCACAGCTGGCTCAGCATCTGTGTCAATGTGTGAGACTGTCCCTGGAATTATTTGTCTTCAATTTCAGCAAATGTTGACTCTCCTCTTTCTTAATATCTGCTGGAACACCCAGTCTTCCAGGGTGTTCAGAAACTTCATGAAGTTAACATATGAAATCAAAAGCTATGCATTGTAGTACCTCTGATGAGAAATTATTAAGATTCAGTGATTGATAATTTTGTAACTTTTTGACTTAACTGTCACTGGACTGTTTTCTGCTGGATTTATTTTTGGGTCTCTTGTAATTCACAACTGGGTAGGGTTTGGTTCATTAAATTGCAAAGTTTTCAAGCCAATGCTTACATTGTCCATCAATATCTTGGCAGAATTATCCATGATTCTTCTTAATTGAGGGAAGCGGTGAGAATGGGCATCCAATTAGGGCATTCATTGTCTCAAACATCCATTCCTGTTTACGCTTCTTGGAAGCTTTCTCAATGTGCTGTGTTGTACTGGCCTGAGAATCACACTGGTCCTGACCTACTTGGCCTGTTAATCTCGCTCATCCTCTGTCTGTCCCTTTGTCCGACTTTTGTACTCTGGGATTCTGGGACAAAATGTGTAGATGTCTTTGTCCTTTGGATATTTCTTGAAATGCCAAGTTTCTAGGCACTCTAACACTGGAGAGTTTAAAATGCTAGTGAAAAGCTGAACTTCTTAACCATTACTTCCCATGAGGGCAAATTCTGCTTTATGAGGTATTTCAGGAGCACCCTGAGGCCATGCCCCAGAGCACTGCAGAGACTACCACATTGCTTGTTGTGTGGGAGCAAATTTGCCTTTTCCCCCTAAATGTTGAATCTCATCTCAGGTCGGATAGCTGTGCACTGAGCTGCACATGGCAGTGCTGCTGTTCACTGCAGGGATCCCCAGGGACCTTTGGGGACAGATAATTGTTGATCACCTACAGCAGTCAAACAACCTGGTGGCCAGAACAGCATTTCTCACCACAAGTTCACCAGTATACAGGGAAGGATGTATACTGCCACATGGCAGTCCAACCCAAGGTTGTGGGAATGTGGGTGGCTGTGCCCATCCACTCCTCAGGGGTGATCTTTTCTGTACTAAAATTAACATATTGGCATTGATATGCCCACTTTCAACAAATGCATTTCCGCCATGGTGTCCTAGCTCCTGTGGTGACAGGGCTGGGAAGCTCCTTCTCCCTTGGTCACATTTGACATCACTACAATCAGCATTATGTCCTTTACCACACGTCTGGTCTGCTTATTTATGGAGGTTCATGGGTTAACAAGATTTAAGACCATTTATTCCTTTAATAATAATAATAATAATGACTCCCCAGTGCTAATTTTTGGGCATGTAATGAAATCACAGCAGCATGGTGTTGCAGGGATGAGGAATGCTCTTAAATTGCATCAGCTCAAGGCCCCTTACTGGAGACAGTCTGAATGACTGTGGCAGAGCCCCAGGGTAGATCAACAATTGAGAAAATATATTTTACACCACCCCTTGCTCTTCATCCTATTATTTTAGGGTATTTTGCTGGTAAGAAACAACCAGCATACACTCAGACATACCCTAGGTCTGTACAAGTGAGGCCAGATTTGGCCTAACAATGACAACCAAACCACCTGCCCATAAACTTGTGCTCGAAAATGTGACTGCAGCACTGCTGTGTGTAGCTATGTAAGTGTATTTCAAAAATACATCCATTTGAAATGTCCTTCTTAAGTACAGCGAGAGTGCTATAGTTAAGGGATCTTGGTTTAGAGGAGGAGGATTGATTAGAAATAATAATAAATTCTGTAGAATATGTGGCCATGCCACATTCAATCTGGTAAACCTCTTATGTCTCACAACCCGATCACGAATTTTCTGTGTCAGTGGGTGTGTAATCACTCTTAATACAATGATTTACAGTTTGTGTGCAGACAGCAGATACACACACTCAAATTAGGAAAGAATATCTAAAACCATATTATATTTGTAATTAAACAACATTCCAACATTGTGCATGCAGTGAGACTAAAATCTGTTAGAAGACAGGAAAATATAGCAGTAATTTTCATCTGAAAATCTGTATCATTAAGGAATTGTCCAAGATTAGACCCCTACAAGCATTAGCTTGTGAACACTGGGGAAAAAAAAAAAAAAAGAGCAACAGCTTTAAGCATTAATGTGGTTAATCCCACAGCGTAGCACTTGGTTAGAGTCAGGATTTGGAATTATAGCTCAAATGGTGATATTTCAAGGGGAAGGTCAGTTTGAATCAGTGATAATACTTTGCGTTTTTGCTGTGCCTTCCGAATAAGAACCTCAGAGGGGTTTATAGACATTAGTGAATTAAGGTTCTCAGACCTCTGCCAAGACTGCAGTTTTATCCCTGTTCTACAGAGGAGAAAACTGAGTCATGAAGAATTTCAGTGGCCCTGCTGAAACAGCAAAGGGTGCTGCTGTGTGGGGTGCTCCTGGATCCCTACAGCTCTGTAGGGAAGCATGGACACAACTGTGGGGAGCAGAATGTGCCACTGGCTGCAGCAGGGATGTGGTGAAGGGGAGCCTCAGGAGGATGAGTTTGGCACTGGTGTTTTATGGATAAGAGTTAACATTTTCCTTCCTCTTATTTTCTTGTGCTGTGTTTTACTGCAGCTCCTCAACATCGACTTCTTATGCTTTTTCCATCCATGGTGACTGTGTTGTTCCATCCTGTTCTTTGTCCTGGAAGAGCCCACTGAACTTTTCAGCAATTCTTTCTCAAAGAGATCCTTAACTACTGGAAATTGTTGGGAGACAGGTTCCACCCCCCCCCCCCCCCCCCCCCACCCTTTTTTTTTTTTTTTTTGAATGGGATTCTGTGCTGGACAGGTGTGCTGTTCTTACACAGCAGGAGGCAGGGATAGGAACTGAGAACACAAATAAGCAAATAAGCATCATGCCTCAGAGTTCCATATTTCATTTTAGATAGTGCTTCCAGTATGTTGCTTACAACACAACTTATTGTTCAGATTGAGACTCAATTGAAATCAGTTGCTAATTAAATATATGTCTAAATTAATTAAAGTTACAACTATTCAGGTCATGTTGATATAAATAATTTCTATTAAGAGAAACATAATTTTTAGACCCTGTATTTAATGAACCATGTTGTTTGATAAGGCCAGTAGGACCAGAGCAGTGATCATCCCTCTGTACTCAGCACTGGTGAGGTCACACCTTGAATACTGCGCTCAGCTCTGGGCCCCTTGTTACAAGTGACACTGAGGTGCTGGAGTGGGTCCAGAGAAAGGCCATAAAGCTGAAAAAGATTCTGGATCACAGGTTTTAGGAGGAGTGGCTGAGCAACTTGCAGACTGGAGAAAATAAAGCTTGCTGGGGGTCCTTGTCACTCTCTACAGCTGCCTGAAATGAGAGTGTAGCCAGGTGGGGGTCAACATCTTCTCCAGGTAACAAGAGACAAGACAAGAGCAAATGCCCTTAAGTTGCACCAGGGGAGTTTTAGATTGGATATTAGGGGGAAATTCTTCATGGGAAGGGTGGTCAGGCATTGGAGCAGGCTGCTCAAGGAAGTGGTGGCGTCACCATCCCCAGAAGTGTTTAAAAGATGTGTAGATGTGGACATGGGACATGGTGTACCGGTGGACTTGGCAGTGTTAGGACAATGGTTGGACTTGATGATCTTACAGGTTTTTTCCAATCTAAACAGTTATGTGAAATTCTTGTGACAATTGGGACTAATAGAATATGTTAACCTTTATTCGCCTCAGCTTGACACCACATTAGACCATGAATTAATTTATAAGTGCTTAGAAGATTTTCATAATTAAATAGCCATTGTGACTCCTTTGGCCTGTCGGCTGTTATATATCCCGGGTCCTTTCTTTGGAAAGCAGCATTCAAAGCAAACCAACAAAGGTCTGCGAAATGCAAGCAGGGCGCTCTGTTCTTTGCTCTCCCTCTGCCTGTGCAAGCAGTGTCCCAGGCAGTTTGTGGGAGTGCTGGTGAGATACAATTACGTGTGTTGCCTCCCATAAACACTTCAGCCTGGCCTTCTTCCTCTCCTCCACCTGCCACAACCTTGAAATTAAGAACTGGGAGCTTCCAGTCTCAGTGGTTGTGTTAGTCCTAAAAATTTCTGAACACTAAAAATATGAATGACGTGCTGTCACAAGAGAATTCCTGTGTTAACTACTTTTGCCTGTTTTGCTACTTACATTGCTGAGAAGAAAGCCTGGGAACAGTTTCTCTTTGCCAGACTAGAAGGCAAAACCAAGAAATAGATAAGAAGGAATCTAGAGGATTCAAGTCCTCTGAATGCTTTGCAAATAGGTTTACAGGGAAGGGGAAGGCCGGGACACTGGAAGTCAGGTCCCTGTGATACTCAGTTCTGTGGTATTCCTTGGACCTAATGACTGGAGTCTAAGTCCATGCAGCCCCATGGAAAGATTTTAAACCCCCATGCCATGTACTAAGGGACTTTGATTAAGGACTTTAATGTGGCTACTTTCACTCTGGGGAATATAATCCCTGGCACTGAACAACTAAAAGACATTTAGTAACTATGAAGATATTTCCAAAGAAAAACCTTTATGTTCTGGAAAAAAACAAATGTAACAGAAAAAAAAAAAAAAAGATGAAGGGAAAAAAGTAAAATTGTTGAGCTTTGCACCTTACAAAATGAAAGCTATGAGTTCATTTAACTTGATCTATTTGGTCATCTTAAATTATGCCTCAGTGGTATGTCCTGGTTTTCATCTTGCATATGGGATTCTCATGTGGGAGTTTATCTGCTGGGACCTGCCTTTCTCAAAATTTAAAGAGGTTTCCATGTGACCTTCCATCAAATGCTATTCCTCCTCTTATTTTAAATAACAACAAGGTATGAAAGGATTATCATTACAGGCCCAATTTTACAGCTGGAGAAGCAAAGTATTAAGGGATTTCTCAAGTGTGACAGAAGTTAAGTGGAGGAGTAAACAACTCAGGGTCTAGGGAGATGTTCTCCAGTGGTATCCTTTGCAGAAGGATAAAAAACATGTCAAAACATGTCAACATGTCAAAAATTAGGAAGAAAACAAGATATATGCTTATTTATTTATAGATTCTTTTTACTAGCCCAGATGTATGTGAGCAACGATGTTTTGTAGCTGTTGCCTATATTCTATAACAGCAAGTAGTAAGGCCACAAGAAAATGATTTGCTGAGTAGGAGGAAGAAAGGCCAAACTTGTTAAGGAAATAATGTTACTTCCAAGATTCTCAGGGGATATTAGAAACAATGGAGAGTAAAACAAATACTAGAATTACATATAAAAGGTACTTGACATAAAAATGTCAAATGGCCCAAACCACATTTCTGCAAAATGCTACTCTATTGGCAAGGATACAAAAGGGAGCACAACTAGAAGATGCCAGCTATTCATTTTATTAAGAAGTCAGAGAACAGAAAAATGAATGGTGAAATTAAATTGTAATAAGAACTGAAGAAATGGCAATGCATTTAGTTAGTGAAGCTCATTTAATAGCAGAGGTTTTATAATTAAAGTGGCTCACCCTGCAGCTAACAAGAATGTGAATGCGGTGCCACTGCATGTAGTTTGTGTCAAAATGTTCATGGACTTGCCATGCTCTTTACTCAGACTTGTCCACGTAGAACGAGAAAGCTTTCTACTTGTACCTATTAACACAGTTTCTATTTCTGTTTCTGAAGGTTCTCTGCTTTTGTGCCACAGCTTCTGATTCAGCTCTAGCCATGACCTCTACAAGGTCTGCTCTGTGTGAGCAAACATGATTTAAAATCAGTTCTGGTGCTGGGTGGGAACAGAAAGCAGTATGGTGGTGTCCTTTCTTCAGTGATTTTAAACAGGAAATGGGAAAATAAAAGTTCAGATATGTGTACTAATGGAAAAAACTGTGCCTCTTTAAGGAATATTGTCCCACTCCCTGACAAAACAGAGTTTTTGAAGAGGAAGCTGACTACCCCATCCTGCTCTGTTCACAAATTGACACTGATGTCTTAAGAGCAAGTTTGTCTTTGCAAGTAGTTTCAGGACCTGGAGTAAGATGCTCAAGCAATAGTGATGAGACTGTGCAGTGTAGGGTTCGTTGATTTTTCTTTTGTTGTTTGTTCTGTTTTGTGAGGTTTTTTGGGTTTTCTGGTCTATTTTAACCTTCAGTTATCAGTACCTTTCCTTTGGAGTCCAGGGCTGGTAAGTGAAGTAAGACAGGTGTCAGTTAATTCCTTTGGTCAGACTCAGGTTGATGCAGATGTCAGGTTTTTCGTGTGGGGAGCAAGGGTTTATGTGGGATCTCAGCACATCACTGTGGATGTGCAGAGACACCAGGGGAGCCCCTGGGGGGCTCGGAAACCCTGGAATGATGCCAAAAGGGTTTGGTGGTTGGATTTCGATCCATCAAAAGGAGAAGAACCTGTGAAGGAGGAAATGGGAGCTTCTTGGGTGTGAATGGTATATTTATGGAGGGAAATATAAATTTTGGAAAAATAGGTACAGGGGGGTCATGAAGGCAAGATGGAGGGTTCAGGGCGTGGTCCTGTGTTCTTCTTTCTTCTTCATGTCTTCCATTTTGTATGGTGATGTTGGCACTTGGGGATTGGTTCATGGTGAAGGTAGACTTGTCTATAAGGGTGAATAGTATTGGGAAATAAAGGTAAATATGGCACACGTAATTTTTACTATAAAAGACACAACCGCCCTGTGGGCGGGGGAGAGTGCACTTGACTGTCCTGCTGAGCGGACCTCGGCTGGGCACAGAGAAAACTTTGTAGATAAGAGATAATAAACAAGACTGAAGACCGAGAATCTGAGAGTCCAGACTCATCCTTTGCGATCGCGGCCGCCCAGAACCACCTTTCCCCGTGTCGGGGCAGAGACACATAACAGCGGACCCTGACAGTTTACCCCAGAGCTATCAAGGTACGAGCATGCCAGAAGTGGGTAGGACACAGAAAGCAAGCTGCCCTCATCCCCCATACACCTGCCACTGGCCAGAGGTGTCAGGCTGTGTGTGTGGCAGGGGTGACTGCACGCCGTGAGACATCTTCCCAAAGTCAGGGAGAGCAGGGCAGAAAACTGACTTGCTGAGTTGCAATCTGCTTTTGGCAGAAAAAAGATACACAGCAGCCCTTGCTCAGAGCAGATTGTACAGTTACCTTTTAGGCCTTTGCTAGTTGACAGAGTTTGTTCTGTTCCTGCTCCAGTACAGGGACATTAGTTCACAATTTCCTTTAATGTTAAATCCAGAAGTTTAAAAATGGAAGGCAGATGTGAAGATTCCATAAATACACTATACTTAATTAATTATATCAAATATATATCTATTATATTATCACATTATCAAAGGATTATCAGAATGCAGATGTCTTTCTACACAGTTTTGAAGACTTGCATTTCCATCTTTTTTTCAGAATGTGAACTGACTTTCAGGACAAATATTCATCATTAATGCTGAGTTTCCACAGTAGTTTTAGCATGGATGTGGTGGAATCACAGAATTATAGAATGCCCTGGGTTGGAGGAGACCTTAAAAATCCTCTAGTTCCACCCCCCCGCCACAGACAGGAACACCTTCCGCTAGACCAAGTTGCTCAGATTTCATCTAACCTGGCCTTGGATGCTTTCAGGGATGGGACATCCACAGCTTCTCTGGGCAACCTCTGGGTGCCAGTGCCAGTGCCTCAGCACCTTCACAGTCAAGATTTTTTTCCCTAATATCTGGCCTAAACCTACTCTTTTTCAGTTTGAAACTATTCCCCCTTGTCCTGTCACTACAAGCTCTTGTAATGGAGCACCAGTACATATTTGAACCTACACCAAAACTGTTTACTTAACATAGAGGATCCCACTGTTTCTTTCTTTGAAGTTGGATTCTGTATTTACTCAACTTTTGTTGTTGTTAATTGATGGCCTCTATTTATTAATATATAAGTTGTTCTGTTGATTTACCTGCAAAATGCTTGATAATTTATTTTTGATACAGCATTATTTTTTGCATTACATTTTGGCCCAAATATTGCTTGATGAAGAACTGCTTACACTGGTTGAATGAACCTGACTGCCCCAGCAACAGGGTTGCTTGGAGTTATTTCTGTTTTTCTTACCCATGCACATCAAGGAGAAGCAAAGGAAATGGTTCACTTTGTCAGTTTTTGGCCCATGGTCCTTTCCAGACTGTGACAGATGGACAGTTATATAGGAAATAACAGTGTAAACCCAGTTCTATTTTTCATTTTACTGAATGGTCTTCTTATTTTTCTCACATTTTTGTATCGGCTGAAAGGAGAGACTGATTGTTATTTGCTGTGCTTTAAATCAACATCTTGTATTAAAGAGCTATATATTGCTTCCAAATAGAAGAAAATGGATACAAAAAAATGAGACGTTACATTCTGAGAAAAAAAGGGATCATTTTATGAAACTTTCCATTTGCTTTCTCCTTGGGCTTTAATTTATGTTCAACAGGTGTTCACTGTGGCTGTGAGATGGAAGAGGAAGGGATGGCCATGAATGCTTGTGGTAGCTGGGACAAGAGGCTGCAGGGGTGCAAGGGGGGAAGACCTTCCTGGATCAAAGGCAATTTATACAAACCTAGTGCCTGCAGTGTCACCCACAGCTGATGTGATTGTTGTAGGTCTGATTTTGTTATGGGGATTGACTAACCTTTGGGATTATCTACATTTCTGTATGGAAAAGGAAGAGAAAAAATGCAAGCTAATAGAGCTGATGGCGTTGCTTTGTACGGATTTGAGGCTGGACCTTAGAAAGGCTCAAGATTTTGTTGCAATTAGGTCTGTACATTATTCTGTGGCTTTGAATCAGGGCTTATCCACTGCACATCAGCCTCTCACCAGCAGACCTGATATTAGTTTAATATATCAGCAAATATTTCAAAAATATTTGAAAAAAATCCAACTCTGCTTTGGCAATAGTTACTAATCTTACACTGACTCCCTCAGCCCTTAGTTTGGGAAATGCTGGGAGCTGGGGTAGAAGATAAGTATTTGTTTCACCCTGAAGGTCTGCATCATACTTGGAGGGCTGTAGACACCTGTGCTGGGGCAGCTTCCTCCTGTGCTCTCAGGAAGGAACTGCAGCACAGTATTACCAAATCAAGGGCATGCTGTACTTGAACCGTGGTAGATCTCCCCACATGCTGTGGATCTATAGCCTGTGGCTTAGCCCAGATCCTATCTGCCAGCCAAGTTCCTGCTGCTCTGGGCCAAGACTGAAAAAGGAGAATTCTTTGGCTTCTGTGTTGGTGCTGGTGGTCTGTACCCCAAATCTGAACACCCCTGAAGCTCCCATGTGTGTGGAGCTGCCCCTAAGCCTGGCCGTGAGCTAAGCTATACACCCAGCTGCTTCCTCTAGCTTGTGATAATGAAATTTCAGCGCAGTGGAATTTAGAAAGGAATTGCTCTGATTCTAAAGCTCATTGGTTGCTAACAATAATAACAATAAAACGAGCCATTTCTTAAGGACTGAAAACTAATCAGTGAATGTGTAGTTTCTGTGTCTCCTGCAGGTTCTTGTCTTGTGGGGCTGCCAGACTGCCCGAGTCATGTGACTGGCTGTCTGATTTCCGACTCAAGCTTTTCATTTCCTAAATGATAACGGATAAAAGATAAAATCTGGCACACACAGGTAATCTTTGCCATCTTAATATTTGTTAAGCTTTTTGATTTACTGAGAAGTTAAAGTCACTGCAGGTCACAAAACCTGCACATTAGATCTGCTTCATAAAACACTGTGAGTGAATGCTTTAGTCATTCATTTCACCATCTTTAAACCAATGTAGCTGAAGAATTGCACCTCCAATTTATAAATCTTTTAATTTATTTCTGATTCTGGTTTATAGGATGAGACTATATCCAGCTTTCCCCAGCCATTTGTGCATAGCTAGAGAAGAAACCTAGCATATTTCTTGCATAATGGAGACTTGATCCAGCTTACATTTGTTAAATCATCCAAAAGGAAATATTCTCACCAGGAAACCTTCACACACAGTTCACATATCCAATCTGATACCTGTTTTTAAAGTTTCATCTGTTCTGTTGCACATATACTTCTCTTTCCCTCCCCAGGCCAATATACACAGTCATTCCTCCCTTCTGTAAAAGAGAAATATGATTATCACAGTATCTTTGTCTCTGTTTTGCACATCTGCTCCCCACCCTTTTTCTGAAGGAGACATATGATCCGCAAAGAAATTAGAGATGATCTGAACCATTTTGGATACCTACTGCTATGGGATGCATGGAGGCCCATGGGTAGCTCAGGTTTCACGTCTGCCAGCTTTCCAGAGGATGTGATCACGGGCAGAAATAAGCAGATGATGATGATGATGTTGACGAAGATGCTAAGGAAACCAGTGTGAAGGAAATGGAATCTCTTCTCCTGGAAATATATGCAATATCTAGCCCAAGCCAAGATCATTTGGATGTAGCAGGAAGGCTAACACAAAGGAAAGTGTTGTTTTAAATAATGCATTATTTTAAAAAGGGAGGCTATATCTTTAAAATACAGCATCAGAGTTAGAATCTGCTTTAGATTTGGGCATGGTCTTTAACCTTGGAACGCTGACAATGTAAAAAAGAGTGAAATGGGTCAAAGAGTCTGTCAGACAAGGTGAAAGATACTAAGCTTGCCTCTGATCTCACACCAACATGCAGTGGTGTAACTCCATTGCCCTCTGTAGATTTATGCAAACATATGGAGAGAAAAACCTGCCCCAGAATGATTCAGTACCAAAATAGACCCTTTTTTTTTCTATGGCAATATAAAAGCCTTACAGGAAGAACAAATAAGATTCCAAAGGGCAAAATTTTGGCTTGGATTAATACTGCTTCCAGCTACCCCAATGCAGAAACTTCTCTCCAATTAGCTGACCTTGATGGATAAATTCCTCCTTTTTATCTTCCTCCAACCTTTCCCATATTCCATCTCTTCTTCTCCTTGATCCTCCTGATAAAGTCAGGCTGTCCTTCCAACTGTGATCAGCAGAGCCTTTAGCCAGTGCACAGCTCGCTCTCCAAGGACTCCTGATGCCAGGGGCTCCTTTCATTTTCTCTGCAAATACTTTTTAACAAATTCAAAAGGCCTTATTGGGAAAGGAACAAAATACATTTGTGTGTAGTGATGTATCTGCTAAACGGTGTGTGCTTTTCCCCATGCAGCTCTCAAGGGACCTTCAGGCACGTTCTGTGGGCAGAGCACATGGAATTGCTCAGATGTATTGTTTGCACAGTGCAGTATTTCTCTGAGTATCAGATCCTGGGAGAGAATTGGGAACACACACAGTTTTTAGAGACTTCCTGAGCTGAGTGGGCTCAGCTGTTCAGAGCCTGGCTTTGCCTTTGCAGTACAAGGCAGGTGAGTGTCTGGCCCTCACAACGAGCTTCAGAGCATTTCAGCCAAGTGTCCAGGTTCCCTCCATCATCAGTGCATCCAGGAGACAGCAATTCATCATGTGGCATCAGTCAGACACTTTGGGTAATTGGTTCGGGGACGGGGCATTCAGCCCAAAGTTCCAGCTCTCTTTGGATACTTTGCAAGGAGCAGTAAGTGGTGGGCTTCAAGCACAAACTAGAAAATTGTTGCTTGAACTGGGAGAGTTTCAGCAGCTCACAACTCAGTCTTCCAATTATGGGAAGGAGGATATTAATGGAAAACAGATAGCCAGTGGTAGAGATATGAACAGGCATTGGAGGGTCTCTGCCTTTCAGATTGGGACTTGGGAGTCAAAAAAGGGATTTCTTCTCTTTGGATAGGAAGAAAGGGGGAGACAGAAACTTCAGAAATCTCTTGATAGCATAAACAAGTATGAGTATGTTTGCACTAGGACACATGTAAGCTATTAGGCATGTCAATACCAGGTGCTTTACCCTGCTGAATTGTCTGCTTGTGTTATAAAACCGCTTGCTGTTTTCTTTTGTCCCTTCAAAATATAACTAAGAGACATTTTGTTTGAACCTCCAAATTTACCTCTGAGCAGCTCAGGTAGGGAACAAAGCCCCGAGAGTTGTGGCTGTAGATGTATGCAAGGACAAGAAAGCAGGAAATGTACCAGCTGCTGGGGGAAAAAGAGGACAGTGCTTGCAGTCCAGGAAGGGCTCTCTTTGTTTTCCATGTATTTATTAGTTCACTGCTCTTTGATTCTTTCCCCCAGCCACTGCTTTCACTAGATTTTCTACCATTTTACCAGCAAACAATTACTCTTCCCACAGCTTGAAGTTATTGTTCCTCATACACTTCTGTTTTGGGTTCACAAAAACATTTACTGTACTTTTTATTAGTCTTAGGTCTCCTGAGCTCTCCTGTAAGTATTTATAATCTTCACATTCTGATAACACAGGCCAGATTTGTTTGACCCTGCCCTCCGTTTCTAGTAAAGTATCTTTTTTCCCAAGGTGCTGAGATGCAAGTAGTATCTGGGGTGGAATCATGTGAAATTAATTCATTTTTTGCATGTCCTCAACCTTAGATCAGGCAGTGTTGTTTCTTGATGTGTTTTGTTGTGCTTCTTCCACAAGTCACAAGCTGCCTGCTACCCCATCTGGAGAAAGTGAAATTCAGCCTTGACATTGGATTGCTGAAATTTGGCCCCTCTTTTACTGAAAAGTTTGTCAATACCACCCAACTTTTAACACGCCTCAGCTCAGAACCCATTTTAGATTTGTTGCAAACCCTCCTCATGGGTTTAAGTAGTGCAGGGCACAGCTGTTCATCCTCTTTCTTCCTTCTCCTGGTCTCAGCGTGGCAGTGGGTAGGTGATTCTGTGATGGGCTGCTGGGGATGGGTGCCAAGGGTGCTGTGGTTCCCTCTGTGCCCAGATTCCTTCCCACTCTGGGGGCAGGGAGGGCAGGTGTATTTCCTGAAGAAAAATTGCCCGCCCAGATTAGAGAGGGGAATTGCCGCTGGTCCCATCAGGCTGGATCATATTTTGGGGCTGAAGGTTTGACATATCTGTTGGCTTTGTCAGTGACATGGTGGGGGTTGATGTGGGCAGCTCATAGATCCCTTCCTTGAAACAGGTGTGGCACCCCTGAGGTGAGGCTCTTGCTGAGTTAACCCTCAGGTATCAGTAAAATACTCTGTCTTGATATATATGACTTTTTGCTAGCATTTCTCAGCTTTCTGAAAATAATTCTTGGCCTTCATAAACCAAGATTGATACTGATTTTTATTTTTTTTTTCTGCAGCTAAATGGTTGTTTTGCAGAATACAAGCATGTGAGCCATAGGAGAATTAAGTAATAGAAACAGTGTTACTCTGGCTCTCAGAGAATTTAGGAGAGAGCACTAGAGGAAGATAGGAAGATTTACCTTAGATTTTTCACATCATTAGGAATACATTTCAAGACGGAAAATATCTTGGAAAGTCCTGTGACCATGTTTCAGGGATGTGAATTCATCCATTCTATTTCACACAGTACAACTTTTTATGTTAAACCAGTTTTTCTGAGCTCCTGGTGACTTTCACTGTTAAATGATTTCTGTACCATCTCAAGGTTTTCTTTCTGCTAGAGCATTTTCAGGGACTCCAGGGATCAGCAAAATCACCCATTTAACTTCTTCACATAAATGAATATGTTTCTGGCCCACAAAAAAAAAAAAAAAAAAAATAAAAGTGTGTTCATGCAAGACCTTTCCAGGTAGCTTTCAAGTCCTTTGTTTTCTGCTTGGTCTTGAGTTGTCAATGTTACTGTTCATTTGCATTTCACATCTCTGAGTAAGACAATGTCCTCAGGGTTCTGACTCGTTATTGGATGCCAGAGCTAAAAACTGAGCCATACCTTCATGTTCTATTGTATTTGATGGGGAATTCTCAGCAGCGCTGTGTCTCTTCCTGTTTGGAGGATATCTCCTTTCCTGACAAAGTTTGATACCTGCTGGTGATCAAGGTGTATCACAGAGTTAACCCTGTTCCTGCCAAGCAGAATGCTGTTGTTCTATTCCACCAATGTGTTTAATAGAAAGTGAGGGGGAAGGATGCCACTCCTGCAGAGAGTAGCTGGTGGATTCTCGCAGTCTGTTCAGGAGTTCCTCTCCAGATTGCTAGATTTACTCAGGAAAGATTTTATTAGGCACTGATCTACAGCAGTTTGGAGAGGAAACTTTGCTGTGCTGATGCAAAGACTCTCCCTGCCATTGTTGAGATGAGCAGTTTTGTTAAAATACAGTTTGTGCCAATTCATACCTGAAGGTGGACAAGAGCACGGTGGGATATAACAACAGAATACACTCTAAAAGTTTGCTGAGGGATTTTTAAAATCAATATAATTTTTGTTGCAGGATTATGTGCCTGAAACAGCTCTGTTAGAATTCCAGTTTACTGAGACTAGGGAAGCATGTGAAGAACTGGGGAAATCGCTGGTGGAGGAAGACAGTGGAAGATTTTTGCAAACTTTGTTGTCTCTGTCTGCTTTGAGAGATTATAATTGACGGGCTTTTGACTCTCAGGCAATAAATGACTCATTTGCAAAAATTTCAAGTTAGTAATAGATATTCTCTTCATTCCTCTAATAGACATTTCTCCATGTACTTTGCTGTATATTTCTAAGAATAATTCTTATTTGATAAACCAAGATTCCTAATTAATTGTTTCAGGTATTTAGTTCTGCCATATGTTACTGTTGAGCAAGAAATGACACAAATTCACCAGAAGGCTGGTTTGCACAACAGCAGCTTTAATACGAAAATTCTTCTTTTATAGATAGGTTTGACACATTCTACTTGATTGGCTGATTAACAAAAACATCTTTCTCACAAACAGTCTTTGAGAAGAACAAAAAAACAGAGTAGGAAAACACCACCTGCAGGTTGTTTATACTAACCAGTTAGCATCGTTTCTCTACAACTCCCTAAAAGGTCTCACAAGTCCACAGTGAGAAAACGAATCCTGTTTTCTTGCTCTCTGACCAGGCTGTCACATCCACAGCCATAAAAAAGAAGAATATTACCCAATGGAAAATTAGAAAGGCAGAAACAATATCGCTCCATCTTTCTGAGTAATTAAGGTGAATATTTAGTTCCACCCAACTTTCATATGCGTGATGTCATTTGTTTTGTTACCAGAAGAGACCAGAGAAGAATGTATCCTGTCTTCTGTTTATGGAATCCCTCTGATTCCCTCCATTTGTTTTCTATAATTATTAAATGATAGACAGTTAATTCTCAGTTCCAGCGACCTGCAAGCTCACTTACTCTACCTATAGGAAGGCTTCCACTGTGGAAAGCATCTGAAGCAGTGACTGAGTCTGCTCATCCCTTCCTGAATATCTTAAAGAATCAAGTCACTGTTCAAAGGATAAGACATTTCTTCTCACAGTGTTTTAGAATATGATGTTTTTAAAGAAAAAGCCTTTGGTTTCCAAACACAGAGAAATTTTCTTTGGAAGTATAAAATGGAATTCAAATTGCAAGACTAGCATGGACCTTGCCCTGCAGCTGTCCTGGCCTGAAATTGTTTCTGTGCTCTGTGCAGCGGGCATGTGTCTCATTACAGCAGGGACAGTATTTCATATGCTGTAGTAAATACATTATTTAGGAAAAAGAAGGGTGGAAAAGACTCCTTTTAAGGTGTCTGTATGATATTTTCTGTGTCCAGTTTGGTGTTACATCTTGTCTTTCCATACTGGCAGGTATTCCTCAAGACACTCCTTTTGGTGTCTCTACCAGATATCCTAACATCACAATCCTTAGGATATATTTTGCTGTTTTATAGATTAGCTATTTTTTCTATATCCTCTCTGGATCCGTACCTTATATTTTACTTCTATTTTCAGTTATCGTCTTATATCTATTACCCGAAGCATTCTTTTGTATTTCATCCAGATCCTCCCTTATTTTCATTCCTTAAGGACCTCCAGAATTACAGGCCATAACCAAGAACACTTTGTTCAGACGTCCCAAGAGACTGAGACATTTTTTAAACATCTTGTGATTAAAAAAAAAAGGAAAAAAAAAGGCAACCAAATAATAAAATAATTAAATTGAAGAACTTTTGTATTGAGGCAAACCCAAATAAAAAATTCCATATGCAAAAGACCTGATATCACCACTATACCATGTTTGATTTGGTTAATTTTTAACATGAAAGGTGCTGTGGCATTTTTGTGTCTCTTATATCACCTAATTGTTCCACTGGTGGTATGGAAAATAGAAATAAAATTTTTGTTGTAAATGCTACGTGAGAAATGTAGCAGTTCGATTTTTCCAGCAGCAGCAGTTCCTCATTTATTTGGAGAACTCAGGTACCCCAGGGTAAACGTTATGGAGAAGCTTGGGAAGGCCCTGCACAAGGTTATGCACGTGCTGTGCTTCACCATAAATTAGTAATGTCAGGTGTGTTGCCCTTGAGGAGTGGCTACGCATGTAAACAGAGGTAGATTTAACAACATGGTTCTATTTGCACTTTTCTCTATTAATTTATAAAGTCACAGATTTTTTTTTTGTTTGTTTGTTTTTGTTTTGTTTTGTCCCCCTGGATTGTCCTATCGTTACCCAAATTATGATAATGTTGATTTTAGGTACTTGTAACACAACTTCAATTCTAACAAGATTTTGTTTCTGTAAGGGCAAGAAAACCATGTAGACTGTTTTTGTACACTGTTAGAAGTACAAAACTGTACTATAGTTTTTGTAGACTGTTAGAAGTAGTCATGTTGGTAGCAGTGTGGGTTGTGTGCATATTTTCCAGGATAACAAAGTTTTTAAAACAGTAACATGATTTGCAGGTATTTTCCTGATCTTTGAAAAACAATTTAAATTTAAAAAGTACTGTATATGCAGTCCACATTAAACATTTTCATTATTAATTTATTGTTTGTAGTCAGTTTAACCCTAATCCAGTGTTTATTAAAACTGGACAGGATTTATTAAATTGGTTCAAGATTATCAAGTATGTGCAGATCTTTACATATATTACATTAATTCTCTTTCTAAATATTTGCAAAATTTATTAAGTCTTTGTAAGTCTTCTAAAAATGTTATATGACACTCAGATTGGCCATATTCAGAACTCTGTCAGAATTCACTGATTATAAGAATATCTGAAAACAGCATCTGAAAAATGAAACGGCACAGTGTGGTGATTCCAAAACCATTTTGAGATGTTAAATTAAAAATAATATATTTTTGCAAGGGGAAACTCCTTTGAACATTTCACTGTGTTTTGCAAGAAAGTGCAACACCTTCACAGATGGGGTGAAGGTGCAGCTTCACTTTGTGTCCTCCTGGTATAACTGGGACCTTTGCCAACTCCAGGGTGCAATTTAGTCAGTCCTGCAGCCCCAGTGAGCCTTTCTGGGTAGTGTCCATTCCAATGTTGAGTGACGGCACTGGATTCAGATTCAGGGGATCTGGGTTCAGAAGGTTGATGAAAATTTGGTGTCTTACACTGTGTTCAACTCCAAGATAGTACCAGATCACCAGGAATTTAAAAAAAAATCTTAACATTACTCTTCCTCTGTGTGTTTCCTCTCCACAAGGAAGAGGACACAATTCTGCAAGTCAGGGCAGGTGGCATGAAGATGAGCAGATCATTGCTTGTAACATTTTTGGAGAGTGTGTTGATCACAATCATGTAAGTACCTCTTAGATAAAACAGATTTTTTTGCCACTACCAAATTATTTTCAGTGTAGGAAATATTTTATTTCAAACTTGAAAGTTTCATTTTATAGAACAGTTCTTGATGTTTTTCAAAGTGTGACTATTCAGTTTGGGGTTTTATTTTTTGCACTTTGATGACATAAAGCCATGGTCTAGAACTGATGGTGGCTGTGACTTGTGCTCAAGGTCTAGCCCAGGCTGGCCTCATGCAGCTGCTGCAGTTGTCATTCAGTCCTTCACAGCCTTTGGTGGGCACAGCTGCATGTGCTGCTTGGGATGCTTGTGAAAACACCAGAGGTGATGTTAGTTTTCCAGTGGAATTTTGCAAGGCGAATTTCCCCTGGTGGTATAAACAAGAGGAAAGCATGTTAAGAATCCTGAGAACCAGCTCCTAGAAAGAAAGTTCTGGCTGAATAGATAAATAGTTGTTGGGAATAGTGACAGTCCACTTTTATTTTCTCAACAGAACACCAGAAATATTATCCAAGAGACTGCCAGAATTCAAAGATAATTTTTATTTTTGTAATATTTCTTTTAGACATCTCCATTTTAATACACAATGCATTTGTCTTAAGTACACAGGGAAATGTGTTATGAAAAAGATGCAAACCAAAACAGGACTATGGAATTTCATTGGAACCATGGAAATTAACACGCAGTATGGTCTCAGTGTTAATGCTAAATTTCAAGTCTGTTTTCTGTTGTATTTAACCTTTGGGTAGGCTCATTACAGTAGGCATTGTATACATCTTTTTCTGAGCTATTAATTTAAACAGCCTTCCATGGAGTATGTGAACATTTTGCTTTGGGCAAAGAAAACACACACTTAACATTTCTGTTCTGAACTGTATTTTAAATGAACCCTTTTGTAGTTATGAAATATGTAATTAAAGCTGTAATCCAGTGGAGCACTGAAATGTATGCTTAAGAACCTGTACAGTCATGTGGACTTTCTGAGTCTCTTTGCTAGGATTACAGCACTCCTGACTTGGCCTACATTTTGTTTCCAGGTAGCTGGTACCATGGCATGAAGGTTTTCTTGCAAGGGAATATTTTATCCAGCTGTGGGAAATTATCATGTTTAACTTGAAGCTGAGGAGAATTCCTATCAGCCAAACAGATGATGAAGAGGCCAAACTGGGTAACAGGATGCTCCTGAGGTTTTCTGCATTGGTCATATAGTTGGATAATTTGGAATGCATTTCTACCTATAAAGCAACTGACTGAAATTTTCGTTAAAGAACTACAGCTCTATTTCAAGAAAGTTGTGGTCTTCCTCAGACATCTATGGACAGCCTGAAAGAGTGAAGTGGTCTGTCCCAGGAGTGATGGCAGAACTGAGGTCTGTACATAGGGTCGAAAAGCAGTATAGGGGGGTGTAGGTTCTAGGCAGGGAACCACTTGCAACCTAGTTCCTGAGACATTTTTATCAGCTGATAGGAATTGCAGGCAAGGTGATTTGTCTGGAACTATGAGCTATGGTAACAAATTCAGCATCACAGGTAGTTACCTCTGTAAATGAGGAATTCAGAGTATTTTTACAGAGAAACTTGTTTTCTTAGAGAGGTGGAGAGGAAGAATCTCTGAAAAAATGACAAAAATCCAATGACTGTGCACTTGTACATGAAAAGGAAGGATGTGTTCTAGTTTACTCATGCAGATAGCATTAGGTGTCACATTTTTTACAACCCAGGAATATGTAAAAAACAGCAAGTTGTGAGATTTTCAGAGGACAAAACCCCAACATTTTTCATCTCACTTGCTGGACCGAAGCTGTCAGTTGAGAACTGAAGATACACAGAGTCAGATGTTGTGGTGCAGAAGGTCACTCCTGTGGGAGTGAGAAAAATCAATGAGACTCTGATTTATAGAAGCTAATTATTGACTTGTATCCAGAAACTCTTCAGAAGGAAAGGATGAGAGCCCTAAGCCCTTTCCTCTCCTAGCTGAGGAGCATAACTACAAGATGAGGATCAGATATTTCTGGAGCCATGATTCTTCAATTCTTGTCTGCATAGCAGTTTGAAAGCCTTCTGTATCTTCATGGTTTGTGCACGCTCATGGGATTTGAGTTCCAAAGCCTCAGGCTGAAGTGAGGCCCCGTATTTTCACTTCACAATTAGATAAGTGCTGTAAGTGCCAGACTATTTGTTGAGAAGTAAGCACCATTGCTAGTGTGAGTGAGTAGTGAGTGTTTGGAATATACCTAGTTTCTCCAGGGACTTACATGCTGGGTTTTGTCTTTCCTAAATCCCAAACAGCTATAAGCAAAGATGCCCAGGTGGCCAGCTCAAGAAAAGATAGATATCCTTTGGGACATCCTCTGTCGTACAAATATAGCCATAGTTCTGTGCGTAAATTCCTGAACACTTTGTTGAATGCTGACCTAAAATAGTTCATTGTAATATCAGAGGAAGCCACTTAATTTCATCCAGTCACTTCTTCATGGAGCCATACAAATTGTTATTTGGTTAGGACGTATCAGCCAGAAAGACATCTTGTTTTCATTTGAAGGATCTAAAAGATGAACCCACCATTTCATCCCTTTATTGACGCTCGTGTTAAATTATGCACCCGATTCCTCAGTTGGATTTGCCTGGCTTTCATTTGCAGATGATAGGAGCACGGTCTCACGGATTAGCTGCAGTGGCTTTGTATCAGTTGTGTGGGAATAGTTTTTCAACCCAAGTATTTATTAAAAACTGCAAATCTCTTTTGTTTGGCTCCTCTGGCAATCTGTAGCTTTACACATGCAACTTGTTTACTAGAGCATTCATTTGAGCTGAATATCACATCAACACTATGTGTGAGTTAAACAGCTACTGGTGGAGTGGGAAGTTATTGTTTATTAATTGTTCTTCTGTGTTTGTTAACATTTGATCTCCTTTAACACCTTACAGAGATACATTTTTGGTGGCACAGCTTGCCCCAGTTTGGATAGATCAATCTGGTGCATGTGAAAGACGACTTCATTTACTGTCCTTGACATAACTAACCTTACATTAACAGGAACGCTTCTTCCTAGCTAGACTTACTATTTATACAGAATCTTAATAGATGGGCTTTATGCTTAGACATTTTTAATGCTGCTTATCCTATATTTTAAGTGAAAGTGTTTATTTCTGTTGAGAATTCTCCGTCTTCTTTTTTTTTAATGATTTTTTTTACAAAAGAGGTGTTTTCATTCACCTTTTGTGACTTACAAGCTATTGAGTAGCACTTGTTGTATTTGAATGTCACATTATATGTATTATAGCTGATAAAGAAATGTAATTTTCCTTCTATTGCTAATACCCTTTAAGACACTTAACAACAAGATGTTTTGACTGAAACTGTTTGTTTAGCAAAATATATTTGAAATAACATCATGAATTTGTTGGAGAAGATCAAATAATAGTGAGGTTCTTCTTTTCCATACATTCAATGTGATTCCCTCTAAGTTAGTAAATATCTGAGAATTAAGCTGTACAAGGCATGTAGGTTGGGAAGGTGTTTGCCTTGCCAGATTTTCTGTAGACATATGTATGTGTCTGTAGAATTATACATATTACACACAGTAACCATTCCCTGTTACTGAGCTTCTGGCAAGCCATTCCAGAGCAAGAGATTGCCTCCAGGCTGTGTAGTTTAGCTCAGTGGTTTAGAGCACGATGATTAATGCAGTGATTGCACAGTCAGAGTGGTCAAACAAGCAAACAGGGCACCCGTGAATCCCTTCTGTCATTTGCAGATAGGATGGGTCCATGGCCCAAAGTCAGAGTATGTTTTCTAGAGTTAGACTTCTCATTACTGCAGATTTTCTCTCAACTTCTGCTATTCATGACATGAAGGTGAATTTTAATATCCTGTTTCTTTAGTGCTTCAGAAAACTACTGAAATAGGCCTCTTTCTCTGTGGATATTAGAACTAATAGTACAGCTTCCTCCATGGCCCTGGGCCTTATTTTCCCCTGTGGCACTTGCCCTAGGAATATAGAGAAGTTCTGATAGTGAGAGACATGTCTGGGACTGGCCTGGTTCCCCATGACACTCAATGAGCAAAATCACAAATAGGGCAAGCAAGAGAAGAGCTGTTCTCTGGGGTCCAGGACAGCTGGATTTATGTGCACTCCTGTCTCATCCTTTCCTATTCAGGAACTTACGTCTTCCTGTAAGGAATGAGTAGTGCAGAGTGAGTCATCCTGGCACTCGGCCACCTGGCATTTCTCCTTTTTTTTGAGGAAAATCCCTTGGCTTTTGTAGGGCACTCCTGAGACCTAGCACAAAGGGGCCAGAATCTGGCCCAGGAGCCATAACACGTGCAGCTCACTGAAACTGCTTAACTCTGTCCCACAGCTACAACACACCATTGTCTCCCCATCATATCTTGTGGAAGCTCATGGTGATTTTTTCCATGCATCTTATCCAACTGTATGTTATTATCAAGTGCAGCTTCTGTTTGTTAGTTCCTTAGATAAAGGCCTCCCTAAGTCTGATCCACGCTCTGTTATTGTGCCTCTTCCTATATCACTGTATGTAGTGCATTTCTTCTTTTATGTCTCTTCCAAAAGTATCTCAGAGCATCCATCCGTCATCTGGTGATAGGACTTGCTCATTGTGATTATTCTCTTTTCCAGAAATAAGAATGTATGGCATACATAGTATTTAGCAACATTGTACAGAGCTCTGCTCCGTATCAAAAAGAGATTAGGGCCTCTTAATGTAATACAGTTTCCAGCTGCAGCCATAGACTGTACTTTTATTAACTGAAAGGTATGTATAGATGTGTCCTGTTTTCCTGTGTTTTATTCCTGGATTCTACTTTTTTTTTCAAACTTATCCATGCCAGGTTTGCTGGGGCATAACGTGTGTGTTTGTGGATACCTTGTGATAGCTAACAGACTCTTTCAGGGAAGGTCTGATCACATCCTCAGATGTACTTAACACAAGAGATGCCAAAGTGAACAAGTGACTATGTCTCTATACATAGGGCAGAATGTTTCTTTAATTTTTTGTTGGGTTTAATAGTATTTGTGGTGTTTTCATCAGCTATAGACATAGCAATATCAGTAAAGACTTTCTATCACTTTAAGTTTCAGGATTTATCATGAAATACCTTTCATGCTTTGTTTCCCATCTTTTCAAAATTCTAATACTATGAAACTGATGTACATAGGGTTATGGTCTTATTGGGTTTGTGCTGGAAGAATACGGTTTTTTGAGCTTTTTGTGAGTTCATAAGAGGTACAAGTTTGATTATCTAGGAATGAAGTCACATGCCCTGAACAAGCTCCTTATGGAGTGAAAGGGAGGAGCATTCCTTCAGCCACATGGGTTGACATGAACACACAAACCTGGTGTGAGTTCTCTACCCTGGTTTTTCAGTCAATAACCAGGTAAAAATCAATGGAGCACTGACAGGGAAAAAAAAACAGGCCATTTTTAGAAATATTGGCTCTGAAAAAACACTGTCTTAAGAACACTGGAAAAAAAAAAACACCAAGGCAAAAATAATAATTAAAAAAGTAATTTTAGACATGGAAAATTTCATGCCAATTTTTAAAATTTTGGTACTGCTGTTATAAATACAAGGCAAACAAATTTTCAGTGGGAGTGACAGACATTTTCCCTAAAAATTGGCACAAGTTGTCTTGTCTATCATATGTATATATCCAAAACATAAGTCATATGTATATATCCAAAACATAAGTCAGGAGACAATGACTTGGATCTCGCCATATTCCTTTCTGTACCTGATACCTGGAAAGAATGAAGAATCTGAAAATGGGGGCTACTGTAAGTTATTTATTTTGAAGCTTTTCTTGGTTAGGGTCTGAGCTGATGTGATTCTTGAAAGCCTTACTTAGGGGTCATTCAGCAGCAACTCCCAGGGCTTGGTACATAAAAGAAGCCGGTCCTGGTGTCTGTAACTGTCTGAGACTGTGTCAGAGAGCTGAACCTAAATGCATGTATGGAAACTGTCCACACCTCAATACTGGTCAGTGAGTTAATTGTAGTTCAAAACCAGGATAAGAGATCAGAAACTGCATGAAAAACAAAAGCTAGACTGCCTTTGGTTATCTGATGCTTGGGAATTAAAAAAGTCTGATGGAAATCTACAGCCATATCTTTAGGCTTCTCAGCTGGCAGATTTTGCATTAAGAAAGTATTTGCAGAAATATTTTAAGAAAACCAATAGAGAGGTACACTTTTAGTGGGGTTGCCTCAGCTTCTCTTTGGATTTTCTTTATAGGAAACAGGCCCAAATGGTAATTTCTGAGCAGTTCAAACTCAGGAGCAGAGCAGAAGGGAGGAGCTGTTGGTGATGCCTCAAATCTCACACAGTTTTTGTGGTTCCTTTGTGGCCCATGGTCTGCCAGGTGACTGAAGGAAGACCTGCTCTCTCTCCAGCTGCTTTGCCTTCTGGATTCCTGCAGTCCATGGGCTTTATGAACTCTGTAAGCACTGAAGTTCACACTTGGGAAGTATCAGCACAAGGTAAGGGCCCAGCAAATGTATAATTAAACTAAGCACAAGTAGCGTGAGGTCACCAGCATAAAGGCCTTTGGAAGTTTTGATGGTGTGTTCTTTTTCTGTCTGTCTGTCTGTCTGTCTGTGTGTGTAGGCACACAAACACATGATAGATTAATTGAGTTAAATACATCCCAAAGTTGTTTGAAACAATGCCTATTTAATTTTTTTCAAGAGGCTGCACAGAAGTATAGCATTGTACCACAAATAAAAGTGTTGCCACAATGCCTGTAAATCAGAGCTTTAAACTATGTTTCAATTATCCTTCTATTATCCAGCTGGTGTTTAAACATGTTTATTATTCAAATCAGTAGAGAATGTGCTGCTGTTGTGTAAACAACTGTCAAATGCTGAAACAATGATTACAAGGCACCATCTCTTTCAGGTGTACTTAGAGGTACTTATACCTCAACCACTTGTATTTAAATAACATGCAAACACAATGCTTGAGTGACTACTTTCACTCCTGTTTCCAATACCTCGTGCCAATTCTATTACATTAAGAGGGAAATCTATTACATTTTTCATTTATACACATCTGTACGCTGTTTATAACCATTGTATCATTAAGGCTTCAGTTAATATAATAGATATGCCAAGAGATGCAGTACATATTGAGAAATCCTGTTCAAAATAAAAGCCAATTTCTCTGTATTATTTTAGGGCATTTGAAAGCTTTTATGAAAACAATACTAAGAAAATTATTTTCTGAAGAGGAAGCCTGAGAAAGAAAAGATTTAGTCATGGAACTCTCCTATCCTCCAACCTCTATTTGTTTTGATGTGAACCGAGTACGTTACAAGTTGGTTGGTTTGTGGTTTTTTTCAGATAGGCATTAACAAAATATAATATTGATGGCACCGAACTGTCTTTTCTTGCATGTGACAGTATTCAGTATCTTTGCACACACTAAGTGCAGGGCAGAGGTAGTTTAACAAGCAGTGTTTGCCAAGTGAGGTTTTGATGCAACTCTCTACTGATTTGTCACAAACCGGAAGGGAGAATGTTTTAAAAAACTGCATTTGGGAAAATGCTGATAGGATGCTCAAAAACAGTAACTGAAGGAAAAAAATTATGCCAATCTCAGTGAAGCAAAGAGAGTCTTTGCCTTCTACCTTCTAAGAGGATGAAACCTGGAAAACAAAAGCAGATACTAAAAATGTAAAAGAAGTGAACCTTTTGGTTAGTGACATAGCCATTGCTTCATGCACCCCTCCCCCCTTTTCTTGTCTTTTAAGTTAGATGCTTAAATACAAAGCTAATGGAAGAAACAAACAGTACAGCACCACCACAAGGATAAGCTGTTGTAGTGTGCTGATAAAATATGACATTCTTTTTCAGAACTTAATAGAGATGCTTTGACTGTTGTTCTGCAGTCAACAAGGCTGGTCTAATTGGTGGCCATGGCAACAAAATCAGGTCATACAGAGGTTCATACCGAGATCAAGCATATGTAGATCTTCTTGTTCAAATATACATAAAGATAAGAACCTTTAGTGAGAGTCCACAGTGAAAGGCTGAAGATGGATGCTCCCACGCACATCTAATATTACTTAGAAATATTTACCTGTTTGTAACATAATGATGTTTTGCAGAACAGAAATAGAAAAATCCTTCATAACCATTGGAAAACAATTTTTTAAAGTCAAAGTAGAGTGTATGCATGCACATTGCTTCATAGCTTCTTGTAATTTACTCTCTGGAGTTTTTAGTGATCTGACTTATATTTTAGATCTAATTAAGTAATCAGTGGTGTACACTGTAAAATGAATGTTTAGGCTGCTTAAGTTTGAATTTTAACAGCTTTAGCAGCTGCGCAGTTATGGTTCCTGCCCCCACCTCCCTTAGTACAGCCATCCATTTACAATTATTACTTGAGTTATTTACATAGTTATGATATGTAACAGAAATGAAATAGCAGCTACCTGGTAACAGTGGGCAGCAAATGTACAGTAACTCTCGCGACTGCATCTCTCTTCTTTCCCACTAAGGGCGCCAAGGTGTGCAAGACTTGGGTGGTTGGTCCCCAGGCAGGCTAAGTCCTGCTCGGGGCAGCCAGCAGCTACTGGCTGTATTCCTTCAGAGCAGAGTTCGATGTCTTTAACAGATCTCCTCCCTCTCACCAGGTGCATGTATCAGGTCCTCTACAGCCTTTCAGCCTCTCCATCTGTATTTATAAGCCAAGGTTGCAATAATTAAAAGTTGTACTCTTATGATACTCAGCAGTCTAACAAAAATATATAGATAGTCTTGGGCAGGTACATCTGGGACAAAATCCACACCCACACCCAAATCAATATCTAAAAAGACCCTGCTGAAAATGCTCCAGGTCTGGGTTCTGAATCCAGTTGACACACAAATGTGGCAACACATTTTTGGAAAGCTCGCCGTACTCTCCACTGTCTCCGAGGGGATGCACAACCAACACCTACACTCTCAGCTGCTTTCATTTTCTCATAAGAAAAATTTGCACTTTGAGTGCCTTTTGCAATAAGATTTTGAATAAGTTGAAGTAGGCATACTAGGGTAGAAAGAGAGGAAAGCATTTTGAGAAAATTTCCATCTCTTCTGGTCAGTTCCCCAGAGTTTTTGCATCAGGGAAATATTTTACTGATTTCCTGCTTCCTTCTGGTCTTTGCTAAAGATACATGTAACCCACAGATGGTGGGTCTATATGGTACTGGTGAAGCCTCTCGCTCTTTTCTCAGCTTCTTTCGCCTGATATTATCAACAAAACCCTGCCACCAGCCCCTACCCCCTCCTTCTCAGCAAAGCTGTTTTCTTAGCTACAAGAATATATTAAAAAAAAAAAATAAAAAAAAAAATCTGATTTTAGTTATCTGTTCTGCTAAAGGCAAGGATTAAGATTAAGGTTTAAATTTGTTGCTTTTTTTTCCCCCTAGAGCAGAATGCTTTGGTCCAGTCCCTGTACATTCCCGAGTCTTTCAACAGTTCCTTACAAAATCACATATTTTAGCTCTAGCTAGTGTGTGTAAGTCCTTTTCTTCTCTAAATCACTGAATTTCTGCATGTACCTGATGCAGGGATTGGAAACTCTCCCTTCCCCAAACACACCTTTTTGAAAACACATTAAACTTATCTGTGATGTTCCACATTACCTTCATTTCTTGATATTCTTTCCCATCAGTATAAATTATTGCTACTTTAGAAGCTACAAGAATAAACTTTACTCATGAAGCTGAATGATAGGTGCATGTGGTTAAAGCTGATCCATGAAGAGGGGCTGATCTAAACTCTGAAAAAATAAAGTCTGTAGGTGAGGTTTGGAGTGGTGATCCATGGGGATATGGAAATGTGGAAAGGAGAAGAGATGTGGGCATGGATCTGCAGCATGCTTGGGTGTGCTTGTGAAAAGGATGTTAAATTTGTAGGCCCTTAGCTGGGACATGAACAAAACACAAGTTTAGCATAGACTTGCACTTAAATATCTGTATAGGACCATGGAAGAGAAGCATCTTGCCTGGTCAGTTAGTTTTCATCTCAGTGGGCATATAGCTCCTTCTCCTTTCAGACATAAGATCTAGAAAAATACTGAGGTGAAAACCCACAGAAATATTCCAGGCTTGACCCAGTGCCTGCTTAAGGTACTGGATGATATACTGGGCCAGGGGCTGGATATACTTTCAAGTACTGCTAATCCCTCATGGGGAGTTAAACAACTCCCTTGTTCAAGTAGTCCTTTTCTGGCATGTAAGTGTCAACAGGTGTGAACAAGAGCATGGAGGTGCAAAGTGCCAATGCCTCGCTGCTGGCACTGAGTGTGGACTTCATGCACAAGAGATGACAATTGCAGTGTTGTGCAGTCTGCCCATCAGAAAGCATTGTTGCCTGGCACCTCTATATCATTCAACTTGTGAGCAGGCACCGTGCCATCAGAACAGATGGTAGGGAGAGAAAGCAGCCAAACTACCACGTACAGGAGATGCATTAAAGTATAGGTGTGGAGAGTGATTTCCAGCCAAGAACGTCAAAACAGCTCTCTTCGTCTTGAATTTACATGCCCAGAGTTAAGGGGATGGGCAAGCATTTAACTGCTCTCCCAGCTGGATACTATTCCATACACACACAAAAAGCTTCTACTTCAGCTCACTTCAAGTGACATTTTGGCCCAGCTGAATTAGGCGGGGTATTGGAAATGACAGAGAGAAGCATTTTAAAGTGATCTCCACCTTTTCTGGCTCTTCTCTGGATGTCCCCCTCTGTGGAATAGGTGAAAAGAACCTCTCATGGCCAATTGTTATTTATGGAAATTTGCAGGGTGCTGTAAAGTACTCTTCGCTTTCTAGTGTAAATGTCTTTACAAAGAAGACCATAACACTTGGAAGTAATGGCATACTTAAAAAAAAAAAAAAAAAAAAAAAAAGAAAAAGAAGAAGAGCACTGCATTGTTGCTAGACCCTCTCCTATGGATAGGATGCACATTCAGCAAAAAAACCCCAAAACATTTTCAGATAAAGACTGTGGAAGTGTATAGTATCTTTGTCTGGCATACATATTGGGAATGTCCTTTCATGCTACTAAAACAAAGAAGCATTAATGATATCCTAACACAGAGGGTGGGAAAGTTGTTTAATATACTCCTTCATGAACCACTCTACTGAACCATTCTATTGACTCTTAAAATGGCACACTGCAGCCCTCTATGTTTGCATCTTTGTGCTGTGCAGGGCAAATTTACTTAGTTTATGAATAAAAAGGCATTGGGTTTGTTTTTTTTTAAAACCTCAGTTTTTCAAAATTCTACCTAGGAATTTAAAGCCAGCCCTCACCTGCCATCACCATAAAGAGCTCAGGCTGAGTTCTGTCCCCATTTTCACTTGTGAACTGTACTGTCTTTGGATTATGACCTTCCTCACACCTGAAGCCTCATTGTTTTCAAGATGAAATTTTGCTTCTTTTTTGTTGTTGGCCTGGTTTTCACAGCAGTGTGAAGAAGGGTGTGTTTCTCTGAAAAGCTGCAGGTGCAGTAATACTTTCATTTAAGTCTCTAGAGCTCTAATAAGCACAGATGAAGGGAAAGGGGATTTTTTTTTCAAAAGGACCTTGTATTCTGTGGCTGCTCTAAGACTGCTTAATGTCTTTCAGAAGCAGCCTTTAAAGCTGACACTAACTGGAATTTCCTTAGTTGCCAAATGTGTTTGGAACGGGGGTTTGGATTCAGTGCTCTCTGTTGAACCAATAAAGTGAATCTTGGTCTAAGAGGAAGAGTGGGAGAGGGGAATAAATAGGCCTAAAAAAGAGCAAGATATTACTGAAGATGAATTCCCACCTTTTAACTAATTACAGGAAAGTTAAAGGCTTTACAGCAAATTTTTTTTCTTTTGATAAGGTGGAAGTGAAGAGCCCTTATCAAAGAGCCATGGGCAAAACCATTGGACTCTCTTATAGGAAGTTTCTTTTTGCATGAGATTATTAAGGGAGAGAATAGTTCCTATTACTATAGAAAACCTTCCTTAAAGAACACAAGGAACTCTTCGTTTTAAACTTCTGATACAATGATAAGTGTTTCTATACTTCACTGATTCCCTCAACATTTGATTTCCTTCTTTTCCTTCTCAACTGTTCTTCCCATAATACCATTTCAGAAAGCAAACATGTGTGCTAGGTCTTTCTCTTAACTTATGGGATCTTGATAATTCTATGCTTTAGTGGAGAAACAATTTTAAGTCTCAGTAATGAGTATGAAAAGTACGATAAAGACTTCCTGGGCCTCAGTTTCCCTTCTGCAGAACACAAGCAAGGATTATCGTTTCTTGCCTAGAGAGACTGCAAATTTTTCAGGACAAAAGAAATCTCACAAAATCCTACAAAAATGTGATTTAAATGGGAGTTAGTGCAGGAGTATGAACCTTCAATGCAAACTGAAGCCAAAATGTTAAGGGAAATGATGAGTGAAGGGGTTTCACATTTGTGTGCATAGTCAGAAGTTGCTTAGAAGTGCACTAAGTGGGACAAAGTGATTCCTAGATGATGTATTTTTGTTAGATAGAGAAGGCTTGTGGCTCTGTGAAGTGCTTCAGGATTGCTGGAAGGAGGCTGCAAAAGAGATGCAGAGAACTGGTACTATCAGTGTGTTACAATGCACTTATGGCTTTTTCTCCTAGCCTACCCTATGGTGTCACAAGCAGAATACCTTAATCCAGTTTGTGCATTTCTACTCAAAGATCGTAAAATCACAGAATGGCTTGGGTTGGAAAGAGTCTTAAAGACCATAAAGTTCCAACCCGTCCACTAGACCAGTTTGCTCAAGGCCCCATCCAACCTAGCCTTAAACACTTCAGGGAAGTGCAATTCTCAGGTAGGTCCAGGTGCATCCTATCTAAGATAAGGTAATTGACTATGTCCATTTAGGGGACAGATACCTTGTTTTTCTCCTTAGTCAGTGAAGGACAACAGTCACCCTAGGGAGCAATTCAGATTTTATTTAGCTTAAACTGTTCCTTAGAGGTTCCTGTCTCTGCCCCTGTGGAGACATTGTCAGGAGGAAGCCCAGGGTGATTGCAGCCCTCACAAGGGCCTCAGGTACACATGGTTCTAACCTGCCATGAACCGTAGGCATTGCTGTGGTTTAACCAGCCAGCACCTAAGTTCCATACAGCCACTCCACAATGGAATAGGAGAGAGAATCAGAGTAAAAGTGAGACAACTTGTGGGTTGAGATAGAAACAGTTTACAGGTAAAGCAAGAGCTGCATGCAAGAGCAAAGCAAAGCAAGAAATTAATTCACCACTTCCCATGGGCAGGCAGGTGTTCAGACATCTCCAGGACAGCAGGGCTCCAAATGCCTCCCTGCTGCCTTCTTTCTTACCCAGCTTTATATGCTAAACATGACACCATATGGTCTGGGTTATCCCTTAGGTCAGATGGGGTCAGCTGTCCTGGCCCTGGCCCTTCCCAACTCCTTGTGCACCCCCTGCCCACTGGCTGGTGGGGTGGGATGAGAGGCAGGAAGTCCTTGGCTCCGTGTAAGTGCTGTGCAGCAATAACAAAAACATCCCTGTGTTACCAACACAGTTTTCAGCACAGATACAAAACACAGCTCAGTATTAGCTACTATTAAGAAAATTAACTCCATTTCACTCCAAACCAGCACAGTGATCTATCCAGCAGATTTCATACCAAAACCAGATGGGAGGCAGTTGTCTTCTCTTTAGGTAAATACTCCAGTGAGTTTGGCAGGTACACTAACACTATACTGAAATGAGGCTGTGAGGTTGGTTTCCTGTGTGGTGTGAAATGGAAAAGATCTTGTTCTAGCTGTGATAAGGGTTGCTGTGCCTTGGTGCTGAGTTTGAGTGGGCATGGGTGTGTGACTTTCACTTCTGTGCTCCTCCTTCATCTACCCATGTGCATCAGCTGCGTGTAGGAGACTGTGTCTGTCCAGTAAGGATTATTTTGGTTGGGACTAGTGATGTAAAGGCAAAAAGCCCACTTAAGAAGAGACCTTATTTTCTTTTTGATAGACAATTTTTCTGTTTTTTTTTTGAGACAATCCTCTGGTTTAGGTAGTTTATAGAATTAAATAAGTTGCCAACTTTCCTTTCCTCTCCCGTTTTTTTGACAAATAGGATTGAAAGTGGTGTAATTCAGCACCATTATAGTGTTAGTGTACCTGCCAAACTCACTAGAGTCTTTTCTCTGGTTTGTGTTCTGCCATTCCTGGAGGAAACATTAGGCAAATATGAGAGTTGTGATGATCCAGTTTCTTGGGCTGGGATGGATTTCAGCTTGTGTCTCAGTCCAACCCCTTTTCCAAATCACTGTGACTCCATTTTGAGATGTTAGGAACATCCCAGTTTAGATGCAGCTGGGCTGAAGGTGGCTTAAGCGTCCGTCGGAGGTCGTGGTTTGCCAGCTGAGTTTCACTGGTTTGGCAGTGGTTGGTTGAGTAGGAATCTGGCAAGCATTTCCCTTCAGAGGCAAACATGGAGACACTCATGACCCTCTTTTGTGCAGCAATTTCAAACACAGATTTATGTAGATAGAAGAGATAAGAAGAGAAACATCTCGAGACAGTATCTGAGCATGTGTGTCAGTATGTGTGTATGCATCACATGCGGACAACAGAGCAGAGCTGGGACAGTGACAGCTGAAAAAGACCCGCACACTAAATAGCTTTTGTTGAGATTTTAGCCTTCAAATGCAAATAGGAGGGAGGTATAGTGGGAAGGGAAAAAGACGTGATTGAGCAGTAAACATGAGTGATGGTTGCAGGATAAATAATATTATTAACTTACATTTTATTACTGTGGCTGCTGTGATAGCAGAGGGCACTTTTTACAGACACACAAGTAATAATAGCCCAGAGAAAAGCACATGGTCCATCAAACCCTTCCCTCTGGCAGCAGAAAATACAAATCACCAGGTATGGTAGCTGACCATCTTATGCACAATTATCTCTCTTATGACTGCATGGCTACATTCGCTCCCTGCTCCAAACGTATTCAGCTCCCTCTTGAACCGATGTTCCCCATTTACATCTATTACTGACTTCAACAAAGACCATTTTATTCTGTGCAATGACAGTCCTTTGCAGAAGGATATTCTGCCTGAATTTCTCATAGTGCTGTTTGAAGTCTTTCCCTTGTCAATGTCAGTCTTTGTGACCTCTTGTTTTGAATGAGAAATTTTCAGAAATCTTATTTGGCAGTAATCAATTCTTCTCCTTACAGGATCCCCTACATTTTGAAAGAGCTTCTCTCTTCTCCTTTCAAAGACAGTGTACATTGACAGTCTTCATGCACAGTTTGTCTACAAAACCACAAATTAGAAAAAGCTTTAAAAATGACGGATAAAATAAATCATTGCTGACTGGCTGCATGGCATTATTCTCATTTAACATGGATATTATTGAAAGGAAAATGTGCATTTAATATAAAAAGGTGTTCTAATCACTCTGTCCAATTACAGCAAAGCATGAAGGATGGTAATGTTTTCAAGCTCCCAAATAAACCGAGAAGCATTAACCTAAATGGGATGTTGGTATTCTGCTGCAAATGCCTTAGAGTTTCTTTCTTCTGTAGCCCTTCTTTCTGCTCTTATTTCCCAAGGGGAATGTTGCACCTCCTGTAACAGAGGTGGTAACTTGATGTTCTGCCTCAGCTGGTGGAAGTTTTTTGCTAGCCGAGTACCTATAATGGAAGGCTAGTTGTCTGAGAATAAATAATTCTAAAGAGCCCATGGAACGGTGTATGCACCCCCCCCCCAAACTGACTGATGCTGGTGCGTCTATTTCTGTCTCAGTGGTAGGATTATGATGACAAATGCTTTGTAGACTACTCTTGATTTTCTTCTGATGTGTTCAGCCCCAAATTCACTGGCGCTGTTGTCTCTATTTCTGGTTGACAGCAGTATTCTGATGACAAATGCTTTGCAAGCTACTCTGATTGTCTTCTGGTGTTTGCACCAGATAAATATTACTACTACTAGTACAAATATTTAGTACTATCAATACCTGGTACTAGTACTAGGCACTAGTGGTACTAAATTTGAGATACTACTGCTACCCTCTAATACTAGTCAGTAAGGTTGCTAAATATACCATAGAGTATACTGTATGTTTGTGCTTAAAGTTAAAATAAATTCTTTAGATAAAGACACTTCAGACTGTAGATTCTTCAATGTAGATCATACTTACTCTTTTCTATGGGTAAATCTAGGCTGACCCCATAAATCCACACAGGTGGTTCAAGAGAGATATTAAAGTAATTTTCATTATTTTTAGTTTGATTCTGCTGTGTTGTAGGCTTTGATTTTCTGTTGGACTCCATGACTTCAAATTTCATAGTGAGAACACTGCCTGAACACTATAGTGCTATAGCCACAGTATAGGCAGAACCTAAGACTTCGTGTTTATTTTAAAATTCTTACCAACCCATCTGTCTCCTAATTTAATTAAAACCACACACGTGCCTGAAATTTCTTGAAAAAATAAATTATTTATTTTAATAGCTTCATTTTCTTGTTTAGTGAAAGACCCTTAGCATTACAGATAAGAAATTATGTCAAATAATGAAAATTGCAAGTTTTAAGTTCAAGGCTAGCTAGTTCAACATATTTGGGTTTGCTGAGGAGCAAGAGTACATACACAAGGGAGTAAGCTGTTGTAAATCAGTGGCTGTGTGGTAACTAGGCTGTCTATTCTCTTACCCTGTCATAAATGCAAGGTGGTTTACTCTGAAGTGAAAGATGAGGAAGTGCCCTCACTGTTACCGTGAGAATATACACCGGTAATTACCCCAGAGCAGCAGATATGTGGCAGCTGCTTCCCTGTGTACACTGCATCTTATGATATATGTGAGGTAATTTGAGGGAGTTTATCCCTAATAGGTGACTCCAAGATTGTCACTCCTTACAGCATGAGAAAATGTAGTATTAGATTTGAGGAAATAGGGCCTCTTCTTTGGCAATTTTTTTATTTACAAGGGTTGGTAGGTCACTCAGATCACGATACTGTATCATTCCTTCCCTCTTGCTGGATGTCTGAATTGCGGGTGGCACTAGTTCCCATGAGAAATTCTGGATGAAAAATCTTTGTTCTGAAATCTTTCTGTCTTTGGAACTTAAGATTATTTTATGAAGGCACAATTCTTGTCCAGGACCTCACTAATAATGACTTGTTTGGCTTTAGAAAACAATAAAGAATCAAATATTAAGAAAATATTTGCAGGTTTTCAATGACAGATCCCAGCTACAAGAAAGAAAATAATCTATTATTGGAACCCAGTTTTTCAAAGGTTTGTGTGTGTTAACTTTCACTCTAATATGTTAAGTGAAATGCTGTGTTTTCCAGCTACTGTGTTTATTTTAAACAAACAGATCTTTTAAAATATTGTGAAAATAACTGAAATCCCTTGAAAAGACTCTCAGAATTCTCCCTTTTCAAGCTGCATATAGCCTTTTCAAACATAAGTTTGAAAGTCATTTAGTTTATTGCTTCTTGCAAAGACTCTTCACTTGCATTCTGCCTCTCAATGCCATAAAAAGTTTTTGTGTGCCTACTCAAGTAGATTGTCTTCCAGTGGTGGTGAAGAGAACCCTCTAAGTCTCTTATCTCTTTTAGACATTGTAAATCTTTGTAATGTACTTAGATTCTTGGAATGAGAAAAAATATTGAAGGCCAAGGCATTATTTAGTTCAAGTTCTGTTGACAATTTTATGTTTTTGTCCTTCAAAGAAGTTCAGGGCTCAGTAAGTATATTACAAAGAAAGATAAAAGAATTTTGTGGTACAGAGCCTAAGAAAAGAAGTGTGCATTTTGTTACTTATGAAATTAAACAAAAATTATTTTCTCTAGAAATGCAGATAAACACATTAAATCCCTAATAGGCTGTGTTTCATGGAAAAATATATTGCAGTTTGAGAGGTTCTCTCTTTGAAGTCATCTGATAAAGGATTTTAATTGAGATCATTTGAATATGCAAATATGGTCTGGCCATTACACATCATTAATGCTGAGGCTTAGTGTAAATATTCCAGTCTAAAGGCTGGCTTTCTGCATGCTTCCCACCTACACAGAGAGAGCTTATCATAGGCAATTATCTTACCCAAATAAAAAATGAAAATGGGAAAGTTAAATAAATAAAAGAACATTCTGATGGAATCACAGTAATGTGCTTTTTGGTTAACATTAGCCCTGGCTTTCGGACAGCTGGATTGGTTAGTGCCTGTCCTTTGCTTTTGCATCAATCTCATTGAATCTTCCTGTATTCCACAGTGACATATGCCTAGTCATATCTTTCCTGCCTAACAAATAAACCATTGAGATAACAAAGGCAGGATCAATATGGAAAACTACAGTCCTACGAGAATGTAATCTTGATACTTGGTCTTGATCCGAAGTAAAATCACAGCATAAAAGTACTAAGTAAAGTAAAGTAAAAAGTAAAAAGTAATAAACTAAGCTTCCTCTGGAATAATATCCTTTAGATTTTCAATAGTGTATGAGTTAGAAGGTATTTAGAAATCAAGCTCTGTCCTTTCCAAAAAAATACATAATTGCATATAGGCTCTTTTTGGATGCACAAAGAACAACAGCAAGAAAGGCATCCAACTCTCAGCGACAGTTGAAAGGCATGAGGTGCCAAATTTTCAGTTGTACTACTGAAAATCTCCCTTATTGTGGCAGAGTTCACATATGCAGTATTGGGAATGTAACTTTCATTCTGTCTCTCAGCATGTACTTAAACTGGCTGCAATGGGAAAATCCAGTTCTCAGAAATTAAAGCTGTCGTGAGCAGCTGATCCAAGTTGTGGACCTCATTCTGCATTAGAAATGCACAATTTCTCAAGGTCTTCTAGAGCAAGAAATTCATTCTGTTTGGAAGTTTAATATAGCAGTTGTAACATTCATAACCAAATCCAACCTGTGACTTATAGGTTATGGTTACTAATTTTGATGTGGATACACTTATTCAAAACACAGTCTAAATAAAGGTTTAGTGTCAATCACATTTACAAACATTACTGTTTGAAATAATTAAAACAAACAGAAGGAAAAAATTACCTGCTAGTTAATTCTACGTATACATGTATTTATTATTATGCAAATTAGGAAAAAACCTTTCCAAATGGTGTCATCTCATCCCTTAGCAGCATTTCCAATATCTGTATTCAAGCTGGTTCTCTCTGCTGCCTAGGTAGTAGGCTGGAAATACGGAGGGCCACTTTACTCTCCATTTTTGCTCACTCATCTTTAGTAAGAACACTTGGTCCTTTGGCATGTCTGTTTCATGAACAAATAAAGTGAGAAATACTCTCCTCTGTAAGACACAGTGATGTATCTAAATTGATCACCAAGCTTTTTGTGTCTGTTTGTTTTTTCTGCCAGTGATGTACAAGAGGGTGCATGAGGGAGTTTGTAGGAATGAATTGGCCATGGTCTAAGGCCTGTCCAGTTAGTAAGGACCAAATTCCGCAGCTTCTGTAAACCAGATTGTTTTGTACTGCTTCTCCATCTACTCTCCTGTTTGTCTCTGTCACACCAGCTTCCATCTTTGTTCTACTCTTATTTTATTTATTTATTTATTACTCTGTATTTTCTTTCCTGCCTGTCTTCAGTGGATTCTGTGAGAATTGTCTGTTGAAGTATCTGTACTGCTTCTCCTTCCTGATCTATAAAAATTTAATCTAAAGGACCATCCTAGTACATTTCAAAATTCAAGAAATTACCAGAGCCACTTACAGATGAGCTGTGGGAGAAGGAAGAAAGAATCCTGTAACAGAGAGGGTTCACTGGGTTGTGAGAGTCTTAGAGGCTCTGCTTACTTTGGGTGGATATAATGATCCTGCTGGACACATACAGGTGTTTTGCTGTCCACTATTCACTTTAGCCTGCCCCTGGCTCTCTGTCTGCATGTCCTAGAGACAAGGGAGTGATGACAGACTGTTGCAGAACTCCGAGCCTCAGAAGTGTGTGTAGATGCCTCAGCCCTTCTGTGCACTGTGGGCAGGGGTTGAGCTGTAAATTGAAATGGCCATTCACTGCTCAGACAAGGCTGTGTAGGAACACGTGTCCCTGGCTGTGGAAGAGGACGTGCCATAGCTGTGCTTGTTGGATGGGCCTCACAGATTTAAATGGGCTGAAAGCAAATGTTTACCTCAGATGTCCATGTGGCAGCTTGGTCCTTTCAGCTGTCCATTAACAAGAAGCAGTGCTGAGTGTAACACACTGTCTGAGTGTGCCCCACACTTCATGCAGGACACTTCCTGCTACTGGCACCACCCTTCATGTCCCAGGGCTCCTGTCATGTAAGACAATGGTTGTGCAAGGGTGTTTGCTCAGAAGCAGATGAAATGTGTGAATGAGCAGCTTAGCTTGCTTCTGCACAGATCCTGCTGGCTGCAAGTGCTAGCTGAAATCTGGTCTATGGTATTCAGGCTGGCCAGGGACAGTAAGGGCACAGGACGCAACTATTCCTCCCCAGCAGCTCATACCCTGTAGAAATCAAGCCAGTGACTCCAGCTGTTGCAGCCAAACCTGTATTACCTTTAAACCATGAAGACAAAACACAAGAGGCCTTGTTTTGGGCAGATTATCTCCCTGTTTCCTTTCATTCATGGGGATCATAATTTTACCATAACTGTGGTGCTAGTAGAGGTCACATTAGATAATTTAAAGCTAGCTCAGTTATGACCACAGAATGCCTAGACTAAAGTGACATTTGATCCTGTTTGTCATGATGTACTGCAGAACATCAGTGTGTGCCCAGGACCATACAAGCTCAAGGCATTTAAAATCACAGCACCATTTCTCAAAGACCTTCAAACTGTCATAGTTTCTTCCTGCCATTTCTGAGCAGTTTGAAAAATCCTCTGGAGTTAATGAAAATGTACATGAAAGTCTAGGGAGGACATCCCATCCCAGTATTTAGAAAGGAAGGATGCATTTCCAGTTCTACTTTAAAATAATTTTTTTTTTTTGATCTTATATACCCTGAATGTCACGAGTCAAAATAATTTTTTTTAGCATTTCAAATTTTGGATATTTTGTTTTGATTCAGAACAAAGCCAGTGTATAAAATCCAGAACCAGAATTCTGCCATTCATGAGGCTTTGCCAGCTGCCAACCTTTGCCAAAATCTGGGAAAATTCATCTGACTCTCACAACTGGACACAGTGTTCACAGGGCATGGGACCAAAACTCTAGATCCAAGTGCTGAATCTGTGAGAATATTTATTCAGGAGAACTTTTTGTCTTGTCTTTTTCCTTAAAACTTTGAATTATAAATGTCAAAAGAATTCTATAATAGGAAAGGGGTTTGTGTACTGGAATGAAGCTAGAAATTAGGGCTTCTTGACTTGGCACAGACAACTGCAACAATCTAATTCAGGTCAAAGAGGAAAAGAGAGAGAAGGAAGAATAGGGAAGAGGCAAGAAAGAAAAAAAAGAATCAAAGAACTGGGACTGAGGAGGGACTGAGGTATGGAGAGAACATATGTTGGTGAGGAGCAGAGAAAGAAAGGGGAAAAAAATAAGGGGAGAGTAGGGACAAGACAAAGAAATGGGGGAAAAATAGAAAAAGTACAGAGGACAGAGAACAAAAAAAAAGAAGAACTTAGAGACAGAAGGAAAAGCTGCAGGGAAGAGGGTTTATTAGAGAAAAAAAATCGCAGCTTGCTGAAATAGGGTTGGCGTAGAAGATTTTTATTTCATATCCTGCTGCCTAGGCTCTGATGATTCCTAGGCTGAAGGTATATGACACTGGTAGATAACATACAGGCAGCTTCTGTGCTCTTCTGAAAAGCTTTTTGTGTCCCTGACAACTTGTTCTAATTGCACAAGTTCAAACACTTTAGATGTTCTGTGTGGCTACAAGCACTTTAGAAAGGGTTGATGTAGAAAAACCATCTCTCTGTAGTATCCGTGGACTGACTTTTCTTCACAAGTGCTTATGTTGATAGTTAATCCAAGCTCAGAGAAGATACTGCTAATATCTTGAATCAAAAAAAAAAAAAAAAAATTGGACTGTAGGAAATTTGTGGGGAAAACGAAATTTGCTTCTGTATTTTTGGTGGGACATTCTCTATCCTTTCCTGAACTAAGGAATGCTTGTTCAAGCCCTTCCTTCAGTCTGCCTCCAGCACACCTAGGTTCTTTTTCCAAGCCTAGCTCAGCCACATCAGCCGCTGACTTCACTTTTAATGAGTAATAGAAAATGCTTTCAACCTTCAAAGCCCTGAGAAGTACATGAAACTTATTATGATGTGACCAGGGAAAGAATAGTCTATGTCTCACCTGGGACCTCATTTGAGGTCCTCTTGGGAACTGATCATGGAAATGGCAGAACTGACTGGAGCTAAAAGAGCAGAATAATGGGGGGGAAAAAAGGGGGTTAGCAAGCAGAGATGGGCTTCTAAGTTTCAAGGCTCCTTTCATTGCTGAGGGGAAGAATTGGTTGCATAAGGGGATTTTGTAGGTAGGAATCATTCAGAACCAGAAAGCAAAGGTTGCAGATTAAGTTGAAATAATGTTCCAAGAGAAAGAAGATGTATTTAAAGGGGAAAGATTATGTGGGAAAAGAAGCAGGGGACGAGGACTTTGAGTCACTGGAACGCTTCAAACTGTGTATATTTTACTCTTATTTCTTGTTGCTGACTTGCATCGCCTGAAGTGAAATCCTGGAAGTACAAGCTCTGTTTATTTTGTACAGAAGTGTGAGAGAAGACAACTGCAGAAGATCTCTTACACAGAATAGCTTCTTTATGTCTTTGTATTTAGTTCTTTGGGCAATCTTAACATTAAGACAAATCAAATAGATTAAAATACAAGAGAAGTACAGGCAGTCAGGGAATGCATGGCATTTCTTTCCACTTTTTTCAGCCACACCTAATTTTCAGTCTGAGTAGAAACAAAAGCATCTTAGTCAGTTGAGGCGGGATGGTGATGTATCTTCGTAAAACATTCTGTGTAGAAGGTACCCAGGCTGTACCTAACCTGTGATGTGCTTGGCTATGCAGGTGTCCACCTGGCCTGTATGTGCAGTGTTCCCACATCACCACTCAGACGGAAGAATTGCTGTTGCAGACACTCTTCACCGTTCCCAGGTAACTCACCATTGGGAGGACATGTAATTCACATTTGGGCTGGACAATATATTCACAGTCTGATCTGCACTTTGTCAGAGATCTGGAGTTGTGTGCCATGAGAAGTGTAGCTCCGTAAGAAACATTGACATGGAAAAAGCAAGAAAATACTAATTTTTAAAAATTTCCTTGGGGATCATTCCCCAAGGAATGGTAGCACACAGGACACCCATCACACGGCTGGGATGTTGGCCCAAAGAATGTAGACTCATTTGAGGCTGTGAAGATGAGAGGTGACAAAGCACATACCTAGAGATGAAATGTTGATTTTAGTTTTTGTGAAACAAGGCTCCCTCCCTTTCAAACATCCACTAAAATGATCTTTACCTGACACACCCACACAGGAAAATTGGCTATTCATACATGGTGGGGGGAGCTGGGGGAGAGAGATGGGCCTGTAAAAGTTAATCTATAGTTTAAACTGTCCCAGCTACTCATGAAATCAAAAGATGATAACAGCACGATTTTTCTTCCGCCTGTTTACATTTGTTATGAAAAGCACTACAAAGGGAACAACAGTGGTATATTCTGACAGAGTGCAGGAGCTGGCAGATGTTTGCTAATTAAAAGAATTCAGGTAATGAAACAGTACTGAGAGTTCAGAAGAGGCCACATTTGCACATGCCAGTGCCTGTGTGCATTGTCTCTCACATACCGCTGTTCATCAAGCAGCACCTGATCACTCAGTTGTTTGTAGGCCATAGTCAGCATAGAGAGAAAAACACGTAAAAACCAGCTTTGAGACAAGTGTCTTGTGCTTGCAAATATGCTGCAAACGTTAGTTGGGTTAGAACTCATGCAAAAATGGCTCTGCTTGTCTAAGGAGTCTGGGACACCTGGGTGCCTGTGCTTCTCAAAATAGGGAACCTCACCTGGCTGGAGGGGTACTGGCAGGACTGAGGCCATGTCTCGCAGGACTGTCAGACCTACAAGTGAGAGAACAGCATGTGATGGCTTGGGTCAAAGTTGGCTTAGGTCATAGTTCTTTCCCAGAGTCCTTACAGAAGATGGTAGCCATATATACCATGTCAACAATGGTGTCAAAACTGATATCCTTGCATACTCCTTCCTTCAGGCTGCTTTTTAAACAAACAAAACAAAAAGAAAGAAAAGAGAAAAAAAGGGCAGCACCCTACCCAAGGAAAACCTTCATTATATATAAAAAACCAAACAACAAAGTTCATGCTCAAGCTCAAGGTGGGGCAAAGCCTGACCTAAGAAGCAGAGCCTTCTGGTACCTGAAAAGGTGCCACTGGCTTTTGGGATCCAGGATAACAAAAATGGGTTTTGTCAGCCAGCCAACTTACAAGAACTTTGGTATAGGCAGGTGCCTATCCCAATTAAGAAATAAGAGTTATCTTATTCCTGGTTGCTTGTTATTTTATTTTGTTCCAAACTAAGATATACAGTGAAAAGAATCAGAAAAAAACCCACTGATTCAGTTGAGATAAACTTCCAAGCTGGGTTTCAGTGATAGGCTGGTGATTAAGGAACTTGGGTTAAATCATACCTCTGCCATAAATTCCTTTGCAATGTTGCTTGGTGTGGCTGTTCTTGGATGTTCTTGTTCCTCACTTGCCACATGGGGCCCATGGCTGTTTCACAGCAAGCCTCATAGCAAACTGAGATTAGATTTATCACATAAATTAAGGTTCTTGGAGAACTTTGCTTAGTATATGCTAAAAAGTCCAAATTTATATTGAGTTGAATCTTTCTGTTCAATAAAACTGATATGCAACAAGTGACTCATAGCATGCCTTAATGACATTGTAGTTAATCTAAGCATAGTTTGAAACCAATTTTCTTTGTGGTTTCTTGCCACTTTTGCTTAGAATTCCAGCAAAAATCCAGAACTGCAGAGTTTTGTTAATATACTCTCCCATTGCAGCCCAAGTTAAATATTTATTTTCTCTTGATGATTTTTACCTTACTAAGAGCTCCGTAAAGCAGATACCTGTGCAAACTCTGCAGGAAAAATGACTGTTTGTTCATTTCAGGTCATTTTGGGTGTTTGAAACTTCATCATTCAACTAGATATGAATTATATTTGCCACAAGAGCAGTGAAGACTCAAAATGTGTTCAAATTTACTAGTTATAGGTAAATGTGGAAGAAAATTAAAGATGTGGTTTTACAGCCCCCCAAATTTTCCCTTAAAGCAAGTATTTCTCACACTCCTACAGCATTTCTTAGGGGTCCTGTATTTTATCTTGAAATAGCCTAAAAGTGATACCACAGAAAATCTAATTTAGGTGAGTGAAACAAACTCAGGTCTTCCCAAATATTTGAGTTGCACTGAAGACAAAAGAAACCCACTGTGGAACAAACTAGTAAGTCTTGAAAACAGTTTTGTAGTAATTTTGGGAGTAGCTTTTGAAAGTCCACATGTAACCATATCCTAGTTGTTTAAGAGCCTTATGATGGGCCTGGTCACACTGGTCATTAAACTTCCAGTCTGACACTGGTGTTTAGAATTAGCCTAAAGCTAAATGAAATCTAAAATTCTTCAGATTGTTTCATTAAATTAATTTAATCATCCCAAGTGCGCCTGTTTCAGGACATAAAGCAAAAGATAGGAGTACACTGGGAGTGAATTTACAGCAAGCTGAGATGTATGGTGACATATCTCCTCATGTCAAACCCTGATTATGGATAAGCCATTTGTTCTTATGTCCTTCCTCAAAGCCATATGCACTTTCAAAAACCAGGTTTTAAAATATTTCTATTGAATAAGCCTTATAACTTTACAGACAAGACCTTTCCAAGGGCTGCTGTTCATACTGGTATGCAGAGAGGATTTCTTCTCCACTGATGAGTGAGAAGGAAGGCCAAGATGTGGCCCTTCTGTCTTAGTGCAGCAGTTGTGTCAGTAAAAAGTGACTTTGTTGACTTTGGTGAAGCAGCCTTCTGCTTCACCAAACCTTCTTCTGGTTTTTACGCCTCGTGTGCAGTGCTGCCTGGGCCATGGGTGCTAGTGGAATATTCATGGTAAGTTCTGGAAGGATATCTTGGAAGGGGTCTGACTCTGCATGCTGCAGTGGCTGCCTTGAAAAACCTGTGGTCTTGAGTTATACATTGTTGGGATGCATTAATGGTACCTTTTTCTCCTTAAGGGCCACTTTCCACATTCACACAGCTCATTCTAACAAGTGCAGATGAAACATATTCAAATGGATCTATGTTCATACATGCTCAGATTTCTGTGTTGTCTTGGAACTTGTCCTTGGAGCATTTACTCCTCAGTCTGTTTCAAAGGTTCAGTGTGGTAGATTGTAGTGTCTCAAAAGATCTGTGAACTGTGGATCAGAAAACGACATTTTTTAAAATAAGAGAATCTTCTATTTTCTCTTCTCTCTATCTGTGATAGGTTACCTTTCAGTTGTAATGGAAGGACTGTGTGTGCTACAACTGATTTGGAATATTTGTGGAAATAAAGTGCTCTGTGGCAAGCAGGAATGATACCCTTCGGTAATCTGTTTATTCACAACTGTGTTTTAAAGCTTCCCATCAAAATGCTGAAAGGATGCATGATTTGACTACCCACTTCTAAGGTGACTTCTATCTTCTAAGGTAAGCAGTCAGACCTTCTAGTCTCATTAGCTTAATTCTTGAGTAAAACTTTACAAAATGTGAGGGTCTGCCACTTGATTCCAAGGTAGCTGCTGCAATTACATTTCCCAAGAGATATTACACTTCCTTGTCACCTTACTTAATTTCAATCCTTCACCAGCATGGAACATCATCAATGGGGTTTGTCTTGAGTAGGAGGAACCATGTGGTAAATGCATTGTGGCTGAATAATGAAGAAGGTGGAATGAAACCCACTCGTTTCCTGTGTCCCACACTGCCCTAGAGTGCTATGAACAAGCAGGCTGAGGTTTTAAAAAGTTCTTATTGAATGTTTGCAATTAATAGTCATGGGATAGTATTTCCAATTTTCTAAAATAGCTTCTACAATCTCAACAACAGGATTCATTTTGTTGGATAAAAATTTTTAAATCTTTTCTTTTCTTTTCTTTTCTTTTCTTTTCTTTTCTTTTCTTTTCTTTTCTTTTCTTTTCTTTTCTTTTCTTTTTCTCTTCTCTTCTCTTCTCTTCTCTTCTCTTCTCTTCTCTTCTCTTCTCTTCTCTTCTCTTCTCTTCTCTTCTCTTCCTCTTCTCTCCCTCCTCTTTCTCTCTCTCCCTCTCTCTCATACTCTGTTGTTTTGTTGTTTTTTTTTTTATTTACAGTAACTAGCTAAATAAATGTTAAAATAGAAATGGGAATTAACCAATGGAAAAAGCTGCTGACAAAACATACATAACAGTTGTCGTGTAAACACCCTGCTCGAAAGAACAGATTTTCCATAATATCTGTCAATTTGCAAGAAGGAAAAAAATAATGCTTCACAGAGCAGTATAAATAAATAACAGTGTGATGTGTAACTAATATTTTCTAATTTTCATAGGAGCCACCATCTTGGCAATATTGTGTTGCCTAGAAACTAACAAAAACATGTCTTTTTTTGTTTTGTTTTTAATGGTTCCTTTGTGCCCTGATATTTTTCCAAGTTGGCAGCTGCAAGGAAAAACAATGTGATTTGGTTAGATTCAGCCCCTCTCTCTCTCAAGTCTGGAACAGAACAGATAAGAACTTGTGTGTCAGAATACAAAGTTTACTCAGCACGAGTCAAAAGCTTTTGATGTTTGCTATCCAATCTGGCCCGGCATCTTTGAAGTTCACTTACTCATACTACAGCCCCATCCGTAAGAAATAGCCATTTTCCCTGTGTTAGTTAAAACACTTGATGAATAGGAGCAGCCACAGCAAGAGCAGCAGGATATTTTTTTCACAGCTGATTTGGCTATTCTTATTTCTGTTGATGCAAAGGAGTGAAAATATTCAACCAAATATAAGGAAGAAAATGAAAAGAAAATCCTACATGTAATTTTGTACCCTGATGCTGGAATGTTCTTCTGTATGTTGTTCATCAATTAAAAGTAGTACACAATTTAGTCATTCTAGAGGCTCTAAAATGCTCACCTGAATCCTCTTTGCATTACTGGCTTTGAAGCTAGATATTGGTCTCATTTGTTAAAAAGAATGAAACTTCTTAAATGCCTTAACCAACATCAACAAGCAACTCTTCTGACACAGAAAATGCATTTCCATTCCCATTTTTTCTCTCGGTCAAGAGGTCAAGTTAACAGCTGGTGTAAATCAGCAGAGTGCCTTTCCAGTTGGGGGACCTCTACTGATTTACACCAGCAAGGATGTGGCTCAGGAAGGCTGAGATGAAGGAAGCTGCCCCCAGTAACCCATCACAGAGCGGGAAGTGGAGCCCAGCCCTGAAACCCTATTATGTGTTTCAAATACAAATTCATAATTAAAGCAGGAAAAGCAGTGTGGTTTGTGGTGTACCTCTTATCAGGATCTTTTGAACTATGCAGTGAATTATTTAATTGGCATGGATAAATTCTTTTCACTTGAACAAAATCCAGTTGCACCGTTAAATATTACGGATGTCAAATATTAAAATTATTTTCCTGTGCTACTAGTAGTGTTCTTTGAAGGAACACCATCTTTGTTCTAGGAAATAAAGCCATACAATCAGTATACAACTAGTGAAGTCTCACATTCTCCACCTTTTACTGAGTAAACCTTAGACAACAAAGCAGGAATTCTCCTCTTTCATCCTTCATGGGTTCTCAAGGAGACCAGTGTTTGTGATTATTTTCAGGCTATTCTAAAGGGTCAGTTAGTTTACATTCAGTAGCCAAGTAAAAACCTGTACAGACAGAAGGAATATCACCACCTTTAATTGGAAATCCACAGTTTCAACAAATTGTAACAAATCTAACTTCTGTTTTTATTGTAAATATGCCCTGAGTTAGCTTTGGGAAGATGAAAGTCTGATATAAAGGATACAATTGAGTTAGCAAGAAAAATGCTGCACAATGGATAGATATTGTGGGGTTTTTCCCCCAAGCTTTCCTTCAGTGAAACCCTGTCAGGTAACCATTGAGGATTTTCTTATTATCATCCAGGTATTTAGTGTATGATATTGAAATTCTTTATTTTCTCTCCTCCCTCTTTTCGTTTCCCTCTTAATTTTAAACTATTTCAGGCTTTGCCTCTTACCACAAATCTGTTGACCTTTACTTTTTGAAGGATATGAAATCTGGGTACCAGTTCTTATCATGATAGAAGAAATTACAGACAGACTGACACATGCTCACTCCAGTAAAGGAAGGACTGAATAACATTGTGCACTGCCCCAGAGATATTTTGGCTTACTGAAATATGTAGAAGCTGCTCACAATGTGACTCAGAGTGTTTGAAAGGACTTGTCTAGTACTGAGTTGCTTTGTCTGGCCTGGAATGTACTTGAACTTTACCCTTTTTTAACCTTGTATTTAGAAAAAAAAATAATGTAAAGGAAAGTTTCTGCTAAAACAGTCATTGTGATTGTTGCTGTTTCCACAGTTAAAAAGACAGACATTAATGTTTCCTCAATGAAGTACTAGGTTATTGTCATGTCTCCTTTTCCTCTAAGAAGGAATGAAAAACATAGAAAAGAGGGTTAGCACAAATGTAATGGACTATGCTACTGATTTTAAGACCTCAAATCTTTCTATAGGAGGGCACATCTCCTGCCAGAGACAGCATTTGCTCTACGTGACTAAAAATGCAGATATTACTTGATTCCCAACAGGCAGAAGTGAGAAAAAGAACAGAAAGGAGGGATGAAAAAGTGGTAGTCCTTGACCTGTTTCCCAAGTCTGTTGTCCCCTGGCAAGTCCATGGGAAGAGGTGAGGAAACGGATGTCTGTGCAGATACACCTTCAGTTGGTTTACAGGTTGCATTTGTGGGCTCCTGAGTCCCACTGAACTCCCTGTTCTGCAGAGAATTGATGCAGGTGGGTTTAGCACTCGGGGAGAGTGAGGGTTTCCTTGTGAGAGATCCTGTAAGAAAGGACAAATATACACATAGATACACAAATACTTCTTTAGAAATGTGTTAATTAATGCAATGTCTTTAAATGCAGCAGGGTCGTCTTGCTGACAATTGATTTGTCTGTGCACACACATGTTCTGTGCCCTTATCAGAGTGAGAAGAGGTAGGTCATGCTGGGCTTTTTTTTTTCTTTTTTTACTCCTTGGGGAATAATACCCATCTCCCAGGGTAATACTAATAACAAACTTTTCCTCCTACACAAATGCCTGAAAGGTGGTTCTTGAGATACAGTCCAGCAAGGGAAAATTAGCACAGCTCCACAAAGCTGATTTACTGCAGTCTTTGTTTTGATCCAATAGACCTGCTCTGTAAAATGAACCTTTGCCCAGCAGAGGATGTGATTTTTACATTGAAAACACTATGTAATCCTAGAAAGATAAACTGCTGGGAGTTTTTATTTTATGTGTAATGTGGCTCTTAAATGTTGTTTGAAGAGTTGAAAAAAAATCTTAGGATTTACTCGGTGTAATTGTGAACAAGATCTGTGGACTTTAATTCCCATACATGTGCAAACTCTGAGTTAGGCATAAAGTCTCTTAATAATCCACTTCACTGCAATATAGTTGCAGGCAGTGTACAGCACTGTTTTACCACATCCATCTGCAGTGAAAGTATCTGTGTTTGGACTGTGGAATAGGAAGCTCTGTGACAGATCTGCATTTGTCTCTATATTCTGAGCTATACAGCAACTGCTGCTGGTGGGTTATAGCAATGAGGCTCCCAAGCAGTTTTTTTTGTTAGAGGACAGCCAGAGCTCACTGAGCTCTTATTTCTGGTGCAGGCTTACCCATGGCATTTGTGATTTGAAGGTAATACCCTGTTATAGTGTTCTTTTATTTCCCACATTCTCCTTCCAAAGAGAGGAAACTCGTAGGCTGATGTTTTGACAGTAAAGCAAATGTCAATTGCTCTTTTATAAATTCTGACAAACTACTGTATGTAACGTTTATTTAGTGCTCTGTGTGTGTTGCCAGCAACACTAGCTAAATTTCTTCAGCAAAAATAAAAGGGTTCAATCAATCATATGATCTGGGCAACCTGTATTTATATCTCCAGTGTGTCATAACCTCGTGTTGCTTGTCATTTCTTAACGGATCTACAAATATTACAAAAGCAATTTTCTGTCAGACTAAGGCTTGATCATGGTTGACCTCAAATGTCTAATCATACCCACTGGAGAACCTCCAAAGCCCCATGGATATTTATGTTCTGTCTCTACTGTACCCATTGGTATCAAAGAAAACCTACTTAATCTTTTCCATTCAGGTTCCTTCTGCCTTCATACACCTTCCCATCACTTACCTTTTGCCACTTTCTAAATGTTCTAGAGACAAAAATAATGATATCTTTCTGTCTTCAGCTGGGTGATGTGTGAGCTTGGTGAGACACCCACTTTTCTTATGGTGCTCTCACTCTCATTCCCTCTTCTCTCTCTTACTAGTTAGATCTTTGTTATTACAAAATCTATCTCTTTTTTTTTTGTTGTCTGGAAAGTGTACAATGAAAACAGAATGCCAGCTGCATCTTTGCTGAAAGAGCAGCCTTAGTTAGCACAGTAGCTTCGGAGCACACTGGGAAACTGTTGATGCTGCAACCTCTATGACTGTGAGAATATTGCTCTGTGAGTTGTTTTTTATCAGGATCTCATAGCTGTTGGCTGAGTGTCTGTGGATTTTTCTGGATTCAAATTTATCCTCCCCCTGCTTTTTTCCCCAATACCAGATTTATCTTTGAAATGTACTCACAGATGGTATAAATAATTTCTAAATGTCCCCAGTACAATGCAGTTTCTTAGGAATTCCTCTTCTCTTGTTTTACAAATGCTTTTTTTCTTTGGCATATTGAAGTGACCTTGGTGTGTCTTACAACACTGAATATCGGGAGGCTTTATAAAACTCATATCTCAGAAGTGTCTGACATTACATTACAAGAGGATCTGTAAACCTCCGTGAGATGACGAATGTCTTTTTTAAACAACAGACCAAGACTTCATTTAAATTAGTAACATGGAGATTAGAGGAGCTCTTGCAGGCTGTGCTGCAGCCATGCCAGGACTCTAGGAATATCAGTCACATGAAAGCTGTTAAGTTTGAGATGGAAATAAATCAAGGAGCCTGTAAAAACTGTCAGCAGGTCGGGGAAGTTTATGAACTCTTGCTGTATCTAATCATAAATCATAAGAATAAGCTAAAACTGAGAAGAAAAATGTCCTCTTTTGTAATCTAATGCTGTCTGTTAAGGCAATAAAACTGAAATGAAATGCATGCATTGCAATTTTTAGTTGATACTTTACATTATTACCAAAGTGAAGGAAGAGTTTCAAAGTTATAAAAGTGAGACAAATGAGAGGTGGACTTGTACTAGTTGGTGTTTCCAGGCCTGCATCTTCTCTGCCTTCCAGAAACAAAGGGCACTCATCCAGCAAAACTCTTAAGTGCGCATAACTGCAGACACTCAGACAGACTTAGTAAGGACAATGGCACAGATTCACATGCTCAAAGTAACATGGAAACAAGCTCTCCATTAGACTGGAGCTTAAAGGATGGGTGCAGTTTTCTGCATTCCACTACTGTTCAGCAGGTAAAGGGTCAGATCTGGGGTGTATATGGAGCTTCAGTCTTAGGAATGGAGTAAAAACTAGATTTGTGGGTGTTTGACCATTCTGAGAAAGAACGCAAATAATCAGTGGAGACCAACCATTTAACCCTCCAATTTCTCTCTGTTATCACTTTCAAACCCTTTATGACCAGCTCACTTGTTTTAAAAGTTCTCTGGCTCAAAAATAAAGGTACTTTCATAGGGCTCTGTCAAGTTTTAGCCCCTTTTTGCCTTAAACTCACAGTCTTTCTTTTTGTGTCACTCAGGAACAAGTCTGTATCTGTTTAGAGGCCCATTAACTTCAATAATACTTTGTACAGGGGTGAGGGTTTATTTGTGGGGCTTGGATTGCAGGGTGAGGGCCAGAGATTGGAAACCTTTCTTGCCTGGCATACTGTTGAAAAGCACTATGAAATGTTTCCAACACCGATATCGTTGCGCTGGCTGTCCATCTCAGAGCAGGGCAAGTGCTCACAGTACTTTACACTGGAATGCCAGATGAAGATTTTACAGTCCTAGGCCCTGACTTTGCAATCTGATCCTCACTGACAAATCCCTTACCCTGTCTGGAGTACCACCTAAGTCAATAGGACTAGCTCAGGAGTGAAAAACTTTTCAGGATGAAAAAGGAATTAGGAGGAAAAGCCTGATACTATGTGAACAATGCCTAAAAGAGGGAGAGGAAACACCTCATTTTATATTTACCAGAACACAGAAAGTTTTGAGATTAGTTTTTTTTCCTCTGCTTCTTAGCAGGATTGTGTGTACCAGCCTTGGAATCATCTGGACTGTGTTTGCTGCTAAGCAATTTGAAAAAGTTATGTGTATGCAATTATAGCATAGGTACATGGATTTTACCTGTAAAAACTGAGGGCAACAGAAGCCAGTGTGAAATCATACTGCTGAGAGAAATACATCAGTGATAAGGAAATCTTGATGTGGTTGTAAAATAAACACAAAATGAACACCATACTACTGCAAAAATACAGTTGTTAAGGTCTGATACAAAGTGGAGTCACACTTGTTTAAAGAAAACATTGTGAATGTCCTGTAGAAACAAAACAAAAGCCTTTTACTTGCACCAAAGATACTGTGTGGGGTTCTTCTTCAGAACGCAAACTCTCACTTGTTGCAGATTTTATGAGACAGGCAGTGAACCTTGTGCTCATAAAGCCAGGGAGCTGCTCCATCTGAGCAAACCCATGAACAGTAACTGAACTCTCTGTATTTTAAGAGTCGGGTGTTTTCAAAGCAAAGCTTTTCATGGATTTTGAAGGAAAGAATGGAGTGAATTCTCCTAACCTCAGATAGTATAGCCAGATCTTTATGATATGGGTAGTATACTCATTTAATAAAGAAAGCTAAAGATGGTTGTGGAGGGAAAATGCTCTGCAATGAGGAAAACCTGAAAAGAGAGGCTAGAGTTTAAAACCTGTAATAGGTATTGTAAGTGTTTCTAAGCAGGAGTATGTTTCTGTTAGTCCAAATGCCTAATTTCAGAGGATGGTGTGTTCTGCAGACCAAAGAAATTTTGGTTTCTTACAGTAGTTGCTGATGTTTCATGAGCCCAGTGGACTCCTAGTCCAGATTTTTTAACAGTGGGCAAACTCAGGAATGAACTGGAAGATGGACATGCCACATCTTGCAGCCAAGTGTGTTGTGTCATATGCAAAGTCCTGGAGCAAAGGTTCCCATCATAAGAGCCTCTGGCACTCACTAGGAAATCCTTGATTTACATAAGATATTACAGAACTAGCTTGGTGCTGTATGTGCAAGTTGAAGGAATAAAAGCAATGCTTTAGAAAGAAAACTGTAGTCATCCTTCATGAGGTATTAAGGTGAGGAAAATCTTCTCTCTTGAGATGGAATTGCAGCTATTTCAAGTCAACCACCTGTACTTTTGATATTTCTAAACACACAAAAACCTGTCCCCTCTGTCCCTGGCATGTTCTGAGCCAAGAAATCTGACCTCAGGAGAAGCTGAAGTGCTGCCTTCCACTGTGGGTGAGAGAACGGCAGCAGGCTGGAGGATCTGGAGATGGGGAAAATTTTGTGTGGTGCCTTTTCTGGGTCTGTAAGAGAGCACAGCTCTGTGGAGCAATGAACCCTTTTGCACAGCTGTGAGACTGGCAGGTTAAATCTGTGACAATCTTTCACAGATCACAGAGCTGATAAAGGCAGGGTAATAGGAAGAAGAAAGGGCCAGGCTAGGCTCCCTAAAAATATTTACTCAGATCCCTCTTTTGCTGATGCACATGCGCTTCCATTTGCCTCCCCCAATGCTCGTGCTGACCTCCTCCTCTGGCTAAGCACTCAGCCTCCTGTTTGTCCCCTCTGCTTTAAAACCAGTGAGGGGCCTGATTAACCTCATGTGTGAATTGTGTGGTGAGGACTAATTACTTGTACTTCCTTCTGTAGCACTGAAAAACATGTTTTATATTTGCCCTCCAGACACAGACAGGACATCAGGATTGGGAAAAGGCTATAAACCAGCTCTTCATTAGTTTCTCTTAATTGTTACTGGGACAGGACCTTATGGCTTCACTTCCTCTGAGAGGGGGTTACTGAGACAGAATAAAATGCAGGTGCCCAGGTGCCCATGACATAGTTTTCCCCTGCAACCAACCTGAATAGCTTTCAAAAGGAGAGATCAGAGACTTCAGCTTTTGTAATGTCAGCATCTTTGTTAAACATTTAGCAATCTGAATTCAGCTGCAGTAATGCCTCCAGCTTTTTTTTGTTCAATGGACACAAATCCTCTAACAGACTTGTAATGATATTAAAGATGAATGAAGAATGTACAATATTTAATTCCTTGTCTGTGATCTGTAGTGCAGAGCAGTTTGATGTGAGTGTTTGCTTATTATACTGAAAGCAAAGGTTTAGTAAATAAGAAGGAAAATCCAATGAGTGGCATGGCAGGGAGAGCAGGGATGAGTAGTTTGTGGCAACTGGTGAAAGATGGTCTGGAAGTCTGTGGTTGAAGTATAACTTATGTGTTAGAACCAGAGGCAATGAGACAGTAAACTGGCAATAAGATTTTCTAACATTTTCCATGATTGGAAGGATAAAGGAAAAAATGTTGTTACATAAATCAAAAGCTTTGCTAAAAGAACAGCCAAATGCAGGCTCAAGGGACTGGCCTTGGTAGCAACCATCTTTACATTGCTAGGTCACCCCACTGAATGGGGTCAGAAGAAAGAATTTTGTTAACTGAAGGCTGTTGAGAAGCAGGTGTGGAACAGATTAATGGTTTGGAGCTCTGCTGGTTGAGAATGGTCAGACACAGAAACAAAAATTAACCCCAGACTATTGACCAGGGGTGATGTCAGTACAGTGTGGCTGGGAGAGCCATCAGGCAAGCCAGGGAATGAGTGGATAGGGAAGTGTAAGCAGTCAGCCTCAGTGGTGAGAGCTAACCACAGTCTATCCTCACACACTTAATCATAGTGACACTGTGCTGGGTAAGTAAAAGGGAATAGGGAGCTCATTCTCAGGGAGAAAAGTGGGTACCTATTGCATATCTGCAGGAAATAGGGCCACAAATCAACTGTTTCTTACTTTCAAGGGTTTGAGGGAAAGAACAGAATTGTGTTGGTACAGTCTGCTGATTATACAAACCTGCATGTGGTGGGATGCTTTGGGTTAGGTGAGGCTGAGCAGTGTGGTGGCAGTGAAGGATGCTGCAAATAAAGGCAAAGAAATGCATATGGAGAGAGATGCCTCATGATTAACTGGCCTGGTGTCACTTCCCTTGCCTGTGTGTTTCCCCTGTGCTCACCTGCACCCAGGGCTACCTCTAGGTTGTGGCAGACCACTACTCACCAGTCAGTAACTGTCCTTTGGTCACTTGGGATTTTTGAGGTCACAACCATGAGAAAAGCCAAAGATACTACTTCTTAAGCCACACACTCTCCTCTGTTCCTAAATATCTTTTTCTGGTCAAGTAAATGCACCTACATGTATATTTTTTGAGCCAGGAAAGGAAAACAGTTTTGACCTACATAAAGTCAAAAGGAACTGCTCCTCAGTGGTGTTTACTCTTCAGATAAGGCAATGGAGATGATATGAAAGAATGAAAAGAGCTGGTTAATGAGAGCAAACTAAAGGATTTGACTTGTCTTCCTCATAGGAAGGAGACAAATAACAGGAAAACATGTAGGAAAAAAGCATATATATTGTAGTGGCCATTGCAGCAGGATGTTGTTGAGAGAATTAATTCAGGGAGATTAAAGATTAGAATAGGTTCTTATTTGGCTAATGAATTTCCTAAAAATTATATAATAGCTAAAGGCAAAGATTTAAGATGAAATATGCTGTGTCTGACCTGAGATCTGCTGAACACTGATCCGCTATTAGAGATTCATTGGTTCAAGCTACTGGAAACAGATGAGCCGGCGATCTAATCCGGTGTGGGAGACAGGGTACTTCTCTGCCTCCTGTATTCTGCTTTGAAACACTGTCATCCTCTTTCTTTGAAATATTACTCATCGCTGATTGTTCCTTCTTTCCTTCTCTCCAGTTTAAAACCGAAACTGCTTTGCATTTTCCCCAGAAATATTTTAGGTTTTTTCCCCACACTTTTCTCCCCTGATTCTTAAAGAGCAAATTAGTTTACTATTAAGTTTTTTCAACAGTGCAAAAAAGTTTGCAATTCAGTGTCCAAAGGTGTTTTCTGTTGATATTGATGACATTTCAAGTATATCAAAACTTCAGTACTTTGCACTTTAAAAAGGTACATTTTGTTTATTGAGGAAAGTAATCTTTGCAGTTTTGGGAAAACTGATTTTTGGCCCAGCAGTTCTACTGAAAAAATGTCTTATCTTTACAATACATAATTTATTTTCCAGTAATTATCAATATAAAATATATTCAGATTAGCTATTAGACTACAGTTGAATTTTATCCTTTTTTTTGCCTGTTGCAGTTGCTTCTCAGAAGAATAGGGTAGGTGCCTGGCAGCAAGGCCAGTAATTGGGATGAAAGGGAGAAGTGTTAGCAGTCATTATGCTTCAGGGCATAATCTGATCACCAGCTGTAGTCAGAAGAGATCACTGTCTCTAGCGTTTAACAGGACTAAATTTGCCATATTTTGATGAGGAGGTGAAGAGGAAGTATCTGTCTGTGACTGATCAAGTATTGAAAACAACATCACTAGCAAAATAGTTTTTTGATCTGAACTAAATGTGCATACGTTATACATTAGCTACCTGCCAGCTAACCAACTCCACAACTTTGTTCAAATCCACATTTTCTCAGAGTGACTGTAAAAACACAATTTTTAAAGTGAGCTCAGGCAATGAAGCAGCCTGAGCATGAGAAGAGATCAAGCAGCTTCTCACGGTTGGTGAAACCAGTGGAAGTCACTTCTTTTTGTAAGGTTTTGGAAATGTGACCAATACAGTATTTCTGCTTCATGGTATTTACTGAAAGGATGTTGGTTCAGACAGAAGCTAACTTTCTCCAGAGCAAACTGCAGGCTGCTTCCCTCCTCAGCTGGCAGAAGAGATTTTTCTTCTGCAAAATATCTCCAGGGAAATATAAGTGGAAAAGGGGAAGTTTATTATTTAATTGTATGTGTGAATTGGATTTGTTTTCCTTACAATTAATAGGAACAGTGTTATCCAACCAATTTAAAAGGGTACCATAGGAAAACTTTAACATTATTGAGATTGAAATTCTTTGTCCTATTTCTTCTCTAAATCAGTATTTTTTTTTTAGTTCACTTCTCCTTGGTAAGGGTGAAAATGAGAACCTATTGGAGGCTTTTTTCATTTCTTGAAACTTCTCAGTTTCAAAGGAGTGTGGATTATCATTTATGTAACTCACCTCTATGGCAGCAATACAATTCATAGTGGCAAGTGAGGAATACCAGCTGGAACAGGCCAGAAAAGGAAAGCGTTTTGTTCCCAGTGCTGGAGTGATGGGGGTGGGTTTGAAGGCTGGGGTGACTGAGTGAATGACCAGTGTGGCTTTACACTGACTCAAGTGCACTCCAAGGTTTCCAGTTGGGTTTGTCACACTGCACAGTGGCTTCACATTGCTCCACGCTGGCTTCAGGGCCCAAGCAAGGGAGGCTTATCAGGTGGGGGGTGCAACAGTTTTGGGGAATAGGCAGCTGCTGAGGATGGTACTTAAATTTCAGCCCTGAAGCCTGAAACGAAGGGGAAGGACATGAGCAAAGTGGGTGAGATGCGGGAGCTTAACTGGGCTGCCACAGGGAGCAGAAGCCTGTGTGCAGCTCAAATGATGGTTACAGCTGGATGTGTGAGGAGTAACCAAGCCTAAGGTGTAAAACACCAGGGAAAGAAGAAGACTTGAACAGATTACAGAATGAAATTAAGAGTGCAAAAAGAGATAAGAAAAGCAAATGCTGAGAATGAAAGGAAGCTTGTACAGGAGGTTAAGAGAGACAATGAAAAATGCTTCCAGAGTGTCAGGGCCGTGAGGTCAGTGAAGGAGAGCAGAAGGCTTCTAAGATGCTGCGACGGTAATTTATGGTCAGAAAACATTTCTAAATGTAACGTATACCGTGGCTTGATACTCACAAAAGCAGGACAGAGGACAGATGCCACAGGCGGACATAAATTTCCCCAGAGAGGAAGAAGAAATATGGGGAAGGGGGAAGGTGTCAGGCTGACACAGGACTGCTTTGTGACCTTTGAAGACTGGCAAACAGTGTCAGGATAGGATATTAATTGAGAAAAAAAATCTTTTATCATTGTGCCAGCTGAACTGAAGAGAGCTGAAAGCAAAACCAGTCTGTCATTTTGGGCCACTACTAATGCATTTGAGTGGCTTCTGTGCAGCACGCTGTGGCCTCACAAGGAACCAATTTGTCTGGAAAGTGAACTGTATTTTTGCCCACTGTGGGTGAAAAGACTGTAAAATGCTTCTGAAGTCACGGCGAGCTTTAAGTTACTCAGTTTATATATGTCTTGTTTTCCTGCAGTCCTGAAATAAGGGAAATACTTAACTACTGTGGGGAATATGTTTAAAGGCAGTGATGACTTCCCATGGTACTAATAACCAATGGCTTCAAGCCAAGATGTTTGTACTCATTGAGAAATAATTGTGACTATGTGAATATGTATAGGGAACTTTCTCGTGATAGGGCAGTGAGAAATATACCTCTAAGCTGTAGTCAAATTACCTTTAAAATACTGTGTTGTGCTATTTGCCTTCTAAGGATGTTCCTGGGTACTCATAGAACAGACCTTTTCTTGAAAAAGCCTGGGGCTTGACTCTTAGCTGGTGCAAGTCAGAATTGCAACAATCAATGGAAAATGGAGTTTGATGCAATACTCCAAGTATGTTTATATGTCATTTTGCTGTTCCTAAGGCCCTTATGAAATCTCCCTATGGTTTACAGAGCTGTTTTCTCAGTCTAGACTTATGAGGCCAAATTATTTTTTATTCTCCCAAGTCCTTTCTCAACTATTGTCTGACAATTTTTAGTGAAGAATTTATCTGAAAATGAAGAACCTCTAAGGATGAGAGTTACTGGATTTGTCTCCTGCACCAGATGTTCTCTCCATTCCTTGCACAAGGCAGAAGACAGTGTCCTGGGAATGGGATACAGCTGTACTTTGTTCTGCTCAGTTGTCAGCTGGTATGAAGGTACTAGTTCCAACAGCACACACAAAAAGCAAGGGAGTTGAGAGAGCCACAGATGGCTTTTCCTTTTACCTGGGGCAGTTCAGATGGAGGAAAAAATCCAGTCTAAAGCTGACGAGGCAACAGGAAATTTTTAATGTTCTTCACTGCAGGTATGTTGAGTCGATACCACCAGATCACACAGCCCTTACTTTGGTGAGTGTCTCTTTCCATCATTATTCCTGTTTGCTCTTCTGGGGATAACATGTGTGAGCTGGTGCGTGCTCACTCATGTGAACGAGGGGGATGTGCTCTATCTAATAAATACTTTTGTGATTAGTCATTCCTGTAATGAGGGAACATCTAAGTCAATTGCCTCAGTTGAATGTAGCTCACAATATCCATTCTCAAATTCAGTAACCACTTGTTTGACACAACATTTAAATTAGAATCACATTTTCTTGGAGACGTCTATGGGCATAACCATTCCCAGAGTGCTGAGAACAATGACAATCTCCTTTTAAAGCCCTGCTCACTGGTGATGTGGGCATAAAGAACAACTGGTAGCTTTGCAGTGCTTAATACTGACATGTGTGAAGCCTGTAGATTACAGATTGGCCAGCCTATCCCAATATATCAGATGGTGCCAGGCTGTGGGACCAAGCCCTGGAACCTGCTTGTTTATATGGTTAAATTATTGGTAAAACTTTTTCTTTTGTCACCTACCAGTGTTTAAACAATTGTCTGGCATGACTTGGGCTTAGCACAGCCCAGAAGCTCTTCACAGTGAGTGTTTTGGATGTGGCCACCCTGTTTTGGACACAAGGAGAGTTAAATGGCATAGATGTTGTCTCTTTCATGCCAGTTGTCCTCTGTGCCCAAGAATGATCCAAGGGAGTTTTTACTACCAGTGGAGACAAGCTTTATCTGTCAGTAGATGACATAGCATTACTGTCAGAGAACGGTATGGAGGACCTGGCTTTTATTTCATTCCAGACTTGCACTAGTGTCACCATCCCTAAATTCTTTCCTGGTTTGTTCTGCTACAAAAGAAAGAGAACGCAACTGTGAAAGTTGGTTTTCACAGAAAATGTCCTGCAGTGTAATGGTTAAAATATGAACATCCCCTTGGATGGACCTCCACAGGGAGGGAGAGCTCTGTATGAAGGCCTGAGGTGTCTGACTGTTTGCTGTGACAAGTGGTGCATCTGGAGATGTCCCATAGCAAACAGAAGGTTTTGTAGTCTTGTTACTTATGCAAACATCAATTCAAGGTGCTGTGCAATCTTGCAGTCATTGGAAAGCCTGGAGCCTACTTTTTGGCTACCTGCTCCAAAGCTTTGTGATCCCTAATTTGAGCCAAGGCTTATCTCTTTGATACTGTGACAGGAGCCTTAGAAGCCTGAAAAATCCCAATTGATTCTCAGGGATGTGGGCTCACTCTGCAAGGGCTGTCAGAGAATGGGGAGCACACCACTCTGGAAATGATGATTGAGTTGAGTTACACGACTTGAGCTTACAGGAATCACTCAGGTTTTAAGTGTTTAAATAATTCTTATATAATCTTAGTTTTACAGAAATTATGTGTTTCCTGTGGAGTGGAATTCCAATTTTACAGCTGAAGGGTTTCTAACTAAAAGTTGAGCAGAAAACAAAATGGTAACAACCAAATTATGACTGCTCCTAGTCGGCATACTAAGCAAGTCACTCAGCAGAGGACACCAAAGAAGGAGCTAGTGAACACTAGACAGTGCTCGATTAAAAAAATCTGGCTGAGAACAGTTATGGGTGGGCGGGGATGTCTGTTAATGCAACAGAGGAAGCAGACCTAGATGGGCTTCCTGACCCTTGTCTGTCTTAAAATTTCCTATGTAATCTCCACAGACATCTCCTTCAGTGCAAATATACTTTGGCCAGTAGCCTTGAGGTTTATTAACACCATGGAAAGTAATTATTGCCTTGTCCACACTCCCCATGGCGGTTATTGTTTAAGTATTTCCCTTATCCTGGATTGCAGGAAAACAATCCACTACATAAATCTACTGACAAACAGTTATGCTGCGGCAGCTCGGGAAGCGCAATATTCTCTCTGTGCTAATTTCAGTAAAACAGCACGTTTTTGTAAATGAGCTAATCCAAAGAAAGTGACAGAATGTTACATTGCAGAGGCCTGGCTGAGCTAATGGTACAAAATGAAAGAATGTTTTCACTGCCTGTCCTCTGAGTTCAGTTGGCACAATAAAATGCTGTTTTTCCCAGTAGAATATATGTCCTTCTACTTTGCTTCTCTGTCATAATAAATGACTGGCCTGGAATTAAATGGGTTGTTCCTGGACAAGGGATGTTAGTGATGGAAAAGACCAGTTAGATCACCCAGGCCATCTCTTTGCCAGTACAATGCTACTTACCTTGCATTTCATAATGCTCTTTTTAATTTAGTTTTAAAAGTCTCCCGAAGCCAGCCTTTCAGTGCTCTCCTTACAGGTCTTTTGCTCAGCTTCAGAGTGTGAACTTGTAAGCAAAGACAGATGGGTTACAGAGGCTTAATGAAGTAGCCCACTGTAATTATGAGGAAAAACACATTAACCTGCCCCAGTAGCAAAATACAGCATGTAAGCTTAAATTACAGCAGCTGTAATTAAGAAGAAACCTCAATACTACATGTTGACGTGGTTTATTCCACGACTGGGTTGTAATAAAATTTTTAGGTAATCTGCTGTGCTGAAAATTGAGAACCGGGGTAACTTGGTCGGTTCTGCTCACAGTAGTTGCAAAGTTTCCTGTCAGTGCTGGTTTTCCTCTTTTCATCTTAGAACTCTCACCTATATCTATGTGCAGCACAGGTAATAATTTCCATTCCTGTGGGGTTAATATGTCTGAAATGTCTGAAAACTGCAAAAACATTTGAGGCATTGCTTCCCCTCGTAGAAGATACAAATTCTGTGCTTTATTGAGTTGTGGCAGCCCAGAAGTTGCTTTTATATGTCCTCACTGGTGGTTTATGCCTGGCCATAGGGCCTCAATTCAGGTCTGAGAAAGGATGACAAATATCACTGCTGGCTTGGCCATGGCTTACAGCCCCTTAAATCAGTGTTTGACATGGGTCTCAGCTACATAATGAATAATAAAGGCAGAAACTGACTTTCATCTGGATATGTATAAGTCTTTCCATTGAGCACTTCGTTTGGTGTCATGAAATCTGCTCTCATGTGTCACTGGTAGTCTTTTAGGTCTTGGGGAGCCCATTGTGTCTGGTTAGGATGAAAATTCTGAGGAATTTAGTACAGCAACCAAATAGGAGGATTAAGTCTGCCTGAAGTAGGTGTGATTAAGCATATGTCTGGATTAACTAAGCCTGAAGCAGAAATGGAAATGGCTCAAACACAACCCAAATAAGATGGAAATCTCTGTCTGACTCTCCAAATGGCCCACTTCATGGAAAGCCACTATTAGGTAGAGACGGCAAAGAGCACACCAGTCAATATTCCTTACTCTTCAGCAGATCTGTGTCTCTCTGCAGCTCAATCACTGAGACATTGCAGCTCTTCCAGAGAGCAGCAAACAGCCTTGCCAGGCTGGGCTGCAAGGATCCTGAAACAGAGCCCTGTCATTACAATTTGGATAGAAGTTTCTACGCTTCAGTGTTCCTTCTACATTTCCCTGCCCCCCCCCCCCCCTTAACTTCTCCTAAACTCATTTAACTTTGGTGTGACTCCAGAGAACAAGATGAAATGGTCTCTAGACAAAACTGCTCTAAATGAGAATGAAACCTGGCCCTACATGATTCTAGAATGTTATTTTCTGACATAACTTCAATTGTAAAGCAGCACGTTCTGTCCAGGTTTAATGGAACCTGGTTCTTATTTTTGAAGTGTTAATTATCACTATGTGCATCACAAAGTAGCTGTCTCCAGAAGAGTGGCTTTGAGAAAGATGGCATGTTTAGATGTCTTTTCAATAAGGCAGCTGAGGAATTCATTGGTTATTGTTCAGTACTGGAGTTGCCACTAATATATCTTGGACTTCATGTTTTTGTATGTTAGACCCTTAAAAAACTCTTTTGTCTCTTCCCTCATCTTGGCCTGATGTGCCAAGTATTTTAACCACAATGAAATGAGTGGCTGCTCCTCTCATCTTTAGGGGACTGCACTGTGGCACCAGCTGGAACTTTAGTTTTATGCAAACATGTCAGATAACATGTGTTGCAAAAGCTTTATTTTTATTTTCACCACTGAGTCTTGGTTTGTTCATTCAAATCTTAATCCCTAAACCCAACATAGAACGTTTAGAAATAACTGGCTTGATAAACTCCGATTTTAAAACTGCAGCAAGAAAAAACTCCAATACACTGTAAATCTTAAAGGGAGATGTCTACTGCAGTAGTTGAAGTGATTCAGTATCCATTGGGGAAGTTTCTCCCTTGAATTAAACTTGTGTAACCTTACTTTTCCTGTATTTAGAAGAGCTCTGTGGCAGAGATTAAGTTTGTGAGTCACTTGTGGCAAAGCAGGGATGAGCACATAGGAATGTCACCCTCTGCTGGGATTTGGGATCTGGCTTTCTTTCATGAAAACCCTTTGCTGTTTCCTGTAGTGAATTTGTTGACCCTGAGCATGTTTTATTGCCCATGGTACAAGAGGGCTCATGCCTGAATGGCCTCCTTTAAAGATCAAAAATTGTACACCAAGCTTCTTATTCCTACAGGAAAGGGCTTATTTAACATTAGGTTACTAGAAAAGTCAAAAGAATATGCTAAGGTACTATCAAGGGCTTTTAACTGGTGCTGTGTTGTGTACCACCTTGATTCTAGTCTTACTGGAATCACTGCTTTGTTTGGAACACTGCAGTCACAGATCTAGTTGCCGTTTCTGTGATCCATGTATTTTAGCATATATCTGTCAAATTGACATGGTGTGGCCTTGGCCATGGCCTATAACAGGTGTGCCTGATATAAAGAGCATTTCTCATATATTGATGTGTTGCTGATTAGAAAGTATGAATATTCTTGTGCTCACTTGCAGCCTGACTACTAAAAAAAAAATCAGTTGCATCATTTATTACTGCAGCAAGTTTGTGAATCCACTGATAATTGTGAAAGCAGTTGCCCCAGGCAACTACTAGTGGAGTGACTGACAGCAGTTTGGGGTTTTGGCATTGTGGAGAGCTGTTACTGCAGATTCATTTTACATATACTAAATGTTTGGAGGATAAAGAAGACTCTGCACAATCATTTTTCTAACCTTTTGTTTCCTTCAAAAATATGTATGTCATTTTATTCCTTTTTCTGTTTTTTCTGGAGGAAGTGACAGGGACATCTCAAATGTGCTCTTCATTTTGTGTAGTGAGGTTTCTATCTATTTATCTATCCAGTCGCAGCAATGCTGTTGGAACTGGAGTGCTCTAGCATATTCTCTAGTACCTGAAGGACCCTTAACCCAACAACTTGTTCACTTTTGTCAGTTGTATCAGCTGGTTTCATAAAAGGTATTAGCTCTTCCTACAAACTCTCATTCATCTAGACATTATCAGTAACAGAAATGTTGTGGCAGCTGTTAAGGCAGAAATACATAAGAGCAATAGGGTATTTCTGTCCCAAATATGATGGTGGAAGAGGAAAGAGAGGCATCACAGGTGAAGTGCATTCTGTAAGGATGCCAACAGAGCTAAAAGTTAAACTTATGTCAGCTGAGTTTTCATCCACAGCCAAGCCATAGATACATTCATGCTGCTTTCCAGGAACATATACAGATTGGCAAGCTCTGTTATTGAGTAAATAAGAAATCCACTCTGAAACGAAGAATGTGTAAGGGACCAAAATATCTATAGATTAGTTCCCTCCTTACAGTTTTCTATTTGTTTTGCTGTAAAGTTGAAGTGTTTTGCTTGTATGCATTTCAGCCAGTACAAAGCAAGCGTAGAGTTCAAAGAGACATTTTAATTTTGAAATGTTGCTTTCCAAAGGATTAAAAAGCTCAAAACATTAAATGAATTATTATTTCAGATTGAGATTAATGAAATAGTTCAATAGTCAGCCAAATACAGGTTGTGTTTTAGCAATGGAGATGGCCTCACAATGCTTTGCTCCTGTGTTTTTTCCCACTCCCTGCTCCTGTGTCATTCAGACCCATACATATCACTTATATTATTACCTTACAATGTTCAGGCAGATGCTTGTGGCAGGAATTGGTAGTGAGATGGAAATTTGAGGGTGTCATCAGTCTGGATTGAAATGGCTCTCCTCTAATGGCCTGTGTGAAATAGGTGGGTGGGCTCAGTTCAGTTGCTGAACGTGCCCACACTATAAACTGGTTGGGTTTGTGTTTCCCATACTTTGCAGGCCAGCAGCAGTAGTGCTGCTCATCCCCACAGCTGGGGAGGGGGATGAGGCTTCTCTGCGTCTTCCTCACACCTGGGTTTCAGGTATGCATGGTCATAAGCCTGGTGGTTTGGGAAGCGTTGAACATTGTGGCACTAGCAGGGAGAAATGTTTCACACATTTTCTTCCCCTGTTGAACCAGTCACCAGGCCAGTAAAACTGGGCTCCAATCCTGGACTCCAGGCTGGGCAAAAAACAAAGACACTGTGTGGAAGGCAATGACCCTCTTGAGCCTGATATCTTGTTTACAGCTATTCCTTGTTTTTTCTTCCTGGAGGAGATAGATACTCTTCCACTGCAAGGTGCAGCTTAGTATTTTTCCATTCATTCCTGCAAAGAGGTGACAGCAGCAAGCTCTTAAATATTGAGGTGCTGTTTGTGTGGATGTCCACCTTGAAAGGAATTATGAGTTGTTTGAAATCTACTAGATGTTTATTTTGATGGATATGAGCACCTGCCAGGGAGGATTCCATGTAGTATTAAGTCTCTGAAGCATTTGTTGCAGGAATGAACATGTTTTTGAGACCATAAATTACATCTGCAACTTCGCTGAATAGCAAGGGAAATCAACCTTTCAAGTGATGCCCGGGCATTTTGCGAGTCTAGTCTGGTTCACATCTGTGAATTCAGACCCCCTCTGCTGCCATGTCATGTGTGAATTCCATGGCAGACACTTATATCTTGCCAGCTTAGCACCTTTAATTTTGTGGCAGTACTTTGCATAAGCCTTTAGAGTTTCATATCTTCATACTGTACACTTAGTAAGCCCTAATATTTGTAAGGAGGATGTGAAAGACAATTCAAATTAATTTGAAGCCACAAGAAGTCAAAAACATGTCTTCCCTTATTTTCTTTCCTGTTTGCCTAAGGATTATTTATTGTGTTTGCCTTGATTCCAGCCACTTAATTTTTCCAAACAGATGCAGCTGATTGATTAATGGCATTTCATGTTTAAAGTCAAAAGTGTCAGCAAGACTCTTGCACGCCTGTGTCATTCTCTCCTAGAACAATAGCTTCGGCTGAGAAGTAGGGACTTGTGCCAAGTATTCTTGAGGATAGGAGGTCATGTGCCACTTTTCTGCTAGGAGACAGATATATATATATAAGGACAAGGGGAGGCAGGAGTTTGGGGGCTTGGAGGGCTAACTCTGTTCTAATAATAGGTGGATCACATGGTTGCTAAGTCACCTACAACAAGGCTTAGTTTGTGGAGGTGAATCAAAGTGCCGGGAATTAAGGACATTTCTTCGACTATCCTATGACTATCCTATCCTATAAAAATAGGCCCAGGGAAATACATATGTGATGAAGAAAGCATTGACTGCCTAGGCCAAAACTTGCCAGAGGAGCAGCGGGACTTCATTTCTCTCACCTTCTTTTGTGATTACTCTTCTCTTCCTTTTTAATAACCCTGCATGTAAATATAGCCTACAGGTGATCCAGGTTCTCACCCAGTATGTAATATTAAGTATTTGTGTATAGTAGGGTACAGGGCAGAGCCTCAGCTGTTGGAAACAACAATAGCTTGCCTGATGCCAATTCCCCAATCAGGATTGGCCATATCTGCTTCTCCTGGTGTGGGAATGGGGTGAAGAGTTGCAAATGGAGGATTACGCAGTCGTGCACCACATTGGAAACCTATTGCGTAGTCTAGAGTCAGTAAATAGAAAGCATCTATATTTGTGGATCAAAATGAAACTGGCATAGGCTCCCCTTTGACAGCTGTTTCAAATATAGGGCTCATCACGTTGTAATTCTTTCCCAGTATATGCTTAGAAACATGCAAAACACCAAGAAGCCTGAGACCCTATTGTTCTCTTCTGCACGTTCTGAGTGTTTTGTGTAAATCTATCTTGGGCCTTGAGGGCCAGATTCCTAGATACTGAAGTCAGAGACAAGCTTTGCTGTTTATTGTCAATGGCATTAATCAACAAGTGGAGAGTCCCTTTTTTTCCCCTGACCTTCTGTATATTTTCTGAGCCTCACAGGCTAGGCTTCAGAGGAAACTTCCTCTGAAACTATAAGCCACTAGAGGCCTCCTGAATACTTGAATTGATTTTGCTTCCAGGAAGACAGAGTCTCCTAAAAAGTACATCAGGCTTATAGAGAAAATTATTCCCCTTTTGCCAAGGCGGGCTGACACACAGTGTGGTGAGGGTGAGCAAAAGATAGCACAGCTGAAATGAAGAACAGAAATGCACTTGAAATTCAGCTCTTAAAATACAGCCCATGTAATATTGAGTCACGGTGAATTACTCATTTCTATTTAGCCTTTATCTGTTGCAACCTGATTAGAGAGAGAAACTACATTCCTTTATTCAGGCATGAGGCCAATATTCATATTAGTCATTTTTGGCCGAAATAAATTCTACAAACTTTGGTCAAAATGCTTAATCCAATAATGCAAATGTAGGGACTCTTTAAATAAACCACACCACAGCAATCTCTCTGTTTAATTTTTGTTTACATCCTCACACCTTCTCTCTCTCTTCCTGTAGCTCTTTTTTCTGTTGCACCAGCCTCATTTGTGTTTACCTCTTTTGCATAAGCATCCATTGCAAAACCTCTATGGATATCAGAGATACTTCGATGACACAGTTGATGCTTCCTCTCTGAGCTATGCCAGGTTTGCCCATTGATCCAGGAGCATGTTACTGCTCATTAATGCAAGGTCACCCCTAATTCCCTCCTTCTCCTCTTTACCTCCCAGCCCTCAGGGGGGCAAATACTTGGAGGAGAAACCCATTTGCTTTCTGTGTCAAGAAGCTGGTTGGTAGCTTGCTGCTAATTACTTTGGCTACAATAATTCTTAACCCGATTACAGTGATACAAATTAAAGCACTCTTGGCGAAGGGCAGATAAATCCACATGTCAGACACCAGAGCCTCGGTTTATTTAGGGACATCTCATTTCTTCTGATCTTGTTACCCAGTTTTCCATCTTCTTTGGGTAATCCTAAGTAAATCTTTCTGCAGTGGAAATCAGCACCATACACATAGGCCCAGATTATTAGAGAGGCCTTTGAAATTGTCTCATGAGGTTCATCCTGAAGCCCTTCGGGAAGGTCAGGTTCTGCTGCCCCAAAGGATGAAGAACAACTGGTGATTTTGAGAGCTCCCAGTGGCGCATCTTTGACAGGGCCTAATTTTCAGAGACATGGCCTGCACCCCATCCTTAAAATCAACCTCTGCAATGTGTTTCAGTGTCGATCCACCAAAGGAACTTGCTCTCGCTAAAAATAGTGGTCTATGTAGTTTTGCAGCCTTTGGCCTTTGCTTATGCAAATGGGACAGTAGTCAGATAACCTTGTCTCCAGTACCTTGTGTACAAAAAATTGTTTTGCTTTCTGCATTCCCTGAAAAATGTTATCTTTTTTAAACTCATGTGGGTTGAGAGGCAGAAAGAGGAATTATTTCCTGGATAAATTGGTGTCACCTTCTATAGATAAGCAGCATCTTTCTGCACCTGTTTTCTCTGCTGTGGTGAGGACCCTTTTTATTCAGTTGGTTAATGAGACCATGTTGGCAGGTAGGAAGTTGGACTCCTCTCTCTCATGTGTCAAGCTGGGTCAGTGAAACTGAATTTCTCAAATGCTGTAGTCATGTGCTATAAACTATGAAGTACTTCTGCTAAAATAATGTTTCCAGTATCCTGTGAATAACACACTGATCACTGAATTAGTTCCTCAGTGGGAAGGAAAGTAACAAGATTAAAGAGAAACCTGGGAATGGATTTAGTTCTCTTTTACTTTTTTTACTCTGACATTTATCAAGTTGAACTCCCCACAAGCCAGGACTATATAAATATTGAGTAAAGGCTGCAGGATTTAGCAGTCAGTTCATGTCACATAATTATTAGCCTCTGGCACCATCTTATTCATTTGTAAAGTCACTAACATGAATGTATTGTACCAGATAACAATATTGCCAAGTATTTTATTTAGCAGATCTATTCTGTTGCAGCTTCCTTTCAGAACACCTCAGCTGTACAGTATGCAAAAGCCAGAAAGTACATTTTTTTACAGTAAGGTACTGCTACATGACATTACAGCTGATCTCAGTTTTCTTAGCTATGATATAACCTTCCCTTGCAGTTTCACATCTCTTCTGTGAAATTGCACACTGTTGTTCACACTGAATTACATAAACATAAAAATATTTTGCAAGGGGCTTTGAAAGGGTTGTAGTGAAACTTAACCTTATATTTAGGATTTTCCAATGAAAATACAGTTATACGGTTTATACAGTTCTGGACATATTTCATTGATTCATCTGCATTTTTAGGTAAAATGCACTATACAGATGTAAGGGCATTATATGAATTTTGTGGACTTTCAGGTAATATAAAACTCTCCCCAGACAAGGTTGAACTTGGCATGATAGGAAGTTATCCACTGCTTTGCTGAGAGCCTGTGCTTCCATCTCACATGTGTCTGCATTAGCCCTTTAAACTTCCTGACTCATTTTCAACAGATTTCTTGTTTCAGGTGTTAGGAGTAGAGCTGAATGTTTGAGGCAAAAATCTGTAAAATTTATTCCGAAAATTCGTTGTATGAGCCCACACCTAGTCATGTTAAAGGAAAAAGCCCTACTAACTCCTGTTTTTTGGTGCTGTTGCAGGGCTCCCTGAAAAAGAGCTTGAGGCACCTCTGGGAACAGGTGACTACTACTTGTATATGGCTTTAAGATGCGGGTGTTAAGTTTCGAATTTTAGTTTGAGATATTTGACTCAGCACCCCATTTGCTCTGCAGCAGAGCTCCCAGGAGATATTCCTGTGGGCATTTGCACCCTGCCTAGGGGTGGTCGTGTCCACCTCTTCCCTCTGTGGATTCTGACTAACTCTCAGCTCTCGTCTCTCCAGCAGTTTCCGAATGCTGGTTCTGGTGATGTCAGTGATTTCTTGTGACCTTGCAAAAGCCAGCAGGTTCCTGGGTAGATCAGGACCCATCTCCCAAAGGAAAGTTGAAGGAGGTCAGATATTCCACTCCCATCTCACTGAGCTCGTCCGTCCAACTTCTTTCCTTTTTATCTCTCCCCCCCTTTTTCCTTTTTTTCTCCCCCCCCCCCCCACCCCCCCCGTCCCTTTTTGTTTGGTTTGACCTTGGTCACTGATGACAAGGCTGCTTTTCCTGCCAAACCAATCAATAAGCTAAACAGAGAGAAGATGAGTATTTAGAATATGGGAAGCCAAACTCAAACACAGATAGGTTATCAGCCTAGCCCAGAGCAGACTTCTAAGCAAATATTTCATTAACAAATTTTTCATGGCAACTTGCATGTTAAAAGAAAAAAAAAAAAAAAAAAAAAAAAAAAAGCAACAACAGGAGAGGGAACAGTAAAGGGGATAAAGTGAAAAAACTGGGCTGGAGCCATCGGGCTTAGGCTGTTGCATTGCTGTCTTTGGTTACCAGCACTTTCCACAACACACTGCTGCTCCCTAGAGAGATGGTAAGCAGGAAGGGTGAAGACCTTGCACAAATGGAGCTTTGAGAGCCCACTCTGAGCTGCTGCACCTCGTGCTTTCCTCAGACAGGGAAGGGCTCAGTGTGGCTCTGTGGCCATACCATGTGTTTATGGCGGAGCAACATTCTGGGCACACGCTGCAGTTTGTAACTGCACAATCCTTGCACCTCTGGCAAGACCTGTATACATTTTCTGTTAACAAACAGGAGCCTCAGCCAGTTATATAATTAAGTTCCTGGTTAGCTTAGTAACCTGTAGAAAATGTATTTGCAATATTGCAAAACCTTGTGAAAACATATCCAAAGATCTCACTTTGGCGCGTCTCTCACCCCTTCTGTGTGAGGCACAGCTTTTTCTTGGATGTATTATTGCCCTTCATTTAAAACAATAAACACAAATTAATGCATTTTTGAAGACCAGAATATTTTACAGCATTCTTAGCATAGATTAACAAACCCTCACTTTCATGTGTCATGGGAATGAGGAACAGAGTCTTAACCATATTTTTTTTTCTTGACAGCTATTTTAAAAGGTTGACTGAAGAGCAGGGAAGTTGCTAAATAACTTTTCAAATAATGTAGAGGAGAAAAATGTAGGTCACTAAGCAATAAACTCCCTACATCCTTCTGGCTAAGGAAGAGACTCTGAATCTCCATCCACCTTTTACTAAAATGAGACCAAAATTCAAATCCAACATAAAGCATTACAGCTTTAAGTACTGAAAATATTTATTATTTTTATACCAGTAATCCAATAGCATAATCTCAAGAACATCAGTGCTCCAGGAATGTCTAGGAACACAATGGATTTGCCTTTATTCCTTTATCCAGATGTTTCTATAAAATACTCTGGATACTAGGAATCTGTAGGGGAATTAAAGATTTATTTTTAATACTTGAAAAACTTGAAATTCTAATAACTATGATCCTTTAAAATGTTTTAACTGTGGATGCAACATGCTTTGACTCTTTGATGAGCTTTCCCTGTATCTTTTATCTTGCTTTCCAAATAGTGGGCAACTCTTTTATACAGGCAGCTGCAAGCCAGTCACAGGACACAGACACTTTAGTGCTAGCTGTGAGTGTGAGAATTAAACTATGTGCTGGCTTTTGCTCAAAATTTTATCCTTATTCAGCAAAACTGATTAGATTTTGTCTGTACAGCTCTGTGTAGATATACCTGATCTAGGGAAGGAATCACCAGCATATTAAATAAATCTACATGGGGCAATAGCCACCCCTGCTTATTGAGGACTAACTTTCATTTAGCTGTTGCAGGGTGGAAAGCCTTCCATTGTCATGTTACAGCCTGTAATGCTGTAATTTTACCTCATTTCTGAAATGAGTACACTTTTTTTCTTGTTTTTCATTACAGATACAGTGCTATGCAAATAATTTCTGAGCCTTGACTGCTTATGCACACACTTTATGTTCACCTCCTGAAATAGTCATGTATCTCCCAGAGAGGCAGTGAACACCAGGACCTTTTTCAGGATTCATGTAGGAGATGTTGAAACAACAGAATTTCTGTTGTTTATAAAACACTGTGGATTTAATGACCTATTTAATAACAAGACGGGTCCAATAATCATGCAGGACTTTAGAGGCAGACATCTCTGAAGATACTGTGTTCCAAATAGCAGGTCAGAAACTGATCCTCTGAGGAAATTCAATGTAGAAATTTCACTGTGTGTCAATATCCAATTTCATTTTGGAGTTGCCTATTATTTGTCTACACCCAACAATCTTTAACAAAAGCGCAGCAGTAGCTAGTATTTTATGTAACTGTTCTAAAATATTTCTGGATTTCTATATCTGAGGATAAAGAGATGCTTTTAATGTAAACAGACTGAGGTCAGAAACCAAATATTCACCACAATTTCTTCAGCTTATTTAGTTTACAAATTTAACATGAGTTTGAGTCAATCAGGTTCACTGTTTCTCTTTAACGGCCACTGAGAAATTTAATAGATCTAGAAATGGGATAAAAATTTTAATCAAAAGAGATGAGCAGAACACACACAAAGAAATGCTGGTTCTTGTTTTAAAAGTAGTGTCCTGGCTCCAGCCGTGGACTTGCTTGCAGGAACTGAAGCTCTGAATCAGCCTGAAGCACCGATTTCCTAAAACACAGATTAGTGGCTCACAGTAGTTTCTCAGCCTTAAAATCTGACAATAGATCAATTAGCCAGGTCTTTTGCAAATGGAGAACAATTTGGTAAGAAGTGGCAGGGGGGAGGTGGGAAAGCAAAGAAGAGAGAAAACTGGTTGCAAAACCACAGATACTGACAAGAGGACATGGAGTACTTGGTACGGTTTTCGTGATCTGCAGCAGTTTTCCTTGATGACTTTGGAAACTTTTGTGGGTCTGTTCCTCTCTTCTGAAAACAGTGATAAAAGGCCTACCTTAGAGGAGTGGCACGTGGATGAACCAGATCAGAGCAGGACAGGAATTCCCTTTGTTTGTAGATCCTCTTGAGCAGTGCTGGTGACTGTCTGTGCCTTTCTGATCGGAGGGGTTTGTGGCTAAGAGACAGGCATCGCGTTTGTTGCATTAAACACTTTCTCACTATGACAGGAAGATGCCTTACCTGCATCCGCAACTGCAAATAGGGGCTCTATCTCACAGATTTAAGGTTTGACACTATAAGCTGCTGAGCATAATCCAGCAATTGCTCCTTACTTCAGCACATGGCCATGCTGGTTATGTTGACCTTTGAAAGGATGCCTCCTGCCACGATGCAGTCCCAAGATGCGTCTGTAAGGACCAGAGGCAGTGACATCCATAGGGGTGTGCCTGCAACTCTGCATTGCCACCTCCCCTGTTCCTGGGGAAGATCAGAAAGAGAAGGGCAGCCAGCTGCAGCAAAAGCTGCTCTCTCCCTGCAGCAGGACACCAGGCTTCTCTCAGTTTTCAGGGTGGAGGCAGCCAAAGGCAGGCAACTAAATCTTCCTTCTTTTTTCCCAGCCTACCAGAAGACTATATGGTAAATGCCCAGCTGATGTGTTAGAGTGCCTCCTGAATTCACTTCAGAGTGCTTCTGTTCAAAATGCAGTAAATCATCAAATCCCAGTCTGCCTGCAGACCACACAGTGAATTAAGAATGCTCCTCATGTAATACTGACTCGATCTCATCTTACACATACCCCAAAGCAATAGCAAGGGGGAAATGCTGTGAAGCATTTTTTCCTTTGTTAGTGCCCTCAGGGCTCAATCTGAACTTTGTAAGAGACAAAAAAGAATGGCTGGGGAAAATGGTGAATTTCTGCACGCCATAAGGACCGGAGGAGCTTATGCTGTCATCTGCTTCTGTTGGGAGGGGGTGTGCAGATGTGACAGTGAGCAGGGCTTTTTTAGCCATGCTCAAGTCAAACGTGACCCATATTGCATCTCTTTAAACAACCACCTTCCACTTTTCTCTTACCTTGTTCCAGGAGGCAGGAAGATACTATGTCTGTTGAAGATTTTTTTTTTTTTTTAATGCACTTCTTAGAGTGCTAATAAATTGTGGGGGGTTTTTGCCAGGGTCAGGATTTTCACCTGCTGGACCCCGGCCCCCACAGGTTTTGTTTGTTTGTTTGTTATTTTCCTTCCCAGATTCATTTATTTTGTAGCTATTTCATTACTTGAACCTATTCTTTGCAGATTTGTCTCTCCCCTACCCAGCTGAATGGAGAGTGAAGCCTTTGAGGTAGGGATTATATTCCTTCTTGCATTTAGGTACAAGTGGCTGGAGTTCCCAGAAAAGGGCTACCATAAACCACATCAATAAAAATGATTATTGGGAATAGCTGCAGCATGATATCTCATGTGGAAGCTCTAGGAAAGAAAGGGTAGACAGGCTTCCAGGAAATTATTCCTTATGAAAAATCTGTGTTATTTGGTAGTAGAAAACACTACAAACATGAATGAAAGTTTGTTCAAATTGTCATCTGTCTGTATGAGAGTGTTTCAAGACTTAAACCACAAGGGACAGGATTAAGTTTCTGAATTCAATGTATCAGTATTTATTTGAAGCCTGAAAATTTGGTTTCTAAATTTTTTTCTATTTTATATAGAATTTTCTGTGTCACAGAAAAAAAAAAAAAGGATAGGAAGAAGGAAGGAGATAAAAATTATTCTAAAGCTGAAAAATTAGTTGATACTGTGCTGTCTACCATGTGTGGTAAAAAACTTTACTACTCTTGCAAAGATTTCCTTACGTGATGAACTTCTTTTGTTCTGAGCCATTTCACTGAACTCAAAATATGTCAAAAGGTCTGTGTTATCTCTATAGGAGTAGGGCCTTAATTGCAACATACATTTACAAGAGTTGGGATATTTTTACTGCTTGTACTCTATGTGCCCATCTATAAAACATGTAATAATCTTACAATAAGTTTTGTGGTTTAACCTCAGCTGACAACTAACTACCACTCAGCTGCTCACTCCTCCCCCTCCCCAGAATAGGGAGAGGAATCAGAGAAAAAAAAAAGTAAAATTCATGTGTTGAGATAAGAACAATTAAATGGTTTCAACAAAGTAAAATATAATAATACTACTAATAATATTGATAATAACAGTAACAATAATAATAGTAATGAGAATAAGAGTGAGACATAAAACTCCAGAGAAACAAGAGATCTATGACACAATTTCTTGCCTCCCACTGACTGATGCCCAGCCTGTCCCAGAGCAGTGACCAGCAGCTCCTGACCAACTCCCACCAGTTGTTATAGCCAGGGCTGTGGTTTGTATGTGTGAGCAGTATTTATCAAAGAAAATTTTATCTGAAAAGAAAAACAGTCTCTATTATATCAGAAAATACTTAGTAAATATCCAATCACTTTCATGATAGCTAGTCCCTCTATCAGGCCTGAAGCAGCTGCAGGCAGTGGGTGCTGCTTGTTCCTTACAGGCCCTCATGGGAGACTCCCAGTCTTCACAGCAGCTCTGGTTGCTGTATCTTGTATGTGGAGCTGGAGGAGATGAAAGGAGCATCACCTCCAGGGACGGTGGGGTGAACTGCCCTTTGTGCAAGTCCATGTCTGCTGCCTTGCTCAGCAGTTCCCAGATCACATAATCGACACAGCTGCTTTCAGTGGGAGTGAGTGGAGATAAAAATCTAGATTTATAACAATTTTTTTCTTTTAATTTTATGCTCTAAATGTCTGGACATCACTGCTGAAAATGATGCAGACTCAAAGACATGTTAAAATTTCATTTCAATGACTTCTCATTTCAGCTGAGACAAGGTGATCTGAAGTACTTCAGGACAGCTCACAGGAGGCAGCCTTGGCCCAGCAAACTTGTTTTCCTCCACTTTGGCAATGCAAACAAGGCACTGGGTGTGCATCTCCTTGATAGACTGATGGGGTTAGCTGATATGTTGTCCACTTTGCCACATCCTCACATGTGGAGAGAGTACAGCAGTCCCACAAAGGGCAGTGCAGTGATGTGTTCCAGTCTGGTGATTCTCCTCTGGCTGAAGACACCCTCAGCCCACAAGGGGCTTCCACTTCCAGTCTGAGCTCTGTTGATCCTAGGCTTGAGAAAGGCATGAAATTGGCTGAGAGCTTGGTATACCCAGAGTTACATGGTCACAATAGTATTGCATGTCCTAAGTTTTTCTTTTGGGTTTGCAGGTGATTTTCCAAAATTTCAGTGTGCGTTTCAGAAGTCTGTGGGAGGAGCTGAATGAAAAGTAATAGAGACGACAAGAACATTGACGAGAAACTGAAAATGTGCAGAACTGAAATTAATATATACCCAAGGGCCATCTGATATGCAGGCTTGAAAGAAATACATTCATACTATGATGAACAAGCCCACCCTCAATTAATCAAGTGTAAGAAAGAGGCATACGTGAGGTACTAAACATCAAGTACAGGGGCTGACCAGAAAGATTACAATGTGAAGTTCAGAAAGTAATAAAACATATGAGAAAAGGTAGAGAATGAAAAAAAAAGATTGCACTGGAGGTTGTGAAAAATTATGATTTTTTCAAGTACACAAGAAAAAAGTGGCCTGTGAAAGAGACAGAAGGGCCTTTAAGACATGTCAGAGAAAAATTATTGAAAGGAAATTCAGGTATTGCTTAAAATATTTGATGCACTTCTTGATGCTCTTGTGCTCTGAAAAGAAGGTAATGGTGGCAGACACAGGTGTCAGAAACAAGTATAAATTTCCCAAGGGAGGAGAAAGAAACACTAAAGGAAAGCAGAATCATGCCAGAACAGGTTATTAAGAAATTAGAATATCTGAAGATTTGAAAAATAACTTTTTCAGATGGGAAGTAGTCTGTTTTCAGAAGAAAACATCAAGAAAGGTAGGATAACCCCAGGCAGGCACATTTACAACCCTGTTTGTATGAAAATACATGGCTAAGGAGAGAACTGAGAGGCTACAGATTTCCGGCTTCCATGGATCCCAAGGGCTCTGTGGACTTTATGGGAAGGGTCTGGTGGCATAAAGCTTGTCACCTTGCTGTGGATTGCATCAAAAGTGCTCACATAAAACAAAACAAAACAAAAACCAAAGCAAAAAAAGTGGCATATAATGTTGGAGTCAGCTTCTTAAAGCAGTATTTCTGTTCTGGGGATTATGGACTCTGTAACAAACTGGACTTCAATTACTTGGCAGCATCCTTAGTCCTGCAGCCTTCTGGTGAAGCAGCCTGCAGTTCAATAGCAGATTTGTTTAAATTAAATTTATATAAAAGTTTACTCAACTAAGTACCTAAATGAATAAAACAATTAGTATTATTTATTTTGATACTGAAGTCAATTTAATTGATGCTATTTTCCTGACGTTCACTCCCTGCTTGGTTCAGCGCTGTAACAACAATGCAGAACTGCATTGTAGGAGTTGCCATGGGGAAGCTGAAGTCCTTGGCAGTTGGGTAGGGGACAGTTGGAGCTTTTGGCACCTGGGAAGGCATGGGAGGCAGCTTGGGATTGTGGAGTAAATGCATTGGCTCTATGCTTCTGCTAAAATGATCATCAGTGGAATCATTAATAATGTTGGGATTTAAATTGTCAATTTTTCTTTCAGCATTAACACACCAGTGAGGGGAATGGGTCTGTCCACACCTCTCAAAGATACAGTTTCCAGCTCTCTGCCATGTCAGATAACTATTGGTTTATGGTCCATTAACATGTTCAAGGTTATCTTCACAAGCATGGTGCTCAGCAAGATAACATGGAAGTTTTACTTCAGAAACACAGTTGTGCAGCTAGGGAAAGATGCTTTGGCATTTTCCACATTACCAATACCATGGGCTACAGGAAATTCAGCTGGTACTTCACAAATATGTCTAGGGAAGATCTGGAAAATTGCATGTCTATGGGTTTGATTGATTGTAGCAGCTGGAAGAGAAAAGGATCATAAATCAAGGTCTAAAGGAAGGAAAAAGACTAAGAGAGTTGTGATATTACAGCAGCTGTCGTCTTGTAGGTTCATAGAAGAGATCACCTACTGGAATTTTTAAGGGGAGGTATGAAAGACTGGCAGAGGAAAGACCTGGATACAACTCATGTGATCCTCAAGAAACCTTTTTGATCTGCTATCACACAAAAGATGGCTTCTTAGGTTGGTAGGCAGGTTTGGATGTGAGGTACATCAGTGGATAAAGAACTAGTGTGGATATCAAAGAAAGCATTTGCAAATGGATGCAATCTAGGTCAAAGGGGAGATTGGACAGAGTGAAATGAAACCAGAATAGGTGGATTAGGTATCATAAGAGGGATGGGGGGAGGCAGAGGAAATGACCAGCACTGATGTACTAATCAGTAAGGAAAAAAGAGTCAGGATGTTACAGGGATTGTTCACAAGCCTTTGAAAATGTTGCATGAAGAAATTTCTTGGGAAATTCAAATGCCATGACAGCCTCTTCTTCCTCCAGACCATTTCCCCTCCCTGGTGTTATCAAGAATGGGCCGAGAAACACTGCTGCTGGAAGGAGCAAAGTTGGAGAGGGCTCAAAACAGGCAGGAAGTGATAAGATGTCTTTCTCCACACTGGAGAAAACAAGAGCATCAGCTGGACTGCTGGTAATTACAAGACAGTGGTTTGAATGGTTGTGGTAAAAATATAACCTCAGATATATAGAAAAGTTCATCCATGTTTCTGTGTCTAACTAAAACTTTCCTTTAAAAATTTCATATTTTTTTTCTTTGGCTTTCCTCACTGTTTAAATTGGTTTAATATGTGTTTCAGATCAGCCTTTAAAGAACACAGTGGTAATTCTATGACAAAAAAATTCAGAATTTTAATATTTATCCTTTTTATTGCAGTAATGTTACAGAGGGCATACTAATTTTTTGCATGATTACTGTCCAGAATTAAAAATCAGGTTATTTGAAGTAATCTGAAGAGAAATAAACTGAAGTGTCTGGTTTTGCTGGCAATCGCAAGCAACATGTATCTAGGTTGTCTACATCTTTGGGCCTCAGGAATTCTTTCTCAGGGAGTGCCATCCCCTTAGCAGGGCATCACCCATCACCTCTGCAGGCTGACAGCCCTGGCTATCTTCTTCAAGACGGGCACATAAGAATGCTAAGATAAGGTCCCCATGTTTTCAGAAGTAGACAGTGAAGTAATCTGATCTGTGACAGATTCAGTGTCAAATGTTCTGAGCCTGGACAAGTTCATTATGTGTCTTGGAGCATGTTGGAGCTCTGTGAGTGTTGGAAGAATGACTCACTTAATTAAGATTTCACACACAGCTTTTGGAAGTTTGATCCTGAAAAAGTCTCATATGTTGCTTCATGGTGATTGTTCCCTTGGGTTTGTGAGATGATTTCTCAGCTTGTGCAAGCTGATGAAATGTTGTTGAGTTTAGTAAAACTTTATAGCAACCAAAGACCTGGTGTATGTTCTTCCTATTCCCTGTAAAAAGATGGTTTTGGTTTAAAATGTAACAAAGCAGCCATGTGAAAATAGTGGCCTTGTACTCATCGTAGTGAAAACAGGAGGACTCCAAATTGCAGGAGGACTACTTAGGTCTCGTGTGGCTGAATCTGTTGGTCAACATCCAAAGCAGCTGTGCAAGAGTGAGCAGGTCTGTCTTGGGTCTCCAAGTCAGTGCAGATCCCAGGAAAGGTCTGAGCAGTGGAAATCATATCATTGCTGAGATTCTTACTAGCAGAGAGATGGCAGATAGATTTTCAAGTCTCAGGATGATATGGCAGAGTTGGCAGTTGGGAAAATCATAATTAGATCTGTGAACAGAACAGAATCTTGTAAGGAAGGTGCACAAAGAGAAAAGATTTTACAGAATTCCTCATTACTGTTTTTCAGAAGGCTAGATGCATTGTATTAAGCAAAAGTGAATAAATCTATTTTAGCATCCTAATATTGTTCAGATACCAGTTGCTATTCCTAACATTGCTGAGTAATATTTTGACTTCACTCCAGGGCTAACAAATAGTTGCATTACAATTCTGATATGCCGTATCTTGAAATCTGTTATGACTGTTGCTGCTGGCTGGGTTGGGAAGAAAGGTGATGTATGTTCATTAACTTGTGTGCTAACGGTTGTTGCATGCCACACACCTCAGAGGCTGCTGCGAGCAGGTGAAGAAGGCTTGAAAGGTGGGGGAAGGGACCAAGCACACACGTCTGTCCCATTCCTGCTGGAGTGGAGCACTCCAAGCTCACCATAAGGAAGTTACAGTTGTGCCCTAAGACAGCTCAAAGGTTCGATTAGCTCAGAGCTGCAGGAGTACTTAGGATTTTCAGTTCTTAGTTCAAGCACCCTCAAAAGATAGGAAGTATTGTTTTAGGTCAGATGATAAGAGATATTTTCAAAATAAGACATTAAAAAATAACCCCTCCCCCATTTGAGACTTTTTGTATTAATGAATACTTTTGATTTACTCAAAACTGCATTTCTCAGTGAACAAATTATTAATTGAAAAATTCTGTCCATTCCAAAATGTCCTGAATCTGATGTAAAATACTGTTAGTAGAATAAATAATTTCATGCTTCTTGACCTGTAAAGCCATTCAGGAGACTATCAGTAAAGTCTTAAGTACTCCCATGTCATTATAAAGGCTAAAGAAATATATTTTGGTACTGGGGATAAGTATTAGAGGGATACTGGGAAGCTGCTAGTCTGTTTAACATCTGTCTTACAAATAAGCTTCATATGCTCTCTTTCTAAATTCTTCTCATTTAATTTGCAAAAATAATCAAGAAGGAACATTTGCTGTCTTTGGACCAAATCTTGAGGCCTTATTCAGGCAAATGCTGACTGAATAATTAGTGATCTTTCCAGCAGAAGGAATATCCAACTGACTGCAGAGTATACAGAACAGCTTGACATGGTTTAGGCTATAGCATCATCACCCATTGCTCTGAACACAAGGGGATCTGCCTGGGTAAAAAACCACTCAAAATTAACTTACAGTTTGGCTTATTGCCCTTTAATAGGATCCTTGCAAAGTAGTAATTGAAGAAGTGGTATCTTCCAGGGATGATTATGCAATGCCATAATATAATGAGCTTTTTTCATTAAAGAATATACTAAATGTAAACATGGCCACTGCATGTTCCCCACAATATTTTTCAGCTCCCAAACACCCTTTACTGGTGGGGCAGAGGCTTGTGCCCTGTTTCCCTGTTAGATGAGGAGAAATGCCAAACAGTGAACCTTCCTTCGGGCTCTCCTCGGCCCTGCACCTTTGGAGCTGCCAGATGGTGAGTTCAGAGGGAGCAGGACCCCAGTTAATGCAGCTGCCCCTAATCTTTCTTCAGCCCTGTATCACCTCCCTCATTTCCCGTTCCCCTCTGAGTTTTTGCTTTTCTACTTGTTCTGGTTGCTTGTACCCTGGACAGCCCCAGGCTGCAGTGAGCCTGGGTCCTCTAGAAATTTAACAGGATGAAATCCCTCTTACCTCTGAGGTACCCATGAGTCTGTGCCTTTCTTGTCCCTTGTGTTTTCTTTGCTGTATACTCTGGACTGTGTTTGGAGGACGTGCTTGTCCCAGGCTGTAACAGACAGGCTGATTCATGAAACTTCAACACAAAAGAATCCCAATGCTCTAAATCCATTAGATGAATAAGACAAAAGACTAAGCAAAGAAAATACATTAGGAAATAGAAAAGAATGGACACTGCTTGCACATTTTGCCTGCTAACTTGAAAAAACATGAAGAAAGAAACCGTGAAAAGAAATTCAACTCTTTTTCTTACTTGTACTCTTTTAATTATGCTGTCTCTTGTGTAGCTATATTGTCCTTACAAATGCTTTTACTGATGTTCAAGCAATGTCCCTGAGTTCCCCCTAGCTTTTGTAATTTCACCTTGGCTCCTTTTTGTGTCTTTGCACTCCTTCCCTTTGTTTTTCCTCTCCACCTACCTTTTATTTTTCTCCTTTTCACTCTTCTACTATGCTTCAATCAATACCAGGAAACAAAACTTTTTTTCTAAGAATCAGAGCACACTCTGATCACTGCCACATATGGATATCTTCCTTTCAGGAGGTTTGCTTGGCCAGGTGAACATCTGTTCCTTAGTATTCTTATGACTAAACAGCAATAATTCTGACAGAGTGAGCTTAAGATGACAGCTTAACTACTTTCACGCAAGAACTTAATCATTCTTTCTTATCTGACTCCCCCTCCTGGATTTGCACGCATGCACGTGCACACACACACACACACACACATACACACTTTCTTGTCTTGGCTATTAGACCGAATTTCACTCTGGAAAATGAATCTGCCTCTCTCTTTTCTGATTCAAATGAAATCTTTGTTCATTTTTGTTCAATTTTATAGTGTTTTTTTGTTTATTTGTTTGTTCGTTGGGATTTTGTTTGTTTGTTTGGTTGGTTTTTATTTTTGTTTTTGTTATTTTTTATTGCTGCTTGTTTATTTATTAGGTAAAGAGGTTTGATGTGAAAGAGATTTGGAGTGACCCCTGTGTCCTCTCTCAGGTGAACTCTGTGTTTCCTGGCTGCACAATCCCTCTCCAGCCCTCTCAACATGCTCTCCATAGTGAGACAGCTCCTCGGCAGTGTTGGAGGGACCCCCCCCTCCCCGTGCCCCTCTGCTTGCTGCCTGCAGGTTTCCTACAGCAGTCCCTGCTGGTTTGACTCTGTTGCCTTTGCTTGGCAAAGTCATTCGGGCAGTGATTCTGAACAGGTCGTGGAGGGAGCTGACAAAGGATATTAAAGAGAATGTACCTGGGTTTTTATCTGTGCGCTTCCTTCGAGGCAGAGCGGAGCCTCACCTCCCTCACTAAAATCTGGGAAGCCCATCCACAGATGGTACTGGATTTGTACTTTGTTGCACTCAGACTGAGTGGAAAAGGGTGTGTAATGAAGAATAAGAGGTGGGCATGTGAAAAATATAGTACACTTCTGATATTATGGCTGCGGCTGCCTAGTGGCCCTCAGATAGCATAAACTTGAGTAAGCAGCACATCCCTGGCCCTTTAGCAAGACCAGGATTAGTCCAGGCAAGGCCTGGGCCATCATTTTGCAGGGGCTTTGCAATAACAACTGAAAATGGCACAGATTCATCCTGCTGCTGGGAAAGAGGACATGGCATGAGAATCTCATGCCTCGTGGTAGGTCTGCTGCTTGTTTCTGACTTGACCTGTGTGTGGGGCATGAAGCACTAGTGCCTGCCACTCTGCCTTTCCCTGCCTGGAAAAATGGCTCTCATCCCTCAGTAAGCCTAAGTTGTGCCCGTGACTTGCTTCTCTTCAGGTACAAGTCCTGTGAACATGTGAAAACTAGTCAGGGAAAGGAGTTATTTTTAATGCAGGAAAAGGGTGTGCACAAATAAAATGCAGTTAAAAGCTGCCGACACGGGAGTGCCCTTTTCCTTTGAAGACCAGGACTGGAAATGGGTAGAGCAGACATGGAAAAGCAAGAGAGCACAAGAAACAGAGCAGGATGCAAAGTGAACAGGACGAGAGAGTTGACAAGTTGTCACTTTCGTTTGCGTCGGCCAAGGAGGAAACGTGCAGCCACCCCCTCCCTGCACGGCACACTTGATGTATCTCAAGGCATGACAATATGGCTCTGTTTGTTCTGCTCTGGGGGAGGGGGACAGTTTATTTTCTTAAGACTGTTAAGTCCTTCTAAGTACCACTATCAGCATTCTATGATTGAAAGTGACAAACAGAAGCAACCCTATTTAAAAACTGCCACTTCGAATTAGTGGAAGTATCATCTTAAGTTTTACAATATTTTACTGCTCCATTTTTGCACTCTTTTACATAAGGACGGCCAAATAAATATCCCAATGACTTGTATTTGCCAGAATTCCTCCCCATGATCCCGCCCCATTAGCAGCTACCTTATGAACGCTGTGCTAAACAGAAAGTGACAGCAGCTGACAGCGCAGCCAGGGCCAAATTATCAAACGTCTGAAGTTGCGTCCATGTGGCCATGCACAGGCTGAGGCTTCCACAGGCAAAGCAGATAACTGCGTACAAACAGGTGCTCACACGTGCGAAGACGTTCTGGACAGACTCTGCTTCCCAAGCCTGCTGGGGAAGGCTGTATCTCAGAGAGTTTGGTACCTGTGGGTCGCTGGGCTTAGAAGAACAGATTTTTGACATGGTGAGAGGTATTGCCCATAAAGAAGGAAATGGTTTTTCACAGTTTAGCTTTAAATTGCGAATGTAGTGTTTAAACTCTGAATGTAGACTGCCCAAAGAGTCAACAGGGATAAAAAGAGGCTTCAAGCAGTGCTGTAAGCATGTGCCAGTTCAACTGAGGCACTCTGAGTTGCTCCTGGGTGTGCATGGTCTGTAGGTGCCCAATCTAGCTGTTTAAATTTGCAGCTCCAAAAGCTTCTTCCCCACCCCAATCCCACCACTGGCATAGCTGCAAGTCCAGCTCACCTAAGTCCTGGTGGCTGCAAGACATCAGCCTCCAGCATATGAGATGTGAGCTGCATTGTACTGTGCAAATGCAGTGTGATAAAAAGCTTGAGTTTCCACCTCAGATCTCCCCTTGTCTTCAGTGCTGTCTGGGAATCATATTACAAACTTCTGCCTTATCCTGTTTAACAGGAAATATCCATTTCTCATAATTTGTGTATCCCCTTCCCTCGGGAACTGCTGCTATTTCCACTGTGCAGAAGGCTTTCCAGGCAGGCTGGCAGGAGGCGTGAACCTCAGGCTTTGTTGGGCTCCGTGTCTGTGGGGAAGGAGAGGATGAGGGGAGGCACGGGGAGTTGAAATGCTTCTTGTGGAGCTGTCAACTACTGCAGTGGGCCAAGGTGCAGTGTGAGTCTGAAGCCTGTGCATAGAAGCCTTCCCAATTGTTTGAAGGGAGTAAGGCATTTTGGCTTTCCAAACAAAGCTGCTTTTGAAATCTTTGATCTTTCTTTTCTATTCTTTGTTTTTCATAAGGAAGGACATAGACAAAATAATGCAGACAAAGCAGGTTATTTGTAAGCCAGCTTGAGTACCCATTAAATCTTAAAGGCTGTATTATTCTGACTTTCAATACCAATGCACAAATAGCTATTCTTTTTTTCCCATGGATCTTCCATATGGCCAGATGAACAGGCTGACTGCATGGTGAGCAGCAAAAAGAACAGCTGACATATAGTTTGCAACCATGCTGCAACATCTGGGCAGAATTTGGTCAACTGCATGCCCGATAATAGTTTTTACATTCAGTCAGAGAGATTCCTTTTTATGGGATCGTGTAAAGAGGTAAAGAATATATTAATATCAGCTTTGAAGTGTACAATGAGTGGTGTGTTATAGCAGCAAAACAGCCCAGCCTATGTGCTACAATACACAGAACATTGAATTGGGAGGTACAAAATGAATCTTCTCTGCCTCTTTTAGTACCTTCCTGTGGGGTCTTAAATAAATAATTTACTCCTGCTTTTTAGCCTCTCTTTCCCCTCCTCCCCTGCTCCTGTTTATTTTGTTTGCCTTGCTGGTTAGTCTGTGTACTCCTCCATGAGCAGTTGATTGTCATCATTCACAGTGATGACCCGCTCTCACAATTATGGCCTAAAAAGGCATTTATGTCTCACTGGTCAAAGCCTACAGTTTTCTCTTTGCTATTCACCCCTGCAGATGGCATAAAAAGGGTACCTTCGTCTGTTACTTGTGGAGATCAAGCAAAGCAATTGTTAAAGGTCACTACCTAGCATTTCTGGTGGGACTGCTGCAGGAATATGGGACCACAGAGAGAGGAAAAGAAATACCTGGATGAGGCATACCTGGAGTTGTACGTGTGCTAATACAGAGAAAAGACAGTCCACTGAGCAACTTCTCTCCTTCCATCCAGATGAAGAAAAAACACTGTGGCAAATGTCACAGTGAGCACTCATTTCTGTCCAAATGCTGCCAGTGCAGCAGCATTTCAGCAGGAGCAGTTACAGCTTGCAGTGTGTCCCATATGTAACCTGGGAAGGTGAACTTGCTGTTTCCCTTCTCTTTTATTAAATATGAGGAGGGCAGCTGGTGCATGGAGCTGTTTCTGAGAGTCTCTCCCTGGGCTGGCTGTCCCCTGGTTAGATGAAGGAATGTCCCAAAGCGCCGCAGATGCCTTGCGAGGTGTGGTTTCACAGCCCCAGCTGAATCAGCGTTCAGCTCTGCGGGTTTGCACATGGAGGAAGGCTCCATATGGTGTGTGAATGGCATCCCAGCACAGCCCCTCCCACCCAGGTGCAGAGCCCAAAGCCGGGAGGTGGTGTTGGGGAGGGGGTGGTCTGCAGGAGAGGGGAGTATGCCAGGGAGACAGCACTACCCCGTCTGTGCTCCCTGGGCCAGGATCCACAGATCCTGGCTCCCCTCTGCCTCTTATAGCTCTTGGCCCAATGTTTTGTCCTCATTTTGCTTGTTCTGTAGCAACAGTTTCTTAGCAAACACCATTCTCAGAGTGGTGCTGATATTAATTGATGAGGCTGGTGCTCAGAGTTGTCTTGGCATGGTAAAGCACTATCTAAGTAGAAAAATAAACAGCCATGTTCACTCCAGTTCCTTTCAGAAAATGGAAAAATAAATCATTGCCTTCCAGATGGAAATGCACAAAATCATCAGTAGAAAAATATCTTAAAGCTCCTAAGAAAGCTCTGAGAAGGGAGGATGAACAGCCCTAGTTTTCTGGGGATTTTGTTTCCATTAAACAAAGAACTACTGCTTCTCTGATGTTGTGCTTTGAACAGAAGAGTTCAGGGCTTCAGATAGGGCATAACATTTTAGGAGTTTAATATCCTTTCAGAAAGAAAAATCCCTGTCTGCTGAGGAAAAATGATGATTTGTCTTGCAAATGATTCTTTTTTCTTTGAAAATGCAGCAATGGGAGACTGTCTCATATTTAAATGTTTCCTTCATTCGTTTTTACTGACCTGACATAAAATATTTTGCTTTTAACAAGCCTTTTGCCACTGGCTCAGGCTGTGTGAGGGACACTGTTCTTACTGTAATGGAGAGGACAATTACATAGGGTTCAGTTTTAACAACAATGAAAGTAACATTTGCGATCAAAAGTTTCTTGAGGAGACGTCTACTGGACAGCATTATTGCCAATATTGAGCAATGTGGTTTGGATGCTTTTTCTTTAAGTATAGGAACTCCTTCAAATTAATTTTATGAGTTTAAGAAATATATGTTATTTCCTTAAATGTAGCCTAGATTAACTATTTTTCTAGTATATGACATTAAATATGAGCAATGCATTTTAGAATTAGTACATAAATGATCAATAAAAAAGAGCAAACCAAAACCATAACCTGAAATGCAAAGATTCTTTGAGACTTGTTACATTCATTTTTCTCTTTCATGTCTGAAGTGAAAATGAATTGTTTTAAAAGACCTTGAGGACCCGATACAGTAAGCTTTGAAATAATGGACTGCATATTCATTTTAAAGAAACTCAGTAGCAGTTTTATAGGGGTCTTCAAAGCAGAGTTTATAAATATTTCATGCTTTGGTTTTCTATGACATTTCTCTAAATAATAATGTAGAAGACCCTTCACTCTTCCTTTTTGTTTCAAGGATATAATTTCTTTAGTTTCAAATGTTCTCCCCTAAAAAAGATGCCATTAATATTTTCACTTAGCATTTCCCTGTTAATTTAAAATTCTCTGACAACTGAAATACGGCTCCATGTGTGAAATGTGAGCCATTATTTGTTCAGACTCAGAGGAAGCTCCTGATTGAAATTTTGGGTGAAAACAGGAGACAACTCAAAGCTAGCACAAGCGGCTGGTCTTCTTTGTTTTTCAGAATAGTCTTCCAGCGAGGAAAACTGGTGTGATTCTCAGGATCAGCTGTTTATCACTATGGGTAATCCAGTGTGTGTACAGGCGAAGTAGTGCCAGGCTAAGTAGAAATTGAGACAATAGAGTCTACACATTGTCAAAAACCAAATTATTTCAGATTGTGAGATGGCTTATCAGCAAAGACCTGTGCAGTTGTATTTAAGAGTACAAGGTGTGCAGGAATTAGAAACTTTTTCTGAACAGGTCTCTGAAGGCAAGGTGAGAGGCAATTAACAGGTATCTCCCTTTTACTGCTCTTTCAGAGGCATCAGCGTCAAGGTAAAGTACGAAGTAGTAGGTGTTGTACATGTCCTGATAAAAGTTCAGAATAATTTTGTGATGTAAAATGAAAGCAATTGTTAGAAGAAATGTTATGGAAATTGCCCTTTGTTACATTATTTGACAATAATTAAAAGAGAAGCCAAGTGCTGATAGCTTAACAGAGAAAATATTTTCATACTTATCTAATCTGTGTTTTTAAGTAGGGACAGACAAACTCATTTTGCCTAGTTTCAAACCCACTCAAACACTATTCAGCAAAGCACTTATGGTCATATTTTCAAAGCTTGAGATCTTTTCTTTCCCCCACAATGGTATCACTGCTGATATTCAGTGAGAAAGTTCACATGATTTTATAAATGAATTTTGGGAGCATCTGAGTCTGAAAGTTCTATGAAAGTCTGAATTATAACTGTCTGGCTGTCTCCTTTCATCCCTCAGCCTGTCCTTTCCTCTCCTTAAAGCAGCTGGCATACAGGTTGGTAGGAAGTTGTCTATCCAGCACAAAAATTGCATGGATTGAACAGAATATAGACTGCTCCTGGATTCCCCATTGGGTCTCTGTCTAGCCAATTTTATCAGGCAAATCTGTGTGCTCAGCTCAGGTTTCTTGGTACCTTTTTTTGTTTCAAGATGAAGCTAAGATTGGTTGGATGTCTGAGAATCTGCAGGGTTTTGATCCAGAGTGGAAAAGACAAAACACTCTCAAAGGCTTTCCCTGTTGGGCTGAAAAGGAACTTCAGCATGCAAACCTGCTTTTTTTTTTTTTTTTTTTTTAACTGACTTTATTAGACCAAGTGCAGTGGCCAGCAAAAAAAAGCCCAAAAGCTGTGAAAGAACTAATCAGTTCTAACATGTGGTAAGAATGACCTCAAATGTACGAAGGTACTATTTGTACCAGCACTTTTGTATGCATGAGCTGGGGACCAGAGTGGGTTTTGGCTGCAAAACAGAGGCAAGAGGTGTGATAAGGGACAGTATCTACTTATTATTATGAGGTGGAAGACAGGATTAATAGAGTCAAAATACAGGTTGTTCCATATCAGTTGTCAGCTTTGAAGAGTTAGTATATACCCTGTTTTTATTTGTGACTCCACTTTAAGCATATATGTCAACACAGAGTGCAGGTGGAAAGGGGAAAAAAAAGCAAAAATAACTCTTCAGCACTTTGGGGGTGCTCTAAGGCTGTTCTGTCCTGTTTCATACTTGCAAATTGCTTTAGAGCTGCTACTGGTATAAATACACTACTGTGATACTGTGAGCTGACAGACAAAAGCAAGCACTGCTTTCTAGTCATTTGTCCTTCTTAGCTCAAACAAGACAGAAAATTAGAGTGAAAGAAGGCCAATCAGAAGACAAAGATGTGAAAAACTGTTGCATGACTGCACAGTGAGAGCAGATGGCTGCATGAACTGTCTCTCCATACACATGAGCACATGGATAATGAAATAAGATCCACACTCATCATCTCTCTGCAATGTCCACTGTGTCACACCGAGCCTGTGACCAAGTATTAAAGATCAAATAGACGCCTTTTGTCAGAATGATGATTAACACGCAGGCTTTGCTCAGTCCTCTTCCTCCTACACATAGTTTGGAAATCTATGATGATTTGTCCAAAAATGAATTGTCTGTTGATGACCCATGTTAGCTGTAAGTCAGGAGTGCTAAAGAGGTTGGTACATACAGTTTTCTGTGGGAAGAATTCTGTGCAATCTCTGTCATCCAAACCAACACTGTAGACTTTTTGGCTGTTCTCTCATACCTTCTGTTATGACTTTATGTCTGTTCCTATTGCACTGTTTTCCCTGGAGTCTAAGGCAGCTGTAGCTACTTGTACCACACTTTGATTTCATCCTCCATTCACATTCTTTCACTCACATAAAAACAACCACTTCATATTTAATCCAAAGTAAAATAGAAATTAAGTACTAGAACTGAGAAGTATTTTGGCATTCTTGGTTCTGGGAAATTGCTTTACAGCCACTTGTTCTTGGCTGAGACAGAGCTGAGACAAGAAATGGGAAACAATGATGGGACTATGAAGGATTTAATGAACTGTTTAGCCAATACCCAATTCTCACAAACATTTCCTCATCTGACAGTATTTTTCTGCCCTATTACTTGAGTTTGTACTGCTACCGTGTATCATTCCCTGGAGCACTGTGGCGCTTCCAGGCCAGGTTTCACACTATTAACCATTGAGTCTTTCCAACACTGTACCTTTAAAGTACAACCAGCAGTGCTGGCCATCTCCAAGATCAGATAGCCAATGGCTGAAGTTGCAAGGTGTTTTCTTCATCCAGGAACTTCAGACTGCCACCTTTAGAAGTTTTAATGTCAGAAGTCTTTTAAGCAACGTATTGGGCTGTAAGAGTGAGGTCCAAGTTACTGACTTTGCTGTACGTGAATAGTCTTACAATTCTGAGTGGACACCTCAGCTCTTAACAGTATATGTTGTGTTGAAATTAAATATGAGAAGATATTCCCTAAATCTCATGTCTGCTTTATCTAAACCAAGTCCCTGGCTAGGACTCTGATATGACCAGGGAATTTTAAAGCCATGTTCCTTTATTCCTCCAGTCAAGTGAATATCAGTGTCTTCCATGTGCAGTAAAACAGCTTTAACAGAGTATCCCCAGCATCCCAGCTTGCTTTATGGACCACTGGTCAGCAGAAAGCTGTGGCAATGAAAATGTATAGGTTTAAGTCACTGCAAGCAGATGGAAGATATGAGGTCCCATCTTTCATACACCAAATTGACTTCTCTACTTAGGTATTTATCTCCCCTCGTGACTCTAGATATTGGAGTGCAACAAATGCTTGAGCCCCTACAATCTTCAGAACTGAAGTGGATTTTTCCCTTTTTAAAAATATCATTGTTATGCAATCTGTGTCCTCCCACACTTTCTTTCTGGATAGCTTTTAAAACCAGAACAGGAATCACATCACATACTTTCTCCTTCCTGAGAGGGTATTGCCTGGAGCAAACCCAAAATCCTCTGATTGAGGGAAAAACAGGTTAACAGGAATAGTGGATGCATAATGCTGGAATGAAAGTTTTCAGCTTGATTTAGCATTCCCTCCAGGGTTTATAGAGACTAGTTCTTTGAGGTCTCCGGCACCCATGTGAGTTACATGGTTTATTCTTTATAGGTGGAAATGAAGTATGACTCTATAATATACTCTACAATGGAGTATTTAAATAATGCAGAGCTAAGTGTACAAATACTTATATTTAATTATATATGTTATTGCACACACACAAAAAACCTCACTAGCTGAGCTAAGGTTGCTAAACTGCATATTCCTCTACAGCAAAACAGAAAAAGCAATTAAATTGTTTAGCAGTCTATTCCACCCATCAGCTCTTCCCTTCTACCACCCACAGCCCACATATTTCTCTCTTTTCCCTGAGCCATCCGTCCTAGCAGTGTTCATCAGTTATAGGTGCGCTTCTGGGTGAATGTTGCTGCAGGGAGGTTATTTCCTTGAATTACAAGGAGCTCGGCTGCGTGTCCAGCTTTGAAGGGAAAGTGAGGTAGAGGAACAACTGGGAATGATCAAAGGTAAGCTTTTCTGTAATGTGCAGGGAAACATAAGTGTGTGGGAAGATAGAGGAAGAATTGAGGAGCTGCAATGCTGCTATTGATCCTTAGTAGAGAGCACTCCACTTAAGCCTGTGTCCATGCATGAGGTGATGAACCAGACTTGTGGGAGCTGTAGGGCTGCACCTTGCTGCTCAAGGGTGAGAGCAGTAGATGGTGACACCCTGTGTCCCTAAGACATCAGTGCCATGCTTGAAGACATTGAGCTCATCCTTGCTCATCCTTGCTGAAGTGTGACAGAAAGTGAGGACAATCCCTGGAGAGAGTCCCTGAGAAGCGAGGGCAGTGCAGGGATAGTCTTGACCCCGCTCAGTAGAAGGTCCTGTTTCACTCTGAGATGGCTGGACCCGAGCCAGAGTAGTATTCAGGGCATGAGAGCTCACTCAGTTTCTGGCATAGTAAGCCTTTGAGGAAGGGAGTGAATTGCAGCTACAGAGAAGGTTCCCAAACCTCTTGTTATTAATTTTTACGTGGCTGGGGAGTAGTGAAAGAGCTCTTGGTGCAACTTGTTACAGCACATCTCCCTGTGGTTTTCCACCTGCGCCCATTGCCACAGCACATGTCTGAGCCTGGAGACAAAGGTGACAGGGTTCTCTTCCCCACAGCTACATTGTAGCTTCAACAGCCATTTAAGCACAGGGTTGAAATTCAGTTGCTTGAACACAGTCTTGTTCTGCTGTTTGGGACACCCATGTTTATTCCAGATATTTCCTTGAAGCCAGCTGGTGTGATAAGGAGAGACCAAACTCTTCTGGAGCAGCAGTGGCCACCAGGTGGAACACCTTACAACATCTCTAGTGGCATGTGCTGCCTACATTACACAAATTAATAGAGCACCTGCAGATCATCCCAGCAGAAAATCCAATATAGGCCTAAGAAGATTTGTGGAAAATTTTCTCTAACTGGTCAGAACTGTTTTAGGACTCTTGCTTGCTTTGACTGAGGCAGTTCAACACATCCAAGCTCGAAAGATTAGGTGTAGACATGGGTGATGTTCCTGGGAGTGCTATACATCATGACTTTGTGTAGAGTCTTTGCTTAAAACTTCTCTAATAATCTTGGCCATGACTGAGTTTTTGATCTTCTCTCTTCTTTTTTTTTTTTGGTTGTCCCATTTGTATTTTGTTGCAGGAGTTCCCTTACTGCTTGAGTACACCATCTGCAAGCATGGACAATCTTTGTCAGTCAAGTTAAATGAGTGGATTCCTTGGACTTACTGAAGGAGCTAAAATTAAACCAGATTTTTCTCAGGTAGAAACTTTGTAGAAAGAGTCTTCAATGTGAGAACAGCAACTTGGAAACAAGTTTTATTGAAAGAAACTGTATGGGAAATAAAAAAGTTTAATTTGTTTAAACTCAGTCTTAAATAAAGCCAGCTATCAGACTGCTCTAAGAAGTAAGCGGGAAATCTCAGCTTCTTATTGGATGTGCGACACTGTCTTCAGTGACATCCACAACATGGGAAGAAGGGACAGCTGTAGTGGAATGTGGCAGAATTTGTCCTAGACTAGTTAAAACTTCCACAGGGCCTCATCCAAGTCTTATGGAAACATGAAGCCCCCATCCATTTCCCATTATTCTCTGGTGAATAATCTTAGAAAAACAATTTTCTTGAAAACTGTATTTGATTTTTCCTGTTACTTTTCAGCCAGATCAGTCCCCTGACCTAGCTCATGATGCAACCTGTGCCTGCCAGCAGCGGCAGTTGTAGAAGCACAAGACAAGCAGCTGAAATCAGGCTGCCTGAAATTGGCCACCGGCACTGCCAAATGCATGAGTGGGTGGCAAGGGGGAAGTGGGCAAAATGCGTGTATGAGAGTGGCCTTGTAGGTCAAGAGAGAACCTCGCTTTACAGAAATGTTAGTCCAGCACCTTTTGCTAAAATATTCACTAAAAATATGTGTTTGTCATGTTGGAATGTGCTAATGGCTGCAATCAAGTTGTCTGTCATCTGCAGGCAGTTGCTGACCTCATTAAGGCAAATGGGTTTGCAGCCACATATCACTGGTGTTACATGGAGAAAGTTTTCCTTATGAAGAAAGATAAAGACAGTGAAAGGCTTCATCTAAGGAATTAGGCTTCAGGGGAAGCCAATCAACTTGAATTCGTGCAGGCCAAAGCATTTTTTTATTGCAAACATGGGGATCTGGGTGCTGAGCAGATGGTGGAAGGTAAGAGAAACAGGGTGAGGAGGTCCTGGAAGAAATCCAAGAGAGGATTTACCAAAGCCTGAGAGACAGGCTTAAATTCTTAAATGGGGAAGTTCCTTTTCTTCACAATTTTTCAGAGAAACAAGAATTTCTGGGAATAATTGGTAAACAAATTGGATTATATAAAAAGAAACCTCTTCCTCACAGGCCAAGTGTTTTTCTCCTAATTTCTGTAGGTGAATTAGCAAGATCACAGCTACCAGTTAAGGCCAACATTCAAGAAAAAGTTAGGTAGGGCATAGATGCGCAAAACAAGGGCTTTGAGTATTACAAGATGCCTCTTCTTTCCAATGTACAACAGCAGAGGGGTCTTCCCATGATGATGATACTTAATAAAGATAAACTGATGATACATTTTAATCAGTGTTAGAATTTTGAGGAAAAAATCTCAGACAAGATACCCAAGGTTTAAAAAACAATCAACCCCTGATCATGTGCAGTCAACATCTTCTACCAAAAATGTCACAGTGATTTTTTGCAGAGGGATACAATATTCATATGCAGCAGGCAAGCTGACATAGAACTTTGCAACAATTGCAAACAGGCCTATGATATTTGATGTGAGATGTAGTGCCTCTGGAGGTTTTAATTTGATGTCATCAGCTGTAGGGAAATCACAAGACTGCAGTGTGATTTAGTGAAAGTGAAATAAGTTGAATCACATTTTCATAGATTTTTTTGTTTTGGAAATATAAACATCTTTGTGCCATGCAAGAACAGAAGTCACTCTCATCGTAGGATCTGACTGATTTCAGCAGGACTATGTATATAAAACAGAGGACTTCATGGCACCTTTTAAGAGAAATAGATCCAAGAAACCATAAAGCCTGGGTGCTACTTTCAGCCAGCCTGATTTCTCTGTTGAACAGTCTGGGGTTGAGTTAGTGGCATAAGTATGGTTTGGAACTAAGCTTAGCTATTAGAAGAGGTCAAAAAAACCCCCAACACTGTAAACCATGTAAGAATAGTAGCTCCTTCTGGCTTTACTTATATTGTGGAAGGACTGACCTCACAGTGATTTGATATTTGTGTTATTACTGTTGTTTTTGTTGTTTCTCACTCCATTGTGGCTACCAGCACTTGCCATGAGGCAGAGCCACTGAACTGACACTGTACAAAGACAGCACAAGAGTCCACAGTCAAAGGGTGAGAGAATGGACCATAGGTGGAGTGAGAAGAAGATTTGGGAATGGTGTCAAAAGAGAATGGGTCCATATTGGTCAGAGAGAGAAAGGAGAGTGCACAGCTGTGTTTCTGTACCCCACCCTGCGCCACACTGCATACTAGGAGGAAAAAGAAGCTCTGTAAGTCATCACAGCACCTACTCTAAGAGCTGTAGTGCTTGGGTGAGCATCACTTCTCATAAATGCAGGTCCTCAAGAATCAGGGATTGTCCATGTTATTTTTGAGTTCCTTCTTCCTTGTTTCATGAAATAATGTGCAATTTGTCTATTACTGTCTGTGACTTAATTGCAGTCATCCTCTCCTTGCCCTGGTTTTAGAAACAAAATCTAAAAAGACTCTTTTTTTCAGCTGCTGTGCATTTTGAACATGGGGATTGGCAAGGCAGAACAATACCCTGTGTGTGCACACACGTACTTGTGTACACACACAGCCAGTTGCTGTGGCACTAAGAAACTGGAGAGTGGAATTAGAAAGACAGGTTGATGTGCTGGGGAAGATCAATGAATATGAGAGGTTCACTGATGACAGATGGCTGGTTTCGTACTCTGAAGGAGTGACAGAGGAGGAGGAGAACCAGCTGTGAGCAAGTTGCAGGATGAGTGCATTGGAAGCACAGCCTTGTGCTGGAGAAGCAGCCCTGTTCCAGCAGAAGCAGGAGGATATAAAGGACGGTGTCTGGGTAACTGGAAAGTGGTAATAAAGGAGGGAATAAGTGTAATAAAGAGAGGGGGGCTTGTGCCAGTGCCTAGAACATTTCCCAGAGTTTTAATGATTCAGAAGACATGTTCTCACAAAATGATGAAACGGGTATGGGGAAATCTGCAGCACAATCAGATTAGAGAAGAGTTGATGGCAGAGTTGATGTGGCAGACAGTTGTTTAAAACACCAAATCCTCACACAAATACACGCAACTTAAATGCTTCTAGGAGAAGGGATAGGAATTTTTAGTGAATGGGTTATGGCAGATAAAAAAGCTTTAAAACAAGTCTAGCATAATGGATTGTGATTTCTATAAATTATGTAGAGAGAAGACACACAGGTATTTGTAAAAAGAAAACCTTGCACACCCTGGCTAGTCCATGGAAGAATAAAGCAGCATAAAGCTATTTTCCAGTATGCACATGGCTCATTTTAGCACAGTAAAATTAAGAGATTAGAGATTGATGGTGGGGGGGCGGAGATCAGGAGAAGGAGGAATGTGAGACTTTGGCATGTTGTAAATAACAAAACAGAGAAAGCAAAATGGCAAAGGAGAGATGGCCTGCATTATTCTACACCCTATGGGAGCAAACAGATTGTCCACTAATAAGGAAATGATCTAGCCATTTTTTTAGATTAGTGGTGTGGGAGGAGAAGAATTTAAAGGAGGGAATGCATGGATCTCTCGGTAATGTATCCACTGGTTGTCGTTGTAGGAGATAATGAGAATGTAAAGCAAAGGTGGGAGGAGAAAATAGCTTCTATACAAATGCTGTGAGCATATTAATAAGGTCAGCAATTGAAAACATGCCTTTCCAAGGCTAAGTGTGATATTCCTGGAATGTGTGAGCTAGAATGGACTGAAAACAGAGTAGGGAGATGCAAAGTTTACTAAGGGGTCAGGCTGTGTTCTTCAATCACAACAGAGACAGCAGTGTATACCCACGTCCAGAGCAGGAAACATTATAAATGTTTTGTCTGTCAGAGCAGAGACTGTTTGGGCAGAAGCTGAGGAAGGACAATGAATGCAGTCATGCTATTCCTGGATGTTGCTACAGACCCCCAGGGCAACCAAAGAAAGTAGGTTGGGAAATGTTTTTACAGATAAGAGAAGTCTGTAAAACAGCTAGAACATTGATCATGAGGGATTTTAATTACTCAGCTATTGATTGGGACAGCCACGATGCAGAAATGAAGTGGGGGAATGGGTTTCCAGAAGTAATGCAAGATTGCCATGTCACATGGGCAGCTGAACAGCCAAGCTTGTGTAGTCTGAGCCTACACAGTCCTAATTCTAGGAAACGTGCCAAGTTCGATCAATTTAGTTGAAGTTGGGGAGTAGTTAGGATCCAGTGACACAGTCTATCACCAGGAAAAAAAATGTGCAAGAAGAGGCAACATGAGCACGTAAGACACAGGAAGAAATTCAAGCAAATGAAAGTTGTGCTAATAAAAATTGACTGGAATATTGTAATGTGTTGGAAATGTGATAGGAGATATTTTTTGAAAGAGACTATAAAACTGGAAGGGAATGGAGCAGTAATTGAAATTCATCCTAGTTCAGCCTAGTGAGGGAATACGGCAGCAGAGGCTAATAGTTGCAATGATCCTTAGCTAATGAAGAGTTCAGTGGGGGTCAGGAACACCTGCATATTTTAGAACAGCCCTGACACTGCTCTAAATTATGAGGCTTGTCTGGCTGTCCCTGGCAGCTGTATTAATACCTTTACACCTTGGTCCTCTCAAGTATATCAGTGTATCAGTTGATGCTCCATTTCTAAAACTTAGCCTTGTGCTTCCTATGGCATGAGCACTCTGAAGAATTATGTGTCACTGTGGCAAAAGTAGAAACACTAAAAAAACCTAATTCTTATCCCAAAAGGCAAGAATGAAGAAGGATTTAATCAGGCTAGGAAACAATGGCATTAAGAATGTGATGAGCTGTTTCTTCTCTTTTAGCAGCAGTAGATGAGGGAAAAATAACTTACTTGAAAAGTACTAAACTCCACTAAATATCACAGGCGATATGACAAGTCCCTAGTATGGAAAAATGTAAACTTTTTGTCAGTAAGAGGAAGTTATTTGGCAGTATCTGATTGCCATGAAGCCTTCTAGGGGACTGTGGAAATTAGTGTATATATAACCACAGCATGGAAAATGGTGTGGTGACTAAAATACATGACCTGGTGTGGACTTTCTAGAGGATGAGCTGTCAGCTGTGAAGTGCATCACTCACCTCAGATTAAAGCAAGAGAAGCAAGCAGAAGAGCAGACCAGGACATGGCACTGCCCGTAAAACTCACAATGTGTTGAGCAAGTGATCTGCAGGCAGCAGAGAAGGGCAGATGATGTTGGATATGGCAGCAGGAAGCACCTGGAAAAGGCAGCCACTGACCCAGCTAGGTGACCATACATGTAGGAGGTGGGATGAGCCCATCTACCATTCCTGCTCAAATGGTTTCATCCTGTGGAGTTGACTGAGTGTCCAGGAGGGTCCTTTCTGAGCTGCAGGGTGTGCAGGGTAGAGCTCTCCCTCTGATTCACTCCCTCTGGCTCCACTTAGAGCTGATGGAGAGCAGCAGTCATACTCAGGACTTGAGTAACATGTACTAAAAATTCCTGCATCTCTCCAGCAGCCATAAGGCAGTATGGATGAGGAGCTCAGATGTAGAAGCCTGTATTAAAGGCATCTATAAAGGGCCAGAGGAAGCTTACACTCAGCCTGCAATGTCAGAGCAACAAGTCCCTGATTACATTAGGCAAAGCAGGGACTCAGACTGTCTCCTACCTCCTTCATTACTTCCATATTCACTGGGCTTCTGGCTGTCTGCGCTCTTCCCTTGAAATCTGTTTCAGTACCTGTCAATAAAGAGTGCCAGTGTTGATGAAAGGCATTGTTCCAACTAGATCATTCAATTGAATGTCTTCTGGTGAATTCTGGTAAGAATGCTTGAGATTTTGTTTCCTTTGGTCACTCACTGATCAATATTAAGAAACGTCTAGCAAATGAGAGAATATACTAAGATATACATATATATGAACAAAAATTATGACATTTTCCATTGCTTTCTGAGCAAGTATTGTGCCCCATGATTTTTGAAAATGCGTAAGTGACTGATGGTGTATCTTGGTCTACACAGACAAAACCCTACTCACCTCAGTGATTCCTAATCTAGCAACCAAGTCAAAGGCCATTTCCCAAATTCACAAGAAATAACAGAATAAAAGAATCCAAAAATACAGGATGGAAATTGTCTTGAGCAGCTGCCCTTTTCTATGAGTACTGAAAGACACATCAGCGTATAATGTTGTCAGAGGAGTTATATTTAGGGTGCTCCCTCATGCTTTGGAATACATGTTTAGATCTCATCAGCCTTCAGCAGCATGTGTGGTTACAAAGATTAGCATCTACAACTTTAGTGTGAATATTTTGTAAATAGCCTTTGTTCTGATGTATTTGGCACTCTAGTCCTAGCACACCAACAGAATCCAACGGCTGAATATCAGAGTACAGCTCAGCCTGTGTCTTTCCATGTGTCCCTGTCTCTACTTGTGTGCTGAGTTTTACCCCCTCTTTCACTTATATGAAGAGATGGGGAGGTAGGAAAAGACCAGAAATTAGGAGATATAAGGCAGAGACCAGAACCCAAAGTAAAAAAAGACTGTAAAACCTAGAAATAGTTTATTGTAAGAGACCAAAAATACTGTCCTGAGGCAATACCCACAGACTACAGGAGCCTGACAGAGAGTTTTCATCATGGAAGCCCGTATTTGTATGTCTTCATCATTTATTTTCATTTATTTTGTTGCTGGCAAGCTGTTTTCTGTTGAGGAGTGTAAGCCCATGGTCAGCTTGCGATAAGATTAAAATTTTGATATTAACACTGATAGATTTTTTTAGAAGGAAGCAAAGACGGAGAGATCTGTGATGTCGCTCCAAAAGGGAAGCAAGCAAAGAAAATAATTTTTCCTCCATGACCAATGGCTAATGAACAAATATGTAACAAATATGTGAGAAATGCTGCATGTGATATTATAAAGAGGTTCTGAGCATGACTGTGAAACGAGACAATATGTGATAAGGCAAGAACAGGTAAAAAAGTGCTGTAAGATTGCAGAGGAGATTAACATAAATAATAAGAAAGTGTTCAAGTATGTAAGGAACAGAAGATCAGTAAAGGATATGGTGAACGTGACTTGTTGACAGCATAGGTAGGCATAGCCAGAAACATTAACAAATTCACTGCTTCAGTGTGCTCACGTAAGAGGATGGTTACAGAAAATAACTTCCTGGGGTTGTGATGCTGGAGGTTGAGGAGGAAGAAAAACAAATAGTAAATAAAATGGGAAAGCTCCTATGAGCTTGTCCCATATGAAAACATTATTTCCAAAGAGTACCTTCCTTATAAATAAGGCTGAAGCAAGACATGCCTTTCCTGTTAAGATAAGCGATGCAGATTTGGCAATGTACTATTTCACCAAAATATTTTGGTGAAAGCAAGAAATGGAAAATGTGGTCAAATAGGGATAAAGTGGTGACAAAGAGGAGAGGCGCATTTGTAGGCTAAACTAGATGAGCATGATGCCTAGGACTACTCAAGCCCAATATCAAACTTCCCAGAAGTGAAAGCAAGAAAGAAGAAAGCTTATGTGGGCTACAGAATAAGGCAAGAAATAAAGGTTTCTAGTAGAGTATGGTGTACAGAGGGACCAGAGTGGCTGCATCAGCTGCAAAAACTCAGGTTTGGGTTGGATTTTGTTGTTGTTGTTGTTGTTGTTGTTTTTGTTTGGTTTGGTTTGGTTTGGTTTGGTTTGGTTTGGTTTTTTGGTTTCTTTTTTTTTGTTTTAGAACCCTCTAGTGCTCTCCAACAGTCCTATGACCCTGGACTGATTTTCCCAGCAAGAGTTGGCCAAAAGGATCAGGAGATGACCTCCTAGTCAACTCCATCCTACCTCCTGTGGTCTTCATTTTGGTTCTTTCTGCTCCACATTGTGGAAATGCTGCAGCAAAATACTGGGGAGATGTTTGTGTGTGGGCACAGAAGCAGGACATGCTGCCATCCTCCCACCTGCCTGAGGACATGTTCCACTTGGGTGTGAAGAGATGAGGCAGCAGGCTTCAAACATGATGGTGATCTCAGGGATAACAACTATTGTATACTAAAGCACAGGAATTACTCAGAGCAGTGAAAGCCAGTGCCAGGTCTCTTCAGGCATATGTTCCCCTGAGGAGGGCAAAGGAAGACTTGAGGAAACAGGTTCAGGCCAGAACAAATGAGAGACAAGACAAAATGCTCGAGAACATCAGAAGCATAATGATCATGGCGATGATGATAATGATCAGAAGCTTTCACCTTCTGATTCAGGAGCAGGGGTCACATCAAAATTGCAATTTTATTTATGAGGCTGAAGCTTTAACTTATTGCTAAAGCTGTTCCTTTCATTATTGGCTTGGGGCACCAGTTTCCCTTTCTCCCACACAGGTCATTTCCTGACTGACTTGTTGACTGTTTTCTAGAGGCAAAGGCTGTCTCCTTTGTCACTCAGCCCTTTAGGGTCACATGGACCCTGATCCATAACTGAAGTTTTTAGATGCCACCATCACCTAAGTATTGATTGCAAAAAAAAAGCATTTAAACCTGAGCATCTGCCCTGCATCTGCAGCATAGTCAGAAGGCTTCTAAAATACAGTCCCTACCAGACAGCAGGTATGTCATGTGGTTGTGGGGTGAGGGATGGGAATGTGTGGGGGCAATCATGGCAAGGAAGGTGGCAGGGCACACCAGGAAACAGGACTCAACTGGCCTCACTGGCACCAGTCCAGCATTTGTTTGCTGAAAGATTTGGGGCGAGAGGTGTTTTAAGAAATAATCTGAAGTCCAAGGGTTCTTCTTATGCAAACCTTCAGCAGCTGGCAGCACTGAGGAAATGACTAACGTTGTGTTTGTTGTTTCCCATGCGGCACTTGTGTGTGCAGAACCTGTGGGAGGGGGAAAGGGGGATTTTCTCAAACCCTGTCTGCAAACAGACCCTGCTGATTGCTTTGCTTTCCCTGCAAAGCAGCAAGAGGCGAAAAAAGGGCTTGTCCTGGTCAGCTTCATTTCACGTGGGCAGAGAGATGCATTTCCCCAGGAAAATGGCCAAGGCAGTAACTGGAGGGAGGAATCTAAGATGTTTGATGACTAATGCTCCAGGTGCTCACCTTCCTTGCAGAGTTAATAAAGAGTTACAAGATCCTTTGGGTTCACAACCATGCCTCACCTGCTGCAGTCACCACCAGTCACACACAAAGCTGAAATTATGCCAAGTTAAAACTTTCCCTCACTTCTTAGGGAAGTTCCCCTGTAGAGTTGGAGCAGTCAATGCTGGTGTTGATATTTTACCTCCAATTGTCTCTGTAAGAGATTACCACCTCTAATAGTGCAAGGAGAGGAGACAAAGAAGTGAGGGAGATGGAGGGAGACTCCTCTCTTTCTTCCTGGGCAGCGGTGTTGTCCTAAACAGAGGCACACAGACACTTTGCATTGACTTCCAAGGGCCAGCAAAATGGCTCAGTAGACAACCTGTAGTTGCACATTTCTAAGGTGAGCAGAGAGGGGTAATTCTGGGCAGCCTGGGAACTGTACCAAATGCAATGATAAGAAATGAGCACTGGAGGGTATTTTTGTGGGGTTTTTGGCTGGTTTTTCTTGGCTTGATTTGGTTTGTTTGGTTGGTTTAGATTTTGTCTTTCTTGTGGTTTTTTTTTTGGTTTGTTTTTTTATTTGTTTGTCTTTCTTAATTAAAAGGAAATAAAACTACCCAAAACACTCTTATCCTATTCAAGTCAAAACTGAACACAAGGGAAGGGGAAATTCTGATAAATACATCAGGGTCCCTATGGCAACATATTGGTTTTACTAAGTCAGTCCTTGCTGAGAGCTGATGTCCACTCAAGCAGAGTCCTTATGAACATAGAGAAGCTGGAATGAAGCAGAGGTCAAATGTTTCTGTTGATGGAATATTTTCTCCTCAATGCTTGGGGCATTTGGGGCAGTTGTTTGCTGTTGTTGCTGCAAACCCGACAAAAGTTCAAAAAACTGAAGGCTGACAGTTTCTGTCACAGAAACCACCTGGTCTTGAATGAGGCATCAAAGCAAATCAAACTTTTGGTTTCTTTATGCCATTGTTGTCACCTTTTCTATTCTTACTATATAGTTATTTTCAAATAAATGCCTAAGGACTTGTTCTTAGCTCTAAGTGCTTAGAGGATTTAGTCAGAGAAGTCATAAGCCCCATTTGTTTAACTGTTCTGTAAAACCTTTAGTTCAAGTACTTTAAGAATATGCCAAAGAATGGTGCTATCCTACCTGCTTTCAGAGAGGGCATGGAAGGAAAATGTATTTAGCAAGAACTGGTGGATCATTAAGTGGCTTTATCTCCCCTCAACATCTCTCTGTAAATAAGTCAAGGTTTGTTGCAACCTTGTGCAAGTGCTGGCAAAATTTAAAGCCTTAAACAGTGAACTGCTTTGAAGAAAGCTTATCTTCCTAATGGAAACAAATTGTGCCTGTTATTTATATATGTGGTAAAGCTTTATTAAAACATTGGAGGGGGGGCTTACTTTCCCTCCTTAAACAGGTCAATTATCTAACATCAAATTTAAACCTTGGATTATATTGATAGAATGTTAACCATACACCATAATAAAAGCAAGTAAACTCATTCTTTATGTACCACCAGCAACGTTTTAGAACACAGATGTGAGCTCAGAATTATCCATTAAGGGAAGTAATGCAGCACCAAGAAGGTACTAGCTTGGAAGAATGCCTACAGAAGTCAATGGGACAATCTTAGTTGTGCTCCTTGGGTGTTGGATCGTACCCTTGTTGAGCTAGATGTGTCTGACACATGTACCACTGTTCTGGAATAAAGTCTACTGTCATCATGGAGAAATAAATACAGCATAGGCTTCTAGATACCCTCATACAGTTTCACAGGTTTTTTGACATGCAGGATAGCAACTGGAAAAAAAAACCCCAAACAATTTTGCTTGCTTTCAATTATTTATGCTTTTGAACATCTTTTCTTAACTTGATTTTTTATCTTTTTTCATTCTGCGTTTCTCAGTCAGGAAAGGTTAGCCTTGATAATTACAGCTTTCAGTTATAGATCTGGTTTCCATTTTTGACTCTTACAGAAATATGCAGATTTGTGGTATTAGGATTGCCACTTCTTCAAGTGGGTAGAAATAGTTCTCTTTTTTTTTCTCCTTAAAAACATAGAAACAACACAACTGGATTATGTTTATAATTAGGTCAGATAAGTGGAACATTTTTTATCTCTAGATATATATTTAGTCACATATCTTCTTTTAGGCTTGAGCTGCTCAGAGGTGACATCAATGCTTCAGTTTAAGATCTGCCTCTGCAGTTTTAGGCAGGCTATTGTGGTGGAAAGGACCTGACCAAAAGTCAGTTTATCTGAGTTCACTCTGAGTAATACTTGAGCATTAAACTAGTTTTCTGTCAAGACTTGAAACTGGGAAAAAGTTCCTAAGCCTTTAATGTGGAAGGAGGTCCAGTGGATTATCAAGTGGGATTGCTAGTGCATTGCCAAGTTGCATCCTAAGCTTTTGAGTTGGATAAGGACTAAGGAAGCTGAAATACTGCCTTGAAAAGTCTCTCTTTCCAAAACAAGGGTGTTGCTCTCTTGACAATCTCATAGCAATACTTTTAGCATGCACGTCTTGCCCAAGTCATACCAGGCTAGGCACAAGACCCAGGGTGTCCTCTGCAGGGGAGTTGAGGAGCCAGGAGATTCAGTGCTGCGGAGCTACTGGCATTGAGAGCCCCAGTGCAGCTGAAAGGGATGGACAGTCATTCCAATTTTGTCTGCAGCTGCAAGCATCTCAGGGAGCCTATTGAATTTGGAAACATAAGATGTCAGGCATCAAGAACTACATTTGGTGTTTGGTTTGCCCCAAATTTGGGAGGAAAAAAAAAAAAAAGTATCGCTTCCTCCCACTAACAGTACTGTAAACAGCTTTAAAATGTTAAAATGTCACATTCCCTGGATACAGCAACTTCATCTCCTGTCTGCCATTCAGGGATGGTACCTTAGCCTTTGGCCTGTTGTCCATCTCTGGGAAAGATGGTTGAAGCTGAGGTGTGTTTTGTGCTGACCAGTGACCACTTTGCCATGTAGGGACCCATACATCCAAAAAGAAGTGTTTTGATGCTTATTCTATCCATGGGCTGGAGCATCTGAGGACCTTACAACCTTGTTATATTTATTTCCTTGACAAACACCGACACACCTGGAAAGCAAGAAAGTCCTAATTTTATCCTCTCACTGGGTGGAGTGCAGGCAGGGAGAGAGGGACACAAGGAACACACACTTTGACCGTGTAGCTCAAAAACTTCTCTGGGCACCAGCAGCGGTGTCCCCAGTCATGAAGGAAAGTAGAGCAGGGAGCTGGAACCCATCTCTGAAATTGCATGACCCCAGGCATGGGAATGTTTGTCTCCCTTTTAACTTTACTTCCAGACTGATACAGGGGAACAGAGAGAGCATTGTTATTAGAGGCAACATGAAGTAACAAACAAAAGCGTTATCTCTCAAAATGTTGAAAAATAAGTTTGGCCAGAAGTACTTTGTTGACCTTACTGAAATAACTCCTTCTCTGACCCAGATACAGCATGTGTAATCCACTTTGTAATGTCACTACAATGCTCATCAAGATTTCTACCTTGATATGACATCTGTAGATCAGGCATTCATTGTTCTGATCAGCAGCGTTCTCGTGGTTGTGTTGCTACCTGGGCAGCTGCTGACACCAAAGAGACTTTGGCTGTATAAGATCATTTGAAATTTGCAGCAGCAGAGCATTTAGGATTTGCAGACAAAACCATTAAAGTATGGGCAGGATAGTTTTCTTTCCCTCTAAATATGAAGGAAGAGGACAGAGGGATGACACTTTATTTAATTTGGATTAAAAGAATGCTGTGAGGTTTCATTTTTTTGGAAAGGTGAGTTTTGATGTTACCTTAAACTGGTAAAAAAAATATATGAAAGTTCTGGCTGAAACTGTTTCCTCTGGAGTTTATTTCTAAAATCAAAACGCCTCTCTGATTTGAAGTTCTGAAACCCACTGCTGTGAATAAAAATGTGCAGCCATTTCATTTATTCATTTTGGAAGAATGAAAGAGGCAATGCGTAAAACTGCAGTGGGGTGAGGAAAACCTGCTGATCAGAATGAAGGTTACTTATATTACAATAAACATGTGTTGGTCTTGGCTAATATTGGTTTAAGTCACAGTCTCATTTGAACTCAAAGTGCCTTTTGCTTTGGCTGCTCAAAGGACACAATTGTCATCAAGGAAGTAAAATCTCTTCTGTTCCCCCAGCTGGAAGAAAAGAGATTGGAGGTGGCAGTGGAAGGGACAGGGCACAAGAAAGAAAAGGAAAGGAAGGCAGACGCTCACACATAACTTCTTACAATGGCTCCAGCATGCCCTTCCATTGGCAGGAATCCTTTTGATCAAATCCTTGCCCTGGGCTGAAAGAGTTTTAATGAGCATACAGACACCGTCTTTTTTTTCTGGGTCTATTTTGTGTTCTTAAGGATAGCTAAGTAAGCTATCCTAAGCCTGCACTTATATTATCATGTCTGTGCTCCTTAAATGTGCTCGAAAGGAAACACATGCTGCCTGACAGTGGAGGCTGAGCAGTGCCAGCCTGAAGGACAGAGGGAAACTAGCACGGGAGGAAAATAGTTTTCTTCAGCATTTTGTTTGCTTGGGGAGGAGGAGTATACAGCCTCCAGAGAGGTGAGGATTTTGGGGTCAGGAGGTGTTTTGTGGAGACCCCCATGTCTTACTAAATCTCCACAGCACTGGTTTCTTTGAGATTCCCATCAAGGTTACTGTGCTTCACCCAGCTCCTTCTAGGTGCACCCAGGAAAACTTAGTGTGGTGCCCTGCTGGGTGATCTCATCCAGCTGCTCTGGGACAATGTCCTGCACAGCTTCTTGTGGGAGCTTGCTTCTCAAAACTCCGACCTAGACCTCTGCTGTTAATTCTCCTGCTGGGGAGGACGTGCTTGGGTGGGTCTGCAGTGGTGATCTGAGGGTTCCTGTCTCACCACTGCATTGAGGGTAGGTATGGGGACTGTATGGATGAGCTCCTTTTGGCAGCAGTCCCTGAATAGTGGGTTTGTGGAGCTGAAGAAAACTTTACTCACCTGGGCTGCCAACATGAATCTTCTAATGAGCTGTAAAGTACATTAAACATAGAATAAAAAAATAATTTAAAACAGGGTTATGCTAGACAAAAGGCAAATGCAGTTTAATTTGTCACATCTCCTTATTCTGAGGTATTTGTGGGAGAAGGCAACCTTTGTCAATGCGTCACAGGGGTACTAGCAGTTCCTGCAAAGCAATACAGGGACATGTTGGGCTTGGGGAAAAAAACCCCAAAACATCACTAACTTCCAATTTTCCTGTTAGACTTCAAAGATGCAGGTGCAAGAGGTGGCGGTCAAGAACTCTGTGCAGAAGAAGCAGAGCCTCCCCTAAAAAGAAATGGAGAGGGTTGAAAGAAAATTTTGCCTTGACAGTAGCTGGCAAAATGAAAACCTTTTAAAAGTTTTTTTGATGTGCATCACAGGAGGTGCAGCCACTCAGATTTGCATCCAAACAAGAACACCACAGGTTTTTTGAAATCCTGGTGAAAAAGGTATGAAATTTATGATTCGTGACTGTTGCTGCTCAACTGTGAATTGCCAAAACCAAGCCTCCAAAAAGGTAACTTTTATTTGTGACTGATGCATTTGTAAACAGGACAGTGCCAACACTGAAGCGCTGTCTGGTTTAGCTCAGGGTCCCAAATGCTGCTCAGGTAGAGCTGTTGCCTGGAGCTGGTTGTCCCAGCTGTGTCAGCAATGCTCTTTCAGTAAGGGGAGTGTTATCCCTGCACGGCTTTGGTGTATCTGAAGTGACTGTACACTTTTAGCAGTGTGGTGCTGCATAGGGTGGAAACTTAAGTCATGAGCCCACAGTTTATCTGATTAGATATTTTGCCTCCAATGATAGCACAAATAGCCCTAGAATAAAGGTAAGACACCAAATATGGATATCAAGTTTAAAAATCCCTGATTTATAGTATTTAGGTATTTATATAGGTTTTTGTAACCTAGTGGTAATTCGGCTTTGTAACCTAGTGGTAATTCAGCTTTTAACCATCTCCTTGGTTATTTTCCTCAGTAACATCCTCCAATAGAGTCTGTTCTACAAGTTAAATATATGGAATGTAAAATATTTGTTCTTCCAGTTTTAATTTTACTGCATGAGTTTATTTAGGAGTCTCAGATTTAGCCCACATAGAATATGCATTAAGTCACTTGCTTCTGCTCATTTTTATGTGAACTAACATGCAGTACTGAAGGAAGAAGGCCTGTGTATCAAATCACTTTGATTTCCATTCTTGGTAATGATTCTTTCTGCTGCACCTATTTCAGTGAGGTAACCAGATCCGTGACACCAGCTAAGAAATACATCTTTTTTTGGTTGTTTGGTTTATCTTTAATAATACAATATTTTTAGAGTTATTCTTTCACTTAACACACATTTATAATTCAAAATATAATCCACCTGGTAAGACTTAATTTTAAATATTTCATTCATTTAAAGATTTGTTAATTTTTTCTGTTAGTTTTACCCTTCTAAATTGGGAGTGATTTTCTTTATCCAAAAATATTACTAACAACTGATATTCTACACATGTACATGCATACAAACATATATATTTATAGATCTACCTACATATAGGTTTCTGTATATATATGTTTGTATAGATACACTCACATCTGAAATTTTTCCGCTTATTTCACTCAGCTTTTCAAAAAACCCTCCCTTCATGCTTCTTGCCAACAAGCTGTTCTGGCACAGGGCAATTTAGAAAATAATTATTTCATTAACTAATCTCAAGGATACCTGAACAAAATACCAAAACCAACAGAAGCAAAAACTTCGGGGGCTTCATCTGTGAGAATGAACATGTAGAGAATTCAGATAGCATGCAAGCACCTCAGAAAATGTTTATGTGGAAAATTGTCCATGCATTTTATTACTTGTTCACAAAAAATCTCATTGCACAACTTAGCTAAATTACCGGCAAAGTTAAATTGGGCATGCACACTTAGAATTGAAAACACCCCGTCTGCCTGCCACACAGAGGCCATGAGTTCATAGAGAGTGGGAACACAGAAGTACCTGATCTCCAGTCTGTAAGAAGATGGGCTGCCTGGATATCCACAAAACAAATTCTTAGCAGAAAAAACGGACTTAACAAGGATGTTAAAAAATTACAGCAGGATATATTTTCACTATGGCATTTTTATATGAATTACACCACCAAAGTATAAATTTTCTTACCAGAAAAATGCAACATTCACTAATGACAATGTCCCATCTGTACATATCAGTATTTTGGAAACATCCTACAATTCAGTATTTGAAATATTTCATTTTTAAAAGTGGTACACTACATAATTTTTTATTTATTTCCTGGTAGTTGCTTTTCTTTATCCATTCTATATATTCATAAAAGTCCCTTTCATGTAGAATTTATCAGTATTGTGTGTTTACAAACTAATTGAACTAGTCAGATTGCTGGGGTACATCCCTAGCCTGATTACACCTCACCTGTGCCGTGATGCAGATAGAGGGAAAACTGTACCTTCAGAGAGCAAAAGGTCCAGCATGTCAGGGGTTTGGATACTGCAGAGACTGAGAGACCAGGCTTGTGCTACAGCACTAGGCATGCTTCTAGGAGAAATCTGGGACATTCCTTGGAATAATGGCCACTTTTTCAGGATCATAAGATGTTTTATTCCAAGCAGAGCTATGTGACAAACATTCTTATGAATTTATGTGTTCCCATGTGAAGAAATTATGTTTAAAGTGCCCAGGGGCAGAGAGTGGGGGGAAAATGTTTTTTCTTATTTCACTGTTTTCATTTCTTTAAGCAGCTTGCTGGCAGCCAGGCTTGCATAGGTATTTGGGTACTGGAAGATGCAAGAAATGCCTCATGGATCTCCCAGACCTTTTTGCAACAAGAATGATGTGTGGTCACAGCAGAGGCTGCAGACACTAATGGAAGATTTTGAAAGATCTAGCAAAGGAGCTCTGTGAACAATTAATGATGATTTTCAACAAATCTTAGTGCCCTGGGGAGGTTCCAGAAGGCTGGAAGAAAGCTTATATAGAGCCAACATTTTTAAAGGTTAAACGGGATGACTTGAGTAATTATAGGCCTGTCAACCTGACATCGATCCCAGGCAAAATACTGGAACAGCTGATATGAGACTTGATTAATAAGGAATTAAAAGAAGGTAATATAATTAATGCCTTTCAACATGGGTTTATGGAAAATAGATCTTGTCAAACTGGCTTGATATCATTTTTATGAGATTACAAGCTTGGTTGAGAAAGGTAATGGCACTGATGTAATGTACTTAGATATCTGTAAGGCATTTGACTTGGTACCACCTGACATTTTGGTTAATAAAGGAGAATGCTACAAAATCATTGCAGCAAACATCAAATGCATTAAAAAAAAGCTAATTGGTACATCTCAGTATGTAATTGTAAATGGGGAATATTCACTGAGCAAGTATGTCACCACTGGAATCCTGCAGAGAATGGTTCTGGGTCCAAAGCTATTTAATATTTCTAAACATGTCCTAAAAAAAATAAAAAAATAAAAAAAAAGCTGTCCCTATAGATTATATAGTTTATATAGACTACACTTGCAGACCACACAAACACTAGGAAAGTAGCCATTATTAAAATGAATGTGTTGCTGATAAGCTAGATGTTTTGGACAAAATCAAATGGTTTTTGTCTAGAAACAGCAAAAGTTGGCCTTACAGACTTTACTGTAATAGGTGTGACTTTTGAAAATACTTTGAACTCATTACAGGTGGATAATCAGGAAAACAAAACTTCCAGTGCAGTATGGTACTTAAAAGGGTTATAATTGCATGTTCAGAAGGGAATGTCAGGTCTGAGCAGGGTGGATTTATATTACTACTAATATTGGCATTCCCATTGTGAATCCATCTCAAGAGGGATGTTAATAAGCCGAGTAGCTGGGAGAATGCCCCAAAGTGCATGTAAGGAACTTCAAGAGGTGATTTATCATACAGAGCTCAAAGAATTATTTTCCTCCAGAAAACAGAAGACTAATGAAGTGAGCTGATCCCAGTCCAGAATGATGGGATTTGTTTTGTCCAATTTTGTCCATGCGAATGACAAGAATAGGGTTTAAACTCACTGCTTTGTCCCCTTATTCAGTCAGTGCAGAATTTATATATCTCCAGTGAGCAACTAATCCTGTACTGGGATAGCTGCAATGGATTGCCCTCAGGTAGCACCTGTTTCTCTCAATTGGTTACAGAAGGATCCCCAAACACTGGGTGAGAAAAGATGCTTCATTTCTGCGTGGTTAACGTTGAGTGAGATAATCCCACACTAATTGACTCCATGGGGAATGCAATTTTTAAAATGAAGCCTCTTCAGTCGGTTGAATAGCAGGCTCTGAAGGCTCAAAGTTTTATAGGGACAAATTCAGATTAAAAATCAGGTGCACATTTTTCTGTGGGAATGTAATTAACCTTTGGAACAAACTGCCAAGGGTTGTGGCACTTACTACACCAATGGAAATTTTAAAATTAAGATGGAATGTTTTTTTGTAAGATTTGCTCTACTTAAAATGCTTGGATTTGGGGAAGTTAAGTGGCCTGCACGGTACAAGAGGTCAGAGGAGATCATTGCTTTTGTCCTTTCTGGACTAATGATACGTGCCTCTATGTCTTGTGGTGCCAGTACACCTTTAAAAAATCTTTCCTTAAGTCTTTCTCCATTCTTAAATTTCCTTCCTGTTAACAGTAATTAGAATTCCTTACCTAGGAGAACAAAGCCATTAAGGACTTTGGGGTGTGTAAATATCCTGGAAATGAAGGATGACTAAAAATTTAAGTTACACTGAAGAAACATAGATTATTAGAAAGAGCTTGAGTAACATGCGCTGCACAAGTGCTAATTGTGTGTCAGTCTTGTTGGAGGTGGGTGCTGACTGGTTATCAAATCTACTGCCAGCTTCCATGTAATTAGGGCACAAGTGTCTTGAAAAAGACACACAGTGTTTTCAAAAATATCCCACAAAATGCCCCCCAGTTTCCTTTCTGCAATAGACACTGGAGCAAGGCCAGATCCACCCTGCTCTTGGCCTCCACACCCTGATGGTTCACAGTTCAGACTAGCAAGGTCACACTGTTGATGTGGGGTTAAGTGAACAGGAAAACCATTAATATTTATGTGATTTTGGCAATGTGCTGTATTTTCCCTGTCTCAATTCTATGATTGTCGGTATAAAAAAAAAATAAATTAAAAACCAGTAAATAGAAAGAAAAGAAAAAAATAACAAGTAGAGAAGGAAGGAAGAATTAGAGCCATTCTGAGAAAATCATTTTCAATTTAACATTGGCTTTACCATTTAGGTTAAAGTTGAAATCCCCATCACCAAAAGATGATGTGCTGGTGGAGATAGTACACCTCAGAAGAATTCAAAGAATGCAAAGAATTGATCGATGTCTAGATATGGTCACAAAATTTCCACATATCTTTATTTGGGTGACCAATTGGTTTTTATGCCTGAAAATCATGAAAATCGTCTACTCTGGAATTTTCCATATTTTGTCTTTACATATGTACAAACACACAAAAGAAAGTTTTTAATTTTAAACTGATAGTTTCCAGTAGCCTCTGTTTTAAAAGCCACCATATTGGCTGCTAGAGATTGGATTTCAGATACCTTAATTTCTTCTTCTTTTATGTGGGCCAGGTTTTTGCCTACCTTTCCCAAAATGCACTGACATGTGCTGAGATCAGAACATCCATTCTCTATTATACAGAAATAACATATTCTTATAAATAAAAGGTGTTCTGCAGTTTCTCAGTGGGACTAGTGAATCATGGAGCCAAAGGGTGACCAGGCTGTCAGAGTGACTAGGAAACACATGAGTTACAATCCCATGAAGTACTAGGATATTTTAAAATCAAAACTTACAGCCTTTGGATGAAGATTTGGGAAAAAAAAAATTAAAAATGAACACTGAGGAAAAATGAGAATCTTTGGAAGATACAGGGATATTCAGGCACATAAGAAGAAGCACATGAAAAATATGTGGGCAAGACAAACTGAAAGGAGACTGAGCAAATGATATCATGTTGGGTGATTCCTAAAGAAAAACATTTGAGACTGATCCCATTCAAGACATTCAAGACAGTGTGTGCCTTAAATCCATGGATCCTTGGATCCTCAGGAGTATGCCTTGATGTGAAGAAAGGATTTTGTTGTCTCCCTTTTCTACGTGCTTTGGTAATGCTTTTAAGAAATTCTAAACATGTTGGGAAGTGAAAGCTCTTGAGCTATATGGTCAAATCTCCTCCAGGCACCTTTGGAATTATGTGTTTAGTGTATGTGCTGGGCTCTTCTTTCCTTTTACATTAGAGCTGGGGACACTTTGACCCTTGGCTGGAAATGCTGAATACTTAGAGGGGTAAGGAATTTACAAGTGAGCCCAGTTGGATGTACCATTGTGGCTGAGTATCTTCTAAAAGGAAGATCAGCCATACTTCACCAGGGGCTTTCTCCACCTCAAATGCAAGGAAATTGCACCTTGGTGGCTACGACTTCTCCTGCCCCTGTCAATCAGCAAACAGTTGGTCAAATGCTACCTGGAAAATTCAAAACAAGCCCAACCCAAGAGTTACAGCCAGGCCTTGCTTCCCAACTTTCACTTTCCATGATGATTTTCTGCCTGAATACATATAAAAGGAAGTAAATGGGAATTCAAATTCTGTGACAACTCATTATAGTTTTTTTCTGCTTCAGTAACCTTATTGATTACAGAAAAGACTGATTGAACGTATGCTTCATATTTTTCCCCCAACACTTTCAATAAATCCCCTTTATGCACCACAAAAAATTAAATAAATAAGTAAAGTATGTCTTCCTGACAGCTGGGTGTAGAGTAAACTTAGAGCACCTGCTTTCTTCCCTTTTGTTCATTTTTTACTGCTAAATGAATAACACTTAACACTAAATAAAGAAGGAGGGTGACCATGACTACTGAAAAAATTTCAAAGGCAGCCTGTGCGTTGCTTTTAAAGAACTGATTGCAAACATGGAGTGTAGGGCAGATAACAATATTCCTGCACAATAATCTAGCAGTAATTCACACTGTGGTTTAAGTGCCATATCCTCATGAAAGACACTGAATAATCTAAGGCAACTCTACTCTGTCAGGTGCCACGCATTTCTCTGGCAAATTTAACCGATAACGCATTTAAAGGTGCTGGTAGGACAAGCAGTGTCCTTGAAAGCTGGCAGGAGGGGACACAAGCAACTCTGCCTTATTTTGGCCTCATCTGTAGGAGGGTTTGGGGAAAAAAATCCCAACCTTCTTGAGGTCTTGATTATTTTGTTTGTAAATAACCATCTGCTTCTTTCTGATCAAGAGCCAGCATAGTAAGGTATGACCCCAGGGAAAGCTGTGATTGATACTCCGCCACCTCTGTTAGCAGGGGTGCCACAAAAAAGATAGCGCTAGGCCCACCAGTGGCCCGTGATGAAAAAGAATACACTTTCTTTAAAAATGTAAATGATCCGATATTATAAAGGGATGCAGGTGGCATAGGGGAAAAGCCCAGCCATCAAACACCTCATTTCTGTCATACCTACCTACCCTCCCCTCTCCCACTCGTTTGTCAGTCCAGCTGCTGATCTTCACTCCAGAGAGAGAGGCTTCACCGGCACGGTATCAACCCCGGGTTGTGCCATCTGCCCCGAGTCACGTCTTTGTCACCGGCTCACCACTGACTCAGAGTGTGACCTTGGGCAAGTCCCCTAAGCTCTTTGTGCGTCAGTTTATCTACTGGTGAACTAGATATAATACTTTTACTGGGGATTTTGGCAATTAAATGCTGTTTGTAAAGCACACCGAGATCCTCCGTGCTCCAGAAATTAATATTCCGGCTATGAGGCTGCTGTGCAGATCTATCACAGCCTACCAGTGAGAGTTGCTGCTAAGCTCCTGTCCTGTCTTCCTTGCTTCCAAGGACTTTGAGGACCTGTCCTGGGAAGTGGGAGTGCTAAAGAGATCAAGAGTTTTTTGCTGAGCAAAATGGTTAGGTATGCTGTTGTACTGTCACTTGTGGCAGTCTTTGTGTATTCTGTGATTTTTTAAAAAAAATCAGCTGGTTATAAGTGTTTCTATCTATTCAACATTTGAAAAATCAGGTGCTGAGAATTGTTTTTGGCTATTCAGTGTTCACATCCTTTCCTACAACCCAGTATTAACACTGGTAAAGAGTGAATTTTACTGGGCAGAAACTGGTGGGGAAGCTGTTCAATTAATTTAAGAAAAAAAAAGGGAGTGGGGTGAAATAGGTTATAGAACCCTCTGGTGTCTGGTGGATTTTTTCACTTAGGTATTTCAGCCTAATATGCTTTTAATGGAAAGATTCCAAAATGTACAACCAGGAAAAAAAAAGGGGGGGGGGGGGGGGGGGGGGGGGGGGGGGGATTTCCCAGGCAAAATAACTAGAGGTGAATTCAGTGTTTTTCCACTCCAGTGAACACAACCTTTGCTTTTTTTTCTGGTGCAAACAGCTGCAGGTGCCTCAAGTCAGCCAGTTCTATCTATCTGCAATGTCATCCATGTTTACTTGCAGCACTGGACTTTCGATTCTGTCAGGGTGCCAATCCAACGGGCCGCCAGGCACTGCAGCTGACAGTCAAATCTGTAATGCTGAATCCTTCTTCTGGAAAAAAGGGCTAAAGAGGTTAATACACTCAAGTAAGGATAAACACACCAGCTGTTATAGTTTCTAATATTTAATGTCATTATCAAATAAAATAACTCCTAAGAAATAAAAAAATATGCAGCCTCCAAATCACTCATTTTTGTTAGGATTACTAAATTATCCAAAAACCTACACTATAAAATAATAATAGAGAGCCCACAATTAAATTCATATTTGCTCTTCTGCTCTGCTGATGTTGCTCTGCGCTGATACAATTACCTTTTGGTGTTTCATCAATAGTGATGTCATGGACCACACAATATCTATAGAATGGATCATTGGAATTTAGAAATCAGGGATGGATTATTGGAATATAGAAAAATATTATATAACTTTTTAAAAATTATTATTTCAAGGTGCTTGTAGAAATATTTTGTCTGATTTACTGAATGCTATCATTCAAAGATTTCATTAATCTTGGTCTTTCTCTTTTACAAAAATCTGCTTAAGATCATAGGAATAATGAGTCTTGCAAGAATGAGAGTGCTTTTGTGTATGAAATCTCAAAGGGTGGGCCCCAACATATTGCTGGGGCTAAATATTTTTTGATTCAGGAAGTGAATCTGTGTTTTCCTTCTGTCATTATAGTTTCAGCTTCTAGTACTTTTTGTCAGTGTGGAATAAAAAGGACCTAACTTGAACGTGTTCAGAAAGGTTGAGAAATACATACAAACACACAATGGAAGAGGCTTCACAGCCTGTAAAACAGCCTGCAGTGGGCTCAGCTTCTAGTTTATGGTGTATGTTATAGCAAGACACACTCACTGCCTTGTACTCAGTCTATGTAATTGCAATTGGTCTGTGACCAATTCCATAAATACCCTTGAATTTTAGGATTTATTAGCCAGCCCTTTCAGACTGCATCAGACTGAACTTGCCAATGTATTTCCTCTTTCTTTTTGGTTTTAAAAGATTTCTCTGGTTTTTGCTTAACTGTGGGCAGAGGCACAGGGTTGGTGGGAATTTTGGGGTCTGGCTTTGTTGGTAAAGGCAGTGCTGCTGCTTGACCTGGGATCACTGCTCCCACCAGACACTGAGGCACAGAAGGAGACATTTACTCTTTTTCTGTGACTTATCCAAATCAATCTTACACGTGACTAGTGGTGTTCTTTTGCTAGCCACGCAGGTGTGTTTATTTCTTGCATTGTACTTCTTACCAAAACAGAAAACAGAAGGTTTTTTTCCCACCAGTATAGTACCAGGTGTAAGGTAGAGCTGTGTAAATCTTAGAAATACCTTCTCATGAGAAAAGAGTAATTTTGAAATTATCCCTCTCCCTTCACCGCCCCCCCTTAAACTGTGAGATTCAAAATTTTGTTTTTAAGCTTTTTTTTTTCCCCAGTAAATGCTCTCCAGAAAAAAAAAAAACAAAACAACAAACCAACAAAAAAAAAAAAAAAACAAACCAAAACTCTTATAGGGGAAGCAAACTGGAATTTCTTGGGGCGTGCCAGCTGCCTGGCAAAAAGGGAGAGCGGCGGGAGCCTCATCGGCAGGCTGCTGCAGGCTGGCCACCCCATGCCTGCCTCTCCTCCTCCTCCTCCTTCTCCTCGCCTTCCCCCTAGCCTGGCTGCTGGGGAGGCAGCTGGGCTGCAGGGCCGGCAGAGCGCCAGGGCACTCAACCTCCCCTCCTCCCTCTTCCAGACCTGCTGCATCTCTCCAGCTGCCTGCCTGGAAGACTATTGTCAATTTTGTTCTCTCCCTGCAGACGACAACAAAATCGACAGGAGCCTTCCAGCCAAGCAGCCATGGAGCCATCAGTTTGATTTTTCCTAATAGCAAATCAGAAATTTCTGGCAAAACTGAAAATTTCCCATAAAAGAAATCCCAATTTTATAAAAGGCATATTTTTCCCCCCGAAAGTCATTCCAACAGAACATTCCCAGCTGCCATAGTTCGAGAGACCTTTGAATTAAAGTCTATAGAAAAAAGCTTGCCGCGTGCTTGGCTGTGAAATAAGGGTGGGTGAACAGTCAAATACAAATAGAAACTGCCTGGAACCAATGTGCGGGGTCCCATCATCCAGGGATCAGGCCCGGGGTATTTACCTGACATTAAAGGAGCTATGAGAGGTGGTATCTTTCCTATAAAGTACTAGAGATGATAATTAAGACTTACATAGCAAGGTTATGTCTCCTCTGAATAATTTACACAGGCCTGAACTGTCGTGAGAATAATTCCCAGCTCACAATTATGACCAAACTGGTTCAGAAAAGTATTCCAGCTTTAGTGGCCTCATTGGAACAGAAACCTTTTCAGCAGTGGCATATCAAACACTGTGAGAGAGAAGGGAAAAAAAAAGAATTTTTCACTCGGAGCTGTGCTACAATGTCACCTTTGTTTCATCTGCCTGCTGTTGGGGGCAATTCTCTCCGTGGCAAACAGGCCAGTGGTCCTGCCTGTGGCATCCATATCTGTGGATTTCGGGGCAGAGTTGCCCTGATGCCAGTGATGTTGGGGAGTCTCAGTGCATGACCCGAGCATGATCGAGATGAGAAGCTGCAGACGGGCAGACCCATTGTCCTGAGCAGGTTTCTCTCTGTGACATCTTCAACTCTGTGCTGAAGACATTGCCCTTCTTTCCAGCTGCAGGACTGTGGATTGGACTAGAAAATGCCTCCACTTTTGTGGTTTTCCCCTAGCAGGGGTGCCAAATGCCAGCTCCAGGTTTCCAGAGGAGTGGGGACAGTCCCCGTTGTTAGCACCTGAGTGGGGCGGTAGTAGCAATTTTGAAAACCTTTCCTTGTGGTGTGACACTCCCTTTTCCCCAGTGCCCTCGCAGCAGCAGTGAGGAGCAGACAGCACAGTCTGCACTCGGGCAAGCCTCCCACTGAAGGCACCTGGAGCTTCAGCTGAATGAGAGCTGCAAGGGAGGCAGGTGTAGCTGCCTTTGTGCCCCTGAGCTGTGCCAGGCTTTGTGCAGGCTCTCTGCCACAGGTGACTTTCTGCCCGATGGGAGCAGCTTTTCACAGAACAGCACAGGAGCCTTTTACATGCTCTGGAAATACTCTGCAAGTAAAGCACCGTTAAGTAATCAAAACACAGCACAAAAGAACTTCTGTCAGATGTTTGGCTGTAAATAAAAATGGTGAAATGCAGAGCAAATCCATGGAGATGTGGTGAGGTGGAGCCTCACTGTGTGGTTCCTGGTGGGCAGAGTGCCTTGCCATGGGATTGCAGGATCCACACCCTGTAGGGGCTGCAAATTGCCCCTCCTGTGGTATTGATTATACTCCACCAGAGATGCCTGCAATACAGAGGCACAGCGGGGTGAGTTAAAGGATGGAGTGGCAGCTTTCTTTCTGAATGCGCCAGCCTTCACAGATATAAACCAACGCCTTTATTTGCATGTAAATATTTGCAATTAATTCTTGATAGTTTTGTTTTCGAGTGTTCATTAAAACTTCTCTATATTTTATTCATATAGATCAGTCTTTGGCCAACATCTTTCATAAAGTGCTGAAATTTGCCCTTGAGGCATCAGATGGAGTAGTCAGATTGTCAAATAAGTCTCCTAATTGAAGTTAACACTGGCACAATATTTGTCTTTTGAAAATAAACATTGCCAGCAAAGTTGCAGGTCCACCACTCTGTGTGTGCTGTGGCAGTGTGGGAGAGCCATGGAGTATAGAGCAGAAAAGGGGGATTTTGAGATGACAAATAGCTCAGAAATGGGTATGTTATCATATTGTTTCAGTGAAATACCAAGCATGCTGCATTTATTAAAACAAATCCAGAAAAAGATGCTTTTTTGTTAAAACTCCTTTTGTGTGTCAGGTATAAGGAATAAATAAATATTCTCTTTAAGTAAAGCAATTACGTTTTTATATCTTAAAGGGTCAGAAGCAGACATGGGAAATCAATAGTTCTCCTTGTGCCATGAGAAATTAATCAGTAACTTTGGAGACACTCTGTGTTTAAGAAAACAAACTGAAAGAACATCACATGGCTTTTAAAGACGTCCTCATGTGACATTCCCAGTGGGTTTGAGGCACTAAAGGACTGAGTATTTTCCAGTGCAATGCATACAAGAAAACTGGAACCAGAACACGAGACAGGGCATCATTTGATGATGCCCACTTCAAGATGAATTGGGAAGTGAGTGTTACTGCCTTTGTAAAAAACCTGATAATGTTATTGTGCTGGTTAACTCTCTCTGAGGGAAAAGTCACAGACCTGGGTTCTGCCTCTCACCTTGAGTGCTGATTTACCTCTCCACTGCAAATCTGGCATCTGGCTTTAGCACAGTGCTCAAAATTACTGTTGTCCCAAAGCACATATTTGGCTTGAGTGGAAATGGGGTGCATGCTTCACGGTGTGCTGGGACTTCTGTGGGCAGTTCCAGTGACCAGATAGGACCACTTCAGGTACCAGGTGATACGCCAAAATAACAGAATGTGGGTCCTAATGAAGCCTCTAAAGCCTGGGTTTCTCTTTTTCCTATTCACATATTTTACAATAAAGAATGCTAGTTTGTATTTGCTGTTTGCCATAATTTTGAATAAGAATCTTCTGTGAATGGTTCTTCATCAAGGCCGAACCCGTGCTCCATAATGTTAATGTACATCCCCTGATCCTGTCTCTGCTCCCTAGCTATTTGTTTGTATGTAGCAAATCCATAAGGGATAGAGGGGTGTGTAGCATTTACTATTCAGGTTCATATCACTGGCAGGTTTTGGAATTCATGGCCAGTGATAATTCAAATACCCGTACTGAAAATTCAACTTCATCAACAGCAAGAGGACTTTTAGATAAACTGAGCCATTAGCAGTCAATGATCATACAGCTAACTCCTGCCTTAAGTGTCTGTCCTGTCTGGGAAGCTTCTTGGGTACTCTGTCTGCATCTCACTGCTAGGCAATCCCATTCCTAACCTAAGCAAATCCTAAGAGTGAAGTGAAACAACTTCCTCTAAAATGACTGTGTACAAGGGCTGTGTAACCACTGGTGGTGGTGGGGTGTCCTTGATGCCCCTCCTGCTGCCCAGTGAGTGCAGCTGCTCCATACTGCATGCCCTGCTGCTTTCAACCCAGCCCAGTGCAGGGCTGCCCCAAAGATACTGATAACCCTTGATCAAGGAGGGCCTGAAAGGGCTCCAGAGTGGAACTGCTGCAAGGAGAGCAGAAAGATGATGTAAAATTGTGTGTGTCCCTTGGTGTCACCAGGCAAAAAGCTCTTGAGAGCTGATTGCTCTTACACATGCTGCAGTAAGGACAGAATGCTTGCAATGAGGTTGAGTGGCTCTAAGCCCTGGGAATCCAGTATGGGAACTTCAGTTTAAAGCACTAAAACCCTAACGGGGCTCCCACTGATCAAACAAAGCCTGCTGACTTTGAGGAGCAGAAAGAGGCTTTTGTATCAATGTAACACAACACAGGAATTGCTTGATGGGAAGTAAAGACTCACTGATAGGATGGGAGCAATTGCTGATCCTACTTCCATTAACTTTATTGGGAGCAGCCCCAAAATATTTAAGTGGAGATTGGTATATCACATATATATAATGTAAAGTATCTCAGGATTTATGTTGTGGTACCAGCCTGGAGACGGACAGATGAAATATTACTGCTACTACATTTAATTTATTATCTTCATCTGACTAGACCTGTACCTACCTACTTATATGGACCCCATTACCAAAGTAGCTGAGCAGCTGCCAATTATTTAGAAATATAAATAAAATAGCAGAGATTATTTTGTTTTCTGCCTCCCTACTTCTCATGTAAGATTTCCTGTAAGGTTTGCCCTTGGTTTGTTTAAGGTCTTGTGCATAAGTGAATGGCACTGGGAATCTCCATGTTTTGAGGAGATCAAGTCTGCCAAAAATAAAGATCAATTTGGAGGAGAACAAGTCTGCCAAAAAGACATGAACATTTATTTCTGAATATATTGAGAACAATGACTATCAGAAAGCATAAAAGCAAATAATGAAGTCTAGCTCCAGGAGCTGTGAGAATTTCATTGCACAAGCTCACAAACTTTCCCTGTTGGTTCACAGTCCAGATAGTTCTTGTCAAATGTCATGGGAGGTCATGTTGATGGAAGGAGATGTGATATCTCAGGAAGCAAAGTCCAGTACCCTGAATGGCTTTGACTATCAAGACAGAAGCACTGGACAAACCAAAGGAATTTGTGCCTCTGAGCAATTGGATTAAAATATTTAGAAGTTTCCAGAGCTCATTACTTCATTCCTAGATGTGATAAACAGCCATGGCAAGACTTCAAAGTCAAACAGTGTGCTGATGTCCAACCTGTGTCTCGTAGGGGTGGCTGCATGCTTTTGGCTGGTCAGTCAGAGTCAGAAAATTGATTGCCAAGGACTGAGTAAAGATGTGCACTTGCCCTCTTTGTATCAACAACTCTCCAGCCCGCAGCAGGAAGCTCTGCAGCTCCCAGTGTTTCAGAGAGCTGCTCTCAGAGAATGTGCTGGTGGTTGGGGTTGGGTTGAGACACACAGGACCAAAGTTGCCACCTCTTTGGGATATATACTCAGCCTAGTTCTCACCATGTCCTATTCTCATCATATGGCAATCAGAAGCTGCATCTTGGGAGGGTTCAATATGGAGCAACAGTTGCTCTCAGAGTGGTCCAAAAGGAGAAATATGAGATATTTCAAGACATTTCCTCCACACCAGGACAGGACTATATTTTCTTGCTCCTATTTCTGGCTGCTGGTTGAGGTCATGAATCTCCACCAATGGATAAAAAGATAGTCCTGGACACTTTTCATAATTGTTTCTGGATATATCCTTCCTCAATCTTATTCTGCACAAAACTTCTTGAATAGCTCATTTAAGGAGAAAACACTTGAAAAGTATATTAGCAAACTCTTTCAGTGGGGTAAAACCATCAACATGGAAAATTCAAGTTTTCAAGAGAGCCATTAAGTGTGATTAAACCTTTAAAAAGGGAGAACAATGAATGCAGCCTTGTATTTAGCAATTTCATATCTTTAATTGTACAAAGATTTTCTTTAAAAGCACAAGGCTGAAAGGAAGCTGAATGTTACAGTATTTACTGAAGGAAAGCAATGAGAGAAGGCCTGCTCAGTAGCTAATGGAGTGAAGCCCAGAAATAATGACAAAAAAGCGGTAACGACCGCTCTCCAACACAACATATATAAAAGAGGAAGCCATAAAAAGGCAACAATTCTTGACTTAGCTTTGAGTTTCACAATGACAGTGATTACAGATAGCAAGTGGAAGAGCATATAAGCCATGATGAAATCTGGTTGGCTGTGCAATTGAGATTCAAGTGAAAGAAAGCAACAGGAACATTGAATTTCTGCAGCACAAATTTTGGATGGAGTATGAGAAATTGAAAGAAAGGAAGAAAGAGCAAGGCCATCAAAAAGTTCAGCAGAAAATTAATATATTCTCGTCCATTCCATCTAATAATAAACACAGTAGGGGCCAGATCCTCAGCTGGTGATGCCAGTGTTTGAGCTAGTTTGCTGTTCCTGCAGATGTGGCTGTCACACTGTACACATATCCCAGCACACTGTAGCCTCTGCCGCCTTGCAGAAGCTTCATAAGAAAAAAAAAATATTGACCATCACAAACTTGAATAAAAATAAAAAAGGGGGGGAGGGCTAAAATCAAGCTGATTAAAGCATACAATAGTTATATTCATGGTACATTTAATGCTTAGTGTTACTTTAAATAGAAAGTATTTTGATACATTAACGACACATCCTAACTACCAACTTTATTTTTCCAGATCAATATTTTTAAAAAGCAGTGTTAACATCTGATCTGCAAGCATGTGTGCATGGCTTTCTTCATGTATGTAATACTAAGATTATATATGCATGAACTTTCCTGTGACAGACTAATGTTATCTCAGTTACAGCATTAATTGTACTTCAAATGCTAGTGAGCATCCAGCGCTTTTCCTAAAACTTTCCCTCTGCCTATCTGTGAACAGCCTGAAAGTGCAACTTTTATTCACTTGTATATTTAGAAGTTTTTTATACTTGTGATTCCAGAGAAATTCAAAAATATAACAAAACTTAACCAGTCCTGAACCTTAAATGTACACAGTCCAGAAGACAGACGAATTTCAAAAATACTGAAATGACAAGCAGATGACTAGCAGCAGGAAAGTCCCAGTCCAGTGTTGGTGGTCCCAGGCAGGGGGAGTATCATAGAGCACAACACAAACCCAGAAAATTCACAGGGAAAAGCCTGACTGAGGTTTGATGCTGTCACACAGAAATGTTGAGCAGAACCATATCAGCTCTCTGAGGAGTTTGCCTTCACAAGTTTCTTGCACTTACACAGACTAACATGAGCTGTAAGCTTGTTATTTAAAGTCATGGCTACTTGCATGAGCAGTGACATAAGAAGCCAGGGAGGAAAAGAGGGATGATGTTCTGGTGGCAGCACATTGCAAGGAGAAGGATGATGAAAACAGGGATTATTTCAAAGCCTGTAAAAGCTAGCTAGAGTGTGGGACAAACTTGTGAGAAACTGAGAAGTCTGATGTCTACCATGGAAGCAGTGGCTTGCTGATGGTGGCCATAAGAGGATACATCTGATAGGGGTGATCAAAATAAAGAATCAGATGAAAATGCTGTTCCAGACCAGCCAAAACTTTCTGCAATTGCATTCTCATTCACAGAATAGTTTCAGTTGGAAAAAGAGAACACACTGATGCTGAATCTGAGCAGTGGTTTGTGAGGCTGATAACTTATGAGTAGATTTGTTGGCTTAACATGTTACTTCCCTCCCTGCAAAAGATACCTCATATTTGCCGTGGGAGCATCAGGACTGTAGCAATACTGCTAATCCTCTTTGCACTAGTGAAGCAATGGAACACACGTACCCCACAGACCAGCCTGGGTTATCCTAGTGAACATACGCTTCTTCTTTGGTGTTTCCTTTGCTTTTATGTTATAACAGATAAACAGAGATGGTCCTGGAAAAATTGTCTGTTTTCTTTAACTTTTGGTCCTGGTATTGAATTAGAGCAGGTGCTTGAAGCTGGAGGCTCCTTGCTTTTAGAAACAGCTCTGCCACTGGGACATATTTAGTAAGTGATTTTAACAATCAGAAGAGTCCATCATGGCACAGACCCTCCAGGTCTGGCTAATAATTTTGGAACACTTAATGTTTTTAATTACGAAGATGGTTCAGTCTGGGATTGAGGACTCCTGGTAGCCCTGAAAAAAACATTCAAATTTGAGACATAATTGTTGTTAGAGGCACTGATATTTCCTATATTCCCACCACCTCTGGAAAATTTTGGCTGGAGACTTCATCACAAACCTGTTGCATGACAAATGAAGAAGAGGGCAATGCTTGTAATTTGGATTTTTCAGTCTGTCATCAGTGAAGACATATGAAAATCACCGGATAGAAAAGGGGTTTTGAGTGGGAAAGATGAATGAAAGTGCTCCCTATAGACAATATACACTGAAGTTTTATTCATAAAGGAACAGTGCAAATACAGAGTTCCACTGTCTAAAATAAAAGCAAACTAAATTTCTTTGTGCCATAGACCTTAGCCTGTAATAACGGGCACTTAAGCAAGACGATATTGTGTGACTATAATAAAAAAATGCATCCTTATATAAACAAAATTACTAATTGATTTGTATGAGCTACATCCCTGACACTCCCAGGACTGTGGCATTTTTTTCCAATGAAACCCTTAGGCAGCTACTCTTTATGGATAAGGCAGGAGCATCTGGATGCACAATAGTTCCTGCATTAGCAAAGTTGCTGGGAATATAGTCTGTTTGCATCGACTAACTGGTGGTGACCAGAAGCCATTATTTCCAAGGGATACAATGGCCACTAGGAACATTACACTCACAATACTGAAGAATGCAAATGCATTAGCTCATGACCTCCCAGGAAATGGTATGTGGCACTGCTGTTCCAAAAGTTTTGAAACTGGTTTGTGCGGTACTTATGTCTACTTTCTCATAGAAAATTACTCCCTTCACTTGTTTTGTTTTGACCTCTGAGGAGAATGAATGGACTCACACACGTGATCTTTAAAAACATGTCCACATCAAGAGCAGGAGGGTTCAGAATTAACAGGTTGAGGAGGCCCAACAGAAATGAGCTATTGTGAGTGGGGAGTGAAATAAAAGCTTGGTCACATGGGGGAATAGCAAACAAGCCAGCAAAGCTGTTGGAGAGATTTTTTGGTTCCCAGAGGGTTAAGAATGGTTATAAAAAGGTGGTTTTGAAAGTGCATCACTAGCCACTCACCATCTGGGATCCATCAGATCTTGTCCTTGTGCAGGCCAGGGCTATTTCACACCTTCAGGGAAGGTGCATTTGCTTAAACTAAGCCTGAATTTGGCCTGATGCTACTAGAGAGATGTGTTACTGAAAAAGCACAATGAGAAGCATACACTGGGAACCAGGGACTCAAAGGATAAAAAATCCTGGATGGATGAGCCCACCAAGATCACAAATGATAACTGTGTCCTGTTTCCCTTGCTGCACTACCCCACAGTGTGAGTGATACATTTTAGTGATCATGACCAAAACTTTGATCAAGATGACATTGCTTCATTTTTTAACCATTGTTTTTCTCCTCATTATCTTACTGTGATGAAATGGTAAAACTGTCTCTATAACTTAACTGTGCATTTCTTATATTCACAAGCTGGTAAACAAATTTGACCTTCAGTGGGTTTTATTAGAGTGACTGAAGCCCTCAGTTTCCTAGCTTTGTTTTGTAATGCTTGCTTTTGCCTTTCTTTTGCTCTCCCTCTCACATGCACAAACATATACACATGTGCACCTGCTTCCATATTTGCTTTCATGTGCTTCCATATTTGCTTTTCATGTGGAACCTTTTTCCAAACAAGTTCTAAAGACCCCAACAAAATGCTGTTTCGAAATTATGCTGTTGTTATGTTGCTGTTTAGAAAAATGCAACCAAAAGTTGAGTTTTCTTTTTAATTGGTGATTTGTAGTCTTTGATTTCTCACTAACCCCTAGTTCAAAGTGTGTGTTGGGCTGCCTGTTGAATATTCTGGGATGACTAACATGGCAATGCAAGAAGTCACTATCTGTGTCTTGCTTTTCTTTATGTTTGGGAGAAGGACAAATTGTGGCAGGTGGATACCTGGTATAGCTCATGCTGCTGGGCAGACTCAGGGGGCCAGGAAGAAATTCCACCAGCACATTTTCTGTTAGTAAATGACAGAAAGTGAGTGCAAAAGAAAAGGATGTGAGCTAGATCATATTGAAGGTGTTTAAAAATCCTAGTTAAAGTTTAGAAAAGTACAAGTGTCCCTGAACTGAGTCACGCTTTCTTAAACTGCCTGCTGGAATGGCAGCTATGGGGATTGTTGGAAATGCCTTTAGAGGAATGCAGAAATGAGCATGTCTGCAATGATACAGGGATTTAAAAATACACCCAATCCTATGAGGTCCTCTGTTAGAGTATTTCTAAACTGCGGATAACACAAGCTGCATGAGCAATCTGCAGGAATGAGCTCCTTCATCAGGAGTAACCCAGTCCCACATTCAGGAACACCAGCACCATGCATGGCTGGTTTCAGGGTTATGCTGTTTCCCTGCAGCTAGAAGTACGACTGGTCAGTGTGGTTTTGACTTGGGCAGGTACTACCAAAAAGCTATCTTTAAGAAGGGAAACAAGCTTCTGAAAGACTATTGTTGCCATCATGTTACTGAAATGTTCTAATTCTAATGAGAATTTTAACCATTTCTTTTAATTTGTATGTCTGCACAGAAAAGGATGAGACTATTGGGGGGAAAGAATAATAGCGCAAATCAGACATTAGTAGCAATGCTGACTTTGCAGAAAGGAAATATTTTCCCCATGTTTAAACTTCTTTCCTTACCTCATTGAAGCTGGATGCATGTAAAAGAATTCTGTTGGACCCAGACTCTTGACTCTGTGATATCAGGTCAGCCTGTTGCTCAGCCTGGTGCACTAAACTTGAATGGAAAGATGCTGGAAACCCCATAAAGAAGAACCACACTTGAAAGCACAGTGATAGTAATGTTTTTCCTCACATATTTAATGGTACTTCCAGGCATAAAGGGTATCGGTGTTCACTTTGCTTAAAACAGCAGGAATACTTTATTTGTGTTTCACCCAGTTTTACTTGGTTTTTTAAGGACAAAGATTGGGTTTCTAAACATTTGTGGGAAATTTATTCCCACCAGAGTTCTGCTAAAATGGTCCAAGTGTGGCCACCAACTGACTTGTCATTTCCATGACTGCGCTGCGTGAGCAGTGGGACTCATCAGTGGTGCCTGTGAGAGCTGGTGGGGAGAGCAATGCCTAAGAAAGAAATAATTGCCAAGGTGTTTTCAAGAGAAATATGAGGGGCAGGCAGAACTTGGCATGAGAAAGGATGGGAAGGTCAGAATGGGGGGCATCTGTGGAATTCAGGCAGGGTCTTTTTGTCATCATTGGGTTTGGGGGCATTTTTTACCCCTTCATGAAAGCATAATGCAGTGTGTGGATGGATGGTAGTGAATGTAAGTGCCTTGAAAACAAAATAAGCAAGTACTTGGCCAAGACACCATGGGTACAATTGCTTATCCAGTCCAATGGAGATGGGTTTCACAAGGGTCTCCTGTTGTCCTACAACATCTTATTGTCCTTGTTAAAAGGCATTTAAAAGCAAAAAATGCTTTTATTAAAAATGGTTTTCAGGGCTATATGATGCTAAAAGCACTTTCTATAGCTTACAATGCTGTTTAGGAGAACATGTTATTTCTTTTTAATTTGCTCACTCATTCCTGAATAACTTTTCATAGGACTCCAGACACTGCAGTGTGACAGCTAAACCAAGGAGCATCGGATGCGATGGAATTGCTCTACAAGCAACCTTGCCAAAGGCCCTTTTGCTGCACAAAGCTGGCTCTATCTTTGTATATTGAGGGAGCTAAATCAATGTTAAATGCTTGGCTCTTTTCACAGGACAATGACCAGGACCTAAGCTGCGTCCTTCCTTTTTGATTGACACTTGAAACGTTGAGTTGGAATCAGCCAGAGGCACTGCTACAAGCTTGAAGCCTCTGCTGGGGATAACAACTGGTGACATCTGCAGAAAGGCCGACAAAAGGCAGTTGAAAGCCGTGTTTGTTGCTTTCCCCTCTCAGATCTCCTCTCTTTCATGGAGCTCCTTACTTGCTTTAATATTATGATTCAGCACCTGGCTCTTTTGAACCTTGCTTTAAACTTCAAAAGGCGAGGTGGTATTAACAAACATGAAACGAAAAAGTGGCAGTAGTTTGATTTACTGTTGTCGTCTTATCAAGGGGGTTTTTTGTCACCAGCTGCCACTTTCTGTCATCTTTGGAACCATTATCATTTCTCTAAAATCTAAAAGACTCCACTTAATAACAGCTTTGAATACAGGCAGGATCAGTAACCTATACAGTTCTGGGATGACAGAACCGTCAAACGAAAAGAAAGATGTTGCCAAAAAAAAAAAAAATCCTTAAGAAAAAACCTGAATAAAACAAATAAAAGCTGTAGTACTTCTAAGTGACCTTGATTTCAGAATTAAACAAATCAAGCGCAATTCCATTGTTCTTTTTGGATTCATTCTGCACTTTCCTTGCAACATTTCTTTTTTGTTCTCAGGACTAAGCGAAAACAAAGCCAAGGCTTCCAGAACAACTGCTCAGTGCACAACGAGCACTTGGTATCACATGAGCCCCATAAGCTCCTCACTTGTAAAAGTGCCAGTGATAATTGCCAGTCTCCTTCCACTGCCGTCCTGGTGCAGCAGCTCTCATCCAGCCTGGGATGAAGCCTCTAAAGCTCCTTCGCTAGGGCAGGCTCCCTGGTGAAAAATCTATTTAACTCACTTTTGCAGCACCTTTCCATGTTTCCCTGCCATCTTTCCTGACAGTGCTGTGCTGTCCTTTGGCTGCCAGGGCAGAACCTGAAATGCGTCTGTGCCTTGCCAGGCCAGTTTGTCTATGAAAACTTTCCAGGTTCAGTTAAAGGCAATCAATTAAAAGCAGACAAGTTTCTATCACCAGCCTGCTGCACTTTCTTACTTGTCACTCTACTGTCCCCTGCAGAAAACATCCCTATCCCTTTTGCTTGTTGTATAATGCTATCCAAAATGAACTTACTTGGAATAAGAAATTTCTCTTGGTGTCTTCTAAACTCCTGGATTATTTGATGAGCATGCCTCAGACCAGTGCTATGTGGCTTTTATCTCATAGACCTGAACCTGCACTTCTGCTTCTGTGCATTTTCGTAGTTATTTCCACCTATACAAAAAGAGTAAATCACCAAAGGATCCTCTCTCCTGTCCCCAGTGAAGTGCTCTCCCTCCCACATCCTACACAAACAACACAAGGCAACAGGGAAATGGCTGCTCCAACACATCTTCCCCCAGTATCTCAGCAGCTGGTCTCCCTCTGCTGCCCATCAACCCCTTTCCAGACCCTTTTCATCACAGGGATCTGGAATGGTTTAATTCCAGCATCTCTTGGTAAAATGGAGATGAAAACAACAAAGTGAATATCCTCCGGAATGTGAAAATGCTGATGTTCTGACTGATTGAAAACCAGGATTGCCAGAATCCAAAGTTGATTATGGGTTTTTTTGGATTGGGATATAACAAAACTCATACAAAAGTGAGATGGGGGTTGCTAAAAATACCTATTATCTTCTGACAGAAGGCTCACTGTATAATCACACTGAGGTTTTCTCACGGAGCATGTCCGCATTTGAAATTTTAGTCATTTTAACAACTGTTAATTACCACATGCTAACTAGCAGAAGTGTGTGTGGGAGAGATGTTGTATATTTATTTGTTCCAGACTTGGAACATATTAGAATGTAGGCTTTATTCCAGTTTAATGTCCTATGAATGAATGTGTTACCCAATTACAAATGAAAGATATCACAAGAAAAATAAGTAAGGATCTTTTCCCAGGATGCTTTCTGATGAGGAAACCCAGAATATGTTTATCGCATTGGGTCCAGTGGAAGTCTGTTCTTCAGCCTTTTAAAAGTACCTGTGACACACGGGAACAAAAGAAAAGTGCCTGTGTAGGGAGGAAGAATAATGGAGAGGTGGGTTTTTATTTTACTTTTTTATTTTATTTTTCTTTTAGGAAAAGAAAGTATGAGATAAAAAAATAGGAAATGCATGGGACAGTATTGGTGCAATTGAATGGATGTCTCTGAAAGAATTAGGATGAATGCAGGAGAAGAAGAATTAAGGACCATATTATACATGTGCGTACATATATGAATATATATATATAATTTTTGTGTAATTCAGCCACTATATTGTCAGTATATTAAAAAATACATATGTTCAATATATTTGTGATTATAGCAACATATATGTATTTTGAACATACTGAATTTTGGCTTTATCATTTCTTTGACAGATTTTGGAAATGAGAAAACTGAGATCAGACTTAAAGTCACAGACAGCATAATCCAAGATAAATACCTGACAGGTTAAGGAAATTCACAGCATCTGAAAAAGTTGGAGATGCAATCCCACATCTACTGCATACCTTTTCAATCTCTACAAACTGCCTGCATAAATTCCCAGAAAGAGAAACATCAAAATAGTTTCACCATCTCTGTCAGCGAGGTCTCCAGTACTGGCAAAACAAGCCAAAAAGGGGAACTGGAGAATTACATGATGTCTGTGATTCAAAGTAAAAGCTACTGGTGTTGGAAGGATACCGTCAGAAACAGCATCTTTCTGTGTGGAAAAAAATGCCAAAGGGAAAGGGAATGGAAATGTTCCTGTAGCCTACATTTATTTCTAAATTAAAAACAAACCCAGAAAAAAACAACAAACAGGAGCACTGCATGGATTTACTCAGATCCAGCAACTCTGATGCAATTTTGCAAGTAGTTTAATCAACATGCAGCCACTCCCAGGCAAATGGAATGAGAAAAAAGTAATAAAAAAAGTAATGTCTATATGAATCAGCTTTCTACATAGTCTGATCCATACTTGTTTTCAGGAAAAATTGTGAATGGAGATTATTTCTTCTAAAGAATGAGGCTGTAGATCTGTTTCAAGCAGGTGGCATGATATAAGGTATTTTAGAAACAAATAACTAGAATGAGTATCCTATAATACTGATAGAATTTGTAGTAAATTTAATAAGGAATGAGATAAATAACTGAGTTAAATACGTATCCGGGGTTATGAATTCTTTAGAGGGACGTGATGGACACAAACCTGTCAGAGCATCTTTGAAAAACCTCAGTGACAGTCAGACAGAAAACATGAATGTAAAAAATCATTGAAAAATAGAAATTAGATGAATATCAGCAACATCCTGTGCTGAGAGCAGCTTTTCTCACTCCTCGTCCTCCTCCAAAATATAAAAATAAAAAATATTCAATTGCACAAGTGTAGGAACAGATAAGCACGAGAAAATACAACCAGAGAAGAGAGAAAATAACATAGACTGTACGTCTTGAAAAATAAGTAGGTTTAGAAAATCCTAAAAAATGCAGAGAAGGTGACTAGAGGATAATTATGATTATTTGTTATTACCTAGAACACAAGAACTAAGACAACCTGATGAATGAGGAGAATCAAAAGAAATTACTTTTACATGTGCTGCTCTATTAAATTTTACAACTTATTCCCAAGTGATGCTGTAGAAGCCCAGGGTACAAATGGCTTCAAAAAGCAACTACACAGGAAGATCCCTAAAGTGAGGATTTTTTTTTTCCTAAATAGTTATCTTTGGACAGTTAATTTTCTTAATATAAATATACCTTTAAAATTTATGAGTGTTAATATTCTAAACTGCATTACTTTTATCACCTGTGATTTCTCCTGTGTCTGTGCTTCATGCAGCAATTGCCCTTCCCCTTTGTCAAAGTTTTTTTATAGAAGTTTAGCTTTCATCTGTATGTATGAGGATTATACTTTGAAAAATGAACTTGTATCTAGCTTTAATTGGGCAGCATGGGTGAATTCAGAGTTTTCAGTAGATGGAGGACATAAGTAGCACATTTTAAAGTTCTTCTGACACCAGTTAAGTGTTTGCAGGGTTAAGTTAGAAGAATCCATGTAGAATAACAGCAATAAAAATGCTGATGTGTTTATTTTTTCAATGGCTCACGGACAGTTATGTGGTGGACACTTTTCCTTCTGCCTACATTAACACCTTAATGAAGCCCTGACAAACATTGCTCCTTCACTAAGTCTCCAGGCTGCTGCAGACATGGTCAGGCCAGATCAAATGAAGGCTTTACATACCAGCAAGGCAGGAGTTTTAAAAGCAGCTCATGGCAGTGCATGAGAGCTCACTGCTCCAGGAAAATGCTCTGAAACTCGTGCTCACTGTTAATAAAAGTATGAAGTTGATGTTTGTCTGAAATCTAGTGCTACCTCTGCAGGTTAATATCTGTCCTTACTTCAAGACTCAGCCCTCAGTCCCCTTCTAGAAGTATGCACCTTCACAATTTAATGAAAAACATCAAGAATTGTAAGATTTCTGTTCAGTGCTTTTCCAACTTTGCCAAAGTCAGCTCTCCTCTTTATTCTGGGAAGGGGCATGGGCACCACTTTATAAGCTAATGTCAACTCATCGGCATCCCCGCTGTGGAAAATGTGTCGCTGTGAAGAGGTGAAAACAAGGTTTGCACATTAAAGGACAGAGTCAACTAGCACCATCAAAACCAGGTATCACTTTCTCATGTCTGGGCACTGCACATGAGTAGTGACATTGGAGACTGATGGGCGGGTGCTTTGCTAGCAGGAGCTGTTCTGCACTCCTGGTCAGCATTAGTGCCGGCCAAATTAAGTTATCTTTTGTTTTGATTCGTATCCGCTATGAGCAGCTAATCTCACATCAAGGTGAACTCCATAGCGTGCTGGAATCATGTGTTTCATCTGGAAAACTCTCATGCACGTACTTATTCCTCCAGCTATAAATATCCCAAAGCAAAACCTCCGAAATGGCACCCTCCTCTGGTTCAGCCGCACCCACAGCCAAACACACTTATCTGACAATCACAGCAGCTCCAACACAGCTGAAAACTGCAGGAAACTTCATAGCAAAACAAACTGGACTGTGACAAATGCCTGCAAAGCTCCGGAGAGCCCAATTCCTGTCACTCGACCGCAATATATCAAATGTCAAGGACCAGCAGCTACACGGTGGAGCCCAGGCTGCATGCCTTCGCTCAGCCAGGTGGGAGCCATGCATGTTGCCCTGGTCTTGCCTCCATCACAGCAATGAAAGCTTCCCCCCAGACAGGGCTGAAAATTTCATTTACATCATGTATATTCTGTGGGGGTAATCCTCTGCACATGGATGCTTCCAGTAGGCACGTGATTTCCGCAGAGAGTGCCGTGAAGCAGCAGAGTGCATGTAGGATTTGTCTTTGTCTGCTGTAAAAAAGGTGAAGCACATTGCAATTCAGAAATTTGTACATATATACATCAAGGTTTCCCAGTTCTGAGTTGACTTCTTGTGTTGCCCTCTGAAGAGATGGTAGGCTCAAAGTCACCTTGAAATTATTTTTGTGCAAAGATTGAGGGCCAAAAGAAGCAAACACACACTACAAGGTATGTGAAGTGAGACTATTCCAAGCTTCATGACACACCTTTTGTTCTTGTCCATATAAATACTTTTATGCATTTAGACAAACCTCCATCCAAAGGAAGTTCCCAGAAACCTCAAGTTTTGCTTTCCATTGCAGCTTTGACAAGATGGTATGTCACCAGGAAATGGAGCTTCTCCAGAAGATACTGAGACCTTTTTTCAAGTAGGTACAGCTTGTTAAGCATATTGTGATTTGACTTCAGGATAGATCACTTTTCACAGAATACACTTTTTTCCTCACATTTCCATGGGATTGCAACCACACATTAGCACCAGTCCACCTGCAGCACTGAGAAGCACTGGCAGATGGTGCTGGCTTATAGTCATACTCACCTGCCCCCAGTTCCAAAACCTGCAAAAGGAAGCCCCAGATCTGGCCCAGCAGACCTGAGGTACCCTGATGGAGCCATTGCTGATGTACCTATGTGCCTTTTGAGGCACCTGAAAGCAGAAGCAAGAGAAGGTTTGCAGGAAAGTGGCCAAGGCAGAACTTGTTTTTCCTCCTGCAGCTCCCACTCCAGTTCCTGTGCCTGGCAGAAGGTGTAAAGCATGCTCTGTACTTCTTTGTGAGGTGGTGTTTCCACAGAGGGTTTGGCTCTACTGAAGTTTTCTTTTCAGCAATGCCCCAAACATGTTGAGTTCACTGTCAAGCTAAGGAGTGAGCGCTTTGTCTATGTAAACTCTTTTTATTTTGAACATTTCCTTTCAGAAATTTCAAGGAAAATTAACACCAAGTGGGAGCCTACCTTGGCTACTGACAGTAATGTTTTCTGGAAACCTGGAAACTCTACCCAGCCTAAGCTGACCACCCACTAGGTCAGGGCTGAGGCAGAAAGGCTTTACATTGTGGGAAAGCTGAATGAAGGTGCTTTTTCTTGTGACTTCATTCTGCATCTGGGAAGGAGGCTTCTGGTCTTCAAGAGTTGTCAGTTGAGAATTATTCACTAACAGTAGAAATTCCTCCAAAGGAAAATAAACAGAAGACAATTCAAGTGATTTCAAGACATAAAAAAGTGAGAAAAATCTACAGGCATTTCTCACCACCCTTGTGCTTAAAACATTCCAACTCCTTCTTAACTTTTTATTTGTTGAAAGAAAAACATTGTTTCAAGATAATGAAATTTATGGTCTAGCGAAGAAAAGGAGCCAGCCATGTGACCTCCTGACATTTCCTAACCAAAATCCTTGGAAGTTATATGGAGACATATGCTTCTTTCCTTTTCTTAACTCATTCAATTTTTTTTTTTTATATTCTTGCCATAATCTAATTCCAAACACTTCACCATATCACAAGCCCCAAACTTTTGCTGGGAACACTGTCTGGCTGGAGTCAACTTTGACACTACCAGAAAAAATTATGCTCATAATTTTTGCCTAGAGCTTTTCAAATTTGAAGCATTTGCTGAGCCCAGGCAAAGGTTTTCAGACTGAAAGATGCTAAATTTAGGCATGACTTCATGGTTGTGGATGACCTGGAGAGCTGAAGAGTCACTTTCTGCATTTACTCCTGTGAGCAGCAACTGAGTAGCATGAAGCCACAGAGCAGTGAGGAGCACCTCTCCCTCTCTCTCTCTGGTGAAATATCTCAGATAAGTGGAAGAGGTCAATTTAATAACCTAGATTGCCCTCAACTATTAAGTCAGATTAAAATGCCAAGCCCCTCCAATGCTAGAATTTAGGGCACTTGGTATTCCTCGCCTGGCCTTTTTCAAAGACGAGGGCCATCTGCACATCCTGGGCCCCATCCAGGTTTGCACTCCCAGCGCCTCAGTGTGGAGATGTTCAGTTTTGGTGGTTTGTCCCCCCATTTAATTTCAAAAGAAGTAAAATGAAATGATCTTTTTTCTTCTTTCCATTTGGCCTAATAAGATCTCCGTATTTTTAAATTACCATCTCTTTGCATGTGTTCTCTGTAGAGCTGCCAGTCAACGTCAAACGAGGCGTATGAATCAAAACTCTGGTTATGTTCTGATAGCATTATATAGACTCGCAGAAAAACACAGGTGAACGAGTGTCACATCTACATGAGATTTTTTTCTCCCTTTTTAAATTGAGACATCTGTCTAATCTCAGTACTTCCCAGTAAATGAATATAGGCACCTCAGAAGCTTATCTAAGCTTGATGTTAAAGAAAAACATTTCTGTGGGCACATTTGTACCTGTCAGCACTTACTGTAGAGATCTCTCTCTCCAGTAAAGTGAGTGACATCAGAATAATTAAAATTATTGTTAATGTTAACATTGCTTTAGCACCCATTTTACCCTATTTTGAAAGGGACACTTTCCATGAACCCAAATGTAAGTGGGTATTGGATCATTTTTCAAAAACTTTATGGAAACCAGGGAAGGACAAAGTCAGAGAAGGAAAGTCAGCAATGCACATTGCAGGGGATTATGGATGTGTACATCTATCTATATGCTGGACTGATAAGCCTTCTCTGAGCTGTTTTTGCAAGGCAGTCATTTAATGTTGAACAAAAGTACAGCTGAGACTTTCTTTTCCCCACATCTAGCCACATCTGCACTTGAGTGAAATGCCTTATGTGTAAACCAAGCCCACTCAAAGACACCTCAACCTTGACATTTTGTTTTCTTTTGCAAAACTCTATTTCTTTACAGCACCACTTGCCTGACATGCTCCCATGTGAAGCAGAGTTATCAGAATAATAATTAACAGGGTCTCATTAATTTAGGATCAAACAATACCCCCTAATGAAGCAGGGACCGACCAATGTGATCCCTTAAAGTGAGGCGTATGCTTTTCTTACACCTCGTGGCATCTAATCTGCCGTAACCATTAGGCACCGAGCTGACCGTAAAGGCCCATGTAACATTGAGTCAAGGACAGTTAATGGATGCCGGAGCACAAACAAGAGTGCTCCAAGCATGTCAGTCAAGACTAACCTGAGGCAAAAACATCAAAATGCAGGTTGGAGTTTTGACATTCCTGCAGGCTCTGTATGCCTCGCCAGTGAATTTTTAAAGTCAATATCCCCCTCCTGCTCGCAAACACTTTCTATCTGATGAGTAGCAGTAATGTGGATCTGATTGAACTTTGACTAAAGTATTACTTAAAAGGCAGCTTTGAATGTGTATGCGTGTGTATCTGTTTTTTTTTTTTTAATAAATGTCTGTGATAACAATAAAGACAGTTTACACAGATTATCACAGGCTGTGTCTTTAGACTTCAAGGTTATATGATTAGGAAATTAGAAGAGAGATGAGATTAGAAAAACCACAGAACATTTTGAAAAAGAAAGCTTTTTACAAATTATCTGTGTACTGAATTTGCACAGAATCTGATAGATAAATCTTCTCATATTTGGAAATGGATAAATGCTAGAATGTAAATAGAAGGAACCGGCTTGGGAGCACACATCTGGCAAAAGTTCAAAAAGCATATTAAGTATTCTAATTTGTTTAACGCTTACTTATAAAAAAATGCATATTGTGATATAAAATGTAATGATTTCTGCATGGAAATGTAATGAGCAATAATAATTGCTCTGGATGAGCATACCACACAGTGTTAGAAAGTGCAGTCCCCTTGCTTTCAGATTTCACATTAAACCTTTATTTTCTCTTTCCCCTTTGCACAGTGGAGTGAAATCATTAAGGCAAATGGACACAGAATTTAAGCCAAGATCATTCCTAGTATTGGGCACTACCAGGAGCACATAGGGTGTCATAAAATTGGGGTGGTAGCAGCAATAAGCTGCTATTACTGGAACTTCCTATTACTGGAAAAGAAGGTGTGCTTTCAAGGGGAAATTGTATTAGGTGAGGTGGTACGTTATTATTTGGAAGTCCTGACCAAAATTTCCAAGCAAGCCATAAAACTTGATTAATTTAGGAAGCCAACATTTTCACGCATTCTTTGAAGAGTTTCTGATACTGCACTTATGGTGAACATTTTGATGGGGGTCACTCTGCTATTAGAGCACATCAGTGGGTGAGCCATTTGATGTGTTTTTCATTTGTCTTGTGACCTTTCACTTGACACTGTCTTGTTGTTTCTTTGGTTGTAACTTTTTTAACCTTTTAATTTTTTCCTGAACTTGAGATCATGTGTATTCCAGGGACACAGCAGTACAAATATTTTGCATTAACTGCACACAACTTGGGCATATTTTTTTCCTTTGGTTCTTGTCTTCATGTGGCATTGCTATGTCCTCTTAAACTGTTGTATTCCAGCCCAGAGATAGCTGCATTCATCAGTGGAGAAACTCTTACCTCAAAAGCATAGGGCTTCTTAAGAGCTCAGATTTCTTTGGGTCTTTTGGGGATGCATTGTGCATTGCATAGCAAGATGTAAAGTCTTCAGCTAAACCCTTATGTACTGTGATTTCTTCTCTGTGAAGAGCATTTATTTGATGCTGATTCTTTTTCTTTTTTTGTTTTAATATTTTATTTCAGCATGTTTACACCCAGCTTTAATCAGATTCCCATCCCAGAGCAAAATGCACATTTTTCACTTTCTTTTTTTTAAAAAGGACTCTCTGATAACAATAAAGACATTTTTGTTCTAACAAAAATGTTTTAACATTTTGCGATAACAATAAAGAGCATTTTCACAGATTATCACAGCCCATTAGGTTTCCAGCAAAGTCTTTTTCCTGACCAAAGACCTGTAGTGCAATGAAGAAATAGAAATCAAATTTTCAAATCCCAACAGTTTTCTATAACATCATGTTTTTCTCTCTTGCATGTGACTTAGCATAGTCTAATGATCTCATGATAATGTCATGGCAACTCTGTGGAGCAGAGACCGTATTAAGATGTCATTCTGATGGCAAAATGATGGCAATTCAAGCCTGCAGAGACTTTCCGACAAGCAATGGCAAAACAAACTCAATACAAGTCTATACAGAGCACATTATCGTGTCAAGAGAACAGTATAATCTAATAGATCTTTTCTGCCTCTAACTTTTGTGAAAGCAGTGTTGATACCTGCCTAAGAGAAGTGCAGAACTGAGCCAGCAGCAAAATGAAATCAGTATCTACTCTTGTCTCCTCTCCCAAGTATTGTTTATGAGCTGCAACACTGCCTGAGCATATTAAACTGCACTAAACCTTTTTATCTAAGATTTGTTCACAATGAATATCTTTGTCTTTCATCACCTAATTAAAAGAGAAAAGAAAGCACCAGAAAACTGCAATGACTGCAAAGTGTGCAGTAGGGAAATACAGTCCTAGCCTTGAGCTCTGGGGTAATGCCAGTCTCCAGAATGCCAGCTGGTCCAGCAAGGAGCCTCTGAGCCCCAGGGGTGGGAAGGAGGTCGGGGCATCCCTCTTGGCTCCATTCATGATGCCAGGGAAGAGCAGCATCCTCCCATGCTCTTGCTTCACAGACACCAGATGATGCAAGGGGACTGATCAAGCAGACCCAGCATAAGCAGGTCCCCAGACTGTGCCTGTGACTGTGGTAAGGGGACAGTGGCACCTGGGAGCATTGGTGACCTGACTACACAGCTCTGCTATGGCCAGAGGAGAGGCCAGCTTGAATCCCTGCCGTATGATCCAGTTCAGCACAAGACTCAGCCATATGGGGCACTATGATCTGATTAAATTAAGGATGCTAGAGAAGCCTTAAACCTGAATTTCCTATTTTAATTTGAATGTTACTTTTTTATGCTTAGTTAATAGTCATAATCATGTAGAGTGTGCTAGTCCATTACCACTATGTTAATGGCCAGCTAATACTCAGAAGCCCTTGGCATTGCCTTGGGGCTTGAATTCCCAGATGGTCATTAACTACCTAATAAAAGACCACCACATCATCCATAATTACTTAACATCTTGTACTTGAAAACATATTAAACAAAGTGAGCTTTTAAATATTTAGAACTAAATTACATTAAATAAATGTTATACTTGGTAAATAAATTCAGAGGTGGGGATGTACTATATGGAATTAAAATCTTGCTGCTGCTTCCTCATGACTCAATTGGTTCACCATGTGAAATGAAAACATTCAGCCCATTTGCAGAGGGTCACTGTGATTCATTTCTAGCTAATGCTGCTCTTTGATACTGAGGTATGTGTGACAGCAAGGTGTTGCTTTTGTTTTTCATATTTCAATATTTCAATATTCATATTTCACATTAATTAAAGTTATAAGGAAAATCTAATTGCATGTGCTGGTATCTGTTCAGATTGAGCATTAAAATGGTGAAGTTTGTGCTGAGTTTTTAAGGATGTTTCTTGTTATATGGGACAACAGTGGGCTGTTGATACCACCCTTTACACTTTCTTTGCCTATAATCAGAAGCCCTAATTACTGCTTTTGTTTATGTTAATTCCTACTTCTGGTTTCAATGATAATTATTTTTTTTATCAGACAAGAGCTGTATATACTAAAGAGCCAGACCTACAGACACATAACAAGTGTGAGTCTTCAATCAGTGAAACCAATAGGATCAGACATATGCCTCAACACTGCTCATTTTCCCAGGTATTAGCAAGAAGCAGATCTGTGCACCTGAAGCTGGGCTGAGGTGAAGGACTCATTTGGTGTTGTCCTGGAGACAGACTATGAGCTCAACGGGATTTGGATCCAGGACCCTGAGGTGAAAGGCTCTGTGTTGCCCCACCTCTCCCTGAGCCATGGGGCTCCCCTCTGAGCACACTTGTTTGTTAATTTTCTTTTGAAGTTAATGGCAGGATGTGCCTCCCTGTCTGTATTTTTATTGGCTTCATAATTGCTCATTGAATATTTTGAGACCTCCGAGAGAGAAGCAGAGGTAGATCTGCTATTGCAGAAGTTTCTTTTCCAGCAGGTGTTTGACATTTTACACAGATTCTGGGCCTTGGATCCATTATGGGGGAAAAAATTCAGAGTTTGGGGAAAATCAGGCTTCTTCATGCATGTTATGGATATAGCTCTCCCAGGAGTGTAATTACTTATCCCATGTTTTCTGACACAATCCGAGTTCAGCAGCACAAAAAGTGAGACTTCTACAGTTCCTGAAGGAGGTGGGCACTCTCTACCCTGCACTTTGCCCCGGCAGTGCAGGGTAGAGCTTTCCCCTTTGCTGTGTCAGTCCCTTACAGAATGCCAGGGAGCTTACAGAGAGAGCACATCAGGGATGAATGTCCTGGAGCCATGTACTCTACTTCATGATCCAGGCCTCAGAGAGCTCTTTCTTTCTGCTTAAATGTCCTTAAACAGAGTGGTTAATCCACAAAAGTATGCTCTGATTTCCAGTGTAACTCACTCAGCCAGTCCCAGTAGGGTCTGGGAAAGCTGCTGGACTCCTGGCACCTCCCAGACCATGTTTCTTCCTCCCGTTGTCCAGATCAGCATTTCTATTCCAACTTCAGCCACCAGCTGACAGATTTCTGGAAACACTGACATCTCAAAGAGAGTTAAGTGTTGAACCTGCTGGGGAGTGTTTTCAGAAACACATTAATTTCTCCCCTATAGCAACAGTGTTGAAATAACTCTAGAAATCTGCTAATTCATTTTAAAGCTGCAGGACTGTGCTTTTCCATAGGGAGAAGAATAACAATCACAACACATGACTCCAAGAGAAATATAAATCTTCATAGTAGCTATATCCATATGATTTACCACTGAAGGGAAGCATGCTTTTGTCATCCAGAAGGATACCTCCAACCAAGATTATTCTTCTGTCAATCTGCTATCCAATATGCCTATTGAAATACCTCTAACAGAAATCAAAGAGAAAAATATTTTAGTATCTATTTCCACCAAGCATACATTTTCATGCACTCCAAGAATCACATTGGACTGAAATATGCTGTTCATTTCCTGATGTAAAGAAAATACTTAGGAGAGAGGACACAAGGCCTCTTATTTACACTAATTGTCTTTGCTTTGCCCTATTTTTTCAATGAGTCTTCCTCATGTGAACGCATAACCAAAAATTCTTCTAGCAAGAAAGGGGGGAAGGCAAAGGGCATTCAAGCACACAGGGCACACTACAAGCAATTCCAAAGTAATTTTCAAGCTATGACAAGAACCTGCAGAGGTGTTATCGAAATCAAGGACATTTCTGTGTAAAATTTGATACAATAGCATTCTGTTTACTGATGGTATATACTTCACATGTGGATTCATCAGCAAGAGGCAAAAGAGTGCTACAGAACACAGAAAGCCAGATTCCCCTACAGAAAAAGGGGGTTGTTAATATTTTATAAAAGATGTTGATGCTGACTCAGATTTGCTGTTCAGGAAACTGAGGCAGAGACCAGGTGTCTTGTCACAGGCAATCTCTGCAGTCTGGGATAACTTTGGCCTTTCTCTGGCCTGAGAACACAGCACCAACTTACCCTCGAGGATCCTGACTGCATTTCGTGTTTCAGGATGTGCTATCTCCAGGCCACTGGTATTTGCTTGTTAAGCAATGGATGTTCTTCTGACTGTTCGTCTGTATTGATGAAATACCACCAGAAGAGTGGTATATGGGGCAGCAGAGGGTGTGAAATGGGGCATTTGTTCCTTTTCCAGGATCAGGATGCTGAACAGAAGAGCTGTTTCTACATTGGGGTGATTATGAAACCATGTGCTAATCCATGCCAGTGGAGGGCACAACCCACACTGCTGGCGGGTGGTATGGTGACTACCTGGTCTTTTAGACAATGACACCAGAGTCACCCAAAACTTTGGGCTGCACAGGACAAACCATGCGTCTGGACAGCCCTGACATCAGGGTTGTTTATGCTGATGCTTCCAACGGGATTGCCCCACCAAGAAATTTTCCTTTTCCCAGTAGACCTCGGCGTATGAGTTCAGGATTCCCCAGGCTTGTCCTTGCTTCTGCCCAGGTGTACATTGTATTTTGCAACTTATTTTCATTGCCTTGGAGCACATCTGTGATGCTGCTAATCTGCTGTTTAGAAAGGATGCATCCTGTTACTTAGAGGATACAGACTGTGGATTGGACTGTATGGATTAGTGCCAAAACAGATACTATTTTATCTATTTTATCTATTTAGATAGGTAAAATTTAATTTTTTTTTATGTGGAGAACTGATATCCAATTTCTGAAGACTCCTTCTATTTGCAATCATTCCTCAAACCATTGCTGTAGATTTTGCAGCCTGATTCTTAGCTGTGGAGATCCCTGAACAAGTTAATTGCCCACCATCAGCATTCATCTTTCTTCTTTAGCAGACTGTAAGTATCAGAAAATCTCACTTATTGTGCTAGACTTTAACTTCACAAATTGAGATGACTTGTCACTTGATTCCCCAAATGACACTTCTGGGTATGAATAGTACTATGCTGTATTTATTACAGCTATTCTAAAAGGACTCTTCATTGCCCCCAGTGAAGTACAAAAGCAGAAAACATCCATGGCATTTTTTCATTTCTCAAAAAAGTCTTGGCTATTTCCAGATTTTGATCACTATCATTTTAACTTTGGACTTTTATTAAAAGTGTTTTGAGTTTGACATAATTTTAGTGGCAGATAGAGTGGGTAGATAAATGGACCCTCTGAATAAGCTTAATACCAAAAGTGGCTAAAATGAATGGCAAGGTATTTCACCTATGAAAATTTCCCATCCAGAAGATTTGCCACTTACTGCTGATAATCCTTTTAGCTTCAAAGGGTCAAAAGGTGAAAATGATTGAGGTACCTTTTGCTATGAATATTTCACAAGCTGCATATCCCTTTTTCACTGAGATCTATGTGCTGACTGAGGGCTTCTTCAGGATGAGTCCTTAGTTGACTGATGAATACAAAACACCTCTTGAACAAAAGGCATTCAAGATTAGTGGAAGACAAGACAGCCTACTTTGGTTTCTGTGAGCAGTACCTGGAGTATCAATGGAGATAAAACACTGAGTGACAGGTAACTGAAACACAGAATAACACCATATATTGTTCTCCTATTCATTGGGGAAATAATGAGAAAGTTAGCAAGTCACAGTAATGTCACAGACAGTGATGAACTTTGGAGAACTCAAGGACCAAAAAGTAACATGAAACAAGGAGCAAAATGAAGATAATATTTGGTTACAGTACAGTTCTCAAATTGTAGTGAAACACATCCCTTTGCTTTTGAGTATGCTCGGTTTTTAAAGCGAAGACAATGGGAAGAAATTGCTGGCTGAAACAATATAGCTATTTTATTTTACTCCAGCCAGTAATGTGAACTTCTTGGAAGACATCTTCTTTCACCACACTATTGCGTGGTGAAAGAACTCTGGGAACATTTAGAGGCTATGAACCAAAATTATCCTCTCTATGCATAACCTTTCTAGTGTCATATCCTGCAAGGTATTGTGGTAATTGAAGACATTCAGTACCAAGAATTGAGTATTGTTTCACCACAGCATTGAGATGAGCCTTTGAAGAGGCTTCTCATTCAAAAGAGAAGCGGCACCTTAGGAAAACATATCAGGAGAAAGTTATTCTTTCTTTCACACATAGACAACATTTGGAAAGCTTTTAGCTCATTTATCTCTGTAAGGCAGAAGACTCTGCCCTTGAAAGGGGGTGGTCAGCTCAGCTCCAGACGTTGGAGCTCCCAGTTCCTCCCGCGGCACAGGGCAAGGATCCTGTGTGCCAGCACCCATTGCTTTTCCTATATGCTGTGTCAAAGCTAGGCCAATGAAAATAACCACAATGGCAATGAAAAAACTTCTGCACCACCTGGGACTTCTTTACTTAGATAATATTATAAGTATATAAATAGGGCTGTCTTTTCATCACTTGAACAGTCCCAAATCCTTTTCCATTTAAAATGAGGAAATAATGCACATGAATGAAATTCCTTTACGTAAAACAAGGCATCCTAATTTTAAATAAAGATAAAATTGAATTGTGCTTCTCATCTACTTTTCAAACTGTTCCTTCCTATTGTTCTAAGGAGCTTGTCTTTTTTCTAGCTGAGAATTCCTCTAAAAATATCCCTAAGGGTTACATTTTTAGGTGCAATCTTTAAGAGTCAGGAAGAACCATGTCACCCTAATGCAGGACACATTTCAACAGTTTCATCATCACAACCACAAATATTTCAGATGGATTTAAGACCTACAGGTATGCAGCATCTACTTTCAAAGGGATTTCAGCACCCACTTTTTCAGTCTTCCACAAAAGCTGTAGCTATAAAGCATTTTGAGCCAGAGCTTAGGTAAGGTCAGGGGAAGGTGCAGTCTCCATTTGCCCAGGTTCTCTCCAGCTGTCCCCAGTGTCCCCAGTGAGAGTCTGCCTGATCCCTGCAGCTTGCAGATGCTTTCAGGTTCCTTAGTTTAGAGAAAACCTCATATTTGTTTGAAGAGGTTCAGGTCAAGACTTTGACATCCATTTCTTGGTTTGCTTTTCTGGTACAAAGAAATCAAATTAATTGTTATGTTTGCATTATGCTGGAACATAGAAATGTCATGGTAGCTGGCTTGGTAACGCAGGATTAATTTAGACATTCAGACTGCAGTGCTCTTCACTCTGAAAATGTAATAAACATGTGGCAATTAAGCTTCATTAGGTCTACTCAGCTATCTTGTTGCATTTGTGAAGCTATTTCCACAAATTCCAGGATGAAGCATGGGGTGGATGAGACAGGAGATGGGTGTGAAATGGGGCATTTGTTCCTTTTCCAGGATCAGGATGCTTTTGCTATTCCAAGCAAAGAGCTGGAAGAGGAGCCCTCAGACCTTTTGTGCAGATGAGCACTGGAGGTGTATGAGACATATAATAAAGGTAATAAATACATGTTCCCAAGATTGCCCTGCACATGCAGTTTTAGGCAGCTCATGCCCTAGTGATTGCCCTCAGACTGCTGTGCACCCTCATAATCCACAAAAGCTGGAATTTCTCTCCTAAACATGTGAAGAAACACCTACTCGTGCTTTATCTTGTCATGGTTTGACCCAGAAGTGAGGTTTTGGGAAGTTATGGTCAAACCAATCAGTGGCCAGATTTCAAATTGGCACCTGGTGTGGCCACTAGAAGACTTGGATACGCCTCTGAGAATACACAGGGGTTAAAAGCAGAGCACTCCCAGAGAGACTTCCTCTTTGGAGTCCGGCAGGTGAGTGGGTCTGATGTGTCTATGTAGAGTAATAAAGTGCTGGTTTTTTTCCTTCCATTCCCAAGTTAAAGCCTGCTTTGTTCTGTTCCCGGGTCACATCTCACAGTAACCATTTTGGAAAATACACCTTTCATGGAAGCACTGGCACTGTGCCAGTGTCAATCCATGACAATCTTCAGCATGCTTCACCTCCCATGCTGTGACCAGCGATGCTATTAAAGCATAATTCCTGGTCATGAAGGCAAGATACCCAATTCCTGCAAGATACCCAATTCCTACAAGATACTCTCTTTCCTGCAGGCAGTCATGAGGGAGTTCAGGGGTGAATTTGCAGGTTATCAGTTCTCCCGTGAGTAAGACCCAGCCAGAATCTGCAGTTGTAGCAGAGAAGAAAAACCTGAGGGTGGCCACAAGACACAGCCCTTTGCTGCTTACGAGGAGCACAGAGCACACAGAAGCAAAGGTCATTTTGCTTGGGTCTTACCACGGTAAACTGCCTTTTAAAAGGAAGAATTGTCTTGCCTTTAATGGGAAGTCTATTCAGCCATCAATTTGTTAATAAAAAGGTGAAATTAATGACAAATAATCCCCAGTAAAATAATGTCCTTGTGTTCAGGTTCAGGTTTTCTGGCTACAAAACATTTGCTGCTCATTTTCTGCCCCACTATTAATGGATAAGAGAAAAGAAGGGGAATTTGTTACTTAATGTAGGATATGCATCTCATGCCATCAGATTACATCAGGTTCATCAAGTCATGCTTATATAACTTGATTTTAATTTATGGGTTTTATTGTTGGCAGGTTTCTGAGATTATGATTTGATTGAACGTCTGTTGAATGTATGTAAAATATCTGTTAGTTTGTAAATGGACTCTAATGGATTATGCTGCTTGAATCTTTTCTTACGGAGCTGTTCACCTTTGCATGGTATAGTAGACAAGTCACATCTTGCTCTGACTGCATGCAGCATCAACTGTAATAACTATATGTCAGAGGCTGTAGCATTGACGATACAATCTGCTTAAAACCACTGTGCACATATCCAAGGAAAAATGCTTAGTGTCCAGGAGAGCTCCAGCAGAACGACTCATTCCTGTCTGTAGTTTTATAAATGCCTCCATTTTTCTACTTTATGGTTTACATTATTTGTCACAGGAGGTTTCTTTGACACCAAAACTTTTAAAAGATCTTTTAAGATTATGGGGCCCTATATCTGTTGCTTTTATCAAGTTGGACAGCCTAGAAAAAAGGTGGCACTAGAAAACCACTGTGGCTTCCTCTTATCTGGGGTGGCTACTGGAAGCTGGACCCTGTTGTAACCAGATAGAAGATCTCCAGGCGTCCCTGGAAGCTGGAGGTGCCCTGCTTGCTCTGGTATAACCCTGGAAGAGCTGCTCCAAGGCAACCCAAGTTTCACCCTGGTGTGAAGCTTTGTGCTGTCTGGTTCTGTTGCTGCCAGTCCTTCAGGTTGTTCACTTAGCTGCCCTGAATCTCTTTTTTTTAAAATTTTTTTTCAGAAACAAAGAGATGAGTGTGATAAAACAACACCAGAGAGCTCTTCAGCCACCACAAAAAAACAAAAAAAAACCAAAAAAAAAAAAACCAAAAAAAAAAAAAACGCTGGGAAAGCACTAAGAGAGGTTATTTAACACAAGAAAACAGTAACACAAATAAGGAAATTTAAACTATGCAGCATCATAGCTATTAAAGTAGACACTTTTTAAAGGTTTGATAGAAAGGAAAACACAGAAGGAGGTCAAACACTCAAATTCTTTTTAATCTGTTGGGCTTTTTCTGATACACACAGAATCACTAAAAATGGCAATGGTCTGAAATTTCTGAAACACAACTACAACATTTCTTAAGCCAAACTACATAGGCTGTGATCACCGGTTCAACAGAAACATTGCCCAGCTTGTGTTTACAGCCTGGGGACTGTTCTTGAGTCCTACTGGACATTTATGAGTCTGTGAATCCTGAGCTGTGGTCCTGAGGCTTGGGATGCCACTGGAACCATCAGCTTCTTGCTGGACCACAAGAGACTCTGACCCTGCAGAAAAATATTTCTAATAACATCAGTTCCCCCAGCTCTCTTTGCTGTAGATAGTTAGCAGAAGGCTATAGAAAAAGACTCTGTTTGGTCTTGAGGTGGAAAAGTTACCCGTCCTGGAGAAAAGCACTGGATGTCAGGGAGATTCAGTAGAGAGGCAGTTACTCAGAAAGAAACCGAAGATGGTTCATGGTTATGCTCCTAGCTTGTTCCATGTAAATTCCTATTGAAAAAGAGCTTAGCTCCTGCCCTGCATTTAGCGGCACTTTCAAGCCCATGTGATCTGGGTGTGTCTCACATTGCATCTTGCAGCAGACACTGCACACAAGCACAGTGATCAATCTGCCCTCATCTCATCCCCAATGTGACATCATTCAGCATTGCCCTGGTCCAACAAGACTAATTTTTCCTGGGTCTGTGATATGGAGACCCAGCAATATGGACTGAATTGGCATGACAGGTCCCAAATTCTGGCTACAGGAAAGATGTGGTGCAGAACAAGTAGTTGGCAAGGAATTGACAATTTGCATGGAAGGCACTTTGTTGAACAAGAAGATGAGCAGGACACTGCAGTGTCACTGGCTGAGCTGGAGGAAGAACGCTCAATTCAAATGTGGGCTTTGGGGAAAGCCAGCACCTCTCTCCACCTGCAGAGACCTTTTCTCATTGCGTCTTGAGCACGGGCTGCTCCTCAATGAGCAGTGCACCCTCCCAGGATGATATGCCATGACTCAGGGCAGAGCAGTGACACCATCGAGCTACACAACGGCTCCCCATATGTTTTTGTGCTTGCCCTGACTTCTCAATGCCACACCAGATGCCAGTGGGCCAGAGATGGCACCCGGGGCTCAGCGCAGTGTGGGGTCATCATCTGCATGGCCCCTTTCCTTCTGTCGCCCCTCCACACAAGCATCAGGAAGCTGGAAAGCAGCAGAGAAATCCCTGTGCTGGCTGGCAGGAGGTGGCTATTGTGTGACTCTGGGCAGGCGGTGAGAAGAGGGCATCACCTTGGACTGCCTAGAGGAGAAGGTAAAGGGAAGAGTGACAAATTGCAGAATTTAAGCAAAACTGAGATCCACACGCTAAGCTTTCCCTATCCCCAGAGCCTCCTCAGCACACAACAGCCAGCAAAGGCCACAGCAACGTCCAGTAATTTTCACATGGGCTGAACTGTCTCTTAGCAAAGCATCAGTCTGTGTCCAGTCCCTCAAGTTTTACCTATTATAAGTGGTACAAACCAAGCAACTTTATCACTTACAATTTTACAAGCAATTTGCCTCCATTATTTTTGACCAAGAATTTCTATTGCTGTTTGTAACACTTTCCTCTTATGTAACGACAAAGACAAAAAATTTAGAAAAAATAGCTGGCACCTCTTTTTGCTGTCTATGACTGGCCTGTAGCAGGGACCTCCTATCTTTCTCCAGGAGAAGATGTGCTGGGTTGGAGGGGGGTGGGTTCTGAAAGGAAGCAGCAGAGCCCCAGAGCCCCAGGCAAACACTGAAACCCCTGTCCGAGAGGAATTATTATTTATACTGCTGGACAGTTTTCTTCTGTGAAACAACTGGAAATGATTTACCCCACAAATGTCTGGCTGTTGGCTGGGTAAGTAGCCAGCAAACACAAGAGGAATCAGACCATGCCAGACTCAGCTAGCTGTACACGATCCATCGCTGATCCATCTGCAGCATATGATATTCGCTGGTTTCTGTGCTCCAGACTGGTTGGAGAGAGAGGTACTTCAAGAAACGGGAAGCTGTGTCTCCACAGCTGAGCAGTTTCCTAGCTTTGTGTCAACATGGTGTGCCTTCTGGCTGCTCAAATGCTCCTAAACCAGAGCCCTGCCACATTTATACCACTGTAATTTAATACACTTATGTATTGGGTTAGATGCTTTGTAGAAAATTCAGCTTTTGCCCACTTCTACATACAATAATCTAAAATTATATGTCTTGGACATCCTGCTGAGCAGTGCCTTGGTGTAAGTAAAGAACCTCCAGAGACTTGTCTGGCTTCTTGACCACCCTCCCTCCCTCATGAGGGTTTGTGGGTAAACACATCAAACTGTGGGTGCAGAGGGGTATCCTGAGAGCTTGTTATGCCCTCATGTATGTTTTGTTTTGAAGAAAATAAATGTCTGTCTCTGCCCAGAGGCCTGGATAAAGGTGCATTTTGTAACCTGAAACTCAGCCTAGGAGGTACCGCACCACTTAGTGATGCTCTAGGAGCAAAGTAGATCATTCAGATAAGACAGATCTCAGTGGACATGAACGGTCCTGGCATAAAGCTACCTTAACTCAGGGGGCTATGTATAGTTTAGGCTTAAGCATACTCCATGCTGGTTATGTGCTGCTCAAACTTGAAAGGTGTTGGGATTAGAGCTCTGCTGTAGAACCACATCAGAAGGTGAGGATCATTAGAGTAATGCTCTCCTATACAACAGTGATGCAGGTCAAGCTGATCAAGGCTTTTACCCATTCTCTGAAAACCATATAGGTCAAAGTTGTTCTATAAAATTTATCAGCTTTGATTCCCTTCCCTTCTTATATGTTCTATAGGTGGGGGTTTCAAGGTTTTCCAATTTTTAATTTTTTTTTCCTCTACACATACAAGTCATTTTTCATTCTGTTCCTGAGCTTCCCTTGATGTAAAATGAGACTAATGATCCTTATTTGCTTGGAGACCTTCTGAAGAAAGTACTTTTGCAGAGTGAGGGAGTATAGCAGGGCCATTTAACACCAGGTTCCAGCTGGGACCATCTTGGCAGCATTTTCTGCTGCCACTATCTGTAGCCATCAGGGAGGTCCTGTTGTCTAGCACAGGGTCTGGCCACACAGCTCCCACTCAGGAAAACTCTCCTTGGACTTCATCAGGACTGCTGACGTGTAAAGAAAACACAGGATTGGAGTTTCTGTCTGGAAGGTGCGCCCCGGGCCTCATCTCTGATGTTCTTCTCTCAGGTGCTGTGGTCTGAAACGCAACATGGAGAAATCAGAGCAGCAGAAAGTTGATCTGTGACTGTGCCTCATGCTGACATTGTACCATTTTGAAATCTTTGATGCTTTTGGAGTCAGTCATGACTCAGACTGGTGAATGTAGAGCCAGGCCCACAGTTCAGTCACACCACCTTCCCTCTCCTTATTTGTGCTGTGCTCATGACGTAGAGCAAAATCAATTAATTCTAACAGAAGAGTGGGTTTCTGGTCTGTCTATAAGTCACTGGGTACACAATTGTTCTGTTGGTTACATTAACATCTTAGCACATGATTAACACTCTTTGAGATGCCTGTGCTCCGGAGGCTCTGCTGTGGGCTCTCCCCTCGCAATCCGCTGTGGCACCAGTGCTACATGCAATTAAAGGCCTCCCATGGCTGAAGCCTTCACATGGACTGAAAGACCTAAAAACATGCCTTTCCCTTGATTAGGCAGCTTTAAACCAAATAGGATTAAGGAGAGAGATACCACCACAGAGGGGAATATAATATGGGTACCTTACTGAAGTAGTGGGGAAAGAGCGGAGGACAGCAACAGCAACTGGCTTAGAAATTCACCCACTATTTTTTAAAAGGGCTTAAAAATGTAGACAAAATGTCCTTCTAAAATTATATTTGAACTATTGAAAACACACATCTTTAAATTTCAAGTTTGAAAAACCTATAATCCCCAAAACTGAAATCTTTGAGGCACTGGAAATCAAAGAAAAGTTAGTTATGGCTTGTGAGCTTTTTGTCTGCAGAAACAAAGAATTCATGGTCAACAAACAAGCAGCTCAGAATCTCCCCCCTTTTTAACAAAGAAAAGTCTTTTCTTATGACTATTCTTTCTGGATTAGGAAACTGAAAAAAAAATAATCAAACAGGCAACAAATAATTTTACCATTACCAGGTAATATGTGTTAATTGCTCAGTTTATATACTCTGAATGACATACCATTAGAGACTGTGTATGCATTGTAACTAGAGCATTAATAAATTTAAAATGTGCCTATTAGGATGACAGCTTTGGAGGTGCAAAGGAATAACAGTTATCACTTGGCAGAAGCAGATCTCACCCCATCTGCCGAGACTTTGCATACATTTTCAGCTTCCTGAGCAATGATTAGGGCTGTCAGAACCTCTTTAACCTTCTAACTGCTGGTCCCAACTGGCCTTAATTAGAGACTAATGAATTCAGAAGATGCAGGCCGTGAGGAAAACTGCCTTGACAGTTTGTGTACAAATTAAGCACCAATTACTTCATGCATCTTTTGCATTGCTGATACAAGTCTCTGTTATTATTTTTGAATATGGTCATTTTAGCATAAACCGAGAACTTTGCTAATGTATTTTGTCATTTTTATGGCGCATCATAAAAAAAAAAAATACCAGGAGGGTCATGAATATGTGAAATGAACTACTGTAGATGATAAAAAGAAATTCACTTTCCTCTAGGGAATATCTTCCAACATTTTTCCCCCTAATATAATATTATTATTATGATTAGTCACATAATGATCACAATTTAAGAAACAGGCATGACATGGTCCTTTGAATATTTTTATTAGGAATATAGCTACTGTTATTAGCAGAAGAACGAAAACAAAGATACAGGTAAGAGTCTTTCAGTTCTGGGATCTCAGAAAAACTTCACCCACATATGTTAGCAGTAGGTTGCTGACACTGTTATGGTAAGAGCAGGAGCACAGCGAGCCATAGCTGTACAGTGAAGTAGTTCTGGGAGTTTAAATCACCACAGTTTCTTCCTCTTGTCCATATCTAGAAGATGTGAGAGGTTCAACACACTATTTTTTTGAAAATGGCCCCTAAACTCAGTGAAGTTGCACACCTACCATTATGACCTGACAAGGCGGGGGAATGTTTGCCACATTGTCCCATAAACATTGCTGAGAAAAAGTCTGAAAAACTCCCAGTCCTGCTGCTCCTGAATAAATGTGAGTTTACTGAAAAGACTACAGAGCAGTAGAGAATGTGTGTGAGATAGGCAACCCTCCAAGCAGACACACAGCCATTCCTTCACTGGCCAGTTATGTCTTTCAATTTGGACTGCTACATCTTTTAATTTCTCCTAATTACCATCATGTTCCCCATTGCATTTAGCAAAATTCATCACCGCTGTACAAACCAAGGGTACTTCTAACCCCTCCACAAACTCTCTTGGCTGTGCTGCTGCAGAAATTGAGGTCACATCAGCCTCCTCCCTGAGCATCTCCGGTCCCTGCTTTCCGTGTCGCTGGAAGGAGGGAGCCTCCCCAGAGGCTCTGTGGGAGGAAAGCCAAAGAGAAGCAGAGGGATGGAAGAATTAAAAGCACATAGTGAAATTTCGCCACTCACATACCAGGTTAGACTGTGGAATGTTTGCTTTGTAATCTGTGCCTCTACAGAACTGCAGAGCACCAGCAGGACAAACTTCTTCAAACACAGAGATGCTTTGTGGGAAGGAAAGAGGGACAGTTCTATCCCCTTGATAAAACCTCTCCCCAGAGGAGATGGAGACCATTAAAGCAAACTTGAAAACACAAGGCCATACTCTCAGTAGCAAGCCACAGAGCCAGCACCTGTGGGTCTTGACCTTCAGTTAAATAAAGCCCCAATTAATATTGCTCATGAAGTTTTGCCTTTATCCACACAAACCCATGGAGACCACCTCGGTCCAATCTCTGTACCATGTAGGAGCTTCCTCCATACAACTCTTTTACATTTCATCAACAATAATTTTAAATTTCTCTAATGAAAATGACCTAATTATCTCACATGACCTTTCCCCCACTGTCTCTATCTTTAAGGGTTATTTTCTGTTGATAATCCAGTGATTTCCTGATTGCATTTATACCAGTACATGATTACAACATGTAAACCCAACATGCTTTTACATGTATGACAGGCCTTTATTTTCCTTTTAAAACGTATCCTTTTATGAGCTGCCATTGAACTCAAAGCCCTCAGTAAATTGTTTTTTATCTGTTTTCATCAATCTGTCTTCAATCTGGATTCTGCCCTAGAGAACCAGCTTTGGAGCTTGCAAGGTTGTGATTCCCTGCACCAAGACACACTGTGACAGTGATGTTTTTCATTGGAAACCATGTTCAGAGACGATGAGCTGACTCCTACAAGTTTTCTGAGATATGTCTAAGGTTTTGGGTTGGATTTGTCCCTAACCCGATATAGATTTTTCATAAACTGGTTTTGTTACGTTAATGGTCTTTCTGTTTCCATTGTGTTTTCCCTTGGTTTTTTGCCAGTTCTGGTCAGCCTTTCCCAGTGTTTAATAACATACTCTCCTTCAGCAACACTTACACATGGAATGAATGCAGATCTGACAGTGTCTTCTGGGTTATCATTATGCTGGGTATGGCTCCCTTCTGTTTATCACAGCTCCTAGACCTTGGGATAGAGGGGGGGCTTGGTAGAAAAAAGAGGAAAGGGGACACGGCTCTTTTGTCTGACTCAAAGCCCTGGCAGGTGATGAAGATGGGTGGCTTTGACATGAATCCTGCAGAGGGGAGTTTCACTTTGGTGCAGAAGGTTGAAGTGTGCCGGGTAAAAGGGTGAAGAACACACATGCGTGCGCACTGGTGTGTGCGTGCACCCGTCTGTTGTGTCTGTGCCTACACGTGTTTGTGCAGGCATCCCCCTCCAGCAGCTGGTCCGTAATGACACCACAGCACTTTGCCACCGTCTGGGCCAGAGCTGCTTGCAGCAGGGCTCTTCAGCCAGCCTGTATTTGGAAAGCATAAAACCACTGAGGCAGAATCTCCTCTTTCCAAGGAGGTGTAGGATTTCTGTGGAGAAGTAAATCAAGCTGTGGAGTCTGGTGCATGGCCTTGTCACATTGTGATTTTTTTGTCATCTGTAACTTCTTATTCTCCCTTTGGAAATTGTTTTGTGACCACATCACTCCCCACCTGAGGTTCTCCAACCTCAGGTCTTCTCCTCCTCACTGTCCCCACTCTGCTGCACCTCTCTGTGGCAATGGCACTCAGCACACACTGGCCTCTGAGGCACTCAGCTGAAACAAAACACCTTTCCCTGGAATTTAGGATAGGTGTCCAAAGTCCCAATTTATAATTTCTTTTTACTGAATAAAGCTGTTGGCTTTTTTGGGTGAATAAATGGGGTTTAGTTCTGCTTCAAGTTTTTTTCTTTCACCTGGGTAGTTGATTCAGTTAATCTACCCCACCAGAGAAGCTGGAAAGAAAAAAAGGGTGGGTGGGGGGTGAGGAGAGGCAGGGAGGGAAAAAGAATTAGATTAATAGCAAATTCAAAATCATGGAATAGTTAGCAGTTGCCTCATAGAAGACATTTATATTTAACTACTGTACATGGAACCAAAGCATCCCCTGCAAAAACAAGCACTCTACGTATAAAAATTTAAAACCACATTGATAACCCATCTGGCATCCTCCTAATTATGAATCTCTTAGTGGAGTAATATTCCCTTTAGAAGCAAAACAGTAAATACAACAAGGGAAACATGATTATGAATTTCTTTTTGCTCTGTCTTTCAAGACAAGCGTTCACTCACATGCACACCCAAAATCTTTCTCAACTGGAATTTACTGAAGTAAAGACATAACACAATGCCTGCTAATTAAACATTTAAGAAGAAAAAAATACCCTGTTCTCCATCAGGAGACGATATTAATAGGTGCTTCATAATACAGAGTGTGTTTGAACCCCAGCTGTTTTGCCCAATAAATACAGAAGAATAGAAAGACTGAGCTTCTCCCTTCCTCTTTATGTGCCAGTCTAACCAGTCCAGCTTCATAAAATCCAGTCATCTTGTGGAAACAAAGCAAAAGGCTTGCTTGTCTGGAGACAATTTTTTTGCCTTTTGTGGGAGTGCTGTCTCTGAGGAGGTGCTACCCATACATGACTTCTCTCAACACACACTAGCTCCCTTCCCTGTCTAAAAAGGCATCGGGAAAGGCAGGCAGTGACTTTTGAGGGGAATTCTGTCCCAGGCCATCTGGCTGAGGGCAGACTTGTTTTTATCATGTGCTATGGACAACAATGGCTTGGATAGTTTCTTCCTGTAAAGTCATCATGTCTTTACAAAGAGTCAGACCATTTTATTTGTTTTAAAACTGATTGACTCCAACAGGAGCTCTGGAAAGAGCTCTGGAAAGAATGGGGACATCTCCTTTAGGAAGTCCTTCAGGTTTGGCACTGCTGTTGAAACACAAGTTTCTCAGAAAACTCTTAAGTAATGGAATATCTTAGATGCTGAAAAGGGAAACCCGTATGGAAACTTTCAGTGTCAGGTAGAGATTCAATTGTTGAGCCTATGGCAGCAGGGAGAAGGGATGAAATGCAGCACCCTTGGAAAGTCTGACCTGTAGCAAAACTTCAAGGCCTCAGATTAGTGATACTCAGGTTCCTTACTCATCATCCCTTTGATTCTGGTTCTTCCTCCACAATAATCAGACTCTTCCCATGGCTTTTGTAGAGCCCCACGCCAGCTGAAGTCACTGCCTGCAGCATGTACCAGTAACCTATAGCACTGTGCCAGGCTGCATCTTAGCAGCAGTACAGCATCTCCCCATTTCACAAAACCAGATCTTCCTCTGACCCTGCATGCAGGGAGATCTCCAAACCCGATAGCTCAACAGACTGAGCTGCTCAGTATTGATTACCAGCTTTAAGAAATCTTTTCAGTTCAGTCATAGGCTTATCTGCTTTGGTTGTCACATGGTCGGGGATGATGCCATCAATACAGATTATGAATCTGTCTCAGCACTCTATAAATCTGCAAGTTTCCCAGTTTCAGCCATTCTAAAGCACCTCAGTGGGTCCTGCCAGGCAGAGAGAGAGGCTGTGTGTGCTCCATGTTGAGCTGTGCTGGCTTTACAAAGGGTGGGAAATGAAAAATCCAAGAGAGGTTTAACAACGCTCTTACTCCGACATCTGCTCCCAGCAAGGGCATCTAGGGACCTGCTGCACAGGTTTTTTTTTTCCTTAAAGATGATCACCGTGAATGTTGCAACAAATTATAATGTAAAACATTTTGACAGCCAAGTAAGCCATGAAACATTAAATCTCCAAGGCCCATATGCTCCCCTCTGCTAACGAAAGCGGAGAGGAGCAAAAACCCTGTGGAAGCTGCCAGGGAGAAGCAGTTGAGCCACTTCACAAGTGTCCCACTCCCCTCCATACTATCTGCAACCTTCCTGCCCCAGGAATGGGGACAGGGAGGAATGGAAGGGGTAGAGGAGTGCCTTGCTGCTCTCTCAGCACTGTCATCCTCCACTTGGAGCTTGCAGCTTTGATATTGACCAGTCCTGCTGTAGCTGTTGGGAGCCCAGGGAAGCCTGACTGCAGGAAGCATGGCATGGCCGGGGTGAAGTGAGTGCAAATCTTGTACTGCAAGGTACAATACTTTTATGAGTGCTCTAAGGCTTGTGATATTCTCTTGCTGCTCTTATGGCCTTAGCTGGCTTCATTGTGGAAATTTTGCCACAAAAAATTGTAACTTCAGAGAAATTCCACAGTTTTTGGCTCTTCTTAAGAGTTCCCAGTCTTTTCCCATCCCCAAAATCCCACTAGGTTGCAGAACCTTTTCTTCATTGACAAGAGTAACCCTAGACCCTAATAAAAGGGATCAGTTTGGGAATGACTTATGTTCCAATTGACTCTCTAAGGTCCCACCCTTGGCCTGCTCAAATCAGGCAAGCACAATCAAACAAAGATTCAAGGCTTACCAGAACCTCCATGGTGCGCTCAGAGCAATGCATTTATTGTCACACCGCAGCTCAAAAACCCTCATACCTGTTTGCAACTACTCACAAGGGTGAACAAGTTTTTGCAGCCTCAACAAAGATCCTCAGCCCTTCAACTGCCCACAGACACGACCAGGAAACCCACCAGCTTTGTCCCTTAGCCTAAGAAGTGTCTTTCTGTCACGGCAGTTTCTAAACCTATATCCAAATGAATAGCATGACACTGGTATTAACGGGGCTCCTGCACAGCCAGTGTTTCACAATTGGATATTTGTGATTCACGGGGCAATATAATACTGAAGTCCTGGTAAGGTGGCAGTTTGTAAGGCTGTTTGGCAGTGCCCTTGGTGGTGCCCTTTGGATTTGGATATCTCTTCTCAGGAGAGAAGCAGCAGTGGCTGTCATGTACACAGACACAGAAAGCTTTTCTGGGGCTTCCAAAGGGGAGGCAGAGGCACCTGGGGCTTCACATGCCTGATATTTGGCAATAGGTGAACACGCTCTCACATCAGATGCTAAATATTCGGTGCCTCTCAGTTTTAATGAATCGTTATGACTGAAGATATCAAAGGTCCCATGGGGAAGAGATGCACTGGAACATCAGACAAGGAAAACTTGGCATGCTTTTTTTTTTTTTTTAAAGATAAAATGAATAGAATTATCTTCATTAATTCAATAACCACAGAAATATTTACAGTGTAATTACATCCATTCTTTTTCTGTTCAAATATTATTTTAAGGGCTTCTTGGCATCGAAGAGCCTCTTCCTTTGAAAATCCTGACCCAGTGTCAGGACAAGAACAGACCTAAGTCTCTTAATCTAATGGCTGTTAGCGGGGGTGACTACTTTAGCAATGCTCTGCTGAAAAATGAACTTTGCAATAAATGACCTTCAGAGAAGAAGACTATTCATGTTAATTAGTAGCTCTTTTCAAACAGGACTTATATATGCATTAGGCTATGTCATTTCAAACAATGCCATCATTGTAGTAAACATCAAGACAAGGCTCAAGTACAGTTATGAAAATTTTAGAAAACTCTAGTTAGTTTTTTTTTCCCCAAAGATTATGAGTTACGATTACTGATGTGTTGCACAATAGGATCTCTCCTAATGGCTTTTAGCTTTTGCCACTGCCAACTTTTAGATTTAAAATCCATACAATTATGGACAATTTATAGGCATTATGAGACTCTCTCACCCCATTTTTTGCACTGATTCTTACTGATTCAAAGCGACTTTGAACCTGGCAAATCAAATGCATTTTGCTTAAAACATAACATTCATTCTTACAGAGCCCACTTTATTCTTATTAGTACTTATTACTTATTATGCATATTTAATTTAAGAATGCATGTTCTCCATTAAAAAATCAGAATATTTTAAAGTACCGGGAAGTGATTATTTTGGTTAGTTCCCCTTGATTAACCACTCAAATGTGGATGCATTCTTTCTAAAGCACATACATAACAAGAATAGAAAAATGGCATAAGGAGGCTACCAAAAGGAAAAACATGAACAGAATAAATGGATGCACAAAATAAGAGGCAAGATTTTTACACAGCTAATGCCAAAATGCATCTTAAAAGATATTTACAGCATATAAAAATCTGCTCTTTGAGGAAACGATAAACTTAGTACAACAAATCTGATTCAGAAATGTTATTTGGAGTTACAATAGGTAGAAGGAAATGTGCAAGTAAATTGCATAATTCTGACTCTACATCAATTTTGGGCTACATTTATTAATTCATTTTTTTTCAAGTGCGTTTTAAGACTTTCTTCCTCACTGATCATTCAAACCCAAAAACAAATTTAATTTTAAAAGCTAACCTGTTGGGCACTGTGCACAGTGGCTTCACAATCCATAAAACATACATTCCTAAGTAATCAGGGAATTAAAAAGAAATGTATTGTAGAATAACATTTTAGCAAGATGTTTAATAAATAAAGTAATCTGTGTTGCAAAACAATTAGCTAACAATGGGGAAATTAATAAATATTTATAACACCAATGGATATGGTTTGTTTAGAGCCTTACAAGATTCAGAAAAGGCAAACAATTAGTTGAGCAAACTGCAAGATTGGGTTCATTCTAAATATCTGGCACATGGGAGAGTTCAGTATTCACAGCTTGGAGGGGCTGCCATACAACATATCTGCTCTCTGGCCTGAGCTGGGCATGTGAGCAGCTCTCAGAGGTGGGATGATGGACACATCTCTTGCCCCTGGTTTGGACAAGCAGGTCCTTGCTCAGCACTCTGGTTTTTGGGAGTCATCTTCACCAGGAACCAAACTTCCTTCACACGTTGTGTAGGGAGCCCAGCTGCTTACCTTCATTTCATGAATTCCATGAGCTAAATAGCTTCCTGAGCTCTCCTCCCTCTGAGGACAGCCCTTTCTGGCCACTGCACACTTCTTTTTCCCTCTCAGATCTTGATTTTGTAACACTGAGCACAGGGACTACCATGGTTCAGATGTAGTTGCTTTGTTTAAACAAGGGGGGCATACTGACTTTTTTTGGATCTTTTGCCATTTCAAAAAGAGACAAAAAGTAAAACCTGAGGCACCCTTGACTTGATCTTCCCTGCTTGGTTTCTGTGTGTACTTATGGAGCTATTGTATTTGTTCTTTAAAGAAATGAAAAAGAAGAATGGACCAGGCATGGGATTCGTTTTATTCATATTCAATTTGTGCAGAATTCAAAGAAATGGTTCCTTTATTTGCCACTTCTGGGAAAACATCTTGAGTTCATTTGTTCTTGTTCTGCTCACAGACTTGTAGAAATAGGTCTGGAAAGGTACTTCAGGAGCTCATCTTGTCCATCTCCCTGCCTCAAGGCTGACTCATGCCAGTGCTCTCCAGCAGCATAATAAATTCAAGTATAACAGTAACATTATTTTTTCCCAAAACCCTTTTTTTTTCCCCAAAAAAATTACTGCCATAGAAAGTAAAAGGTTAAGAAATGAGATAGCATCATCATGATTCTACCATAGCATTTAACACTGCTGTTGTTTGGGCATCCATGTAGCTGCTCCTGTGTCCTGAGCACACGCAGGTGCAAGTTGTGGGGATACCTACCCTGACTCCCAGAGATTTAATTGCCTTCAAATAGGGCAGCTCAGGTACCACTACAACACCACTGCATCTGCTGACTGGCTGCTTTAAGGGGACTCAGGTCTCCTCCACAACCTGCCCCACTACAGTGGGACTGGGGTGTGATGGTATCATGAGCTCCTGATGACACATGTTGAGAGTTGTCCAGCACAAGGCATTTTCAAAGGGCTGTCCTCCAGAGCAGAAATTCAGACTTACATAAGCACTTCCAAATTGTGTCCCAGAAAAAAATGCAAATTGCTGATGGCCATCTGACTCCACAGGTGTAGGGGGCACTGAAGCACAACATAACATTTTACTAGGTGCACCAGAGAAAAAGTTGCTTCTGGTTCCAAATAAAATGAGTGTATTAGAGGCAGGACACCTGGGATGCTGCAGGTTCTGTACCTGGTCATGGATCCCTACTTTACACCTATATATCTATTATTTGCCAGCTCAGAGAACACATGGAGAATTAACTCTTAACTTTGGTTCAACGTCTCAACGAAACCTATATTTTCCTACCATATTGTTGATGTAATTTTCAATCCTGCCTCTTCCATCCCATCTCGTTTCCCTCCTCCTGCCCCTTCTTCTGCATGCCCTCACCTTTCAACACCTGTCCCCACACACACCCTGCCTGACCTACTGCTTGATCTCCACACAGTGGGCATTCAGAGCTTGGTTTCACGGGATTGGGAAGCATGGGGTGAGAAGAGACACCTGAACCATAACCTAGATGCTCAACCAATGTCTCCCAGTCCCAACCCACCAAGATCCACAGGACAATCCTGCAGTCCTGCTGCAGTTTTGCTGCTTCTTGCCTTGACTCAGTGGGAAGTGTGGGGAGCCACATGTTGGGAGCAGAGGAACTGTCCTGACTTGGAAAAAGGCAGCCTGTGACCAGGAGTACTGGGAGCAAAATGCACAGACAGCTTAATCCTTCTCACATCCCTACTCCTCTGGCTCCCATCTCATGGGTTTGCAGCATTGCTGTTTACAGGGCAAGGGGCTCCCATCCCCACCTCCTCTTCCCCCATTCAGCCCTTTTCGGTGCTGGTCACTTACAAACCTCACCCTCAGTGACATTTACGCTATGTCAGTGTCCCAAATAAAACAGCACTTCATTTCAGGCTCAGGCACTGGCAAGCAATCCTGGGCAGCATTTGGCTGTCAGTGCTTTGCCTGGCATGGCAGTGCTCCAGGCCAGCTAGCGTAACTCCCAAAATAACCTGCTAGGCAGCAGCCAGGCAAGGAATGAGGAAGAAATGCTGACTCCGTAGTAAAGAATGTGGTACTTGTATTCAGCATAATCCAGCAGTGGCACCACCACACACAGCCCAGAGCAAGGCAGCCTGGAAAGGGCAATGGAAGCAGGGAGAAGGAGCAGTGTGAGGAGTACCTAGAGACCCAGGGAGCAAGGGCATAGGGCTGGAGCCATGGTGGGAGTGATAATAGCCTTGACTACATGAAGGATGTTGGCTCCTCATTGAAATTAGGAGCCTAGGAAGAGAGAACAAGAAAAACGTAGAAGATAGCAAAAGGAAGATTGTGGTCCAACAGCACAGAATAACAGGACCCAGGCTCCCTGTGGTGATGCATCAGACCTACTCACTCACTTAACTGTGGCTTTGTTCTTCTGCACTAAGGGTTAGATGAGTTTAGAGAAAGCAATCATTTCTACAATGAACCCCCACGCTGGGTGACTGCTGTTTTGCCCTCTTCACGCTTCGAAGTCTCAGGCTAAGCTGTAATAGTTGCTCACCATTATTTCGGATGTTTCCCCTCTCCTCCCTGTATGAGGCAGTTGGTGAGAGACCCAAAAGCTGTCCCTGGCTCTGCTGGCCTGGCCAGGGAGTGGCGGTGTCTCACAGTTAGGACATGCTGCTAGCTTACTTTCAGGCACTGCTTAGGCAGAGAGCAGCAAAAGAGCTTCACTCCAGGCATTGCTCAACAGCAGGTCAAAACAACCACCCTGTGTGAAAAAAATTTAATCATGTACACAAGTCATGTTACTTCACCTCAGTGTGACAGGAGGGGTCCCTGTCTGGATTATTTCCAAATTAGAGACAATCATTTTTGCTGGCTTTGGAGCTATAGTTTTGGACGTGAACACTGCAGATTGACTTTCCAAGGGACTTCTCATCCCTCTTCAGAAAGCACCAAAGACAGACAGAAGTGATGTTTTTGGGGATGGTGAGGATGGAGGAAGCTACAGATGACAGCCAATGTCTGATATTTATCTAGTAAGTAAAGGCCTCTTGTACATTTTTGGATTAGAATCTAAATGTCCACCTAAACTAATGTACTAGCTCTGTTGGAAATCTGGATTGTGTATTTTGTCATAGACTTGTTATGACCAGACTTTAACTTATAGGGAAATGCTTCAGTCTGAGAGCAGTAGTGTTGGAGACAACCTCAGAAGCCAGAAAAAGACAGGTGGTTCTTGACAGGGTATTAAGGTTGTACTAAAGCAGCTCCTGCCTGTCGTTCTCACAAAGTACATGAAGAGTGGGGACTTGCTCCTGTTATCTCGACCCAAGTGACTGCATCCTTGTGTACCACTGGGGCAGGCTTAGGTCTGGGAACTCAGGCAGGGGACATCCTAAGTGGGAGTCTTCCTCCTCTTACTCTAAACTAGTGCACATCTGTGCAAATCCCTTCTCTCTCACACTTCACTTCTCACGTTGGATGCACTATCCACTGGAGGCAAAGATGTCATATTTTTTATAATTCATTTTTATTTGTAGTATTTCAAAGTCTCATCATCCTGCCCAGTGCCTAAGAGATTAGAATTTCTGATGCTTCATTTGATACAATGCATTTTATCGTTACCGTTTTTGAACAAAACCTATTTACCTTCTATTTTTAGAAGGTCTCAAGATAATAAAAATATCCCCCAAGAATCTCTGACTTCTTTTAGGAAACCAATTATGTTTGTGATGAACTGAAGCATCACATTAGGTATGAAGCAAAGTAAAAGCAGATGGTCCATACTCAGAGTGTAAACTGTTGTCTTTCATAATGTGAGTAAGAATACAAGAATTTCTCAACTACATTTCTCTGCTTCATAGAAGATCTGAATGAGGTATTTGCTATTTAAATGCCTCTTCAGAAAAAAAAGAATGTTTTCTAGTATTTATACAATAAATTTAGCTTCTGCAGTTAACATGAAACAAAACTATCTTACCAACTGCTGGATGTTTAGCATGTAAATTAGCTGGTTTACTAGAATTGAATTTATATGGGAAACTTTATACAAAAATCCTCTTGTTTCTCTAACCCACTAATAAGATCAGGAGAACAACACAAAACATAGATTAAGTCTGTCTTTCAGATATAGACTCGATCTTGTTGGCATAGGGTACAACAATATTCCTTATTACAGAGTCAAAAGTCATGCAAAAAACGGAGAGCACTTTTTATGGAGTGCCAGGGCTCTTCATGACTTCTCGGGGTATAATTTACCTTCAGACTTTTAAATAATTCCGTGTAAATCTGTGTTTTTATTGCATCAATAATTTACATGAAAAGGTGAGCCCTTGCCTAATGTAAATTCCTGTGAAAGCTATATATAATTTCTATTACAAGCATGCTTGTGCACTGTACTTTGCTTGTACTTAGCGATAGAGGTATTTGTGAATCAAGGATTTCTTTAATGTTTTTATATTCAGTAAAAGAATGCACAGGGGTCAAAGCAGGATTGATTTGAAGGAGTTAGATTTTAAAATCCCTTTAAAAATCAGGACAAAGGATACCACACTATTAAAATAAAATGCTTAAAAATGAAAAGTATTATGCATGCTACACAGTAGAAGATCAGATTTTTATTAATGCAAGTTTTAAATGCTGATTAATCCTCTTGAGAATCAGTTTCCCAAAGCTTTGGCCTGCATTCAAGTCTTTTTCAAAGGGGCACATCACTTCCATTATTCTGAATATTAATTGAACAACATTATAACTAAGGATACAAAGCAAGATTTAAAACATGATTACAGCTGTCATTGCTTACATCTAAATAAGTCGTTGGAAATTGAAGCTCAGGGGAAAAAAAATAGTAATAAATTAAAAAAAAAAAAAAAAAAAAAAAAACCAAAACCAAAAAAAAAACGCCCCAGCCATAAAGCTCTCTCTTGTGAGGCTGGTGAAGCTGCAGCCTCCCAGGGCCCCCCCGAGCCCAGGCAGGATGGATGTTCCGCGAGCCGCACGGTGACGGGCTCGGCTGGCCGCTCACGCTTAATGTGCTCCCGCTGCCTCCCCCACACCTTGCAAACCCTGGGTGTGTGTTTTGTCCTGCAAAATAACAAACGTCCCAGAAAAACAGCGTCATTTTCAGGTGCTGACGGGAAGAGGGATGATGATTGTTTAAAAGACTGAGCTGCCCATATCCTTTATACCTTCCAGAAAGGGTTTGTTTTATTTGTTCTGCATAAAGTATTTTGTGATCCAGCTTCAGCACATGCCTCTACACAAGCATTCATGTGCTTAATGCTAAGCATGTGCTTAAGTGCATTCCTGAACTGGGCCAAAAGGTACCTCCTTTGACATTTTTGTCCATAGCTGCTGTTCTTGGAAAGGTGCCTTTTTGGTGAAAACTAACATGGGGTTACAGTAACCATCTAATTCTGATTACACAAATGGCATTATGGAAGAAGTATTAAAAATTTATAGTCCTATTTACTAAGTTTATTTGTTGGCCATAAAAAGCTGAATCTTACATAACATAAAAAGCATCCAGTCCTAATGATGAAAAAGATATAAAAAGATAATGGTGCAATCATAACATGTCTCTGAGAGTTTGTACATCTCAGTTGCAGTTTGGCACATTGCGTAATTGTGTTGTGCCAAACTGGCACCAAACCACAATATGTTAGTGAAAAGGGCCTGCAGTTTAAAAGGAAAATCTAGAAGTGTTAACTATACACTGTCTAATTATACAACCTTACTGTCCCAGAATGTGATTTCTGAAACCATTTCTGACATATGGGAAGAGGGTAGAACAGCTGGTCATTAAGGTTTTCTCAAGACTATTTAGTAACACACTTGAATGTAATTAAAGTGCTACATTAAATACTGCACTTGTGTACAATGTATTTTTAATCTTTATGGCATGCTGTAAAAGTAAATAAATGCAAAGTGTTAATGTTTCTCCCCTTCATCTCCTAAATTGTTAAGATACAATGGCAGTCCCAATCCATGCTGTGCACAGTACCTGAAGAATACTCTGGTGCTCTTTGAGCATCCTGTGGTGCAGGTAGGAAGCAAAACCAAGCTGAATTGTGCAAGATGGATATAAGTTTATTTGGTTTCATTTGCCTAAGTTGAGCCTTGCTGACTTAACTGGGTGTATTTCAACAGGCAATGTTGCAATGATCCTTTTATTGTAAGTTTTCCTTTGGAACCAGCCAAGGTGATGTAAAGCAACTTTTACCCATGCTGGATCTAATGCAAGAAGCAAAAGTCTGGATACAAAATGGGCAAACATCTTTGCAGCAAACTTTACACCCGGGTGCCTCAGTGGGGCTTCTGCCCTAAAATAGTCAGAACTGAGCTCCATGCAAATGCAGATTACAGATAGGTTAAATTGCAAAACTGTGTTTATACTCTGTAATAGGTTAAATTGCAAAACTGTGTTTATACTCTGTAATCCTTATTGTGATAGAAGCATCTAGAAAATCAGGACAGTTAAACACCATGTGGGATCAGGGCCCTTCCTTTATTGTCTGTAGCTGCCTATGACCTGTATTTCCATTTCTACAGACAACAGCCAGGGGTTTATAGAAACCTTAGGCTGCCAAAAAAGAACTTAGTGAGTCAGTCAAAACCTGTGGAACAATTCATATTCTGAAAAATTGCCTTGAGATTGGTGCCAGTACTCCATTAATGATAACCTGGGGATTCGGTGGTCCTAAAACCACAGGGGTGTTGTAATATTGTGAATATGGCATATTTTTGATGCACTTTTTTGTTTTGATACACAAATGGGTAAGAAAAAATGAAGTGTTAGCATACTTGGTTTAGTGCATAGTGTTTCTCTGCATTAAACTTGTGCTTTCTGATATTGGTGTTTGTTTTGCATTCTCTAATAACTCTTTTGCTTTGAAAAGAGAAGCAAAGAGAGAAGGAGAGAGAATTTCTCTTCAAATTTTTGAAGAGAAATTTATTGAGAAGTTGAAATTTTTCTTGACTTCTCATAAATTCCAGTAAATACGTGTTTTAATTGACTGTTTACTAAATATGATTAGAGCTGTTGCGAGTTTCTTCAATTCCTTGGAAGAATTTTTCCCTGCGAACTCAGCACTTTTTAAAAAAAACTTTCTTCTGCACTATGGTGTTTTCCTTTGAGCATGAAGGATAGCTTTACACAGCATTTTCTAACACCAAATCCAAAGGGAAGGACAGAGAAGAAGCTTGTAAGAAGACAGGTTTAACAAAGCACTCAGGCTGTAGCTTCCAAGGCAATGAACTGGCAGTCTTCAGGAAATGAAAACCATAGAGCTGGAAACAAGTGTGTACTACGCTCACATGAGCTGTCTGGTGACAATGATAAGTTCTGCCTGTGTATGCACATGTGGTGAACTCAAGCTTTATGTCACTTTTCAGAGGTAGGCAAAAGTTTTTATTTTCTCTGAAATGTAATATTGAGGTTTGATTTGCAAATTATTTCTCTTTGCAAATGAGCAAAGGACAATGATATGCTGGGTTATCTGTTTTGCTGGGCATTTTCTAAATCAACCAGAATCCTTCTGTTCAAATAAATGATACTTTTTCTCTCTGTTAATGGGGCATCTGCAGCATTTTTTTTCTGAAAAGGAGCAGTGGTACAAGCAGCTGATCATCCAGCCTTCCTGACACTCTGTTCATGGATGGGTTTTGCATCACATTACACCCTGCAGCTGGTATGTGCTATCAAAACCAAAAAAGGCCAACCAGTGTAGAGAAACCCATGAAGGCAGGAGACACAATTTTCCTATGGCAAGTTAATTCATTTTCACAAGAGATGAGAATAACTATAGATCTCACCACATTCAGTGCTAATTGCAAAACTCATCTCTCTGACTTAACTTTGCCTCATTAATTTCTTCACACACAGTTGCCAGGTACAACCACATCTAAGCTCAAACACAAGCACAAACAAAAAACATGCTAATCAAGCTACTTTTCTTACAGGTTAAAAAAAAAAAAAAAGAAAAAAATTAAAGAAAAATTAAAGACACTGGCATATTTTGGAAGTGATATTGTGCTGGTAAAGGTCAAGTAAATGCTGCAGGAAGTAAATATAACTTCCTCAAAAAAAACCATCTGCCAGACATAGTCTTGCAACACTTCTTGAGAAGAGTGAATTCCATCACGATTAACCCCAAACCAGTCACTTTTTGTTTTCTACACTTAGAGGCCAATATTAAGAAATAACGTAGACATCACCTCTTTCAAACTATACCAGACAGCCTTAAATCCTTTCCTAAAACACTCAAAGACACATAGCTACCATTGATCTGGAAAGGGCATGGATATTGCCAGAAAGAGTTCATTTCCCTTCAACTCAAATAATTTTTTTCCCAAAGAGGGTTGCAGGTCATGAACTGGTTATGCGAAGAAACTGTGTGGAGAAATTTTGTTCCTGGTACTTGTGTGTTGTTGAGTGTAAAGGCAAATAGAAGTCTCTGCAAGACGAGAACATTTCCTGGTGATTCACTTGAGTCAATCCCCCTCTGAACCACAGGAAAGATTGTATGGAACCACATGAGGAGATGCAAATTGGTGGTGACCAGAGTCCGTGCACACAACCTGCTCATTTAAGGAAACGGCACTGTTCTTTTTGTTGATTTAACCATGTATAGTCATATCATGAGCACTGATATGTCCAAATGTTATCAATATATCGTTACAGAGCAGTTTGTGTGCATAACTTAGTGAAGACTAATTTGCCTGAAAAATGTCTTCATCTGCTGTGCACAGACTTGAGCACTTGACAGTCAAACGTCTGGCTTGATTCCACTCAGCTGAACTCAAAATCAGGTCTGAGGGACAATTAATGCCTCAATCCAGGCATTTCTGATGAATGGGCATTAATTGTCCTTTCAGGAACCCACCGGTGCAGCATTTTGTTGTCTGGGCCTGACCAAGAGAACTGTGTGGAAAGCAAAGACCAGGTACCAGCCCACAGCTGCCTCTCACTGCCTGGCTGGCCCAGCCTGCCCTTTCCCTCATGCCCCAGGCTGGCAGTGATGTCAGCCACTTTGTAAAGGGCTTATTTTGTGGGTTTTTAGTCCTAAAATTAGGCATTGCAGCGATTAGTATTAGATTCTTGGTCTGCATTTCATGCTTCTTATCTTGACCTGAACCACTTGTTGAATGACAAGCACCAACTTGAAAAACCCTTCAATCACCTGAATTTTTGTCTCAAACAACTCCATATCAAAGAATTTCCCTTCTATGGCTGTGTCTTCTCCTGCCACCAAAGAAATAGCAGGTTTTGTTTCTTTGATTTAATTTATCACACTCCATTTCCCTTTCTAGTCATAATTTCTATTATTTCAGCCTACTGACTCAGATACTAAATTGAGTCAAGACAAATACACATAATCTATTGATTTAAATAATATCCACTCATCAACTCTGCAGTTTCCACGTGAGAAGTTCTTCCCTTAGAAAAAAAATGCAGCACTCCTACAACTGTGAGTGGCAAACAGATATATGCAGCTCAGTCTGTGAATCTTCTTACAAGTATTTTTTTCCTTGGGCAGCAGTTTGGCACAGCCTGGCTTTTTGTATCCACCATGCTGTAGTAATTCTAGCTAAATAAAATTAATATCCAGAATTTACCTATATCTTCTGCATTTATTGCCCAGGATTAGAAAGGAATACCTTTCTATACACCTTTCTATACACTTTTCTATACCTTTCTATACCTAACGTATACGTGAGACTGAAAATTAAATCACAAAAATTAATTTTACGCATATGAAAAATGTCTTTTTCACCAATGGATGCATATGAAGGTACTCGCCTAGGTGGGAGAGGATTTTTGTGTTTCAGTGGGAATGTTCATTTTTAATTAATTTTTCTAAATTTATTTCTGCAGTTGTGCAACACTGAAGGAAGAGCTGTCAGAATGTGGTAAAGTGGGTGAAGTAAATTTCATGGGGATTAAGAAGAAAGAAAGCCTTCAGCAATTTTCACGTCTAATGATGAGACCACTACAGCCCACCACAACTCAGGAGTGAGGCACCAACATCTCCAGACCCTGCTCTGCTAGTGTTGCTTGAGACCTGGTGTCTGCCAAAGGGCCGGGACAGCTGCTTGAACTCAAAAATGCTCAATGAGAATTTAAAAAAATTCAAAATTAAAATAAACTGATTGTGATACACAAATTCTGAGAAACAACAGCCCTAATAATTCTGCCTTCAGGAACCTAAAAGTTTTAAAAACTGAAATATTTTTAACTTTGATTATCAGCCAAGTAATTTTTGAGGAAGGCGCTTTTTTTTTAACTAAAAAGAGAGCTTTTGTGGGAAATGTGGACTTTTAAACAAGGATTTCCTGAATTAGTTAAAAAACCCCAAACCTAAGCTTCTGAGAAATTAAAGATTTTTTTTCCCTCTTCAGATAAAAATAATTTCCTAATCGTTCCTAACCACTGCTGTAGGAAAATAATGCGAAACTGGAAGCACTGTGCCGGTGACACTTCAGAGCCAGCAGCTGTGTCTCCACAACATCCATGGCCCCTTGGGTGAAGTGCTGTCCGGGACTATTTACACCTGATCAGCCACCAGATAAGATAACACAGCCTGTGCTGGACAAAGTCTTGAGGTTATGTGTTCCTGCCGTGCTTTCCACAGTTTGTCATTAACCAGCTATTGCAAGATGCTTGTTAAGTACCTTCATCCTGTCTCCAGCTCAGTGCTGTCTCTCTCCCTTAATAACCAGGCTAAATCAGCAGGAATAATTAGGGAATCAGACACTACTTAGTGTCAGTACAGGCAGCCAAATAACTTCTCTATCTCTTCCTATTCCATAAGGTCACCCTCCTTCTTGTGAAGCTCAGACTTTTCCTTAGAGGAAGATACAATATGATAACTCATAGTGATAAGATTTTTAGATCGGGTGATTCTTCTATTTTGCAATTGGTTTCAGGCAGCACAACAAGCGAAATGTATTTTCTTCCTCCTCTTTCTAGCAAATTGTCACTCCTCCAGCACATACTGGCTCATTTTTCCTGAAAACCCAAGGGAAGGGAACACCCATGCCAATTCTACATGATGTAAGTAGCTAGCCCCCCAAGGATCTCTTGAAAAGACAAGCACTAGGATTGTTTTCTGAATACTTCCTTAGCTAAATTTACCACAATTCATGCTTGGGAATTCTCTAGAGACAGATGTACTGTCATGCTTGGATAGCAAAATAGAGATATCTCACTTCACAGGAAATTAAAAAAGGAGTATTCAAAGTTTATCCCTGCCAAATAATTTTAAAAGCTGATTTTTTTGCATCAAAGTGCTTCCTAGAAAGATGCAATAATATGGCAAGAAGAACCCTGTGATGTGTGTGTACCCACAGAACGAGATTCTCACTCAATGTCTTAGGTTCTCATAACAACACACACACTAAACTTGAAGTACACATCTTTTAATATACTCTATTACCTCATTGTCATTTATTTGTTGGTAATGAATGCGTGTGTTAACAGAACAGCATGCTGATGCATTTTTTCTGCCATTGTATGTAACATATTTTCTAATTCTTCTGCTCTATTCAGCATTTGACCCTAACGATAGGGGATTATGGTATTAACTCTCTACACAGCACACATTCTTTACAGACTTTCACTAAATACTGTAAGCCTGCTGCAGAGCGGAATAAAAGTGAAAGCATACCGTCTGGTCTTAAGCTGTGCACATAGAGGGTCGTGATCCAATTGGAAGGGAAGCAGAATTTTAAAAAGAAAGAGGTTTGACAAAATTTTAATCCTTGTCATTTTCATTTCTCTTACCCTGTGGATTTGGGTGATTTTATTTACACTGTCAGCTTGAGCCTAGGGATTGAAAATCAGGCTTTTATGGAGATTATTAAAAGTACATACAGTACACTAAAGGCTGGACCACTGCTATATGCTACTAAAAATATGAATGTGGATGCTCTATATTATGCATTTAAGGAAATAAGTGCCATCCTCCCTGCAAGGCTGGACTTAGCAGTTAGGCTCATTGTCATTATGCCAAAATGCTTGTTTTAACAAGGGTATTTATGGGTAGTTTCAGAGTGCTGAAGGTCCACAAGAATTGTGAGGTCCCTTCAGGTGCCTTTTAAAGGAATGAGGCAGCAGCATTTTAGGAGCAGCTGTGGAAGTTGTCCGTGTTGAAGGTGTACCTGGACACTGAAGAGCTGCTGCTCTCCCCACTCTGCAGCCAGGGAAGGGCAGCCTGACATCTAGCTCAGCCTAAGAGAAACAAATGTCTCACCACAGCTGACTTTCTCCTGAAAGTCTTCTGCTGAGGCTGGGCTCAGTCCCACCTTGCTGGAGAGCTCCTAAGCCAATGTCCAGGCAGGTAGGAAATGATCTGGGTCAGAGATGCAGCATGGATGTACAAGGCTGTGCTTCAGGGCCAGCTGAAGCCACATGACTGCCCACTGTGAGGATGCATCCTCTTCCAGATTTCCCAAGGAGCATCCATGGTTAGACCTCTGTGCACAGCTGGCCATACTGGGGCCAGGAAAGGATGGCAGCATGAGGAGATGAGCCATGACACTTTCCCAGCAGCCCAGACTATCTTCTCATGCAGAGTAGGCACAGATTATGTCTTGTAGGAGCTGCTTCCATGCCCTTGGAGATTTTCGGCCCCTTGAGCAGGATGCATCTTACTCCCCTCATTCCAAATGCATGATTTTGATGTACGGGCTAATACAGAGCTCCAAACAGGCATGGAAATGCAAGTAAGTACAATGAGGTTTTGGGGCCAGGCTACAGTAATCCATGAACCCCCAGAGTGGCTAAATTTCTCAGTTTTTACCTGCCCTATGGAATTGCACACTAGGTCTGTGACTGGGGAAATGCAACAACACTTGGTGTTGTTGCAACAACATGTGAGGACTTCACTGTGACAGGGACACAGCCCCAAGTTCTGCAACTATTTCACTCCTCAGTCATGGATAGTCGTGTTAAAATTGCAGGATCGAAGCCATAGTCACTCATATTTCATAAGTCATATAGACCTTGTTAATAAGGTTAAAACAATCTTGCTTGGAATCTGGGAAATGGGAAGCTAGCTTTTCCAGGATTTTTCTGCTCAGGGAATCAAATATGCTGTTTTTCCATCTAAGGAAACTGTTTGCTTGAAATCAAGATATGTGACTCTCCCTGTCCTTTCAGCTCTGTAACCTTGGCTATCTGAGGCATGTAAAATGGGGGTTTATTGTGCTAAGGAATGAAATGGGCAGAAGCGCTTGCACAACTTGGCCATCTCACAATTGAAAATGGAGTTAAGCTGGCTCCACCTAACCAGAGTGCCAGCAGCACGGCATTTGTGACATGTGCTGCTTCCATGCCTCCCTCAGCCAATTTTCAACACTCTTAGAGTGCCTCCTGATAACAGGGCCAGAAACAAAGCCCACAGAGGACAATGGGGATCTGTCCTTCAATGTAAGTGGCAGGTGGATCAGGCCCGTGCGGAAAATTTTGGCTGTTGCTCTGAGTGGTTCTCAGTGTGCCAGGGTCCCACTAAGACATCCAAATTGGCATCTCATAAAAATCAAATTGGCATCTCATAAAAATCCAGGCTCAAAATGACAGCCTTAGTTTAGAAGTCAGACTGGGGCCTCATCCTGCAGAGGTGTTCAATGCCCTCAGCTCCCACTGAATTCATCGTGAGCTGAGCAGGCTGAGCACTTCCCAGGATTGCTTGTGCTCTGCAGGATTGGACTTATTGTCCTTAATACTATCTCATTCTGGTTATTCCCTATTGCCCAAGGATAATCCCAGGGCATTATTCCCATTATGCCACTTGCCATTCCCATTATAGTCCTTAACAATGTTTTAAACCTATCTTTCATTTTTAATTTCCTTAGCAAAATATCTGTATTTTAGTAGTATGCATTTATGTGGTCTTCAAAAAAAAGTGATTTTTTATACATATGGCATTATCATGTAGCTTCACTATTTTATGAGTCTGGTGGATGAAAACAACTCTGAATGCAAGGGAAATCCATATGTCTAAATATTTTCAGCATGAACACTGTTTTACCTGTTGCCAGCCATAACTGTATAACTAAACAGTACATATTAAAACAGCGCACCACAGGAATTCTTGCTGCTTACCTATCTGTTTCATGCAAGGGTGGAATTTTTTTACTATCTTTAGTCTGGAAAGGAAGGAAGAAGGCATCACAACCATTTTATGTCTTTAGCATGTGCAAGTTGAAAGCAGAGCAATGGGATCTTGCAGGTCACTGTAGTTTCGATTCATCTTTCTCCTTGATTAATTGCTAGGCTGCTGCCTAATGGTGGCTTCAAAATAATTCATCAGCAAGACATGTCCAGCAGCTCTGTGGTGCTTTCTTGTGTCAGAGCCACCTGGTGCAGCACGTGGCTCTGCACGTGAGAGTTGTGTCGGAAAAAGAAGAGCTGTCCCCACTCCTGCCTGCCCATTTCCTAAGTCCCCATTTTGTCCACCTTTAAAGCTCTGTCTCCTTACATGGTCAAGAGCTGTGAGTCCTCCACCAAGCATTGCTTTAGGGCCAAAGGTGATTTACATCTGAGCCCTAAGCCAGCAGCAGTGCCTGACCTACATGTCCCTCAGAAATGTTCCCCCGAAATACAGCTGCTTCCCTTCCTCCCTGGTCCACTTTAGGTCAGTATATTTCCAACATATAGCAGCCAAATTTTGGAAAGCCCAGATACCTGGCCCAGTGGAGGGCCAAGCCCAATATCAGGTAGTGTAGAGGCAGTGCTCTAGCCTGTTTTCCATCCTGTTTTTTGACTTCTGGCTCCAGAGGGATGACTTGTACATGCTGCCTACAGGCCCCTACATCCAACTTGAGGTCATGGAGGAACCCAGGGCATGAGGAGCTCCTGTATGACCAGGCTGCTTTTTTTGGTTGATGTCTTAGTCATTGTCCAGTTTGACATATCATGCAAGACAAAACATTTCAGATTGAATTAAAATTGACATTTGGAAGCTCTTAAAAAAAAAAAAAAAAAAAAAAAAAAAAAAAAAAAAAAAAAAAAAAAAAAAAGAGTAAAGAATGTAGGAAATAAGGATGGAAGGGGTCAGTTGGGCCAGCAAGTGCAGACTTTCACAGATGATTAGCCTGGAGAGTCCACAGGCATCCTGCCCAAAGTGTCCCCACACACACTGGCCCTAGGAGTCTGTAACAAACTTTACACTTCATCATAAGGCAGCTGCAAATTTAATGAGCCCCAGGAGGCCAAAAGGCAAGATGCAATGCATTGTCAATAGCCCAAGTCCTTCTAAAAGAAAGGAAAAGTTAGATGAAATCTCCTGCAAATCCTAAGAAATTAAGACAGGCAAAGACAATCCCCTCTTCTGCAGCAGTTCCTGACAATCTGATCAACAGGAAAATTCCTTCCTTACCTCAAATCTGCTGATCACTTTAAACTTGAGCTTATGAGTGAGACACATGCAGAGATTAGGGGCTCTAGCCTATCTGCTGCTCTTTCATGGTGCAGAGGTGAAAAAGAGACCAGCCTAGAAGTCTAGCAATGCACAAACGAAAAGTAAAACTGACCCTTCCTGACCTCCGCAGGCTGCAAACAAAAGTCCTGAAGCATGTGATTAATAGAATAAAGCAATGGTGCAAATAAACAACCAAGTCTCTTTTCAAACTCAGCTGCTGACACCTAAACATCAGACACCAACTGATCCACATCACAAGCCTCGTTTTCTGTCCCTAAGAATTCTGATACAATCGTTTTCATTAATGTACCCAACTGCAGCCTAAAACAATGAATTTCTCTGTTCCCAGTACCAGTATATCACTTCTTTGATGGATGGATGAAAACGTGTCTCTAAAATTCCAGTCTGAACATATTAATAATCATCTTGCATCCACTCAATCCTATGCCAGAATTATTCTTTTTGTCTCTGAAGTTTACTTCCCAAATTTTTTTGTGAAAAATCCTTTCCATCTTAGTTTTGCTACATTAAGCAATTAAATGTCAGCATTACCTCATAAAATAAAGCAAAGGTTTAGTACAAATTACTTTGAAAAGTTTCAACAATTTAACATTGTCTTATAATTTTTTTTTGTCCATTATGAAATAAACATATTAGTTTGAAGCATATACTGCTTTCTAATGGTTTTAAAATGTATTTTTCTCTCATAGCCACAAAGAAGACAGACTGGAAGCTTAATAATTGATATTACTTTGCTCAGTTCCAAACAGAGCCCACATCTTACTGAACAGGAATGGAATTAAAGAGAAAAAGAAAACAAAACCTTGGCAAATAAGTCAAAAAAGTTGAACCTGGATGCACTGGTAATTTTGAGTTTCAGAGTTCTGAATGAAGTATGTAGAAGATTATAGAAAAATTGACAGAGGAATTTTTTAAAACAGTTTGGAGTATTTCTAAACCTCACACAAATGTCATCCATTTCAGTCTTTTTAGCCCTATTTTTTAAGTTCATGTCCTTAGAGTGTTTTTCCATTTTCATTTCAGAATTCAGTGGCCCCAGCTGCTGTCAACAAATGGAGTTGATTCAGATTTTAAGGGATGTGACTGCTGATATTTTCTTGGATTTTAAGCCCATATTATCTGACCCTTCCCTCCTCTTTCTATCTCTTCTCAGTTTAGGGCCTACATTCTCATAACCTACACTTCTTTCTATAGTAATTTCTATGGATAAAATCACTTACAGAGTTTCCCGGTGTTTTTGCTTTTATTCAGGATAATCTTACTAGTAACAGGGAAGCCGTCCTACTGCTCCTCCCTGTTCCCTGCTCCTTCCATCTGGTCACCACACAGCTCTTATATCTCCAAGTACTGCAACTTGAAGAATGAACTAAAACAAAATAATGACTCCATTACATGACATATCTCGTGCTCGTAAATTTTAAAGCCAGATGAGACCATTATCACCTGCTCTGATCTCCAGCACAACACAGGACTTCCTGAGAGAGATTCCTCACTTTAGGATAGGAAACAGCAGCCCTGACTCATAGCTCTGGCCCAATGTAACGATGGCTGTCTCCCAAGAAATAAAAAGAGCAATCCTGTTTCATGTACTGTTGCATGAGACTTTTGATTGCTTGCTGCAGAAAACAAATGGACATAAATTTTAGAATAAGAAAATTCCAGACATATTCTCATTATTCTTATTGCTCTTAAAAGTTTGTTCCATACCAAGATTAAAAAAAAAGGCATTATGGAGAAAATTATTATTGTTGTTATTATTATTGCCAAAACCACATACTTAAAATGGCACAATTTGTCTTTAACTCTCAGATTTGGTAACAAGAGCACATATATTTTATCTCAACCTCATAAAATCATAGCCACTGATATTTGTCCTCTCACAACAGTACAGTGCCAGATGTTTCCTTGGAGGGGAGAAGTGACTGGCCTGTTGTTGAAAATGTCACATTCAGGGTGCAATACAGCATTCAGTTGAAGGTTAAACCTAACCTCTACTTCATGGCTTCTCCCAGCAAATGACTTTGGGAATTCTTCCACCAGCCTCAAATGGACAATATCAGAGGCAGCAATTGCCATCTATTGTACATAGAAAACTGCACCCTGGTGTAAGCTGCTTCTCAGAAACTTCTCATTCAAGTACCAGCCTGCCATGCCTCAGCTTTACCTACAGTGCCTTTTTACCACTGTGGGGGCAGAGAACATGCTTTTCCCAGAGCAGGTCCTCTTCTCTTGCCTGCCCCCTGGTTCCCGAGGAGCTGCTCTGCCCCTGTGTGCCTGGGCACGAGCATCCCTGTGTGTGTGTGTGTGTAGTGCAGCCAGGGGAAGGAGCAGCTGGATCCACCAGCAGCCGTGCAGGCGCGCAAATCGAGCGAGTGTTTGGTCCGGAGGCCATTCCCAGCCCCGTCCTCCCAGCAGCAGTTGGCTTGCTCCTGGTGGAGAGAGAGCATATGCTCTGCTCCACACACCCTGTCCTGTGATTTCACTGCCCCAATTCACTCTGCCTACTGTGATGAGTGCAGGTCCTCAAACCTCTGATTTGTTGTATAGGGTCCACAAAAATATTCAGAAAAAGCGAGTATCTGTATTGCTTTAAATCTCTACCAAAGAGCATATAACATTTTAGCCAGAAGAGCGAAGAGATCTGAGCTAGCCAATGGATAAAATAGTGCAGGGATCATCCTAGAGAAATATAAAGCACTCTCCAGGTGTTCATGGAGAAATAGAGTATGCAAAATAGGGGAGAGCCTTGTACCAAGGGGCCAGGGAACATGTGAATGCCAGCCCTGTGAGGTTTCAGACAATATCCACAAGTCCATTCAGTTCTTGCACACACTGAGATTATTAATCTTGCCACAGTACAATATACATTACTGCTGAAAATAAATTTGCACTGATGGGACAAACTTTTGCCTTGCTTTGCCAGCCAGAAGATTATTGACCAAAGACCTCTCTTTCACTGCTTCAGACAGACTGACAGTCCTGTGAGGTACAGGTGAAGAGCACCTGTCTATCCCTGGCAGCACTGCTATTATTCAGGAACCTGGTTTCAGCATTAGTTAATAATTTCTGACACCAGGGCATGCAGGGTAGTTCCCATCCAACCAGACCAGAGTCCCTGCAGCCACCCTGTCATGCTGAAGAGCTGTGCTCCTCCCAGTGCATGGACTGGATGAGGCTGGGATTTTGAGTCCATATTCCTATTTCTTTTCCTAGCAAGCCAAGCAGAAATAACTCCAGTAGACTTTGGTGACTTCCCTCTCTGGAGAGGGGGCATTCTGACCTGGAAACATGTGCTCACCATCAGTGGCAATTTATCTGCCTTTCTACCTAAGCTGAGTTTTCAGGATAAGTGTCCTGACTCCAGCCCCAGTCAGCCACAGCCTTCCATGTGTGGATATGCATAACCTGGGATTCTTTTGCAGATCTCCTTTTCCAGGCCCAATCTCTGCTCTGCAAGTTGGCATGACGGCAGAATACCAAGTAGGAGGTTTTGGCTTGTGTGTAGAATTTGGAGAGCGGTTTTGTAGTAAGTTGCTATACTTTTTGGCTTGCAAGCCCTGGGAGCATATGGCCCATTGCTTGCAAAATGCTGATATTTTAAAATTGGGGGAGGAATAGAGCATGGCACATTTATTTTACTTCTTCAGTGCCACTATTTTTGCCAAAACATTCCCTGCCACATCATCCTGGATCATGCTGTTCTATCCATCTTTAAAGCGAAACCTCCACTAACTAAAAAGTTGATGTTATAAGACAGACCCTAACAGGCCTGAGAAAACCAGTCTTCCTTTAGCCAGTGTCCAATATGAAATGCTGCCCACTCATTGCTAGATGAGTGAGCAGACAATGCAGCCCTACTTATATTCATGCTTGAGTTCTTTGCAGCTGGCCTTGTTCATACTTTCAGCAAACATCTTTTCCAAGCAATCAAAACTTTATGGACTGTTATTTCCTTCCTCTTGACTTCCCAAGAGCTAACACCAGCACACTCGAGATGCTGCAGCTTATCTTTTCCACCTTGAACTAGTGGTTGACCTGAAGAGAGGGATGCCAGAAAATAAATAGAGTTCCTAAGTACAGACAGAAGAACAGCGCTAATCCAAGAAGAGCTCAGCTAAACCAGTTCAGTAGCTGTCAAAATACATCTGAATTTTTTTGGTATGTCTTCCCCAAGCCAATCAATAATGTGGAAAAAGTTTTGGAAAAAGTTAGTAGACCATTAGATAAAGATAATCTGCAAAATATTAATTTACTTGAATTTTAAAAATGTTTTTGGTAAGGTCCCTCATAAAATACTGTAAAGGGAAGTACATAACCACAGGACTATGGATGAAGTCTTTGTTAAGGGTCATAATAAAGAGCTTCCTCTGAGAACAGAAAGAGGTTAATTGTAGGATACCATTTTTGTCTCTCTTGGATCCAATTTTATTGACTATCCATCTGAATGGCTCAAAGAGATAATGTAGAGGGCTTGGGATACTTGGGTGATGCCACCATAATTTTCTGCACCTGACTGCAATCCGGCTGTGTGTAAAAGTTACTTGCATAACCCTGTCAGTTCTTGCAGGGGTTGACTTTGATAAATAATAATTATGAGAGGCTGTGAAGAACTCCAGGTGTATTTCCCATAAACTGGGAAATATGATGGCAAGTTAGCTGAGTTGAGAATTACTTGAACAGTGCCTGTTATCAAAACTCTCTAATCTTTTTATGAACACATACAGTCTCTCACCTGTGGGGTCCTTTAGGAAGAGAAAATGAGGATTCACAGAAGGTAAATTGTGATGGGCGCAGTTCCACCTACCTTAATTACTTCAAACAATTGTTTAACATGCAAAGATCTGTTTGTTTCAGTGGATTATGTGCAAGAATGAGAGAGTCATCGCTTAAAGTGTGTCACCTCACAGAGCAGAAATTAAAAGCCAAGATAGGGTGAGTATGCTGAGAGATCAAATGTGGAAAACCAGGGCATGCTGTAATAACATTGTATATGTATTTTAAAATATTCCTTCCTCTATTTTTCTCTTTATTTTCATTCCCTGAAATACTGTTAAGATACACTTTATGTTGGAAATGCCAAATGGCTTGATGATCAGAGATAATGATGGCATATGATCTAACATCTTTGTGGAATAATCTGCCTGTCATAGTGGCAGCAGACTTATCCTTAGAGAAGAGCTAGCAAGAACTTGACTGAGGAATTCAACATGATGGACAGGGAAAACCATTCAATGAACAGTTACCATATGCCATATCCTGCAGGAATGCAGCCCTTCTAATATCTGATGGCTTTTGCTGATGCAGAAATCAAATATGTCTTGGACTATCAGCAGAAATAAAAGAGAAAGATGCTTTGTCATTAAGAAAATGAGGATGGGTGTATTTCCATAACCTGATTTGTAGGTGATCTACACCTAAGACATTCAGGGATGAGCTCAGGGTGTCAGAACAGCTGGGTCTTTCTGCCCATGCCACGAGCTCCTGGGGTGGCCCTCAATGGGTCACTGCAGCACTCCCCAGCCTCCGTGTCCTCCGAACACACTCACCAAGCTGTTATGAAATCTTATTAATTATTTTATAGCAGACCTGGGGATTCCTGATTGAAAAGTTCCAGGAAAGTTCAAACTATTGTGTTATTTTCAAGTGTAAAATCCTAATGACTTCAGCAGCTTTTCACTGCTCACTGGGCAGCCAGTGAGTGGCTGGAATTGACAGTTCTGGCTGCCTTACACCACTCATGTATCCATGGAAATGAACGACAGATCTGCAGAAACAACAAGAAAGTTTTTAAAATACGACTTTTCTCCATGGCAGAGAAAAATAATCACACTAGAAGATGTAAATTTCAGTGGAGGAATTCAAAGCACTTTCCACGGTTTGCTTCTTTTCCATGTAACCCCTGTGAGCAAAGCAAAGAGCTGGGAGGGGATGTTGCAGCCGCACTGTGACACGCAGCCAGGCCTGGGCCAGAGGAAATCAGCAGCTGCTCGGTAGCACGGTGCTGCACTAGGAGACAGGAAGTGCAGATAACGATGCCCAATTGAAACCAGCACCTCAATGGAATTATCTGGTGTGGAATTTGGCCCGGGCAGTGCACTTCGCACCCCTGCTCTTTGCAAAATCCTTGCTGCTGAGGTTTTTGCCTATCCATTCTCTAACATCAGGAAAGAAAAGAGAGTTTTAAAGCAGCAGAAGCTGCAGAGGCACCACTGAGTAGCTCTGGCCACACAGTCAAGTGCTGACTCAAATTCCAGGGCTGAAAGTCAGGCCTTAATTTATTTTTGTCTACATAGACATAGTGTTTGTGGAGCATATGAGAACGAGGAACCTTCAAAACACAAAGCATTCAAATTATCCCTGCCATTAGGTTATACAAGCTCTTCAGTCACCACCCTTTTACGTACGGCAAGGCACCAACTGTGGAAATGAGAGAATAATTGAGTTTCCGTGCTCTCCACCCCCTTCCCCAGTGCCATACTTCCTATAAGCCCCTCACAGTGCAAGAGTGTACAAAAGATACCATCTTGTGTGCATCTTGTAGCATAATTGAATCAAGGTTGTTTAGCACTAATAAGGTCTCTCTGGAGCCCAGATGTTTGATTTATGCAGTGATATACAGGAGAAGGGCAGCCCAGCAGCAGACACTCTCAGCCACTGCCTTGGCCAGCACACAGGGAGCCCAGGGGTGATGCAGGTGCAGCTGCTACTGACCCAGGAGCTACAAGTGATCAAACAGCTTCCCCTCATTATTTTATCTCATCCACCAACACCCTTCCCTCAGCTCTGTCTCTCTGTATTCACCACCAGACTCTTTCATGACTTCCTTTGTAGTTTTCCTTTACTAGTGCTGCCTCATGTTCAGTTTCTATCACCCTCCTGGTATTCTTCTCCTGTCTGAAAAATGCTAACCCTTCATTTTCATTAATTTACTTCTCTGTGTGATCACAGGCAGTAACGATGAGACCCCAAAGGTCATTCTACCTTCAATCCAATCAATTAATTTAACCCTCTGTAGGAGGATTAAACTAATTTTTCCCTGCACATGCACTACTCACCACTTTTTTACTCATGCAATGCAAACTAGGCGCTTCATTCATAGAGGAGATGGTAAGGCTGCCTCTAAGATACAGGATGCAGAATATTCCTCCAGGCCTCAGTACAATCCCAGGCTGCAGCCAGGTCTCTACAGAAAAGGGGAAATCTGAATGCTCAGTTGGACTGGATTCCTTGTTCCAGGGAGGTAGTGTGACCCAGCATCCTGCCATGGCCTAGACCTATGAGCTTAGACAAAACTCTCCCTGAGCAGAAGAACAGGGATATAAAAGGAGGCTCTAAGCATGTATTGCAGTAACAATTAAAGGTGGTAGGCACCTGATTTTGATAAGCAAATCCTCTGGAGTTCCAAACTTCCCCTCTTTGTAGTCTTTGACCCTGTTCCTGTGATTCTGGTGGATCACATTGATACCTCAAAGGGACTACTCACATGGAGAAAAATGTGTCTCAGACTGTATTTGCCAAATCAGAGCCTACTTAGTAAGAAATTGTGAGTCCTTGTGTTGAAAAGCTGTCACTCTTTATGTAAGCAGGAGTGAGAAGTTCTCAGTGGTCACCTTCAGCTTCTTAACAGAACACTTCAGTTGCAACAGTGCTTGGCTCTTTTTCACATTTATCTTTGGATCTCGGAGATGATTGTCATAACACATTTTGCCTGCTGGACAACCAATGCGATGAAAGAAAAAACAAAACCAGTTTTCTACATCAGTTCTAACTAGCGCTACACGTTTGACTGATCACTACTGGAAAATCTGAAACTCAGATAAAAATCACTAGGGCTTTTTAACGCCCGAAATGAGCCATGTTATAAAGGAAACCTGCAATAATGAGATAATACGAATTAAAAATAAATAGTTCACATGTTTTAAAGCAAGCAAACAGCATGAAAGCACTGCTGAAACAGGTGTTTAAGTCCTTTTTATTTGAAGGTTTGTATTTTCTTGTGCCTGACCTGCGGATTATTTGGAGGAACATGAGATTTTTTGTAATATTAAATGTTGATATACTATATTTAGGTCTAGAATGCTTGAATATTATAAAATTACAGGATACCAATTTTTGCATAAAATATAATTCACTGTTGATAGCTATTTCCCAAAACATTTACTGAGCAGCCACAAAAGAAGCACATCAGTTTCTACTGAATATCAAGAGAAACAAGGCTCAAGCTTAAAGAAGGAAATTTTAAATGCTGATGTCCAATATTAATAATATCAAGAATAAGGGCATCAGAGAGATAATTGTTTCTAAGGTTGAAAATCATCCTAGATATACCAGACAATGAGAGGAAAAGTGACTTACTAACATTTGTGCTTGATGGTGTCTTCCTTTTCCTCCTCCAGCTGAAGCTTGGGACAGCTGTTTGTCTTCAAATGCTAGTGTACAAGGACACAAAAAAGGTCACAGGAAAACATATCCTGTGCAAACTAGAAATAGGACTGTCCTTTTCCAGTTAAAAAATGTTTATGTGAAAGTCAGTCTTATGAAGGAGACAGGGCTAACTGAAGTGGAAACAGGAGTCTTCTCCTCAGGCATAGATTAGGTGGTAGCTTCTTGCCAAGGTGACACTGGTGCTGCCTGGGATGAAGCATTCACCTATTCTGTGCCAGTGCCCTTGCCCATTCAACCTCTTCCCTCTCCTCTCCCACATCCTACGGAGATGTCCCCTTTGGTAACTATTTCCCATCAGCTGCCGCTTGCCTGATCTGCTTGTTCCTATACGGCACATTCAGAGAATTGTTGGGGCTGGAAAGGGCCTCTTGAAATGACCTGGACACATCTCTTGCTCCAAGCATGCTCAGCTTGAGCAGGTTGCCCAGGAATGTGTCCAGTTGGGTTTTAAATAAGTCCACAGCCAGACACTCCAAAACTTTGTTGGGCAATCTGTGCTGGCATTTTAAAACCCTCACAATAAACAAGAGGGAGTTTTTTATGTTGGAATGGTATTTCCTACATTACAGTGTGTGCCTGTTGCTTTTTCTTCTGTCACTGGACAACACTGAGAAGTGTCTGTCTCCACTTCCTCACTATCAGGAATTTATACACATTGATGTGACCACCCCAAACTTTTCCAGGCTGAACAGTTGCAGCTCTCTCAGCCTCTCCTCTATATGGGAGATACTTCAGTTCCTTAATTATCTTCTTGTTCATTAGACTTGTTCCAGTATATTTATTTCTGCCTTTTACTGGAGACCCCAGAACTGGAGTCTTTCATTTTACTTTTCACCTCTCTCACTAAATGCCAAAGCTCTGGCTTTGGCTTTCCTAAGCCCAGCTCCATTCTTGGACAGTGTCTCCCTATTCATCACAGGTTACCTCTCCCTGCTTCCACCTCTTTAATTCTTCTTTTCCATGTTTGAGTTTTACCAGGAGTTCATACTTACAGACCTTGTACCACTTTTGTTTGATTTCCTGCATGTCAGGATAGATAATTTTTTTTTTTTTTTTTAACAGATGACCTTTAAATCAGCTCTTCTAGACCCTTTTTTTCTCCAGAGCTGTAGCCCACCGGATTTTCTGAAGCAAGTCTCTGAACAGGCCAAATTGTGCTTTCTTGAAGCCCAGGGTTTTAATCCTGCTTTTTGCTGTTGTTCTTTTCCCTCTGGATCCTGAACTCTACCATCTTACTATCACTGCAGACAAGAATGCTCCAGCTGTCATGTCCCTGACATGTTCTTCCTTGGTTTTAGGTCTGTGGTCCAGCAGAGTGCCTCCTTCATCAGCTCCTTCACTACATGTGTCAGGAAGTTGCCACCAGTACTTCAGGAACCTCCTGAATTGGTTGTACCTAGCTGTGCTGCCCCTCTAGCAGACACCAGGGTGGTCAAGTCTCCCGTGTGAGCTAGAGCCTGCAATCCTCAAGTTTCTAAGTTTCTTACAGTTTTCTGAAGAAGGCTTCATCTAATTTTTGATCATGCAGTTTGTAGCATCACAATGTTGCCCATATTGGTTTGCCTGCTAATCCTGTCACATAAAGCTGTCCCTTTAGCCCTTTAGTGTCACTGAATATGAGGTCAATTCTGTCTGTGCCATGCCCTTACTTGTGCCTGTGCTTCCCTTTCCTCTGCTGCTGGTACCATATCTTTGCTGTTGTTAGGACTTCAGTTTTCCCCAGAAAGAGATGGAAGGAACTTTTAAACAAAAGCATTGTTTCCCCATCACTGACCATGCCACTCTTTTCTCGTGTTCCTTCACCACTTCACCTCATGTTATACATTGGGATTAACCTACGGGTGCTTATGTTTACAGCTCTCCTTTCCTTATGTCTCCAACCATCTCTTTGTAGTATTCCTCCTTTCTGTCTTGGCCACGGTGATTTGTTGCCCAATTCCTGCCTTTATGTCCACAAGCATCTATTTCTGGTTTCTTTCCCAGTGTTCTTTAGACTCCAGCACGATCTTCCAAGTTGGCCGTTCACTGCAGATTCAAATGGCTCCTTAAAACACCACAGCAATTCTTGTCTGAAATGAGCCTGCCTCTCATCCTAACACTAACCTGCTGCCATGAGTCCTTACATCCTTATCACAGACCAATTCAAGCAAACACCACTTTCTGAGATATTAAAGATATACCATTTCCTTAGCAGGTAATGCAGACTTCATGTAAAGCTCTCCTTCGCCCCTGACCTCATTCACATTTGTTTTATAACAGCCTATACCCCTTTAACAACAGTGAAGTTATTTCTGGTTTGCACATTGTGACTTGTGATCAAAACCAGGCCTATTGCCTATCTCTAGATACAAAAAGAAATGGCCCACTGAAACATTGCACAGTACCTTATTCTTAAATGTCTACCTTCAAAGCATGCAATTCAATTACAAATTATTAAAACCAGGCTATGGCAGCATCCTAAAGGACCAAGAAGGACAATTAGGTTGGTCCTTATAACTCCAAGAGTGATTAGCAACAGCCATCAGCACACTGTAACTGCTTGTTGAGCTAGTGAGTCAGACAGCAATAAGGACTTACAAGCAGCCAGCAAAAGCACTCAGATTCTTCTACAGGAGAAGTTTATTACAGAGCTCAGCATCTGTGTCTTGCAGCTGCCAAGTGTCCTCCATGTGTTGTTACAGCTGCTGATTCTGCTGTTAAGGAAGGGGGAGCAGAAGGATGAAAAGAGGCAGCGTCAGGAATGTTCAGTTGCTGTAAAGCACTGCCAAGCAGATATTCATGTTATCTGTATGCAGAAACTAAGCCATCCAAACATGTGAGCTCACGGCTCTCTGCCGGCTGGTCTCACACTATGGAGAAATCATGTGACAGAGCCACTAGACACTTTTCAAACTACTCCAAACACAGGATCTGCTGAAACCCTGAAGTAGCATGCCCAGCTATATCAGTTTTGTGACGTGACATGCTGTGACTTGTGAGGACAGACAAGAAAAGAAGCAAGAGGCTTTGGGGAGAACCAGAACAAGGGGAAGCAAATTCCCTGCTTTACCAGCAAGACAGTGCTCCTCAGTGTCAGTCCACTGCCATATTTTTAGTTTCTATCACAGTACAATTCCACGTAATTTTACACAAATAATTCTGAAGTATACTATGATACAGGAGCTCAGCCTCTTACTGGTGTATTAAGCACATGGCCGAATTCCCTGAGGCCAAAAGTAGGTCCTTTATGTACTCAGTGGCTGTGGGCACAAGTTCCGCTCAGTGAAACCACAATGTCCTCCAGCAGTGAATGGTCAACTAATCACTGGTAATCTTGGAAGGTAAAAGACCACCAACATGGCCTTGGAGCAGGATATTGTGCTAGCCACAGAGCAGACACACTTTCACTGCCAGGCACATTCTAATGGTTTTGGACAGATTTTTCAGTCTGTGCCAAACTTGTATTGATCCATGATACCATCCACCATAGGTAGGACCACAGGACGATTCAAGTTGCAGAGAACATCAGGAGGACATATACTCCAAACCTCTTGTTCACACTTAACTGTTCTGAAATGAACTTTTTCCTGTCTTCCCAGGTATAGGCAAATGACATTGAATTCACCCGGCCCACAGCAAGCATCTCACCAGGCATTTCTCGCCCCACTGGGAGGTAAGATAATTTATTTATGTGTGGGCCAGGTGTTCTTGCTTCTTGGGACTAGAAGACACTGAGCACAGCTTTGTTAGAGAGCACTAAGAAGACACTGTGAAATAGGTCTTCTGAGAGAAACTGAGATGTGTTTGCAGCCCTGGTGTGCCCTGGGGATCTTGTGGAGCCTGAGTGCTCCCAGGTTCTCTCCTTGCACTCCTGTCTGTGGGCACCTGGGGAGTGCTGCCAGGGCCAGACAGGGGGATCACATCTCTGTGAGGACTGTGGCACTGGCATGACCTGGCAGTATGGAAAAGAGCCTGGGGGACTGTTCACATACCATGGGTGAGGACAGCCCAAAGGAAGTAGCATTAGGATCCACCAACTCCAGCTTAAAGCAGCACATCTGGGAGGAAGACAAATAATTTTTAACAAGAGAAATGAAACTGAGATCAATATCAAGTCATGATACTTTTCATAGGAGACAAAAAAATTGGTGTATTTGAGTAACTGGATGTTTGTCCATGGGTTATTTAAAATAAAGGAGGAGGCATAAAGGTATTTTAATGGCTGTGGGTAAACCTGAGCTATGTGGTTGTACATGTGTGCACAGCCTCAAGAAAAGGTGAAGGACACTGTGACAATACTTTTTTTTTTTTTTTTTTTAAGTATTTATGCAAGAAGAAGCTTCCAATTTGTCTCTATAGCTGGTCCCTGAAGCAAAGGAATTTGTATATTGCATCAGGCAGTATCGTATTAGGAAATGTTTTTAACAGTGTTTAGTGATTGAAAGTAAGATACAATAGCTTTATGACAAAGAAGCTTATGATGAAGGTCCTTTGTAATAGCTTTTATATTACTGTAAATCATGATGCTTATGGTTTACTTTTTATTAATTCAAATGAAGTGCAAATCAAATGACAGCTGACAGCCTATCAACAGGTTAGTTTGAACAGCTGAATATTATTTTACTTCATATATATTTCAGCTTTTAACAGGATTTTTAATTTTAAATAGTTTTGAGGTTTTTATCCATGTAATGTGGCTGGAAGGCAGCAAGATGAGAGCAATATTTAATTCACGCTTGTAAGATACGGGTATTTGGAACCCATTAGAAATTGACTTTTTGTTCTCCCTTTTAATTTTGATTCTTTCATCAGAGATGCCAAGACTAATGCTGCCATGACAGATGGAGAGAGCTCATAGAGACATTGTACAAAAATTACTGGAGCAATGTGTCATTACCATGTAGTACCTTCAAAATGTCACAACAAAAGTAAAATTCATTGTAGAAAAGGGCTCTTCCTTCAGGGACAAGGCTTCCTTTAGGGATAATTCCACTCCTAGGTGCTGGACAGAATCATACCAGTCTCATTTGCACCATAGGAAATAGCAATATATATATGCTACATGCTTGTTCAAAATCACACAATCACTCACTGAGAGAGAACCTGCTCCCACTTGTCACCTATGTAATTCTGGGTGTCAGTGACCCACTTCAATTATTCTGGAGTGTTACAACTCTTTTGGATTTAGTTTGGTAATATAGTTAATCAAGTAATGCTAGTTATGTCAGTCTCATGTCAGTTATTTACTATAAATACTTAGTTATTATCTATTTACTTCAAAAGCAGCATGGCCAGCATGTTGAGGAAGGTGATTCTCCTCTGCACTATTCTCATGTCATCTCACCTGGAGTGCTGCATCCAGCTCTGGGGTCTCCAGCATGGGAAGGACATGGACCTGCTGGAGTGAGTCCACAGGAGGCCACAAGAATGCTCAGAGGGCTGGAGCACCTCTGCTGTGCAGACAGGCTGACAGAGATGGGGCTGTTCAGCCTGGAGGAGGGAAGGCTTTGGAGAGACCTTATCACACCTTCCAGTACCTAAAGGGTACAAGAGATCTGGAGAGGGACTTTTCGTGTGTAGTGATAGGACAAGGGGGAATGGCCTTAAGGTGAAGGAGGGTAGGTTTGAATTAGATATTAGGAAGAAATTCCTTACTATGAGAGTGGTGAGGCACTATAACAGATTGTCCAGAGAAGTTGTGGAATCCCTATCCCTGGAGTGTTCAAAACCAGGCTGGATGGGGCTCTGAGCAACCTGGTCTAGTGAAAGATGTCCCTGCCTCATGGCAGGGGAATTGGAACTAAATGACCTTTAAGATCCCTTCAAACCCAGACCATGCCATGAAGTGTAGAAACACAAGTTAGTGTAGAAACACTAACTTGTACACTGTCAGTGGTAGTGACCTATGCTAATTTCTGCAAAAAACATAGAGATGTAGCAAAACTTTTCTGCATGCAGGAAAGCTCCTGATTAATCTCAGTAGAAGAAATTAGCTACTGTTTAAAAAGTGTGTAGGTCAACAATTTTGGCTAGAGCTGTTGGCCATCACAGCAGAGTCCTGCAATGACTCAGCATAAAAACACAAGGAAAAATCATGCAAATTGTGTTAAAACACTGCCTTCAGTTTCAAAGTAAAGCATCAGAAGTGACACCATTTAAAAGATTATATAGTTCCACTCACAAGTCAAAAGGTTACATTTCTTATTCTACCTTCATGGTTTTTTGTCCATGGAATTCTGTAATAGTTTTGCTGTCAGTGGGATTAAAAGATGTCTCTATGAGGAGAACTGTTTTGTTATGTGTGGCTGTCTAGCTAAACAGAACTTTGTTAGCTGTGAATAATCCACTAGAAAATGAATTTCCAGTAGCTATTGACATGTTTAAAAATGAGCTCCAGAGCCAGATTCAGAACCACTGAGGTTCTTATTCCAAATATGGATAGAAGCAGTGCAATGTTTTGTGGCACACATTGTCCCTGACCCTAGAGGCTTTTCCCTGGCTCTTGGGAAGGTCAAGCTCCTTGTCTACTTAGGCTTGATCCAGAGCCACTGAAACTGATGGCAGAACTCTCACTAACTCCCAAAAGCTGGGTCAGAAAACAGACCATCTGCCTTTTTGTTGAAATTGTATGAGAGAATGCAAACAGTAATACTGTATGCAGTGGTAGTGGTGTTTTCCACAAGAAACTGGATGGAAACCACAAGCTTATTTCACACTGCCCAGCCTTCAGATGCAAGTAGCTATCTGTTGCTATCACTGATAATTTAGAGATAAACAACTTTGGATTCCATTACTAACCAAGTGCCTTCCACCTCCCTCTCCTGTGGTGAATAACAGAATACTTGATCCCTTTAAAAAGACTGAGGTATTCATGAAAATCAGCCATTTCTGAAGTTTCAAAGCCTCCACATCCAAACATCAATACACCACTGTTAGGCGATGTGCAACATGCAAAATCCTTATCTGTCAAAAATGACATGTGGAAGAAGGGAACATGCAAAATCCTTATCTGTCAAAAATGACATGTGGAAGAAGGGAAAGCAAAACCAGGCAAAAAAGTTGATCACCATGAGAGACATAAGTCCAAAAATCTATCTTCCATATTTGCAGCTACTGAAAAAAAAATAGAATAAAAAAAGGTGAGATAATTACAACTTTGCCACAAAAATTGCAGGAGTAAATTAAAAGTAGAGTCATCAGGTCCTTCAAAAACAAACTATCTATTTGGAAGGACCAGAGGCTTTTTTTCATGTGGGCTGGTGTAAAGGAATCAAAATTTGCACCAGAGATTTACTGTCCATTTCTTCCCCCCACAGACTTTCATAGAGGCAGTGACAAGTCCAGAGGAACAATAGTGCATCAGAATGTTTCAATGGCTGTGGAATAAATTCAGAATGACGTAATCAGCGGAAGACTGTGAGGAGACACTACAAAGATTACACTGTTAAACTTGAAGGCTCAATCTTTCATGGTGCTGAGCATTTTCTGTGAGCTGCAGCGTTCTGGTTCCTAATGAAAACACACAGCACTAATGAGAATGAGGCCATAAGTTCTCCTGGTGTGGTTGGTCACTCAAGGTGAAATAGAAAACACATCTGCTCCCTGATTGTTCAGAAACTCTGCATTCTTTACTTCAGACACCAGAGAAGCTGTTCAGAGATAAGTAAGCTCTCATACTCTGCCTGCTGTTGAAAGGCACACACATGCCCTTGCATATCTCTATCATATTATTTGGGCATGAGAGAAAATGGCCCCTCTTTGGAAATCTATTCAGCTGTCAGATCAACCCCTTTATCTGGTTTCATACCGTTAGCTGAGAAGACAAGGATCCCCCAATCAACCCAATTTGGTGTTAACTGATTCAGCTTTCATCAGATTTTTTTCTGAACTCAGAAGAAACCCAAAAGCCAGATCTCTGGGAGCTTTCCAAATGAGGTCCAAAAAATCTCTCTTGGCAAAACACTTTGTGTAGGGATGTATTCAAATGTGCAGAAATGTCCCCATAAGTGAAATGATACCATGAAGTGAAATGGTGGGTGCAAAATGAGTGGCCTGGGCTGTGCACATAAGGCAGCACAATAACAACTCTCTGTTCTGGATTTAAAAACCTGCCTTCCAACCCTAATAAGATTCTTTGGTGACGACAATAAAAAGAGCTATAAGTGTATTCATTTGTATTTTTCTGAGCCCTCAGAGTACTAATAGCCAGAGGAAGAGCTAGTTAAGTAAACAGCATCATTTTCTTTTGCTGAATTTTGTTCATAAATTAACTAGTGTTGCCTTGAACACAGCTAAGGAATAGTTGCAGCTTTGATACCTAGATTCCAGTTGCAGGTTTAAAGATATTCTTCTTCCATCAGGGGCCCTGGAGATTTGTGCAGTAACACATTACTAGCCATGAGTAAGGATCCAAGGATCTGGACTTAAGCTAACAGAGGTGATGATGTGTGAAAGGCTTCTGCTTCATTTTGACATGGTGATACAAGGGATAGGCAGATTTTGGGACAGACCATCTTTATCTGTCTGGCAGTCTAGGGATTTAGGATGTGTCTATCACTCTGGCATTTCTGTGTGCTCAGACAGCATCTGCAGGAAACATTCCCAATTATTCTCCAAGTATAGCGGTCAGGGATGGTTAACCCAAGAGGGACCCCCAGAAGAGCTTCATTTAATTTACGGAGGAGGTACTTGTGGGGAAGCGGAGAAAAGAGTGTTAGGGAAAAGTGCAATCTTGATGTAGAAGTTAGTTCAGACACTCCACTTGGAGAGCCTTAAAAGGAATTGCACTCATTACACCCTGGACCCTCAAATGGAGCCTGAGCAGCTAAAAATGGTGCCCTACAAGGAATCCTATTTAAAGAGATTTCTCTGGATGCATAGATCCACCTTACACCACCTCATGCAAGCAAAGAAGGTCTGTACCCCTCTCTGCCCAAGACTACTCTGTCTCGCAGGTTGCTCCGTGTACTTGGAGCCAGGGAGACTTGTCTCCTCACTGTCAAAACCCCAACCAATCAACAAGTAAAATATTCCCATATGTCCTTCACAGAACAAATGTGTCCCAGGTATGCAGGAGTCACCTGATCAGGCAGCACTCACTTCAACCATGCTGCTAGTGTGAAATCTTGGTTTTTCACCAGAAGAAAGAAACTTTATGGTGCAATTTTTTACATCAGGTTAAGGTTTGAACCTCCCTACCTTGACAGAATCTCTGTAACATCCAATTTTTATGGGTACCTGAAGAGTACTTCTGGAATACTAATGTTCTCTGGTTCTTTAAGTGTATATTGCATCACAAATATATGTTTACTGGTATTTGATGGCTGCTTCATTTGCCAAGTAGTCATATCAAATTTATGAAAGGCGATTTCTGAGCGATATAGATGTGGGAAATCCCTTTTGTTGAGACATGGCATTAATCATGTTAGTGCCTAGATCTCCGTGCCCTTAGACCAACAAGATATACTGCTTCAGTGTCTACAGCCAGCTCCTAAAAATACACCATCTTCTGGCTGATTTTGTGCTTCAGAACAGGTGGAATAACCTGGTTCTTTAATGATCCACTGTCACTTCCGCATTTCTCTTGCTTTCATCCCCATAGGTGTCTATACTTTTGCATGTTTAAGATAACGTGTGGAAAGAGTGATGTGGGAACTGCCTCATCCTAAGTGTCGCTACAACTCACAGCAGTGGCAGCAGGGATGCCAGGACAGGTCAGGATCAAATGAAGGCATTGCTTAGCATTTATGTGAGTGTATTCCCAGATTAGGAGCAACCAGCACTCTCAATCATCTCCATTAGTGACAGCCAGGTCTGTCTCCTGCTATCCACAATCATATGCCACAAAAAGGGTGGCACACAGCCTCCACATGAACATCCTACTTCTTTATGTTGTCATGACTTGGATTCCATGTAAAAAAGGGGCTTAGTCCACCCACATCAGTCATACATTCTCCTACCTTACAGGGTGGTATTTAGTCAGCAGGAAGGATACAGGTACACCACCAGAGTATCTTAGTGCTGGATTTTAGCCTTTCCTTACGGCAAAGACTGTTCCAACAAGCCCCATGTCTTGGAGGTGCACCCAACATCTGCTGCAAAGGTGGCACATCATATCAATCATATCATATCATATCATATCATATCATATCATATCAATCATATACCATATAATATCATATAATATATCATATTGTATAATATTTTATAGGACTGAATCGTATAATCTCTCAAGTGTTTTTTCACTTTGTCTTATATTTGCATGCTGATTAGCCACCCATTTTGCTTTTCCCATGTATGCTAATCTGCATGGACACTCAGTGCTTGAGAGCCTAGAGGTTTTATTATTGAGTCTCTGACTCTCTTCTTTACCTATGTCTACGAGAGTAGGTCTATTGGGATCCAGCTGAACCTCCCTCAGTCTGTCTCTGGTCTCTCTCACTCATCCTCCCTTTATCTCTCTTCTTCTGCTACAGATCTAGAGACACAGAATCGTCTACGAAACTTCTGGTGGAGGTCATGCGAGACCCACTGTTAGTCAGAGCAAGTGACAAACGTAGGTCCCACTAAATTACCCAGAAATCTGTCCCTACACTGCTGCACCTAGAATTGTTCACGAATATTTCCCAAAGATTGTTCCATAAAGTCTTTACTGACTTGAATCTGGTGCTTGGGAAAAATCTGTCTGGATAAGGCCTGCCAACATGATGACTACAAAGTGACAGGGCTGCCACATCCTGCATCTGAGCTATGCAATGCACCGTGCAGTTGACCTGCACATCTACAGCAAGTCTAACACATTCCAAAGCCGTGGACTCTTGGAACAAGTCATCTCTGTACCACTTGTGCAAAGATTTTATGTCTACAGAAGTGCACTTTCCTGTGGGATTTCCAGGTTAATCACACAAAACTACTAGGCAATACATTACACTTACAAGCAGTGCTCTGTCACTGAAAGTTTTAGTCCAGGAAGGCCACGTCTGATCATCTTTCCAAGGAAAATAACTCCTCCACTGGTGAAAAACATCAGAAATGGGCATGCATGTGTCAGTAAATCTCTTCTGTTTCACACTGCAGTGTACCTGGCCCCCTGCCGCACAGTGGGAACTGGACTGGTTTCTCCAAGAGATCTGACCACTGAACAGAGGTCTGGAGAGCATTGGTCCTAGCACTGAGACAGTAGCTCTCTCCAGACCAGTCCAACGTTAATCCCACCAGTAAGTAGGCCAATTTGTGCCAAATATGGTTTTTTCTCTCCTGTGTCAAGACCACCCACCAGCACAGGGCATTGAATAGCAGCTATGACAGGAAGATTTTAACCTCAGCTAATGGCAATCAGAAGGTGACAGACTCATTTTCTTACTACCAGTCTTCTTAGGACTGAACAGGCAATTATTTTCTTGAGACTGCTTCTGTGTACGAAATTACATGGACTATCTCCAAAGAGCAGTGACAACTCAGTAAGCTGGGTGTAAGCTGGGTTACCTCTCGCACCAACCCACAAACTGCTCTCTGTAACCCCGCAGTGGTGTTGACAGACTCCAGAAATAGCCATGAACAGTGTTTTCCTACTAGAAGTCAGGTCTGGGTTGTGTCAGTGGGGGAGGTGAATTAAAAATGACAGGGAGAGCCGTTCCGAGGGGATCTCATCCCTCTCTACACACAGTCCCCAAAGGTGGTACTGAACCATTCCCCGCATGCAGCCTCTTGTAAACATGAGGGATCCCTTTCAAAGCTGGAACTGGGGGTGACTGGCACCTTTTGTGCTTCCTGCTTCTCTAACATTTCTCCTCACATTCCTTCACTGTTAAATGAATGGCACGACTTTCTCAATGTTTTCTTTTTCCTAACACTTTCTTACAGTTTTCATTTAATTTTAATGCAAGGGCACCAATCCTAGTTTATGTCATAATAGACGGACAACAATAGCGCAGTTTAACTAAAATAACATGCTAAACAGTGCTACATGTTGACGGAGTCGTGATGGATAAAATGTGGAGTGTTTTGGTGGTTTATATCTTCAAAGAAGAGCTGGCAAGTGTACAACGTGACAAATGTATTTAAGAATCTATGCCATTCAAATGATACTACCACATGTCTGTTTGGGATTTTTCCCGTCTAAATGTGGGAATATGGGCACAGATTCTCTTGCATACTGTGTTCTTCTAACATAAAGTGTCGGCATCTCCGAGGGTGTGTCAGTGGCACCCGATGTCACCAGACACACGCTGCAAAGGAGACAGCCGAAGTAAGTGTACGTTATGTGTGCCAGGCAGTCTTCATTTGTTTATTTCATGCAAAAAGGAGGGGATGGTGCTCAAAATACTCTCACTGGAAATTTGTATCAGCATGAGAAAGAGAAAAAAGTATCATTTGCATTTCAAGGCATTGCAAGTCCCTATCCTAGCTGAAATCATCGGCATTTATGGTACAAAGAGACCAGCTCCTGATGTGAGTGACAACGATGTAAAAATCCCCGCTAATTCACGTCATCTTGACTGAATTATTCTGCATTTACACCAGTTCCACTAAGATAGAAGCTGGCTCATGGTCTTTACACGTATACATTTTGTGTCTTTTTCTGCTATTGTTTGTCACTATAAGCCGCCTCCTTTGTTTATTAGTTTTTATTTGTGCAATGTATTCATATTCTCAGAGTCCATCTGCTAAAAGATCCTATTTAAAGAAGATGGCATCATTAGCTACCCTCTCTCGCTATAAAAAAAGGAGCGGTTCCCATATTTTTACCCAGTTCAGTGGCTCAGTGGATGCACTAATCTTGCTGAACACTTCAGTTTAGATGGTATATCAATGAGGCATTCAAACAGAGCAGTTTATACACAAAAATTCTGTCTGCTTTGTAAAAGATTATCCTTTTATAAACACTCTGCGGAAAACATAAAAGCAAATAGGGGACAGCACATAGGACAGGAAAGATGTTAGAAGGGAGATTAATACTGAATGGGTCGAAATGAATGGTGCTTACCAAAACGAGGTCCAGATACTTTGGCTGCAGTGAAACATAAATAATGGGAATGACACATCGTTTATTCGGGATAATGAGTTGATCCGAAGTAGGGGCCTAGAACAAGAGATTAAAGATTAAATATCCATCTCCTGATGAATATCAGTAGCAAACTTTAACCTTTTCCTTCCAAAAGCACAATTTCTTTGAACAATCATGTCAGCATAACACAGTGAAGAAATGGGATAAAGCAAACTTAAATCACATTCTTATCCTTATCCTGAAAGAAAAAGCTGCTTCATATTTTAAGACACAGTAGTACATTTTTATTTCCAGGCTTGTAACTCTTTCAGAATAATTATATGAGAACACAAAGATTTTGCTTGATGTTTTGTATTAGAAAAATCTGGCTTTAGCATTTATTGCTTACATTTTAGTTCTCTGCAATAATTGAAGAAAGAACATGCCCATCCTAAACATTCACTTGGGTGGAGAGATAATGACAAAAAGCAGCCTGCTGGAAAAGCACAGCATACCACATGCCGAATTAGAGTCTTGAATGCAAGGAGGACTTGGAAGATATCACAAGCTTTGGATCAGGAACGGCTGGAAGTGTAGTGAAGGGGGGAAAGGCACAGACAACTGGGGACAGCAGGCTGACTGTACTGCAGTGCTGGCAACCTGTCCAAGCTGGTCAATTAGTGGTACTTCTAGCTCAAGATGCTGTACTGCAACTGAGGCAGAAGACATAGGACAAGCGGGAATCTGGATAGCTGTGGCTTGCCCAGAACTTGGAACAGACCAGCTGCTGGATGCATGCAGCCAGCCAAGCCCTGCATTGTGGTTTTGTTGCTGATGGCTGCCTCCTGCAAGAGGGATAAAACTGAGGACAGAGGGAGGAGGGGGCAAGACTTTCAAATGACATTTAGAAAACAGCCAAGCTAGAATGCAGGAGTAAGTTCAGCATGCTCTCACCTGCTCCATGGAAAGGGGTTTACTCCACAAGCAGAAGGACTTTGTGGTTTCATTCCACTCTCTAGAGAATGTGCTGTCCCAGTGCCAAACCAGCACGCATGTACAGCTGGCAGTTTCTCTGAGAAGAAGCCCTGTACTGGAAGCTGTGGAAAAGTATCCATTTTTTCTTGGTAAATATTTGCATGCAAAACCAGATATTCCCATAGGTTTTTGCGAGGCTCTGCAAACTAGTTAGAAGGAAGGATTTTTGGATTTGTGCTGGGGAGTGTGCATGCACAGACACGCAGTTCCAATGAGGACGTGGTCCTGGGAGGTGAGCTCATTGAAATGGTGTCTTGAAGGACACTGAAGACAGCAAGACTCATGTTTTGCAGAATTCACATTTTGGTAACAGAACAAAAATACTGCCATTTCACATTGTCCCTTTACACCATGAATTCAGGATTTGATGTGTTTCCCTCTCCTCTTGGGTAAGAGATGCAAGTCTTGTCAGGCACCTTTCCTCATAGGCTGTCCTGTAACAGCATCATTCCACCTCCTTCATCCTAAAATGTCCTGAAGACCTTGTGAAAAACCTGAAGCTTCCTGCTGCTGCATCACAGTTAATATACCAAGAACAGGACCACAAGGTCAAACAAATGCAAGTGAAGGAAGAGCACTTAGGGTGCTGGGCTGGTGGAGGGGGCAGAGCTGACAAATCAATAGTAAGGGTGTGAGCAGAAGACATATGGCTGGTTATCATCATGGCCAGCCGGGACCAGGTTCTGCAGGGCTTGGCTTGCCTAGGCAGTCCATGCTGGAGAGTGGGTTGGGTTTTCCACTGCTGCTTGCCATGGCAAAAGGAAGGGGAGGTCCGTCTCTGTGCCAAAGAAGCAGCCTCTCCTCTGGGGAACCAAAGCTCTCCAGGGACAGGGACCACTGTGCTTGGCTCAGCTGCTCTGCCTGTTCTCAGCACCCTGCACTGATTTCTAGCCAGACAGGCTTTTAGCCTTGAGATACGAGCAGCGACTTTCCTTTTATTCAGAAAGAAGCATCCATTTTCAAGCATTATCACAGCACAGATAATAAATATTACAAACAGCAGAGCTGTGAGGGGATGCCAGAGCTCTGCTGCTGACTGATGCCTGACCTCTGCAAAGCCCACGTCACCGTGTCACATCGCAGTGCTTGGCTGTGCAAAGGGGACCATCCTGCCCAGGGGCACAGTGCTGCAGGAGGGGCAGGACCCCTGTTGCCACATGTGCTCCTCCTCCCAGGGTGCCAAGGGGCTCCTCACATGGAAAAGACACTCCCTGTAGGGTCTGAAGGGCATATTTGAAGGATCCTGCAATGAAAGTTGTTGAAGACACACACACAACAATCCATGTATGTTGTAGGGGAGAGAGTATGGTCCCAAAGACCCTCAGTGTGGCACAAAGCAAGGCGCCCGAGGCTCCTGGTGGTCCCAAGATTCCTGACAGCTTGCATTGACCTTTCTAGGGAGGGAACTGATGGTGCTGGGCCTCCCTGCTTCACTTCACCTTACATCACCTCACTACTAAGGAAGAGGAGAAGCAGCTCCCAGATGATTCCAGCACACAGCAATAGGCTCTTGTACTTAGGAAGTATTTGTAACTTGATTTAAAATTAGCCTTAGTAATTTAAAGATTGCAATGAGAGTGTCATGAGACACAGAACAGACTATTTCAAGAATATTTGTCCAAATTCAGTGGATAGACATGAGTTTTCCAGGGCTACTTTCAGTATGTTACTGGAAGCTCAGCTTATGAGCTGAAATCCCAAGAGTTTTTATTAATGGAGAGCTCTCTGCCTGGACATCTGATTATGCAGAGGAGCGAGGCTTTTGGGTTGTAAAATTAGATGGAGAATGTCCACTTTGGAAGAGAAAGCACAAGTTTCTTGTGAAACTGCTCTGGGAAGAACCAAAACTCAGGTGTTCACAGCTTGATTTTCACAAGGGAACTATATTTTAAAGCATCTGTGAATAAATCTGTGCAAACAAATGTGAGTTTTCTTAGCAAACTGCCCCAGCACCCATATCCACTGTGCAGTTTGTAGGCTGGGAGTGTGACAGGTCATGGTGCCACCCAAGTGCTCCCCTTTAGCCACCCCGAGAGCATACCCCAAGTACAGCACCCCTTGTCCTAGGTTTGCTGCACAATCCATGGAAAGAAAACAGCTCATACTAACAGCTGAGGTGAATCTCAACAAAAACCACGCAGCTCTCTTCTTTGGTTACTTGAATCTGCCCTGTACAATATTTTATTAGGAGCATGTCATTAATTGTGCAGGTATTGATACAGAACCTGTTTTTTTACAGGTGTGAATGGTTTGCCAGGTCCTCATGTATTCTAATTCAAATCATCATGTAATTTTTGACAGTGCAAGCCTTTAAGGAAACAAAATAGTTTTTACAGTGCCACTGTGAGTTCACTAGATCTGTGTTACCCATTTAGCATCCAGAGGGCTTGAATTTGGCATAACTACCAGAAATTTAATTTGGAAAACTTATGAGTCTGTCAGACACCTTTGGACACTGAACCTGATTCCAAGCAGTCATGGAATACAGGGACATTTCAACTTGTATCTGCTTACAGATCTGAAATCTGGATTTAGATCCAGTAACTAGCAGCAGTAGACAGAAATGAACCAACAAACCTTACCCACACCACTCTAAGATGGAAATGATCTGTCTGCACCTGATCCAGTTCAGGGAGCAGGACTGGAGAGCACCTTGTGGAAGCCTGATCATGGCAGTGAGCAAGGTCCTGAGGGATGCTGAAGGGTTTGGCAGCCAGTAGCACAGCACGAGGAGCAGTACAGACAGGCTGTCTTCCTTCTGCCCCTCAGGGGTCAAGAAACACCCTGCCTGGCAATTCCCCTCACATCAAAGGAGCCTACAGAGGCCCTGCTGATGGCCATGAGGGGCTGCAATACCAGCATAAAGCTGCTTGAGCTGGGTTAGCAGTGTGTTCACATATGGTCTTGGATTGTACCTTTCCACAAACCAGCTGTACCTCTCAAATAAATACATTCTGGGCAAAGCTCAAAAATACATCTTTCTAGAGATTATTTCCATCTGCACATCATAAAGGATATATTGATTTAGCTACACTCCTGAGATCAGAGTGGAAACACTGTATAGTCGGGAAGCAGACACATATGCTGCTTATCAAAGCTATACATACGGTACAAAAAGATACCAGTGTGGAGAGCAACCAGCTATATTTGCACCAGCACACAACCTGTCCTGTAATTCTCTAAAACAAAGGAAAAGGAAGGGCTGAATGCTACTGTTCCTGGGCCACACAAATGGCATGTGAGGAGCCCACCAATCCCAGCTGAACTCATGGACATGAGGGATCTAAGGAGTTGACAATTGCTGTAGCTGTCAAGGATTGCTCCCAAAGCCTATGTATTTATTTATTTATTTATGTGTATTTCTTGGAGCTGCAGAGAAATGCAGTAATTGACACAATGGCAAAGAATATCCCAGATGAACTCCAAGTGGAAGCCGTCACCAGAGCAAGGCTGTATTCTCTCTGCAAAGCCCTTTCACCCATCCACAAGGAGGACAAGTTACATATTCCTCAAAATTCACGGCATCTGTGTCTGTAGATGGTGATATAAGTCCAAAAATTACAGAGCAAGACAGTGAGTTACCTAGATCATGCAGCACCACTGCGTCCTGGCAATGTACATACCTCAAACTGGTGCTGGAAAGGGTCAGTAAAATCATCATCTGTGGAGGCAGAGAGAACACTGTGGTCTCCTGAAGCACTAATCCTTCCTGGTGTCTCTGGGATAACAGAGAATGGGGAAAGTTACTAGAGGAAAATCATTTGGGTTGGAAGAGACCTTTAAGATCACCAAGCCTGACTGTAAACCCAGCACAGCCAAGTCCACCACTGAACCGTGTCCCTAAGTGAGTTTACATAGTTGTGTGTTGCAGTGTACAACTTTTGTCTTTTAAATATCTCCCGGGTTACTGACCCAACCACTTCCCTGGGCAGCCTGTTCCAATGTTTGACAACTCTTTCTATGAAGAATTTTTTCCTAATATCCAGTCTGAACCTCTCCTGGCTCAATGTGTGGCTATTTCCTCTTGTCCTGGCCTTGTTACTTGGGAAAAGGCTGACTCCCTCCTTGCTACAATCTCCTTTCAGTTAGTTGCAAATATACAAATAAGCATATATGAGATGATCCTTGCACTTATTTCAGGTATTTTCTGGCTTTATGTAGTTCTGCAGTTTAGCATAAATCAGGCCAGAGTTAGCAGAATTGTCCCTGGGTGTGGGAGTAAAGGATTGTTAAGTTCCTCTCTTTCCTTACCGCCAACCACTTTTGTACCTCTCCTAAAGCTCAAGCTCCTGCACCCACAGCACTGAGTCAGCAGGACACATCCCATCAGCGATCCTCAGTCACTTCTGTGCAAAGTCCTAGGGCTGAGTTTAAATGTCTGCTGAACAGTTTAGGCCAAACTGCTGCAGAGCCCCTGCATTGACGTCATCAAACAACGGGCTATGGCTGTTGTATGTGTATCCACAGAAGATTTCATAACCTAGACAAAATGATCAGAGGGATGACACCCATCCTTGACGAGGACAGACTGAAAGAATTGTGATTGTTCAGCCTGGGAAAGAGAACACTCCAGGACAACCTTGTTGCAGTCTTTCAGCACTTACAGGGAGTCAACAAGAAAGAAGTAGGCAGAGTTTTCAATAGGGCCAGTAGTGATAGAACAAGAGTTAGTAATGGTTTTAAACTGAAGGAAGTTAGATTCAGGTTACAGATAAAGGAAGAACTTATTTACAGTGAGGGTGGCAAAACACTGGCAAAGGTAGCAGAGAGAGGTGGTGGATGCCCCATCCCTGGAAGGTCAGTTGGGTGGGACTCTGGGCAACCTGGTCTAGCTGAACATGTCCCTATTCATTGCAGAGGGGCTGGACTACACGACCTTTTAAGGGCCCTTCCAACCCAAACTATTTTATGATTCTGTAAGAAAAAAGCCTTATATTGGTGTTATTTGGACACTCTCAGGAAGATGAAGGCCAAGAATCATTGGTTCTGACAAAAAAATTGCTGAAGTGCCCCGAGTACCAACATAGAAGTATCATCAAACTCCTTTCATGTCTCCTCTACCAGTCTAATGGCCTGCATAAGTAAGAGAAGCATAAAAAAGAAATCTTTGATGGCTTCAAAGGACAGTACCCTTGAAGCAAATTATTGATTACCAGACAATGTTCAGGTAAAATAAAGAACAGTCACTCTAAAACACACAGCCATCTTCAACAGTCAGACTGAGACCACTTGAGGAAGGATGGAATGAGGCACAGTATAGTGCCTGCTCACTGGGAAGAGATGGCTCTAAAATCCTTGAGACTTCCATCTGACCCAGGTACAGATGGAGAAAGGGGTCAGTGAATCCCAAACCCACCAATGATTCCTCAGCACAGGGTTTGCTTTCTCTGCAACTTTGCCCTCCAGAAAAAGAGACCTCATCCTGAGCAAGAGATGCAGAATCAGGCACAAAAAATGGCATAGCTGCTTCTCCCTGGAAAATTCCACCCAACATCTGCACAGCAGCTGGATTTCCCAAGTCTATTATCTCATTTCACTGATCTGAATGAATTCGCTCTCAGAACAGCTGCAGATCTGTATATATCACTCATGGCTTGATTCACTATGTTTTACCTGAATGAAATATTAATTAGCTACACTGTCTTTTCTCCTCCCACCACTAAATGCTAATTAATTGTAATTCATGACGGAAAAAAAAGTGGCACATGAGTAGTTACTTTGGCCCAAAACATGAATCAGTTCTAAAAATCCAAACAAACCCTAGTCAATTCAGAGTTTGAAACACTGCTGGGGAATAAGTACAACTTCAGTCTCATTCTTTTCATTATGAGAGTCTTAAATACATTTTTTCTGCAAATTCATCCAGAGAGATGCATCACTAATATACTGGCGAAGCATGGGGTCTCTAACTGATCTTGGTCAGTTTCTTAATACAAGAAAGGTCCCACAAGAAAAAGCACAGCTATGGTGTTTGGCATGAAGTAAAGACACCAGGCAGACTCTGGAACCTTAAGTTTGCAGGTTTTGATCCAAAGTCACTTCAAACAGCCTTCCCATCACTGCAACTCAGAGGTCATAAATATTTTGCCACAAAACACTTAAACTTCCTGCTGAAATGGACAAATGTGCTGACAAGTTCTCAGCAAAAAGGATGTTTTATGTGAAGATTTAGAAGAATGAAGAACACACTTACAACATGTATTTCCAAAAGGCAATTTATGAGGTAAATGTACTCCTTAGGGTGTATTTATCTTATAGGCTTAATGGCCACAACTAGTTTTAGACTTAAATGTCACAGACTTTTTCTGTCTCTTTTTTTTTTTTTTTTTTTTTTTTTTTTTTTTTTTTTTTTTACTGTCTGCTGTTTACAGCACACTCTGCAAGCAAACTGGGCTGCTCAGCTCTGCATTTTCTAACGGCGGCAGCCTTTCTTCTTTCTCCCTATAACAAAAATGCTTTGAAGTCCTATGCTGTTAGTTACAAGTATTCTGATATTTCCCCAGCAAGGATGTAATAGGAGCCAAAACAAGCCTCCAGGTGCCAATATTGCACCTGACAAATTAGGCACACGACTGGAAAAGGATGGGCCCATCCTTCTGCTTAATGTTCATTTCCTCTCATTTCCACGTTAACAGGAAGTAGTTGGAATGGAAAAAAAGACTTTCCTTAAAGATCTGAACTATCAAAAGCCTGGGGCTGTTTCTCCTTGCAAACAAAAAACTTGGAAGCCGGCTATGTCCTATGATTTGGAGCTCATTTACAGTGACTTGTTTAACCCCTACTGACGGCACGATGAACAGGATGTTATGATTTATTTAACACTTAAAGCGGGTGTGAGAACAAGGTGGATGGTGCCCTTAGATGTAGTCTTTTCATAATTTATTGCTCCAAGTGCTTAATTTTTCCTCAGGGAAACCTTTGATAGCCGGCTGCTGCGGTGTGGTTAAGTGTGTGCATTAAGCTGTAAAGCAAAAATATTAATAATACTAAAAATAAAAGCCGTAACCAAAGTTACTACTTTGCATAACAAGAACTTGCATGCCTCGTTCAGCTGAAACTCAGAAGTGATAACCCCACACCAACCAAATTGACTTGAGGATATTTAATGGAGCAGCACAAAGAGCGTTGAATTTACCATCTGAGGACTTGAGCTGCACAAACACAAAGCAAACTCACTCTTGCAAAACACCACATGGCTCCTGGAAGGCCACTGGAGAACCATAACAAAGTCAGCTAAAAAAAATAAAATTACTAACATCTCCTACACTGGTACCACTGGGTACTCTGACCAAGAACAGGGTCACAAAAAATGTTATGTTTGACTGGCTTTAAAGTTGAACTGCTGCTTAATAATGTTGTAGCATTCCTCAGAGGGTTTATCTTAAATCACCTTCTTTTGAATGGTCCATAATCTTTATCTGGAATACAGAACCATCCTTTAGAAATCATTTTCATGTCAAAGTTACTCAGTGAAATAATGTATAGATCTCCTGCTCTCTGGAGATCAGTGTTCAGCTCTGCTTCACGTCCTTACATTGAAGGCCCCTGGTGACTTTAGCAAGCATGATCTGTAGGACTGCTTGCACCTGTGGATAAAGGACTTCAACTTTGAATGTTAAATACCTGTTTCGGGGGGGTTTTTTTCTCTCTTGAGCATGCATGTGTGTGAGTAAGTTGTATTTTGATATAGACAGGTAGGTAATTCATTTCACTTTTAGGAGATGAAGTAATGATTTTAGCAAATTACATTTGTCTCTTTAATCTTATATTTCCATGCACACTCAGTTAAATGTTGTAAAACTATCAATTCTGTCAAAACCTAACAGAAAGAAAACAAGAAACCCTGCAATCTTAATGTCCAAACTGACTGGTGATTAACAGGAATTAAATGTGCAGGAATTCCAAATCTTTTCTGATCGGAGATGTCTAGATGACTTTTGTTTTTCCCTAATTGTATGAGGTTCCTACATAGTATTTAAGAATCAATTATATTGCAATTGATGTAATTAACTCTAATAATCCAGTAAAAGTCAGTAGGAGGGCTATTCAAGTCAATAGAAAAGAGAGACTATATTATGAAGGTGTTATTAACCTATACAGATTTTACTAGACATTTCCCTTTCTTACATAATAAATATACAGTGATGAGGAAGGCTGTCATTATAATTTAATGGGAACAATGGTTCATCACTTCCTTTCCTGTACAAGCCTTAACTAATTCTACATACAGTGTATAAGTAAAATGAAGTTAAATGAATCTCATAAATTAGCTATTAATCATCCATCAATCATCTGTTGCTCCATGATTAAAATCTGTGTTGCATTCAGAGCTGGGAAAGGTATTTGGGGAGCGGCAGGAGCTGCATGTACATCTTCCAATTAATTTATTCATGCACTTCCATTTTGCATTGCCAAGGGTACTTACTGAAACCAGTCCTGAAGTCAGAGAAAGTCTCCAGAGGAAAGTTCCAGCCCTTCCCAGAATAAAGTAAAACCCTAATTTCCATATTTATAGGCATCACTCTGGCTTTAAGCATTGTTGCATATGAGAACCTCATTCATGCTTCTCAATTCAGTCAGACAACTCTTTTTGGGGAAAGAAAGCAACACCATGAAGTCAGGGAAAGTGAGGCAGTGGTCTGCTATATGCCTTGCAAAGTGATGAAGAGAATTCCTCTGCCCAAGATCCTAATCTCCTGTCTTATGCTCTAAGACTTTTGCAGTGCTCAATGAGGAAAAAGTGGGTTCTGCCCGAATATGGCTATTAAAATCCAGCTTTTTAGGAATTTCTGTCTTCACCTTCATCAAGCTGAGAATAAGCCTTATTACTTATGGAAGACTGCATTGATCTCATGAGCAGAACTGCTTGTCTTGGCAGTAGACAAAGATCAGTTGCCTGTGCTACTGTTATTCAATATATTAGTTGCCTTCTGAGAGACTGGCCACAGGTGATCCTCTTATCTTGCATCTTGGCAGCCTCAGTCCGGGCAGCTCTTCATGGCACCGTGCATCTCTGTCAGAGAAACTACACTGGACCATTGCAGGCAGCTCCAAGGCACAAGTACACAGGGATTTGTGAAACACACTGACCACTTTCCTACACAGAGCTGAGCTGATCAAAAGAGGCTCAGGAGAAGGCAAGGGCAGTGTTTGAGTTATTCTGGAGTAATTTAAAATCGGAAAAAAATATTGAATTACCTGGATCCTCCGTGCAGTGTCACTGAATGTATGCAAAGAATGAGACTGAGGAGTGGAGTTTTGTTTGTCTGCTGTCAAAATACTTTTTCAAAGATCTTGGGAAGAGGGTATAATTTTTGAAAGCTCTTCTTATGCAGACCCCCCTGCATCTTTGTTCACATGTTATCACCGCTTTGGGTAAGATGTAGTACATGTACTCAACTAAAGAAAGAGGGAGCTGTGATGTTGCAATAAATACAACACAGAGGAGTCCAGTAATGCTTTGTAGCTACAGTGCTGATTTTTTTTTGAAATCACAGCAGTAGGGCAAGTGCTCTACAGATATCAATAGTTGCACCAGAGCTGACCTATGTTGCACAGAATGAATGAGCTTTGACTATAGGAACACAGATAGGCAACCCTGCTGACTCCTGCTGAATAAACCTATTGTAAAGCTGGCAAACAGCATCCTTCCAGGGCTCTTGGACTTGTGGCTTCATCTAGTCTGGGACTCCTCAGTGTTTTATTCTTTATAACAGCATCATACTTTCCCATACTGCTAAACACAGAAGACATTTCTAATGTTCACATTGCAAGGTCCACTTGCGGTGTACTTGATTTGGTGGTGTTCGACAAAGCCTTTGCTTTAATTCAGGAGCCAGTTCTGTGATAACAAGGACATAGATGGAAAACCAGTGCTCCATGAGGCATTAAACCTCTTTTTTTCTTGTTGTGGGCCAAAGCAAAACGCCGACAGGTGTCACACAGCCCCACATACCAATAATTAGTTCATCACAGCAGGTGTGTTTGACCACAAAAGCTGTTCTTTGAAAATGAGATCTTTTCTTTAGGGAGAATTGTAATGCCTAACTTCCAGGCATGGGAAACACAGTTGCGATGGAGTTTAAGCAGAATGACACATCCTCTGCTGCAGACATCACCCAGGGGCTGAGCTGGGCTACCCTACACCTCGCCAGCACTACCTGAGAAACACAGGGCTGCTTTTTGGGTGTCTTTTGGAACTGCAGCACCATGCAAACGAGCTGTGCCAAAAATGATAGACTGAGAACTGTTAAAGTACAGCAATTCAGCAGTCAAAACTTCCTTTATTTAACTCCCCAAACACCACTTAGTTATGTAATAATCTCAGTTCTTTCATGCTCCACGAGCTTGCCTTAAATTGTCTGGAGCAGCTCCTCAGCCACAGATAGTCCCAGCTCACAGAAGGCAGTGGCACTGGGACGGTTCCCACCAGCTGCCGCTCTGACTCGACTGCAATTGCCTTTCACACACAAAAGATGACAATAATCTATCAAAGAAACACAAAACAAAAAAAACCCCACCCTCCCCCTCAGTTTGAATTGTCATCTGCAAGAAAAGATTCCAATGTTTCAGCTTCAATGGAAAATCAATACTGTCTTATCTTTATTTTATTACTTTAAAAAAAAAAAAATCTTGCGATGACAGTATTAGGTAGCACTGTGAAAAACAACTAAATATAGCAGTGGATCATAGTGGGTGTGAATGGAAAACAAAGGAGTCAGGAGCGGAGCTCCTGCTGCTGTTACGTCACTATAACACCCATAATTATGTTATTATGTACACTGCCCACTTCAACTATATCTGGACACCACTTACCATGATAAAAATCTGATTACTAACATGACATATAATCTTGGTTTCTTTGATGAGCATTAACTTCTGTCTTCTATATTCTTTTTCAAACAGACAGGATATTTGTTTTGCCTCCCTTCTACAGGGAGTGTGGAAGAGTGAACATACAGGAAAAATTTTAAAAAGGTGATTTAAAATCTTATTGTTGGACTCATTTTATCTTGGTATAAAAACATATTAAGCCACTTCTAAGGTGCTGCTGTGCATAAATTCTCATGAATTCTTCTCACAAACACCTAACTTTTATAAGCTCCATACAGAAATTCATCTGGATTTAGGGCACGTTTAGCTATAGAACTGCTACACCTTTTTATGCTGAGCACCACAGCTTTTAAACATAAAATGCCCTTGTGTGAGAGGTAGGTGGTGCATGGCTCAGGCGTCATGGCTCGGTGCCACATGGATCCCATGGGCTTTGTGATGGAAGAGGATGTCTGGTGTGTCCACGAGGATCTCCAGTGGGGTGGCAATTGCTGCTTCCCAGCCCTGGGCAGGATCCCTCAGGTGTTTCTCACACCCTTTTCCATTGCCTGTGCCCCAAAAAGTAATACTGCAAATTCCTACAGCAGGGCCAATGTTTGGACAAAATGTGGTGTTTTAAAGGCCTTGGAAACTCTTTTCATTTTTTATCTAGAAAGTGAGAGGGGGAAAAAAACCAAAACTGTCAGAAAAAAAAAACCCAAAAAACAATGCCCTTCAAGATGAAAGAATATTTTTTTTTCCTTTCGCTAAATGAATATTGAAAAAACGTATATCTTATTATGTCTTCAGCCCCTGAGGTTACCCTATCTGGTTTGTTTCACAATTCAGCAGGAAAAACCCTCAAGATATTTCTAAGATAACTGTTAAATGTCTGACTTTCATCTACAATAGAGGAAATCTGTATTGCCAAAAGCTTGTTCTCAGAATTCCACCTTAAAACAGTTTTAGTACCACCAGACCAGAAGGGTTTGATGCCAAAGAGCTGTTCTGTCCTATTGAAAGCAGAGAATGGCTTCCTCTGCAATATGTACAAAGAGCAAGGAAATTTACTCAATTAATGTGAAACACAAAATGGCATCTGCCATCTGGAGATGCACACAAAAGCCACGGGCAGTCAAACACTTCTTAAGACTTTGGCATGTAAAATTAACATATTTTAAGACTTAAAAGGACATGTGAACTCTGAGCTTGCAAGGATTTCATGTTTCTCACAGCAAAATAAACTACACAATAGAATATTTCCAATGTAATGTCCCAGAAATATCAGTGCTAACCACCTACAAAAATTTGCCTGTGACATCGAGGCTACGCATTTCTATACTGGGGTGGGAACTGAGTGGCTGTTCACTTAAATAAGCATTTTTAAACAATGGGCAGAAATATGCTTCCACTAAACTTTAGAATCACACTAAATTATGAGACCTGAGACCTGTGTAAAAGTCTTGTTTCCTCTTGTGTGTGACACTGTGCAATCACTGTTTTTATTTTTCATTGCAAAAAGAGAGTGATGCTGACTAGTCAAGTCTAGTGCAGATTCAAAGTGTATAAAAAGAGCTCCCTTTTCTCCAAGCATTCTAAGCATTCTCTTCTTGAATAAAATGAAGAAAGTTCAGCTCCAGTGTCTGTTCACTTTTGTGCATTAAAAAACCCATACTGGTTTAAAAAAAAACATGACATATGGCATCTAAGTGGTCACTGCCATAAATTATTCAACTTCTGCTCACTCCACAAACATAAATCTAACAAAATACAAAACCTGAGGCCTCTCTGGCAAACTCATGGTTGCATGTCCTTGGCGGTGTCTTCAGCACACATTTGGCCACACAGATCTGGTCATTGCATGCAAAATTTTCACCCAGCCACCCACTGTGGTACACAAATTCACCTGTTTTTCACTCTACCTGCATCCTTCATTCTGACACTCCCCAGGATCACCTGAGCCGAGTCTCCTGATATTTTAGGATACAGCCCTTCCCCCCTATCTGTTAGGCACACACAGCACTGGTTCCACAAGCTCCGTTTTCTTCAGTATTTTGCTGAAGAAGAGAGAGTGACAAAAAAAAGAGCAGAGGGGAGAAATCAAATCCATTCCTGTTTATCAGCAGCAGTTTCCCATGCGGTGTTGCTCAGGATGAACAGGATGTCTGAATAATTCTGTCACATGTGTCTTGCAAAAGCAACCTTAATTTAGGCAAGTCCAACTTTCCAACTTCACAGTTTTTTTCCCTGACTTTCTTTCAGTGAATGTTTTTGTTTTTTGGGTTGGTGGGTTTTTTTGTGTGGGTTTTTTTTTTTGTTTGTTTGTTTGGTTGGTTGGTTTTTTTAAGGCACTAAAGTGAACATTTCAGAATACACTAGAAAGTTGGTTCACAGCCAAGGACACCAACCCTGCAAGCACTTACTTATGTAAGTTGTGATAATGTAGCCAGTGCAATACAATGGGATGATACACAGAGCATGTTTAGGGAAAGGATGACAATAAGCTTAGCAGACCTGGAGTATTAATGAAGAAGTGACAGGTGAAAAAATTCCTAAACAGTGACCCTCTTACTTACTTTGCCAGTTTCCTGGTTTTTATATTGAATATGAGTTGTTGTCTAAGGATAGTTTTACTGATTAATCTTTTAATCAAAACACTCTTCAAAGTAACACAGGAAAAAAAAAAAAAAATCCAGTATCAACATCCACACGGTCCATACATTTTATGCCACATTCTCATAGAAAAAAAAAAAAAGAAGTACCTCAAACTGATCAAACTGTATACTCAGCCAGAAGAAGAGTTCTGAGAACGCACTAAAGCAACACTTAAATTTTATTTACCAGTTTGCTGATTTGTCCTTGCATTTTTGAGTGTGTGTGTGTGAGAGAGAGAACAAACAGAGACAGAGAGGGAAGAAAATGATTCATGCCTGACAATGTTACCATGAAAATGGTCATAGCTGTGGGCTTCCCTGGGGGAATTTGTAATACCACAGCAAAAATCCAGCTAGCCTGCAATTACGGTGCCGGCAGCGAGTCCCTCCAGCACGAGCCATAATGTCTGGCTACAGCTGGTGGGAGCACTCTGGCTGCGTTCCCCCACCAGGAGCATCCTGAGCTCTGGGGACCAGGCGGCTGCTGTGGGGTGAAGCTGCTGGGACAGCCCCACACCTCCAGGCAGGCAGAGATCTCCCAAAAATCTCTTTCCACAGAGGGATGGGAAAAAGAGTGTGCTTTAATGCACATGCAGGCACATGTGGTGTAGCCATTCGCTCCTACAGCAGAATCCCACCCCACAAAAGAAACCCTCAGTGGCACCGATGTGAAGGACTCCGTGTTAAAAATAAAAACACAGTCCTCAGCAAAAGTGAGCAGGGCTCCCGGGAGAGGAGTGTGAACCCATGCCAGTGACAGACTGGAAGTGCAACATGACGGAGATGCTGCTGTGACCGGACAGTTGAGGGATGAGCTGGGGTTTCCAGGCATGTCATAGGGATGACATCGCACAGCTCCAGGGGCCAGGACCGCTGAACCTGCTGCTGGCCAATCCTTGGAGTGTCACTTACATGAGCTCCAAAGTAATCTTCTGGCCCACCCTTCAGGAAAAAGATAAGATGTCATGATCAGCTAATAGGAAGTGACAAGAAGAGATAAAATGGATGGGGAGGGAGGGAAGGTTTCGGATTGAAAAGGCATTATTCTTTCCTCCAATGCCAACCCTGCTAACAATAGGGCTGAGTTAATTAATGGGCTATTTGAGCACTTTCATCCATTTTTGCATATAGCATTAATTTTTCTACAGATACATATAACACAATTAACCTATAGCTTCTCAAACAATCAGACATGGTAATCCTTTCAAACTGGTGGGGAAAACATTGCACTTTTACAGAAAAAAGGGATTTAATTAGGGAAAAAGATTGAGAAGAGTCTTTGTTCCTCTACTCTTCCAGCCATTGCCTTCCATCTGGCATGGGAACTTATTACCAAGACATCTGAGCATCTTTCATAAAAAAAAAAAAAAAAAAAAAAAAAAAAAAAAAAAAAAAAAAAAAAAAAAAAACAAACAAAAAACTGATAAGCAAACACACAAACCCCCTAAATTTCTGGCTTTCCTCCCTCTTTAGAGTAGAAAACCCTATCTGTCAAGCTTAGTTCACTTGCAATTAAGAAATCTGCTTCACACCCTAACGAAATGTTAGTGCATCACTTGACAAAGTCCCATTGAGCACAGAGAGAGAGGTTTAGGCTGGAAAATACTTGTAAAGTTTCTCCCCAAGTGCTGCTCCAACGGCACCTCTAGCTGGGGGGCTGAGTGCTACCCCCTGCAACCACCCGGCTGCACACGCACAAAGCCCCTGGTACTCAGTCAACTCTGCAAACTTCAACAAAAGCCTAATCAGAAGTGCCAGGCTTTTAAGATCATAGCCCCGCCGTGATGTTAATCAGTTTGGTGGGGGAAGAAGCGTCTCTGGTGGGTACAAAGCTGAGGACAAGGGGTTGCGATCTCTGTGCGGCTGCCGTATGAATGACAAATAACAGCAGCGAACTGCTGCCTTCGCCGGAGAGCCGAGCGCGCACGGTGGGCACAGAAAGGCTCCCTTTATGCTGCAAAGAATTCGCAGCTTAACCAAGCCACAATATGTTTTGAAGCTTTTGCCAAAAAGTACAAAAACCTGTAGTCAGTGTAGCTAGGCATTTAATAACAAGCATGGTTTCTTCTGCTCGACATATTTTCCTGATGCATTTGTTTGTAAAGGTAGAGATAAGTATAGTAACACAATCTGTTCCTTAATATCATAGGCAAAGAAAAATCACTAGTCACTAGCTACAACAGTTTACTATCTCCGTGAGACAGCTGCAAGTATATGTTTATTCTTTTATTCTAAATATCTCAAATGGAGCCTGATCCTGAAACCCTTCTTCCTCCCAGTGATGCTTGTCTGCAACAATAATACTAATGAAAAGCAATTGCTGATGTAAGGAAAGAAGGTGAGGCTCAGATTCCTTACCCAATGCTCGTAATCGTTATTTTTACTAAAGATAAGAAAGCAGACTTAGATGTGCCATATCACAGAAATAAGCCATTCTTCCCCTATCTACAATTTTGACAGTTATCTATGGAAAATGCAGACTTAAAAAACTCTTAAGAATAATTATTAGAATTCATAGCCAAAATAACATACATCAGCCTTGATTAGTTCCATGAAAAAGCAGCCTTAAATTGGTAGTTTAAAAACAGGAAAATTAGCGGTATGATTAAGAATGAATGGCTAATAAAAAGAATTTTGCTAAAACAGATTAAGGTTCAGATCAAGGTCACAAAAGGAACTGATTGAGGAAAACTGTCATTTTTGCTGGGACTCAGAAGCTGTTTTAGCAACACTGTTTCCTCTGAATCACAGTCTCATAATGAGAAATTACACTGTTGGGGTTAATAAAGACTTTGCTTGTCACATTAGTTTCCCCAAAATTTAATTTAAAACATTGTGCTCAAAGAAAAAGAAAAGTTCCTTGTGTAAAAGTAGAGAGAAAGCAACATTTCTAAGCAAAGTAACCTCTAGTAAAATGCAGGGTGGATTTGTGCCATGGTTTCAGTTCTCATGCTGGTTGTAAATTCACTCCAGTAAAAAAAAACAAACAAAAAAAAAAACAAAAACAAAAAAAACCAACACAAAACAAAACAAACAAAAACAAAAACAAAAAAAACCAACAAAAAAACCCCCAAAAACAAAAACAAACAAACAAACAAACAAACAAAAATTGCAAGTGGCCCAAAGACCTGTTTGTATCCCTGTTTCTTCCAAAATAAACAATTTCTGCTCACAGCACCACAGCCCCCCATTAGTGCAGTCTATGCAGGGAAGTGCTCCCTAACAGGGTCTGAGATTTGCCTTTCTGCCAGCTTCCCCACTTCTTGGCTGTGAACAACCTCCTGGAGGGTCTGTCTCTGCCCCCCTTGTGTCCTGAGTTGTGCAAAGGTCCATAGGTATGGTCTGAAATTCGGTGTTCCCAAGGAAAAGATTTACAGGGAGACTTTAGTCAGGCAAAGCCCATCTTCTTGTGTGCAGGCACCAGCAGTGCTGTGCTGCAAACTGAATAGTGCCTGGAAGATATGGGCACAGCTAACCTCAGGAATTTCAAACCAGGACTAACCTTTTGCATGCAATTTCCTTCTGAAAATAACCCTATTCCCTTGTCATCCTGCTTGCAAGGAGCTGGGGTGATTGCCAGTGCTGCCAAAGAGCGAATGTGTGAGTGCCACAATTGCCTCACATTTTCACCTGGCTCTGATGGCACGTAAGAGAAAGAGAGAGACACCACAAGTTTTCCAGGGGTTCTCCTCCACCTTGTGCTCCCAGTCCCAGGAGATGTCTGTGCTACCAAGTTGCAGCACTGCAGCCAGCTGCCCTCCAGGGCGGGCTCCTTTGGAGTGTACAATTCCACACATGTGCATGGACCCAGCCTCTGCAGGGAGAACCAGCTGGGCAACAATGAGAATTTTAGCTTCAGTGAAACTGTTCACCAACATCCTCTGCTTCATAGATACAACACTCCAGCGAAATAAATCCTTGTGTGTGTAAATTGGCAGTTTCAGGGGGCTGGGATTTTTACTCTTCGGGGCTTTTTTTCCCTCCTGGGTTGGTACTTTGCACGAGAGGAGCTGGCACGTCTGGCCCATGATGGGAGGTGTCACAGCCCTCCTGAGCGTGGGGTTGCTGCTCAGTGACATAAGCTATTGTTGTCATTGTCACTATCACCAGGCCTGATCGGGGTCAGCAAGCCAACGTGAGAGCTGTTGTATAACCCCGCAATAAAAAGACAGTCCTTGTCCCAGAACACACTCGGGCTGCTTTTCTGACAAGCTGTAACAGGTTCTGCAGCGGCACCTTTACTGTTGCTAAATAAAGAACTTCTGTCTTGCAGAGCCTAAACCCATTGCTGAAAGATTGAAAGGAAAATGAACTAATAGGACAAAGGGGCTGTGTACAGGGGTTTTTTAATGTTTGTTTGTTTTGATCTTAGTTGCAAGTAATTCACATGGAGTGAAGTGCACGGACACGCAGAAGAAAATAAGTACTCAGTTTTAGAAAGGACAACTGCTTCAGACCAAACTGAACACAAAAAAATCAGATTCATCCAGATAAGATTACTGTGCCAGAAATCACATTTTTATTAGTACATAAAACACATGTCACTTGACAATGAGTATCTGCAGCATGGAGTGAAATAACCCTCCAGCAGCGAAGTCAATATTTAAATCAATATCTCTGGTAAGGAAAATATCTTACTCATTGATATAGATTGGATTTTTCTTTTTCCTTATGAACCTCTCAGGAGGTAAACAGCGTATTTCTGTTGTAAAAGCAACTAAACAGTATTGCCAAACAAGTCTAATCTTTCCTAGAATTCAATAGCATGGCCCTCTGAAATTATTAATGTTGTTATAAATGCCATTTGACCTTTATGTCAGGGATGTATTTCCTTTTCATAAAAAGGCATCTACATTATTTTGGGCCTGCTGTGCTGCATGTAAACACAGTAACTTCAGTGGGAGCTTAGGGCACTGTGGGATGATTTTTTACATTATGTAGGTACCTAATGATTCAGCTACTCAAGGCTAAAATCCATAAAAGATGTTAGTGCCTTTACGTTAATTGCTGCAACAACCTCCATCCACTCCAGTAAAGCTGTGCAGCATTTCAGAAAGGCTCACAGATTGCCGGGACCACAAACAGGCTCAGAGCATCATCACCTGGGCAAAGGGACTCCCCGGCCCTCCTCCCTGGGCCTGTGCTGTGCTTTGCACTGGCAAAGCCATTAGAGATGGTAAAATAGTCAATCCTGGAAGCAGTGTGTTGTTCCCTTCTAGTTTCCTGTTTTAATCACCTTTTTCACAAAGTCAGGCTTATTTGTTTTTTCTCCTTTTGACCCTGTGATTCTTTGGTCCTTTTCTGCCACTGGAAAACAAAAAAAAACAAACAAGCAAAAAGCCAGGAAAGGAGGAGTAGGAATGATCCCATCCCACAGCCTGGTGGCAACAGACTTTTTTAGAGAGAAGAGAGCCGTGACTTTGCACACCTTCGGGACGAGGCAAGTGTTAAATGCAGATTTCCCACCTCTAGGGGAGACACCCTAACTTGGGGGCTTTCCTGTGAAAGATGGGAAGTGACACCACCATGAGGACGCCTGGTGAAGGAAGCAGGGCAAGGAGCGGTTCTGTTGGAGCCCGTGGGTGTGGGGGGAAAGCCCGTGCTGCCTCCTGAAGGACTCCTAGGTGTCCCCGGGTACCTGCCCGCTGCGGGATGGCTCTGGCAGGCACAGGGACAGCAGCCTGGCACCTGGGGAGCTCGTCTGCTGAGCTGGATGATCCACAATGACAGTTTTAGATATGGACACCTACACTCTGCTCTAGGCTCCTAAAATTATTGCCTTGTTCAAGACCTTACAAAACCACCCTGGCACCTCGGTTCTATTAAAATTAATAGTATCATTTCCGCAAATATTTTGAAAGGCTATTAGATGCCTCTCTGCCCCTGAAAAAGTTGTCCTTTAATGCCTTGCCAGACTGAGTCCTTAGAGGTGACAGATTGGATGCACTCTTCAGATAATGGAAATAACTATTGGAAAAGAATTCTTCAAAAGGTTCCTAAAAGCTGTTGCTATATAATATAAAAGACAAATTAATTCAGATCACAAAAAAAAAAAAAAAATTCTTTCCCCACGTTATAATCCCTCTACAGAAATATCTTCCTCTTTCTTAGAAATCTCAACCAATCAATAGAATGTAAGTCTATAAAACTAAATTACATTCCCAGCTTTGATTATTCAACAGGATAGGGTAGAGTTTTAAACGATCAAATATGCTTCCTTTTCTCCTGCTCAATGGTTTTAAACTTCTTAAGACTTTTAATGCAAGTACCAGGACGGGGCAGCACAAAGTATGTTTTAAATGTGCTCTTAAAATCTCCACATGGAGGTTGCTGAAAGAGTTCAGATCTTTGAACCTCAGTAGGGTGGTGCTGGCTAAGAGCTGTCCCTCTCTGGCAGCTCTTCCATCCAATATGATTGATAGAAAGAAAGCTGCATTAGTTTTTACATTATTAGTTTTTGTATGAGACAACAGAGTGCATCCCCCAAGGTCTTCACTCAAAAAGAACAACCTGGAAAACTTTGCAAATTTTGTTTTTAAACTTTTGTCCAGAATTGCTTTGGCCCCCACTGCAGGTAAGGCATGCTTTGGTCAAAAGAGAAGGAAAGCTATTCAGTGAGGAAAGGAGTGACTGATTTAACCAAACCCATACTGAGAATAAACCCTATCAGGGGAACGAATCAGAGCTGAAGCTAAAACCAGCCTCCACCTCGCAGCCCTTCCTGTAATACAGTATGAATCAGAACTTGCATCTGCCAGAGTTTGCACTGGAGTTCTCGACTATTACACCTCCTGGAGGTGCAACTGTGTGTGACACCAGAAGAATCTGATGCTGACTGAGAGCAAAGGGTTTTCTGACTCAGGAGGGGAAGATTCTGCCTTGGTAGGACTGATGTGAGAAATGATCACTGCTCCCAGAGTCTGCCGTTTGCTGTGAATTAAGAACCAAGGGAATTTCCATCCCAGCAGCATCCATCCAGCCAGTGTGCACAAACGTGGGACTGCAGACCAGCTGATGTGAGCTGGGATGGCTCTGCTGCCTCTGAAGGACATCTGACATTCACTTTAACTTCTGATTGGAGTATTAAGAGGAAGAGTGGGATGATATACCCATGGCACAGCTAGTTCAGACAGGGATGAAAGGGAACTGGCAAAATGTCTGCTATCAGAGAAACACTAAGAGTTCCTCTATTGCCACAGAAGGATTATTCCAGGAATCTGAGAGAGAAACATAGAAATGGAGCTTTGCAATGTTTCTGGAAATGCATGGCATTTGTCATGGCAAGTCTTTCTGGACCCAGGTACCCAGGGCCACATGGGGATGGAAGTGAAAGGAAGTTACAGCTGGGTGGCCGCTGCTTGGATGAGAATTTCCTCATGGAATAAAGTGGTTGGAAGAGTTTTCCCTTTCAACCTTCACACAAACCCAATGGAAAGAGTAGGTGGGGTGAGACCAAGGCCCTGTGTGAGAGAGAAACACAGCACAGTGCTTTACACTGGAGGCAGCCTATGGAACTCTGATCCATCCTTTCCAAGGGACCTGCAGCATATCAGGAGGGCTGTAGATTCTGTAGATTCAGACCTACAGCCCCATTTACATCAGGGTGCTCCTTAAGGGCTGACAGCCAGGAAGCTCTGATGAATCAGTGGTAGCTCTCTGATTTAGCACTGACCTGCAATGTTGAGCCTGGGAGGGCACAAACAGTTAATCTTAAAAGCAACCTGGCAGGAATGGAGTTTGGGAACCTACTCACCAAATTTACACAGTAGTGTTTAAACTGAGCAGGACGTTAGCTGATACTCAGTGGGCAAACTTAATGGCCAACATCATCAGCCTTTTCCCATGAAAAACCTGCACCCTAGGTGCTACCAAGTGCTAATTTGTTAAGAAAGCCTTAATTGAGTGACAGTTAATTATTGACAGATTTGAACTACTTTATCTCTCAATCAAAACCTGGCTCTGGACCAGGCAGCAAGCAATTTACAGCCACAAAGGTAAATCTGGCCACGTGCAAGCATATGCTGAAGTCTTACGGTTCTCCCTCCCCCACCCTAAATTTCATCTAAAATTTTTCTCTGAAGGAGCCAATGATCCCCTGGTGATCACCAGCCCACGTCAAGGTGGTTACCCTGTTTAACCCCACTTGGCACAGAGTGGGAATTACCAAAGGGACATCCATCTGGAGCTGCCTGAGATAAGAGGTGTCCAGTGTTAATAAACAGGCTTCCTCTACACCTCAGCAGGGCCTTCCTTTTCTAAACAGCCTTCCTTTAATGTTGCAAAATGTTTTTTTCCATTTACTCAACGATCATGCCTTTGCTGGTGGGGGAGGGCCAAGGGAAAGAGTGAAGGGTGGGAGAAGAGAAGAGAGAAGAGAAGAGAAGAGAAGAGAAGAGAAGAGAAGAGAAGAGAAGAGAAGAGAAGAGAAGAGAAGAGAAGAGAAGAGTCAGCATAAGTTTCTAAATCATTGTAGCACCTGCTTTTGAAATGAAATTGCTAATGCTAACACTTCTCCCAGATTAGCTATTTTTCTTGACAACTTAAACAATCGAAGTAAGAAAAAAGAAAGAGAGAGGAGAAAAGAAAAGAAAAGAAAAGAAAAGAAAAGAAAAGAAAAGAAAAGAAAAGAAAAGAAAAGAAAAGAAAAGAAAAGAAAAGAAAAGAAAAGAAAGAAATGATGAGGAAGAAAGAAAGAAAAATATTTAAAAAGAAAAAAAGAGAAAAATACAAAAGAAATAATAAGAGTGAAAGAAAGAAGGAGATGGGAGAAAAATTAATATATTATAGAAGCAGCAGTAGTAACCACAGCAGTATTACAGTCATTCACTGCAATATGTCTAAACATTCATAAATGTTTTATGCATCCTAAAATGCCATGTACAAGGGATATGGCATCCCACAGAGGTTAATGAATGAATGAGTTGCCCTTGAAGGTTAATTTGCACAAACAAAAGGTCAAGGGACATCTTCAAAACAAAATATTGATTAAAGCAAGTTAAATGTTTTGACTTGAAGGAGACATGAAGGATTAAAAAGCAAAATAAAGCAGTATGGATAAGAAAGGAACAGGAAAGAAAAAAACATCACCCCCAGACACAAAGGAAATGGTAGAAAACATATCTGAATCAGCTAGTCATCTGCTAACAAGCTGTAAAGATTTCCAATGACAAGTTGTCACATTAGTTTAGTGAAACTGAAGCAGCACTTATCCCTTTTCCTGTGCTTAATCTCTCAGTGAGCTGCACAGAAACATGCTACCATGTTTAATAGGATTAGTTTAGTTCACTTTCTCCTCTCTAGAGGTTGTGACTTTTTTTTTTTAATTATTTTATTTTTTAACAATTCTATTTCCTTCAATACCAGCTCCTTGAATTAAATTTCACTCTGCTGAATCACCTAGGCTGTATTCATTCTCCAGGTTAAAGGCATTTTCCTCCAAAGGTTTTGCTTTTGAAATGAGAAGCCAGGCAAAGGAAAGCAAGGAAAGGCTCTAAATTCAGCAATTGCACACATCAGGTACATGGTTCTCTTTCTCACACAGACTGATGATGCTTTGTTGATATCAGTATAATTCTTTTTAATTTACATCTGTATAAGAGCAGAATCAGGCCTTTGTGGTTGTGGGATGTTCTTTTTATGCCCAAGAATACTTGGACCTTTCCCACCCCTGAAAAAAAAGAGACAAGAAGAAAGAAAATAAAAAAGAAAGCCTGATATGTGTTCGTAGCCCTGTTCCCTCATTTAGTTGGAACAGACACAGCAAGGAAAATGATCAAAGAAAAGGCAGTTTCAACAATATACCCCTGTCACTTCCAATTTTGTTGTCAGACTCCAAAGGGGCAGAGGAATCACTCATGGTCATGGGCACACTGCAAAAGTTTTCCAAGTTTCTTGCATCTGTTTGTTTGTTTGTTTTTTTTTCCTTTAAAAAAAAAACTGGAATGCAAGCACAGAAAGCCATCAACTTGCAGCAAAACTTTTCAGAGGCACCAAAATTTGGAGACACAGAACTGACAACCCTCATATCTGAAGTACTTTGACCTGAAGTTTGTGACACACACCAAGCATTAAGCAGAGCAGAAGAGAACCCACAAACCTGAGCACACTCAGGCTTTGCATCCAAACTTTGTGAACACTGATTACTTTTCGTTTGGATCCAAAACACCATAACTTAGAAAGCAAACAGTGTAACTGCCTCATAAGTAATCTAGTAATGGCCAAGAAGAGGACTAGTGTCTACCTTACAGCCTACTAATTACTAGGAAAAAGACCCTGGACTTCTACAGGAGTTCACAGACAGACTGGAATCTATGACATATTGCTAGCAGGGACCACAGTTGCTGGTGTTCAGCTGGGAGCAGTGAGGTATAGAAACAGCCACACACACCAGACCAGAGGCTGCCCAGCCACTGCCCAAGCCACCAGGTCCCAGAGAAGGCAGCAGGGATGGCTTTGCTTGCTACAGATCCTGAGCATCAGCTGCTGGCATGGATGCCTTCTGAGAGATTAAATTATTAAGGGGAAAAAAGCTTTTCCTCCAACTCTAAAATTTGGGTGGTGGGTGGGGGATTACTTTTAATGCTGAGCTTTGAATCAGCTTGCATTCCTTAAGAGGCTGTCTGCCTATCCTCCAGGATTAAGAGGGTCTGGATCACTCAGCGCCCGAGATGGCAGTGGAGTGGGAAGTGAGAATTTCATTCCAGTTGCTTACTGGTGTGACAGATCGTAGGGCCCGTGTATATAGACTTGGAAAAGTTGCAAGACACAGGGCTGGAGGAAGGCAACCTGCAAGCAGCCACGGAACCGAGGCATCTGGGCTGGAGGATAGGTGGAAGCCTGCGCACACGCCTGAGGCCAGACTGGCTGCCACCGCTCTGCCATGTGACCCTGGGGACATCGCTTCACTCCCAGAGCCTCAGTTTCCCTTTTGGGTAAATTAACAGTAGTTGAAGTTAAGGTGAGCCCCGGTGGTGAGAAGCACAGTGTCAGAGGCAGCTATTTACTTATTTATTTGCATTTGCACGGCTCAGCTTCTTCTCTACGAGTATCTCGGTGTCTTTTAAAACAACAAACAAACAAAACAAAAAAGGGGGGGAAAAAAAGAGAAGAAGGAAAGCGTCCAAGCGAGACATTCCCCCGCCAAATTTAGACCATCTCCCCCTGTGTCCAGACGCAAATCTGCACCCTTGTTTCGCAGCCCCTGCAGCACTTACAGCTACACCCGGCCAACCGAGCCCCGAAAGAGCAGGCGGGAACCTGCCCCGGGCCGGCCGTGCCGCCCCTCCGCGCCCGCGGAGCGCAGCGCAGCCGCGGCCGCTCTCTGTCGGGCCACCCCAGCCCCATCGCTCCCCGGCGGCGGAGGGCCCGGTGCCCCTGTTTCGAAAGATGTCACGTTAAAATAATTCTCGGCAAAGCCGTCACGGCACTTTAGCGGGCCTGGGCCGGGCACCGGGCACCAATGCGCGCTCGGATTGCAGGAGCAAAGCGACAGCAGCGCAGCATCCCGGGGTGCGCCCCGTTACACCGGGGATTCGTAGTCACTCACAGCGCGGGGCCGGCCAGCGTCGGCTCCGGGCCGGCCTTCGGAAGGCGACACGGCACAGCAGGGCTTTTGCGAGGGTCCCCGGCCCCGAGGAGGGGCTCTCTCAGTGCCGCGGAGCCGGGGAGCCCCGAGCGGCCGGGCCGCCACCCGCCTGCTGCCTTGCGAGCCCCGACGGGCCGGGCGCCGCCGCCGCCGAAGGTTTCGCCTCGCACGGGTACCGGGCTCTAGGGCGAGCGCGGCCGGCCGCATCTCCTCGCGATCCCGACACCGGCAGGGACATGTAATTTTTTTAACTCTGACCAGCTCCCCTGCGACAGCTCCGGCAGTCCCTTCAGCCGGTCCCGGGCGATTTCTTAGAGATCGGTTGCGGTGGCTAGTCGAGTTACTCATGCACCCGCGTTAGTGACCCCGCTTCCCGCCGCGGAGGCACCGCGGAGCCGCCCCCCGGCCCGAGGCGGCGGCCAGCCGGGTCCCGGCGGCGGGCACAGCGGAGCGGACGGGGCAGGGCTGGCCCCGTAGGGCGGGTTTGCTGCCCGGGCCGGCTCCCAAACTTCTGGCATGGAGGGCAGTCCTCTCAGCACAGCCTGCTGCCCGCACCAAGGCGTGGGGCCCGGCGCCGCGGCTCCCTTCTAGTGAGACGGATCTTCCCAGTGGAAGCGGGACTAGTGGATCAGCTGCCCGCCTCAGCGGCGGCACCAGCAACAGGGCGAGCTGGGGTCGACGTGCGGCCCGACCCCTCGCCGCTGGCACAGAGTGGCAGCACAAGTTTTGGTGCGCCTGCCCTGGCTGCCCTCTCCCCATCGGGGCTCTCCCCTCCACTCGGGACTCTGCCGCCGCCCCGAGGGGCGGGCGCGGGCGGACGGGCCCGGCGAGGCAGCGCCGTCCTTACCTGTCGCCGAGCGCCCTGCAGCGCTCCGCTGCCTCTCGGCCCTCCGCAAGACTTTATTCCCTCTCCCTGGTGTATCCCCCGCTGTCCGCAAGCCTGAGGCTGTTTCCCCTCGTTCAGCCTCGCCTCCCCGCCGGCAGCGGCCGGGTAAATCTCCGCAGCGGCAGGGGCAGGGGTGCGGGTGCTCCCTGTCCCGCGCCGCGGAAAGCCGCGGTCAGGCGGGACAGAGCGCGCCCGACAGGTTACGGTCCGGAGCGCAGCCCAGACCAGCCGAGATCCACTATTGTGGTTTTCTTTATCTCCCAATTTTTTCCTCCCGGAGCCGGCCGGGAGAGGGATGGGATAGGGTTAAGTTGAGCTAAACTTGGGTCGTGCTGCGCAGGGGCCGGGACCGCCAGCAGCGAAGACCCGTGTCTCAGTACCACCGGTTGTTCCACGCGCCGCAACCTGATGCTCGATTTCGTGTTTATTTCCTGCCTCCCACGTGGAAAATGCCCGCGCAGCTGCTGCTGACAGCCCCGCGACGCGCGGCGGAGCCGCTGCCACTGAGCGGCGGCGAGGGACGCCGTGCCGCGGGCTGGGCGGCCGCGGGCCCGTTCCTCCTGAAGTTTGTGACCCGCGTGGGGCGGCAGCGCCCGCAGCCGCGGGTTTGCTCCACCGCCCGATGCTTTACGCGCGAAAGAGGCGCACCCTGGGGCCCCGACACCGCTCTGCGGAAGCTTTCTCGCATGGAAAACTTTATCGCACGGGGCACCGCAGAGCAGCCCCCACCCACGCGGGGGTGACTCTCCTATAGTTTGTCACCCACCCCTCTACACGTGGGGCGGCTGTTGTCCGCCCCTTGCCGGTGCGCGGCAGAGGTGAGTGGGGCGCCCCGTCGGGCCGCTTCTGCCGGCGCTCCCGCCCCGCGTCCGTCCGTCCGTCCGTCCGTCCCCGCCGCAGGTGCGCGGCCGCCGCCACCTTCCCGCGGGGACGGGGCGGGGCGACCCTAACCCCCCCGCGCTCCCCTCTCCTCTCTCCCCGTTCCTGCCAAGTTCTCCCCGTCCCCCCCGTCCGTCCCAAGGAGCCTCCCGATTGGGCGCCGGGCCGGGCCCACGTCACTCCGAGTGTGACGTCTAGTCTTCCTGTTTCCTTCAGCTGTGTCTTAAAGTAAATCTTGTGGCGGTGCGGAGCGCTGCTCGGCTCGGCCAGCCCAGCCCAGGTCCGCGTGTGCGTGTGCGGGGCGCGTGTGGTGTGTGTGCATGTGCGTGTGCGTGTCGCCCTTTCTCTCGTTCCACCGGCAAAAAAAAAAAAGCGAGGCTCAGTTTCGTCGCCTTTGCACCGAGTAAGTACCCGCTCCCCCTCCGCGCCCCCTCCGTCCCTCCCCGCTTTCTCGGCCTTTTCAGGTCTTTCGGAGTTTTTAATTTTTTTTTTTTTTCCTAAATTCGCACTTGCTTGGGCTGCTCTAAATGGTCCGGGGGGAGGGGGACAGTGATGAAATCCCCAACAAAATATTGATCACCGTTATCAAACCTGTGCTTCTTTTTCCAGGGGGCAAAATTGCAGTGACTTTATTAGCTGAGTAGTTTTAATTCCCCGGTAGATAAAGCGGTAAGGATTTGTGAGCGGTAAGGAGCCTGATGGAGCGCTCACCGTAGCCTGCCCAGGGCTGAAGAGTAAGTGACCTGCTCGTTGTTAGGTGATCCTTCCCCCCCCTTCCCCTTCGCTCTCTCGTTGCCACCTTTTGTGGACCGCTCTTTATTTTATTCCGTGGGTTGGAGGGCAGTTTTGCGGGGACGGAAAGCGCAGAGAGTATTTGGCTTCTTGTTGTTGTTCCGAGCTTCTTTCTACCCCCGTGCGCGCCGAAGTTCCCCATCTCCGCTTTAAACTCCTGCTCCGCTCCTCCGAGCCTCCTCTTTGTCCTGTTTATTATAGCTGCCTTGCTTTTTGTCTCTTCCAATTTGCCTGTAATTTGCATGTCGCTACTTCTCCTTTTTAACCCAAGCCGGGAAGGACAGGGACTTTTTATTCTTACTCTTCTTATCCTTGCAATTACTTTTTCATTTCCAAGCGTGGGACGAGCTGCGAATGGTGGAAATGTATAGAAAATGGGATTTGAGTGGTAGGTAGCGAGCACATGAGAAGAGATCAAATGCAAGTCGCGGGATAAGAGCCTTGATCTGGGAAAAGATTAGGATTATTGGTACTTTCTATTTGTTTGGTTGTTGTTTGTTGATTTTTTTTTCCTCCGGGGGGGATTTAATTCTTTCTTAGCCGTTGATGGAGATCTTTCTTGGCTTTTTCGATTTTCTGTTTAGCGGCTGAGTGACCCGGCTCACTTTGCCATGTGTTTGCACGGAGTTGAAGCGCAGGAGGGAGCGGTGTTGGGGGGCGTGGGGCCTGCGCGGAGGGG